>NC_083361.1:61597797-62222797 GCF_030254825.1 Meriones unguiculatus
ACCGCAAATCAGAGTGGAACGATAGAAGGGTAGTCTTCCTCTTGGTAGTGACATCAATTCCCTGGTGTCTCTGTCACCTTCCCAGCTTTCCTCTTTAAGAAGTCCTCATCCTTTCCCCAACCCCCAAAACACCTGCTTCCTTCCCTGCCCCTCTACTGGTTAGCTCAGGTTATTCCCCAGTATTCAGGCTAGACAGCTCGCATGAGCTCTATCCCTAAATATCACCTCAACATGCCCAAAACTCAGTATTGTGCTTCATACTCTAGTCTCCCTTTCATAGTTTACTTTCCTGTAAATAGATCCTTAACTCAATGGCCCATCACTGCTCCTCCCTGGGGCATCTTTTATTTTATTTCTTCCCCAGGTACCTCCCGTGTTCCGTGGACCTTGTCAGCAACCTTCACTTGTGTCTTCTTCTCGGAAGCACTGTCTTCTGTTAACAAGGGAATCTAAACATTATCAGAAAGCTTCCACTGCTTAAAAATCCTGCAACAGGACTACATCCTCAAGTCTGCTAGGAGAAAAAGAAAAACTTTGAATTCGGTCTGGACGTTTTCATGGCATCCCAGGTTCTTCTCTGGGCCCAAAGATGGCACCGTTATCCCACATTGTCATTCCAGCCAGGTCATGCTCCAATCATGTGCCCTTTATGTTGCCTGACCATAACAAAGAGATAGCTATCTCTAAGGATAAATAATATTTCTGTTTTCATGATATCTTTGTATACCCAGCACCTACATAAGGCCTAACACATAGGTATTCAATGAGAATGAATGAATGAATGAATGAATGAATGAATGAGAAAAGAACAAAATATGCCCTGTCCAAGGGTATAAAAAATGACCAGATTAATCACTTGATGTAGACTCTAGTTCCCAGGTATGAGACATCTGGGCTTTGCTGTAACTTTACATAACTGGGTGTGGGGCATTTTTCTCAACAGCAACAGAAACTCAGAAGAGAGCTCTGTAACCCTAAGATGGGACAACAGGTGTATTGCTTAGCACTAAATATTCAGGGAAAAGTCACGGGAAATGACATGTTCTCAGTGGATGAGACTTCAGCATTGCCTTCACTCCTCCGAGGCCCCAGGGCGACCTGGTGGAGGCACAGAGGCCTGTATAGCCTTGAGGCGGATGTTGTTTGAGGGTACCTGCAGCCTGGGGTCAAGAATTGCCCACGTGGCTGGTGAGCCACATGAGATCATGGAAAGCCTTTTGGTCTGAAGCATTCCTCAGCTGGCTCTGCCAGTGTATCCAGAGGTTTCTTCGCAACCAAGAAAATCCAGTGAAACTGAGAGGCCTTCACAAAGAGGTCACACAGTATTGGTTAGAAAAGCTAATGTCTACGTACTTCTGAAGGGTTGCTCAGCCCATCAGGAAGATGACAACTGTCCTGGGAGGAGGGTCAGTCTATGGCTCCCCCTGGTGCCCTAGTACCAGGCTGTTAACCCCTGAGAATGTTAAAGGTGGAACATTCTGATGGCAGTTGAAAGTAACAGTTGAAACTAAAGCCCAGCACAGGACAAGCTGCAAAGGAGAGAAGAGGCCGACAAGCACGCTTTCAGAGATGCCTCAACAGGACCCACGCCCAGGAAAGGAACACAAGGCTGAAGAAGAAGTTTGCAAAGGGGGGAAGGAGAGCAGCAGTGACACGGGTCCAAGAGCCTGTGAGGAGAAGGAAGAGGGAGATGCAGAGTACCGAGGGGCTGAGGACCCCAAAGGACCAATAGCCCCTTACCCAGCCACTGAGCCTAACAAGTCTTTTCAGAGTTGGCCTCTGTCTCGAGATTTAGGCCTTGCAAAGGCTGTTCTTTGGGAATCAGGATAATATCCAATCCGGATATACCCTCTCTTGTAGGTACAAATTAGAAATCACTTTCAAATGCTAACACCATTCTTTCATTCATTCAACAAATACTTATTGAGCACCTATTATGGGCTAAAAGAAGTATAGCAGGCAAAATGAGTAGTAGTTCTTGCCTGATGGAGACTTAACGGTAACAATTCTGGATTGGTATTTTAAAGGGCAGTACACACTCTGTGGAAACAAAAAGCTTTGTTTTTTTTATCTTCTCCATGAGCTATGGACATGAAATCTTGAAAGATGGGTGAGAATTGACTAGTTGAGATGGAAAAAAAAGAGGGTTCTAGGCAGAAGGAGGCTCATTAGCCATGCCTAAGAGCAGAAGGATATGGCATATTCAAAATGCTAACAGCAAGGCAAGATGTACACAGACATGAGCCAAATCCCTCATGGAGGTCTTGTCCAATGCTACATTTGGATCTCATACCTGAATTTTTCTTATCTTGCTGCTGAAGGCAAAGCCATAAGTAATCAATGGCAAGGCTACGGCTGAGGCCAACTATAGAAGCTTAGAAACGTAGTCCATACGCATCTTAGGGCTGTGAACGTGTATCATTCATGGGTAATGCTGAGCCTTGAAAGAGTCTGTAAGGCAGGTATTAGATTCCACCACTTAATAAGGAATCTGTGATCTTGACTTGAGCATCAGTTATGGAGAAGAAAATATCAGGCGTCTCCAGTAAGGAAACTTACAAAGGTTAAATTGTGCTTTAGTCAGTGACAGAGAAACCTCAGCTCAGATTGTATACGTACAGAAGTGTGCATCACTCTACAAACCAAATATAAATGGGTGTAGCATAGGACTGCTCAAAAGCCACAACAGGAAAACAAAACAGAATGAAGGCTAGAAGCTGTCTTCTGCTTCAACTCATGCTTCTCTCAATAAATAAATAAAGAAATAAAGAAATAAAGAAGAAGAAAGAAAAGAAAAAACATGGACTCAGCATTGTCTGGTACCAGTGCCCATTAGGCAGGGGAAATAAGGAGCGATAATCTTTACTCACATGTCTCCAAGATATATTCCTGACTGCCTATATGACAAGATTCCACTCAGAGTCTGCAACTAAGTGCATCAAATACTAGCTGTACCACTGATCTTCAAACTTGTTAGTTACTTAAAGCAAAGTGTCTCCAAGTCATAAAAAGAAAAGGCAGGAAGACTGGAGAGAGAAGAGCACTTTATCTGAGCTCATCCAAGTGCCAACTAGAGATGCAGTGTTAACTGACCCCCTGACAGAACGAGAGAAGCTGAGGGTGAAATTCATCTCAAAGACAGAACTTCTCCCTTGTATCAGAGGAACCGTGCCCCGCCCACCCTAGACTTGAGAAGGAGCACAGTCGATGCTATTCAAACTTTTTGGAAATGGATGACTAGGGGAGGTGGGAGTTTGGAAAAAATAATCTAAGAAGGGCAGACACACCACACTGTGAAAGGACACAGTGTTTCTCAGCCACTACTCTTTCCTTTGGGTTCCCCCAACTACTACTCCTAACCAGTTGTTTCAGACACACCTCTCCAAATAGTTCAGATCCTGATGCCTGTGCAAGCTCCCCCGGGAAAAGCTCAAACTTCAGCTATGACAAGCTCTTAAAGAATTCCCCTTACCCTGGCCCAACACAGCCTCATCTTCGGCTCACTGTCCTTGTCCTCTGAGATTCTGACAACTTCATCCCACCTACTCCCAGACTTAGTCATCATGCTTTTTCTCCTCTCCTCCACAAACCTTCAGCTCCTTTTCTCCACCCTACTCATACCAGACACTCTGAGGTCCCAAGGAAACAGAAACTACCTGTTTTACATACTCATTCATATGTCACATGTCAGCTACCCAAAGTTCCCAAGAAAAGGCCTTTCCCAACATGGGTGTTCATACTAGGGTTCCTCTGCAAACATTCTTGTTGCCTTCTCACAGATAGAAACCTGGAGTGGGAGAACACTACAGACTGAACCATCTTAGTGTTGCTCCATGAGAAGAGAAAGGCCTTCCATTCCTTGGTCTGACTCTTTCCCAAACACAAATTGTCCCAATGCTGTTACCCTCACAGTGAATAAAGGTACAGATGGTATTTTCAAGAAAATGCATCCTGTCTGCCAGCCTTCTCTCCAGGAGTAGAAAGTTTGAACAGACCTAGGAATCCTATGCCAGTCTCCATCGCCCATTTCCTGGGGCAGGGAGAGGCAGGTTGGGCAGAGAGACAGGGCTCAGCACACATCCCTCTCCATGTTGCCTTCTGTATATCTCGTTTCTCTCTTCCTGTTTACAGTCCTAAGGCGTGAAGGCAGGACTAAGCTTGGAGAGTTATTAGCAGATCTGCTGGGAAGATGAGAGGAAGGACAAGCTAGGTGAATCCTGCTCCAGGTGGGGAGAGGTACCTGTGTCCCCAGACAAGGGCTGGTGGTCTCTGTGATCCAGGAAGAACCGTGCCCCTTTTGTGCACCTAGGAAACCCCACTCCTGATAATCCCTCCAGGGAGGGTAGCTATCTCCCACCCCTGCAGTGGGCTAGGGTTTTCCCCTTCTCTGCATTCTCACCAAGCCTTTGAGCTGCTTCCTTCAACCAAATCCTCCCAGGAAAACTTCCTATCCTTCCTCTATTTTTTTTCTACTTGCTTTCTAATGTCTCTTTCCATTTTCCTCCCTCTCTCTTCCCCATACCTGCTTCTACCCCCCCCCACTTCCTTCTTTCATGGATTAATAAAAGCTAAGAGAATGATACTGGCCCTGCTTAATATTAGTAAATCTTTCTTGGCATCCATACCCAACTCCCACTGTCCTCAGAGACATTCAGGCCAAGAGGCCATGGCAAGAGTGCCACCATAGTACTTCCTATGCAGAGCCCAGCACACACTCCTTTAAAGACCAAGGTATATGACTGCCACTCAGGACACTGTCAGCACGGTACCAAGTCTGATATGAGTCATTTCTCAGGTTCTACACAACTGCTACGGACTCAGTTCCCAGTACAGTTTTAGCCTTTGGAAAGCAAAAGGGTGTATATCAAGAGAATCATAACTGCTGTGTTTAAACTTGTGACATCCGGAAATGCCTCAGCAAATGGAGTAGTAGTTATCATGAGGTTCCTCTGTTCCTGGTCCTCGGTATTTTCATCTCATGGTTCAGCAATGCTTCTTTTTGTTAAACGATTGAGGGAAGAAAGATGATATACTTTTCGGTCTTGTTTGTCCTTATACTTCACAAAGGCTCACCTGCCTCCTGCATAACGGACCCACTGGCAGGATTTGTCCTAATGCCAAGGTCACAGCTCTACAAACTTCACCTTTCCTCCCAGAAGGCCCCACCTACTCCAGCCCAGCCCTGGCTTTCTGCTCTCTGTCTACACCCATCCTGGCTCTCTGACCACTAGACTCTGTGATGGTCTCCAAGTCCAAGACATGTGAGAGGCAGGTCATTGGAGGATCTGTTATTTGGCAACTACACATAGGGTAGGAATAGGCCAGGGGAGGTGGAGACAAAGTGACCCAGAGAAGGTACTCTTCTTGAATGAAACCCCAACCTCCTCCTTCAAGCCTCCTTCCAATCCCTCCCAACGCCTCCACTCATGGCCTGTTCTTTCCAAGGCAAAATATCATGAGTTCAGGACCCTCTGTGTCTTTTCCTATGAACTCGACTTTGATGGCGGGTGTTATTTCTTTTTGGAGACTGAACCTTTGTGGACTGGTAACGGAGCGTTGTCATTTCTAATACGTTACCTCAGCACACACTTGTAACACTCAGTAGCGTACACAAAAGCATCCCTTCTGCCTGTTCAGAGGTACAGTTCCACAGAATATTTCCCAGCATATACCAAGGAGGCCAGGCCTTAGAGAAAGCCAGCCCATGAAGTTTGCCATGAAGACCTCCGTTCTGACCAAGTGACGATTTCAGATTTCACAGAGCTCCCAGCTTTCCCCAGCCAGGCGCTGGCAGCAGAACTTCTAGGAAGAAACTCGGTGCTGTTTAACCCAGAAGTTTTGTGCATGACGCCTGTCTGTAAGGGGTTACTCTCATATTCTAGAACTCCTGGTAACACAAGCACAAAGATCACATTCCTCTTTTTCTGGACTAGTAAGGCCATAGGCATACTCAAGAAAAAAAAAAGTTTTAAGAAGGGAATTCCCCATCTTTGGTCTTTTGTTGTAGGCCTTAAGGCACTCTCTATTGGGTTTAAATCTCTGTTTTGGACAGTGTCTGAAGTCCAGGGGCTGGGGGGAGACTGCAAGTAAGGAAAGAAAAATTGCAGAAACTGTTTCCTTTTTCCTCCAATGTAAATATTCCTCCCGATCCCCCAAGGGTCCAGGCTCCTTGCTATTCTCTGGATCCAAACACTACTAGGATAGGAACAAGATTTGTTAAGTAGAAGTTTTAAGGAAAAGAGAGCTAGCAATGAAAACGGGTCTGGAAGCATATTCCCATAAGAGTGGGAAAATGGTTGTCCTCTTTAAAAAAAAAAAAAGTACACATTATTTGGATATTAACTATGGTCCCTGCTCATCATTCAGGAGTGTGTGTTGGGGCTGGCATCCCTGCCTCTTGAGAAATGAAATCGCAGAGCTCTGATCACAGGAGTGGAAAGCTCAGACACGTATCCTCTGCCTCTCAGATTCTGCTCCTTCAGTGTAGATAGGGGCCTTTCTCAGATTCCACACACACACACACACACACACACACACACACACACACACCTAATCCTCTGCAACGCTTCAGCTTTCTACAGACCTCACTGGTGCAAAACCATTGGTTCCTGTCCTTCCCCACAATGCATTGCTGGAGTAGGACATTAGCAGTCCTTCTCAGGGAAGTAAAGGTTCCCCTAACCACAGGTGCTTCCTCCACAATGCTCCTAATTTTATGACCAGAGACCTAGGATGTGGAAGCTTCTGCCACCAGCTCCACCTTTAAGATCTGCTCTTCCCACACAGCCTCTCCCTCCTCTGCAAGCCAGGATCACTTAAAACAAGGTGGCCAGAGTGATCTTGAAGATGCCCCTGAGAGTAAGCACAGAGTATGGTGGGCTGGTGGGGTTCTTTGTTTCTAGTTGGTGAACAAAAGCATTAAAGGTTCTATTTGTCCAAAGGAAAAAAAAAAGATACAAGTTTCTAGAAACCATCTAACCCCACATGCTAATGAATCATTTCCAAATGATCCAGAACACCCCCCACACCCCAAAGAAACCTCTGGGTCCAAGCCACCAGATCTGCAACAAATTATGGTCCTCACCTTCCCCGCTTCCCAAAGAACCAGGCCTATCTATCTATCTATCTATCTATCTATCTATCTATCTCTATATCTCTATCTCTCTATCTCTCTCCCTCTCTCTCTCTCTCTCTCTCTCTCTCTCTCTCTCTCTCTGTCTGTGTGTGTGTGTGTGTGTGTGTGTGTGTGATCAACAGCATAAACTTGGGAAAATGTCTGTGTGTCCATGTAGGGGAAGAGCTCCCCTGATAGTCTATCTCACTGGACTCTCGAATGCATACATCTGGCTTTCTAAAATGAAGACAAAATAGGGCACCATTACTTTGTCTTACAGTGGCCAGCTTGTGTCTTTGGCGGATGATTTTTTTTTTCTTGGATGAAAGTGTATCTCTATGAAAGCTACTGGAAGCTAAGGTGTGAGCAGCCACCAGGAAGACATTCTTCTCAATGGCCTACAAAAGCCTTGGAATCCAAGATGGAATGGGTACCCTCAGTATGGCAAGCATTCAGATGGCTCTGGTTTCTGGAATGCATTGCCATGGAAGGGTAGCCTAATGCTCTGAAGAGGACTCTATACAGGAACATAGAAAATAACTCTGTAACAAGAAAAGAAAGTGCTGTGGGTAGGGAGGAGACCAGAACCTGAGGAAACCAAGGAGCCCCAAATAGTCCACCTTGCTACCCGCTGCCCTAGCCAAAACTCCCAGGAAAGAGTCAGGTAGCAGCTGTTACCAGGCTCTGGTGGAGTTTCAATTTTAGGTGGTAAACACGCAACAGATGGTAACCATTCCATGTGCTGGACCCTATCATGTGATGGGCCTCCCCCATACAATGACCAGAATACACAGAACATGGGAGAGCATTTTTCAAAAGCCAGGCCCAAGAATGCCAGTGGCTGCTCAAATGCCTTACTGCTGTGAGCGCCAGTGGACCCCAACCACCAGATTCCAAACCTCCTTCAAGTTGAGATGATTATTGTTGACAACTCAGGGGCAGAGTATGGGGCAGAACAACCAGTGAGACAAAATACATACTGGGATTATAATACAAGTGTTCTGCAGGGTCCTGCTTACCAAGGGCAGCCTAGAGACAACGTCAATGAAGAGGATAAAGGAAATCGAGACCCAAAATCAGCTGCCACTGCAATGTTGGTACTACTGCCACAGACGCAGCCGCCCAGAATACCCTAACCCCAAAGAGACAGAAGTAGTTGATCCCAGCTGAGAATTCATCTGTTCTAGAGACCGAGCAAGGCCAGGCTGCATATAGGCCAGCTAGCATCTACTAGCAATGGTTCGGCTTAGTCTATTAACCAAAATAATCAGTACGAGTCTCCTCTTAGCCAAAGTAGAACTATCTATTGTCCATTCTCTCTGTTGCACAGGGTTTTTATTTATTCATTTATTTATTATTTATTTATTTATTTATTTTTACCTAAAGGCATCTCTGTTTTTTATGATGAAAAAATGTGATTGGTTTTTAACAGGTAAACCAAAGAGTTTAAGTAGGATTACTCACAGCAGCATCTTACTGGAACAAAGGAAAGTCAACAGGGGCTACACCACTGAAGAAAATGTCTCTTCCTCCTCTAGCGACCACTAAGTGCTGAAAAACCCTCAGAGAACGAACTTACCATTTTTAGGAAGCATTATTCTCAATATGCCTTTTAAAGGTTAAAAACACTGGTCAAGTTGAGATATTTTTAAGAACATTTTAATTTTTAATATAAGTATATAACTTTTTTATTCAAAAAAGGTCTAGAAGCTCCTAATGTTAACAGAAGTGTTAAATAATTTTTAAAAAAAAAAAAAAGAAGCAGAAAATCAGCCAGATTATCCCTTGCCCAGGAGTTTTCCTCCCCCACAAAGAGTGAACTATCACAGAACAAGGAACAGAAAGTGGAAACACAGTTGAAGCTTTTTAACCCTGCACTTGCCAGTTGGCAGGTCTGTACCCTGCATGCCAGCTACTGCTGCTCCAAGGCTCTGCAACTTCGCACAGCTCCTAACTTCCCACAGGGACCACTGGCCCCAGCAGAGCACTTCAGCCTCACCACTGCATTTCTCAAAGTAAATTTCTCACTGAGTGACCCTGACCTGCCCAAGATACCCGTTGTATACTCCTCCATCAAATGTCTGCCCAGGGCTTTCATCAGTCTTGAAGAAGATGGAAATACATGCTGAAACATGATCTATGTGGAAGAAACCGAGAAAGGTGCTTGGAGGTGAGGGTTCACCCTTGACACAATGACATGACGGTGCTGCAAGCACTTTCCCACTGATGCCTGGCTCTCAGCAAGCAGGAAGGTAGTACAGTGTAGTAAGGCAAATGCCACAGGTAGAGTTGTGAGGAGAGAAGCCACCAGGGAAGGCTGCCGTGACACTGAGACAAGAAGAGGTCTCAGACTGTGCAAAGGCTGGCAAGACTTTGCTCAAGGAAGGCACATAATTGTACGCATAGTAAGGGATATTTCAGTGGGCTTCACAGGTCAGGGATAGGCAGGAAAAGAAAAGGGAGTCACCAGCTCCCTGGGCAGAAACCTTGTGAAGACAGAAGTGCAGACTTGAGAGGAAGAATAAGAACTTTCTCAAAAGGAAGAGAATTGCAAGCAGGAAGTGTAGGAGGCCAGAGCCCTCTTGGTGTTCCTCTGTCCAGCAAACCACAGAGCCAAGTTGTGTGGATGTATGCTGGATGTGATGGTGCACACCTGTAACCCCTCAGGAGAGGGAGGCAGGAGGATCAGAATTTGAACGTCATTCTTAATCAGGTAGCCAGTTCAAGGCCAGCTTGGGCTACACGAGACTCTGTCTCAAAACAAACAAAATAAGAGGTCAAGATGAATTCAAATCTAGGTGTGAGCCTCCACACCACAACTCAACAAATGCATGACTTCACTCTGTGCTTCAGTTTCCTTTTTTGTCAAGCAAAAGTAGCTCCTCCTGGTGGTATAAGGGTGGTCATATAGCTCTTGCTTGGGCCTACATTGAGTACATGTAGGGACTCAAGAAGTGAGACCTATTTGTAGCCAAAAGTTTCCCTCATAGACCCCCTTGGCTTTAAGCACCCACCACCCATCTTACTCTCCTCTCAGACTTGGTTACCACTGCCTCAGGCTTCAAGCTCCATTGAAGCTTTCCCAGCTCCCAAAAGAGCTGGACTGAACAGTAGGGCAGCTCCATCCAAATAGTAATCCACCCTTGGCCAATGGGATGGAGCATTGGGGCATGCACAATAACTTGACATACACAGACACACACACACACACAAAACCCTAGGTAAATCAAAGCCTACCCAGACTTCCATCTCTATCTGACCATGTCTACTCTAAGTGAAGGTTTCGTTTTCAATGGGTTGTACTTTTCTCACCAACAAAATGAGAGGGTTGGTCCTCATGTTTCCCTAAGAGGTCCCTTCTGACGAGAAACTCATCTTTATCTGAAGAGTCTGAGAAAGATGGACCCACCAAAAGGCCCGCTTCAGTGTTGCTGCTGGATGGCCAGATGTTGAGAAAAAAAAAATGGTGCAAGGCAGCTCCCACAGGTGACTAAGTAACCCCACAGCTTAAAAAAAAAAAAAGGCATATGACACCCACACCCACACACACCCTTGCAAAGCAGGAATTGGGGCTGTGGAGCAAGAAGGGTACACTGAGAAGAGGAACGGGCTCTTTTTCTCTGTCTGCTCTCCACTCCTTTATTGGTGAGCCAAGTCACAACAGCATCTTGGTTTCTTCTCCAGCCACAATCAGTCCTTGGGGCAGTGACTGAGGCACTTCTTACCCACCACCCCGGCTGTTGGCCTTCAGACCATTGGAGCATGCTCTTCCAACCCTCAGAGCCAAGCACCAATACTGAAAATCAGGCTGATGAATCTCAATGAACAGCTGCATTCCTTCCTCCATTGAAAGCACCCACAACCCCCTTCTCCAAGAGAACTTAGGTGGACAGAGTGAACAACTTGACTGCCTCCTCCTGTCCTACACCTTGGGCAGGTAACAGTGCATCAGGCAAGCCTCTGTGAGCTGGCACCTCTGCCATCCCCCCTAGACTGTGAGCTTCTTGAGGGCAGGGACAAGGTCTCTTTTCTCTTTCCCTCCAAGGAGCACGTACATTTTCAAGCAGCTGATTCACAGATGGCCCGTTAATGATAGGTGTTTTAATGGGGTGACTCTTTGGAAATGGCAGGTGCTATGTCAGACTCACAGAACTAAAACTAAAGTCCTAAAAGATCAGAGAGAGACGGTGGCTATGAGTCTACCCGGTGTTTCTGAGTTTGACACATAAATGGAAGTGATTGGAGCCAGTCGGGTGAAGGTGCCCATAGAAATCTGGCTAGTACTCACGAAGGCAGGAAGCAGTGCATGCGGGTAGATGATTTTTAGGGTCAGCATGCCAGGCGTATGTAAGATGGACATAAAGAAGAAGCGCAATGCTGCCCTGCAGCTGTGGCTCTCTGGGGAAACCTATCTCTGAGAGGTCCAGGGAAGTATCAGGGAAGACGAGGGAGAAGGGAGAGTCAAGACAAGGCTGAAAAGTGTATAAGGCCCTTTTTTTTTTCCCCCTAAATCATCTAGGATGATTCTGCATCATGTTTATCAGTAAGTCAGTATCAACAATGCTCCCTGCTGCTTGGTGGTGCAGCTCCAAGTTGAGTTCTTGAGGCATTGATTTCCTCATCAGCAACTCCAAAAGCTTCTCTGATGCCTTTCCCATCGGCTCCACTGAGTCCTCTTCCTTTATTGGGTGGGTTGTTAACAGCCTTATCAACCTCAGAGCCTATTAATTATGACAGGCTCTCCTTTGTCGATTTGTACTCTTTGAACGTGCTGTCTAGCTTTCTCTTGCGGGGGTTGGTCACCTTGCATAGGCTCAGATAGTTGGCTGGACTGAGATGCTCATGACCTTTAAGCTACAAGGCTTTGGTATAGGGATACATATCTTTTCCATGCAATTCCTTTAAGTCTGCTTCTTCTCTTAAGAAGGCCCTAATCTCCACACCAACTCCCGGGAGCAGAGATCCATCTGAGAGGTCCTCATCCACCAAGCATTGTATAGTCAATGTCATCTCAGCGTATGCGGATTGCAAGTCAGAGCTGACCAATCATTGCCTTTGCAGCATTATCAGCTTCTGCTTCCATATCAAAAAGTGCTCGAGAAAATTTTGTGTCCAAATTGTTGTACCAGACCACACTGCAGCTCCCTTAAAATCTATTACTTTTACGTTGACCCTTGGAAATGGTTACATACATTGCATTGAATCTCTTTGTGATCTGTTGAGTGGCTATTAGTTGGGGCTTCCTAATTGAATGGTATGTGAGTCCCAGAGCGACCTTAAAGATGGTGTTCATGAGAGCTGGTGTCTCTCTTATTTGTTCAGGGCATATGCCTTCCCTCTGAGTTAGCTTCTCCACTTCGATCTTCACACACAGGAGGTAAGAATTTAGGTTTCCCAACCACATACAGTTCTGGGAAAACAGTGAGGAGACAGCAGAAGGGAAATGATGCCGCTCCACCACGTGTCTTGGTGTTTGTTCTAGGTTAATGAGAAGAGCACTGAGCACAATGTCTGGTGGTGGACGTGCCATAGTGTGCCATCCTGAGGTGACAGTATTCTGGCCTTGAAGGTGGCTGCCAACTTCCTGTCATAGCTCGCTGAGTCAGCCTCCATCCTTCCTCACCCCTCTTAGCGCCCATCAATGTTGTGTCCCTGTAGGGCTCTTTAACGAAGTGGTCTTGAAAGAGGTGCACCAAGCAGGGTCAGACCAAGGGCACATGAAAGGACAGAAGGAGTGACTGCCGACCAGAGGGGACCAAAGGTAAATAGTGGACCAGCTCCTTCTCAGAAAACATGAAAGGAAGTGCATGACCTGTGGCAATCCTCTTCCTAGTCATTTTTCTTTCCTCAGTAACCAAATGGTAACCAGGGGACCAGGAGCCATTTCTAAGGCTTCTTTAAATTCCTCATTGCTAGGTATTTAACACAGCCCCTTCAAAGACACTGCTGAGCTAATAGAAAGGGGACAATGGTGACAGATTCCATTAGGGAAAGTCTCCCCAAAAGAGTAAATTGGAACACTCACAGCCTCCCTAGATATGTGCCAGGTCACAGTAGGGCACCTGTGGCTGAACTGGCAGTGTCACCTTCCATAGATTGTCAGCATCAAACTTCCATATACCAAAAGATAACCTCTCAGCCACTCAATGCCCCTGCTCCTCTCCATCCATTCTGCTCAGAAGCAACCAAGAAAGCAGATGCTGGGCAAAGTACCTGTCTTATATGAGGTGAGATCTGCATTCAGGAAATAGTGTACATGCAGCTCCCAAGGAAAGAAATACACACACAGACATTCTGCATTCCCTTGATCTTCAGAAATATCTAGAACTGCATTTTGATACATTGGACTTGCCAATTGCTAGTCTTGAATAAGGACTGGGGTTTTTTTTGTTTTGTTGTGTTGTGTTTTGTTTTGTTTGTTTGTTTTTCTATTAAGCAGAACATGTTTCTCATTGGTTTTGTGAGCCTTGGAGTCATATTGTACTGAAAATTCTTAGCACAGCGGTGGGGCACACAGCGAGTGCAGAGCTGACTCCTATTGCTGTGACTGTGATGTAAGAATGGGGACTATACAGAAATGAGAGCAAGGCAAGGGGAAAGTGAACATCATTTAGCCTTTGAAGACACGGAAGTTCTACCAAAAAAAAAGCATAGCTTGTGAAACTCCATCTGTCTGTCCATCCATCTGTTCATTCAACAAACTTTTTACAGGGTCTAGAATTTGCTAAGCATATCCAGAGCATTAGGAATACTCATGATGAGTCTTTCACGTCACTTCCTGTGTGAAGTATTTGATCCAAACAGCATTATTCAGCAGCAACAGTTTCCCACAGGATATTGGAGCTCAAGCTAAGCTTAAACCTGGGTACTCTGTGTCCCTTCTTCTCTATGTCAGAAATTCCATAGAGAAATATCTGCAGATTGAATCTACTGTTTTGTTCAGAGAGATCATTTCTGCTATTCTTGGCTTTTCTCAAAGAATCAAATATGTGCACGTTGCAGGACATTTCCTTAAAATGCCTTCCCTTCTAGCAGCTGGAGAAGGTCTGCTGCTGAGCCTCCTCCTCACTGGAGCTTCAGCCAGCACTCCCTATGGGACAGACATATGGCATGCTGAAAGTGGAGAGAGCATGATTTGGGGGCAGACAAAGGAAAGGTAGGGAAATTTGAAGCTTTTTTCCTACTGGCAAGAACTTCTTTTTTGAACATAAGATACTAGGTGCTTAAGAAGTTTGATGTGTTTGGTCGTTTGTTATTCAGTCTCATGCACTCCATTTCCCTAATTTCTTGGCAAACTCTGAGTGTGTGTTTTTCACTCGTGGTGGTCCTCGCTGCTCTACAAAAGACAAAGTAGCCTATCAAAAGCCTAATCAAACCTGCAGCTAACATTTTAAAGGGCCCTCACCAGTCAGAGTGTGTTTTTCTAGTACCCATGGCATATGGGAACCTCTTGTTCTACTCAGTGGTGCTGCCTCACTCATTTTATAAGTTATGGTTGTTCTTCCTTTCCATCGGCTGATGGGCTGATCCACACAAACCGTAGGTTACCGGCCACAAAGCTGGCCAGGATACCAAGTTATCGTCACTAGAGAACTTTCTGGTTTGGGCACTTAGAAAGCACCAACAGCAACATGTTTTTAGCGTCTTGAAGAAAAGATTATTCAGGCTATCTCCTTGAATATTAGTTGTTGCCCTTGGCATTTCCTACATGTATCTGATCATACAACTTCTAAAACAATCTCTAAGTGTCTTTTCTACTTAACGCAGGGACTTTGGGCAAATGGTGGATTCACCACCCAAGGAACACATTAGAAATGTAGCATCCATGTTCCTGCCAAGGACGACTTGATCTGAATGTGCACTGAAGCAGACGTGCTATGTGTTTCTACTCGGGAAATCCTGGCATAGGTACAGCATTTAAAAGCTAAGGACACCAAGGCACAGAGGGGCAACTCTCGTGAGAATATGCACACAGTTAAGTGTGGTGTAGCTCTTCCTGGAGAAGCATAGACAAATGTCTATTCACTCACAACAGAGTAGCCAAAGACAGACCAAAGAAACTACCCCAACCAAGTCTGGCTTGGTGAGCCAGTTATTTAATTGGGCTGATTCACAAGCCTATAGTTAAGGAGTTAAAAGAACATGGGTGGTTGAAGGACATAGGCATAATGTAAAAGCCCACCCAGTATGGATGACAGCTCATGAACACTGAATCTCTGGAGCTTCCTTTATGACTTGCCTCAAGGCTCCTCTCCCTAACAATGGTCACTGCTTCTTGGTTCTCCTGATGAAAAGGGTTGATAGGACATTTGACACAGTGAGTCCACCATTTGATAAACACACAGAGCTACCTCCCAGATTGTGCTTCTAACTCGGTTCTCGGAAAAAACAGAGCAGACCATTTTATGATGCTTCATTTTCTGAGCCACGAGCTTCCCCACCAAATGTCAGCATGACACATTCACTCTCTTGTCATCATACACACAGAAGCTTGTGTGTCCTGCTCCTCTCCGAAAACAATGTTCTGTGAACTAAAAACCATGTCAGGAAAGAGGCTGTGGAACCCAGGTAGGCCTTTGGCATTGAGACACTCTAGCGCGTTCAGGATAGAGGGCAAGTATTGAGTTATTCATAATTTTGGGTCCCCAGTTGCTCCAAGATATATATTTACTTGTATAAAATGTCAACATCTTATAAATTAACTTGCCTCGAACAATGGGCTTGGGAAGTCTAGGTATATTTGGAGGCCCTCCTGCATGAACACACAGCCAGTTCTTGGATTATGTGTACCTGCATGAAGTTGGTGAGCATAATTTTAATTCCTCTGAAAGCTGGTGTATGTTCTTTGAAATTTCATGGAGATGTCATCATTTGCTCCAAACTATTCAAAGAAAAGTGCCACTCCTTACCCTCAGCCCAAAGTCTCCATAAGAAGATGGAGCCTGAGGGGGCATCTTTATTGTTTATCACTGGAGGCTGCACTTACTTGGGGAGAAGACCTGTCATAAGGAGGATTTGTGGCATTTTTACTTCAACCACTCCTGAAGTGTTCCAGCCTGCACAATGTTTCTATGTGGCCTTGAAAGAGGAAAAGTGATCTGGGAAAATGTTCAAGTCCTACCCCTGCTTCTTTCTTCCTACTGCTTGGAGACAATAGAAATGGTGTGTACTAGGGCTATGGGACATTTTTTTTTTAATTCAGGAGCTCACTTCATGCCTTCAACTGGGCTCCTCTAGGGAACTCAGAGTGCTGTGTCACACCTGTCTATTTATCACTGCGATCTAAACGAGTCACTCAAGGTTGAGGGTGATCCATTACTGATGAAGAGTAGGCCAGCTCGAGATGGGTGTCCTGAAGGGCTACTGCCACCATGGGGATAGTGTGGGACTCTTTCTGATACCTCCTTCACTGTGGAAGAACTTTCTCATCTCCATGATAACTGACCCAGAGCATTTGTCCAACTGTTTACTTCTACCTTGATGACACACTCTAAATTCTGCTCCACTGGGGTGATCGGCAACTAGCAAATTACTCAATAAATGTTGTCATATAGTTCCCTGGCCTTTTACTGATTTGTAATTCTACATAAACTGAAAGGTATATTTATGTGTACATAGTAGCCACTCATAACTGCAAATTTAAGTTTTCCTTTACTGAGGCAAACTCAAATGGAAGAGGATAGGGGGAGAGTCTTACAATGGTCCTACTGAATCATTAGAAAAATTATAGGTGATACTTATGTGACCATCCAGTGAGGGATGACAGAAAGGCAGGATACCCAGGTGAGCCAGAATATTGGTATTCCTGGGTAACTTCAATCCCAGCCACTAGCAGTGGAAGCAATGGAAGACTGGAGAGAGAAGGACCTTGGCAAATGCCACAAAGTAAAACATTTGGGTTTTTTTCTTTTATTTCCTCCCCAACACCGCCCCCCCCAAAAAAAGACAATGAAACCTCTCTCAAAACCACAAGAAGATCCACATTCGTAGGCAAGTCAGAAAGTGTTGCCTTCCGCATGAGGGCATCAAGCTCACAGTTTTCCTGATGCCACCACAGAGAACGGTGTCAGAGCAACCAGCGAGAGAAATAACCATGGGAACAACACCGATCTTGTAGTCGAGGTGTCTGAAAACCAGCAAGTCTGTACTTGCAGACTTTGAAACACTGCATCAGTGAGACTGAGATTCCCCTCTAGCATTTGTCTTGTGATAAGTGCATGTCTGTGGTTAAGCCCTTAGAGTCAGTTTGCCCATACTGCAATCTTATGTTCCTCCATGGATTATGATGCTGAGAAAGCCATGAAGCTTCATTGTGTCAGCTTCCTCCTCTGTAAAATGGGAGTAAGACTGCCTTAGAAGACTGTATTGAGGAACTAAATGAGTTAACATTAAAAAATAAGGGAATTAAGATTGTCAAATGCTTAGAAAGATACTGGATGGTCAGTATGGTGTTAAAGAAAGAGAAGCATCCACTGTAGAAATAGCTAGTGTGGATCAGGAAAATATACCAAACTAAAGGTGTGACGTTTATATTCTCTTTTGTAAGGTTTCTATTCAAGTCTTTTTTTTTTTTTTCATTTTCAATACAGTATTTCTCTTATTCATTTTAAGGAGCTCTTTACATATTCTAGATAAGCCCCTTGTATATGTAAGCATATGAAAAAAACAGATATTAAAATCTGGTCAATATCATAGTCTTTAGGGACATGCAAACTAAAACCATAATGAGATATTTTTTTATGCGCGTACTAAAAGTGGCTTTGATAAGACAGATGACACCAAATGCCATAAAGGGTATGGAACCACTGCCTATTCCTGCACTGGTAGTGGGACTGTAAATCACCATAACTATTTTGGCAAAGAGTTTAGTAGATTATCTTACAGAGTTAAAAATTTGCTCACCCATATGTTTTGGGTGTTAGCCCAAGAAAAATGAAATCATATGTTTGTATTAAGAGTTTTTACAAGAAGGTTCTTAACAGCCAAACATTGAAAACAAAGTGAATGGATAACAGACCTTGACAGGCTAGCTGGAAGGATCCCGCTGCAACCATGGGGTGAATACTATGCTGAGTACATTGTGCCAAACACAAGAATGCACATGCTGTCTGCTTCCATTTATTTAAGGCACAGGCTCAGGAGTTAATTGATAGTGGTACAAATCAGGAGAGCAGTTATCAGAGCTGGGAAAAAAGGGCTATGTGGTTGAGAGTGCTTGCTGCTCTTCCAGTGGACCCGAGTTCAGTTCCCAGCAACCACCTGAAGTGGCTAAAACCCACCTGTAACTCTGGTTTCAGGGTTTCTGTCACCTTCTGCTGGCCTCAACGGGCACCCACACACGTGTGAAATATGCTGGTATAAACACATACAAAAAGAATTTTTGAATACAAAAGAAGAAAGGGCAGTTACTTCTGCAAGGGACAGAAAAGATCATTCTATGGCAGTGGTTTTCACCTGGGGATGAGATTTTGGTCCCCAATAAAGAAATGTTGTGGCAATGTCTGAAGACTCTATGGTCATACCCCTGGCATCTAATGGCTAAAGGTTAAGGAAGGTTACTGTTAATCATCCTGTAATGCACACAGATGGTTCCCACAGAAAACGGCAGACATGTTCCTTGCATCGATTATCAGAAGTTGAGCTCTCCTGGCTTGGGATAATGGAAATGTTCTCTATCTTGTTTGATTACATGGGTATCAAATACATTTGATAGAATTCAGCATCACTGTGTGAATCTTGCCATGTGTAGTTACAACCTAATTTTAAAAGACACTAAACAAAGCGACAGAGAAGGGCCAAACCAAGAGTGCGGCATTCCCTCTTATGCACTTCTTTGTCTCTAGTGGCTGGCATTTACTTTGTCCATTTTGTCTGATCTTCACAGAGTGACACCAGCTCTCTTTTGGTTAGTTCTTGCATGAAATGTCTCCTTCAGGGTTTTAGCACTAGTATGTCATCCGATTTCAAATGAGCCTCTTGTACAAAGCCTGGACTCACCATGTAGCCCAGGCTGAGTTAGAATGTGCAGCAATCTTCCTGCCTCTGCTGTCTGGGTCCTGGGATCCCAGGCTACAGTATAACCATTGGATCAGATCACGGCCCTAGCTACCTCACAGCTGGGTATGTAATGGCACTGAAATCTGCAAGAATACACTGGGCCTTGCTGAAGACCACACCTGAATCTTGTAGAAGATCTACCTCTCTGTTGGCCACCTGTCTGATGGCCCCATTTTCCTTATTTCAATACTATAAAATATTTAATCTCTTCACAGAAAAATGGTTCTTACGTTGCTACAGATGACTTGAGTGTTTGTCCACGAGGCATACTGCAAATAATTTTGGTTGAAATAAACTATTTTCTTCTTTTTCTTATTTGCTTTCACAATTCTCCCAGCTTGGTTTTTGACAAGTGGAGATTGTTAGCATCCTTTACTCCTAAAAAGGTAAATTGGGCATTTTAAAAAGTTATATAATCATGGCCACTGGGTCCCTTGGAGCTTGTCTTGTAAGCCTTTTAAAGCTTCAGCTTCCAAGTCTGGCTCTAAGTCTAGAAGGGCTAGAGAACGTTCAGATTTTTCAAGACTTCAGAGTCCTTTGGAATTTTGGAGTCCTCTCAAAATTCATATGTTGAAACCTGGTCTCCAAAGTGACAGCATTAAGTTGAGAAGGTTGGACATAATTAGGGTGAGTATGTAGAGCCTCCCAGATGGGCTTAGCACTCAAGAAAGCTGCCAAGACACCAGAGTTCCTCTTTATTCTTTGTGTGTGGGAACACACATGAATCATCTCAAGGAGATGGGAATGGGACAGTCAGCAAAACTTGGCCACCTGGCACCTTATCTTTGACTGTGAGCTCCAAAACTATGAGAGATAAATTTCTGTTGTTTATAAGATACTTAGCCTAGGGTACTCTGTTATAGCCATGAATGAACTAAGAGGCAACAGTGTGGGTACTCACTCATTGTATTCCTCAGCATGGTCATATTCTTTACATGTGTTTCTACAAGTCCATCAATGTTGTTTGTTTGTTTTTTTCTCATGTCATAGGAGTTGGGCCTTTTTTATCCAGCATTAGCATTTAAGATGAGGCATATCAAAGAACATAAGGATCTCTAATAGTATCCTTCTGACCCAAATCAAAAGAAAAATAAAACACTGCATATAAAGCCTATTTCTTTTTTCCTTGAAAACCAATGGTTAGGAACCACTCTCTAACCCACAGCTTGTAGAACAAGGGGCTTCATCAAAATGCTCCAGAAATTACTGTTTATATTTTAAAAAGTATCCAGGAATCAATCAGGCCATAGCTTCCACTCATTTTTATGGAAAAGTTGCCTTCAATAATAACCATCCTCATATGAATAACTTCCTATTTCTAATGCTGACAGTAATGCATTCTCCAGAGGATCTTAGCTTTGTGGCTGCTGCACCTGGGGCAGCTCCCACAGGTGAAGGTGAGTTGTAAGTGACTTCTTCAAAGGCTCCTCGGTTCATACTTGGACCACAGTATGGACCTTAAATGGCTAAAGTATTCAGTTCTTTCTGATCACTTTGAGTCCAGCTGTATTGCAGGGTTTGGAACAGCAGAAGGAAAAGGGAGGTTGTGGTAACAGGGAAATGTCTTCGGATGCAGGTGAGAAGCATCAGGCGAGGGAGCTGAGGCATCCACTCAGCCCCTGGGCTTGCCTGAGGGCAGTCCTCTACAAAGGGCCCTCGGTTGGCCCTGGTTGTGGGAGTCAGAAACAAACAGCAAGGACATTTCAGGGTTTAATCTGAGCAGCACCCACAGATTGCCCACCACGTGTGCTCACAGACCACCTCAGGCCTACTTCAGGCAGTCTCTTGAAATCAAACAATGACCATCCGCAGCTAGACACAAGAAGAGCCAAGTCACTCACAGTGACAAGTAAGAAACGATAATTTTTCATACTTAAAGTATGTCATGAGATGCTGTTTGATGAAATCATGGGAGCTATAGACTGTGAGTGTAAATAAACTAGGACTTTTGCTAAGGAGCCCTTCAGCAAAGATTTGAAGCCATATTGACTCCACTTCTGCCTGCAAAAGTAAGCTTGTCGTCTGGGGCGGGGTGGAGGGGGTGTTTGGAGGGGGTGGCAGGGCCAGGTTGGTTTGAACCTGTATTGTGGGTTGAGAGCAGCTTGAGGAAGCAGTACCATGGAAGAGAGATGTTCACACAGCCCTGCTTCCTTACCCTCATCAACGAGGAGCTCACATTTGCTACCAGAGTGTGCAGCCACCATCTCTCACCTACTGGTGAAGAGTGTGTTGTCAGAGGCAGCAATTAAGCTGCCATTCCTTTTCTCCTTTTCATCAGTGGGAGTTTCTCCTCCTGTGGCTACATAGTCACCTCAACCGTCCTTCACAATGCACATCATTCAGGTTACATTTTGTGGCCAAATCAATCACCAACTACCAAAACAAAGGCTGTGCCTTTTCAAATCTCACCTTTGGTGATCTCAGAAAGAGAGGAGTGGGTCGGCACCGGGAGACAGATGTGTGCTGAGATTTCTCTCAGTCCCCAAGCAATCTGTTTCCTTACATGAAGTAACACAAGCAAGCTCCTCCCTGACCCAGGAGCAGCTGTCCCTCCCCTTCTGAAATGGTGATTCTATGCCACAGAACTGGTGGCAGGCTCTATTTTACCTGCCAGCAGAACTCACAGAGGAGAAGAAAAAAAAAAAAAAAAAGATGGGTGTTCTCAACTATACTTCTATCCAGAATGCTACATGGGCATCTCACTCTGGAGGCACCAGGGATTCAGGAGTTAAAAACTCCTGATAAAGTGTCCTTCTTTGATGATTAAGATCTCACTATCAAAGTTTTTCACTCTCCTGTTGGCACTGACTGCAGGGCCTTCCCAAGTATGCCTGAGCGCCTCTTGCTTCACCTTTCCTGGCCTTATTCCAATGCATTACACCCTTCGGTAGGCAAACCCTCTGAAGTTACTATCGTGTGCTTTATCATATAGTTGGCATCTTTTATGTCCCAGAAACATTTATCCATTTGTTCACTGATAGCGACCAATCATCAGAGATGCAAGTATCGGCACTACTAAGCAATTTGGAAATCTTAGGAGACAAGCATTAGCCTATCTTGGTATCTGTCAGTCTAGAAAAAGCCCATTCATCTACAGTGGGGGAAAAAATCAAATCATAAGAGAAAATTTAACAGGAAACAGACATTAGGAAAAATAGAAAATTGTACTTCATTGCCTACTATAAAAACCAACCCTTTACTGTTGACTAATTACTAGTTCATCCATCAGAAATGACAGCCTGCAGGGGCTAGCTTTTAAACTCTAATTTATTTGGGGTTCCTTGAGTCTCTACATCCCTTCCAAACTCCCAACCCTAGGTAGGAGAGAAAGAAAGAAGGGAAAAGGGATGTAGACCTCTTTAGACTTAGTTCCAGCTAGAATTGTTGGGTTCTTTGGGAAAATACCAATCTCAGTCATCAGGATATCTAGCAGTCCAGCAACAGCAAACAGCAAATGCAGCAGGATGAACAAGTAGCCCTCTTTTGCCTCCATCAGACTCCTCAAGGCATTCTCCGGAGTGTTTCAAAATATTTCTCTCTCTCTCTCTCTCTCTCTCTCTCTCTCTCTCTCTCTCTCTCCCTCTCCCTCTCCCTCTCCTACTTTGCTCTATATTTATACCCTCTCAGGATCCTCAGAGTTAAACTCTCTACAGCTGGCAAAGACCACACCCTTCTGCACGAGCCTATTATAGGCTATGGATAAACTAACACTTGGGATTAACACAAAAATATATTAACAAAATATAATTGAGTTTTTCAAGAAAAGCAAAAGTTCCACTACAGCAGCCTGAGCATGCTTGGACTCCTCCACTAGCTGCCTATGCCTGACTCTTTGTAGGCCAGTGATAAATGACCAGGGAACCACCTGAAAGGAACTCACTAACCAGATGTAAAACTGTAGCCCAAATCTCACATGAAAACTCAGAAGATGGTTTCTTGACTACAAGTTTTGTGTCAAAACCTTGGGACCCAAATTTTGGCTGGGGTGGTCAGAGGGGTCTGAACTGAAACCCAGAGTGACAAAGCCTCAGACACCCAGTAGCCCTTACTTCAGTCCTGTGCCTTGTTTTGGATATGTGTGTCACCTATACGGTATGTTTTCTGTAATATGACTCCTACCGTATATACCAGATAAGTCTGCTGTTGGAAATCTAAAGAGTATATTCTCAAAAGCACTGAGCACTGCCCTTGACAGAAGATACACAGGACATCACTGTCATTGTCACCAGGGAAAACTTCTCAACCTAGGCCTTGCCAAAAGAGGGAGGTATAAGAAAGCTGTTTTGGCCTTCAGTCTTCAGGGGTTTCTACATAAGCATACAGGTGTGGTGATACATACTTATGATCCCAGATCTCGGTGGGTAAGCAAGAAAATCAGGACTTTGAGGCCATCCTGGGCTACATGAGACACTATCTGAAATAACAATAAAAGAAACACTGCTTTCTCAAAAAAAAAAAAAATCCCCAAACAGCCATCAACTGGAGTAGATACAACCCTTTCAACAGGCTTCACCAACAGAAGCCCAGAGAAGAGCTGCTGAGCCAGCTTGCTCCAGGAGCTCAGGAGCCAACTCAACATCTCTATCCTCAGAATATCTCAAAAATATTGATTACAGTATAGTAATCAATACCCACTTAATATTCAAAGTACAAAAATTAGTGCCTTAGTTGTACTCACTAAATCCAGCGTTTAGTCTGAACTTTAATGACGTGAAAAAATAATAAACAAATAAAAAGAGTGGGAAACACTACAGACTGAAGACGGAGGTCCCTGCCCTGCCCTCGGCAGAACAATCAGAAGACAGGACAACAAAGAGTCCAGCGGATCCTGCTGGGCTCTGGGCTCAATCAAGTGCTTGGTGCATTTTCACCACAGGAGTGCAGTGCACAAGCAAGCAAGCCTTGTGTTCTTCACCTTTGGTACGGCTTCAGCTTTGCTTCTGATATGTGTGTCTCTGCAATATAAATTTAAATGCACACTTTAATTTGGCTCCATCTACTGAGGGCTGATGAAGGTGTGCCTGGAAACCCAGCAATAAGACAGTTCCCTTGAACAAATTTGATGCAGATTCTGTAACATGAAAGGATGCCGAGATGGGCTCCTGGGTGACCCTAAAAAGTACACAGGGCAATGCATCTTGATCCCCTTTCCTCTGATGCAGGAGCAGTGAACAGAGCCTCACTGCCAGCCATCTACTCTGCAGCGAATTCCCGAAAGTTTCTCCAGACGGAACATCTGCGGCTCGGGGATATTTCTTGCCTGGCTCAGCCTTCCCTGTGTGTGCCAACCAATATGATTTCAAAATGCATCAAAAGTAAGCCTTAGACCACTGAGCCCTCCCCAGCAATATGGGGGTACTCACATTTGGGAGGGTGGTCACCCCAGTGGGTGCAAACATTGCCCCAGGTGCTCTGCAGCTGGCTACAGAGGCTCATGAAATTCTATCCTTTCCGGTTCCCAGCAAGCCAAAAAGTAAGCAGGGAGTCCAGCAGCCCTGTCCCACCTGTAAAAATTAATGGTGCCAGCTCAACATATTGGCAGAGGAAGAAAACTTACACAGCAAACAAACCTGTCAGAAAAACTGGAAATATTTGCTTAACAGAAGCACATTGATTAAAGGTACTCAAAGATCAAATTACTCTCCCAACCCAGGCAATTTCATCCCAGAAGGCCAGAATAGGTATATTGGCAGAGTATTGATGAAAACCACTCTCTGTATCTCAGTGGACCATATTAGGGCTGTTAATCTCAGAAGTGTCCCGTAATTTTTATCCAACACAGAGACTCTCTCCATTTGAAAGAGTTTTCATTCCAATGCAAACAGTAATAAGGAAATAAAATCACTGATGTATGTCTTTCCAATATCTGTTTTGGTAAAAACTCTTGATTTCTATGCTCAATTGAAACTCACCTTAAATAAAAAGCTTTGCTGCTTCCAACAGACCTCCAAGGCTAATTGCTTTTCAAGTCCTCATCAATTTCAAAAGAAAATAAAAGATGGGGCCAGAGCCGTTCCTGAACCACACAAAGGCAAGTAAACCACCAAACAAATAGGGTTCTCATGAAGCTGCAAACTGGGAGTCAGCAATTCGAGGAAGAGGTTTCCCAGCTGGCACTTGAAGGCATTGGCACCCAAGAGCTGGTGTGAGGCCAGCCAGCAGCTCTTGAGCTGCTTAAAGCTGGCTATTATCCCTATATCCGAGATACCAAAAGCAACCCAGAAAAGCACCCTCATCCTGCTCTGTAGGATCACTCACAGTCCAACAAGAGGTGAAGAGTGACACCCATCTGCCAGCTGTGAAGAAGTAAGAGCAGCTCAAACTCTTGCCCATGCCACTGGCAGGCCCTTTCAGACAAGAAAGAGCCTAAGTACATGCCAAAGAATATCCCAATACACACCTGCTCATACCTTGTACCTAAACATGTTGGGACACAAGGACCCAGGGACTGCAACGGCAGGGGAAGGCTTTTGAGGACCAGTCAAGCACATACCTGCCATGTTATAACTTCAACACAAGACTTGTGGGGGTCGTCTGCCATTTCCATGCTGAGATCATGCCTGAAACTATCCTTCCTCCTTCATGCCTGGTGTGAGACTCTATACCAAAGGAACATACAATTTCTTTTCACTCAGATGTTTCTCATCAAGCATACATGTGACACCCTGGATTCATGTTTTCAGGAGGTTCCCTAGTAGACAAAGGGAACCTCCTTACCCTCTTCGCCCTGCCAGAAATCATAGGCACCATCCCTCCCAGCCATCCACCTGCCTCTGAAGACAGTATGCTTCCCCAAACCCCACCCTCATACCTGAACATCCCTGGAGGTCCAAGTGTACACACCCAAGGATCAATATGGCTGTGTTTGCGTTAGCTCATCAGGAACTGGGGGAGAGGACAGGGAATGGAGATGTGAGCTATTGGAAAAAGGAAAGAGGAAGCAGAGGGGAACCAGAGGGCAGGTGAGGAGAAAAGTCACCACACTGAAGCCCTGAATCTCGGTTCCTGCTCTGGGTAGGCTTGTCCTTATCTATTTCACTTGCACGTGACACCAGACCTCTGTAGGAAACTGGGTTTTAGTCTTACTTGGAGCTCTTTTAAATCACATGTTGAGTTCCAACCTGAGACAATTAACTTACAGGCTCTATGAGGAGAATCTAAGCACCTGGGGTCTAGCTGTGCCAGAGCAGCCAGCCTAAAAAAAAAAAAATCACTATACCCAAAGTGCTCAGGACTACCTTCTTTCTACTGGATCATGAAATGCTCCCATCCCGAGTCTCTCGACCTCTGGAACTAGGCATTAAAATGCCACCCAAGGAAAGTGAGCACTGGCTAGGCATGATGGGCTACATGTTTAATTCCAGCGATCCACGAAGCAGGTAGATCTCCATGAGCTGAAGGCCAGCCTGGTCTATATGGCAAGTTACTGGATATCCAGTAATATATAACAGGATGATGTCTAATAAATAGAGAATGGATGCTTTTGTTCTACGTGATTCAGTAAGCGAATGCAATTTCACTTTAAGTTCTTATTTACATCCTGAAAATACAGAGTGGACTGGAGAGATGGATCAGCAGCTAAGAGCACTTACTGCTGCTCTCCCACAAGACTCAGGTTCCATTTTCAGCACGTACATGGTGGTACAGAACCCTCTGCAACTCCAGTTCTAGGGGATCTAACACCCACTTCTGTCCTCTGCCGGCACCGGGCATGCACATGTTTGTGTGGGCAAAACACCCATACAGACATAAAATACAGGAGCAAATATCTCAGAAGATGTACAGCTTTTTCAGATAGAATTTCATTCCTTTTCCGCCCGAATGTTACTCTGCCACCCCAAAACTTGCTCTGGTTGGATGATGACTCGTGGTGGGCCAGGTGCCTTCTCAAAGACTCTGATTTTTCATATAAATATACATACATCTACGTATTCGAGAGTGGCAGGAGATTTGGCTTGTGGCAAACTGCATGTTACGGTGCCCGATAATTGATTTGCAAGGTTACAATTTAAGGAGTAAATTGTTCCTTTTGTCTAGGTATTTCATTTCTACTGTGAGCTCTTAGCCAGAAAACTCAGTGTTTCATATGCTGACCAGGAAATGGCAACATCAATTGGAGATTACATTTTGGATAGTTTCTATATTTATTTTTTTTTAATTTTGTCCTAAAGGGCTCTGGTTATTGATGAATCCAAGCAGTTAAAAAAAAATACTGTTAATAGTGTCCTTTAAGTGGCCTTTTATCCTAGGGAATGGCTCAGCCTCTTCCCAGCCATGTAATCAATCCTGATTATAATACCACTTGAGCTAGGCTGAAGTCCAGCTCCAGGACTCCAATTTACACTGGGAGAAACGGAAAGCCTGAGATTTGCTCAGCTCAGCCATCAGCGATGGAAGCAGATGGGCATCCAGACTCCCCCATCACCCAAATGAAAGAGAACTAAGAGAGAGAGAGAAGGGGGGGGCAGATCATTCCAGATATCCTGTCTCAACTCTGAAGCTTATTGTGAATGTGAGACTTTCAGACAGACCATACCCCCCCCCTACAGGCCACAACTGTCTCCTCTGTAAGGAAAAGTGGTTGGCCAGACAGAATCCAGGGAGTCTTCTCTGGTGTTGACACCTGAAGCCTGGCGACCTCGAGTTGGACAAGGAGTCAAGGTTCCAGCCTAAAGAGCAATTCAATGCAGCCTTGATGGCCAACCCTACAACCAGGAAGCCAACTGGCTAGGTTCATCATTTCCACCCTCATGTCAGCTTCATCAATAGCAAAGAGTTAAAAGCAGAAACCAGCTGCCCTATCAGACAGCTGCTGCTCCCGCTTGGACATGGAGGCACAGGAAATGTTCAGTGTGGGGTCTGAAGTGGTGAGCGAGGCAAGTAGCTTGTTGGCAGTTATGCTCTTATGATGGGGAATGGGACCAGACCACAGACCTCCTCTGTAGTTCTAACTGAATTCACTAGGAGCTGTGTGCCCAAAAGTTAACCTCTAGAATATCCAGAGATACTCTGGAATGTTCTGAAATAATCACCCAAGCAGCTCCAGAAGCCATCTACACAGGGTGATGTCAGAACAGTACAGCATCTATGCACAGTCCCATTGCCTGGTCACCACTGTCCCAAGAGCCAAGCTACTATGTGCTTGCTCCAATGCCTCCCAAGTGTCCCTGGTGGTACTCAGGGACTCTGTTCTACATTCGTCACCCACCACAAACTGTCTCTCTTCTCCTATGCCCTCCTACTACTTTTCTAACCACTTCCCTTGCATCCACTGCTTGGATTTGGATATAGCTGAAGCATGTCCCCTAAGTGGTCACATCCTCAAAGTTTCATATTCAGTGTGGCAATGAGTCAGAAACTTTACAGGATAAATACATAATTATGCCTCGAAGTGTGCTTCTTTGTCCGAAGAATTCCTCCTGCTCCTGGTTCTGAGAAGGGAATCGGTTCCTGTGAGAGCAAGCTCTAGTTTCCAGGTTCATCATGTGACTTTTCTCCCTCTCCCACATTGTTCTGCCATAGTTCCATTCCCATGGGAATGGAGACCTTTCCAAAGGGGTCTCACCAAAGCCAAGCAGATGCCAGCACCATGCTCTTAGACTTCCCAAATAGTGACCTAAATAAACCTCTTCATACATTCCTCAGAGGAAGGTATTTTGGTACAGGAACTGAAAATGGATTCATGGATTGATGGCTCATTTCCTTTGTGGTCTTTCTTGTAAGACTTCTGATCTTCTGTCCCCCTTTCCTGTGAGGGACTTGAGTTTAGCACTTAAAATGATAATCTCAGATTTACACAGCAAATATTTTGTCCCAACTTCTATTCCAAATATTACATCTTGATACAAGCTGCCCCCAGTGGCTCCAACAAATCTATTAATTCATCCAACAGATCTGGCCAAAACCACCCTAAAGAGACTTGAAGAGAGGAGTGGGCTGTCCAGCAAGGGAGAAAGCATCAAAATATCAGACTTGAGAATCATCACCTCACTAAGCTGATAGAAAATGCAAAAATCCCTGGCCCAGTGTCACCTGACGATTAGAGCCCAGTGAGATGGTTCCTTGACATTTCTTATTCAACAATGAAGAACTTTTAGCTGCTGATGAGATGATGCAGCTGTAGGCAGCTCTGATCTTCACAGAGTCCCATCCTCAGGACATCCCCCTGTGATTCCCCTCCTTGTCATTTGCTGAATGATTCCCAGTGCATCTGCCTAGGGACCACATCTGTGCCTTCCGCCCATGGATATCATTTCTCTCTTCTCAATATCAATGAGCTTTAGCCTTCCCTTTCTCCATCCATTGGTCTCTCAGGGTTCCCAATGGATCAGAGAACAGTCCCATTCTGGTTTTTAACATGTATGTGTAAAAATATTGCCCAAGATTCACTTTGGCTCACCACAATCTCAACCCACTGGCTATTAATTGTTATGACTGTGTTCTTCGCAATGTTGGGGCTCTGCCATGTTCTCCCCACTTGACACCTGGGCAAGCGTGTTTTGGGCCCAAGTGTTATCTGTTACTTTTATCTCTCCTCCTATATATATATATATATATATCTTCTGTTACAATAAATCAAATGGGGCTATTCATCAACATCATCCAAGAATTCATAGACATTAGGTCCCCAGAGCCCACTAACATCAAGCCTGCCACACTCTGGTACAAGACTAGAATGAGTCTCATCATTCATATTTGCCCTTGAGCCATAGAAAACTGGCATTCAAAGTGACCCACAAAGAATTTAGTGGTTCACTTTTCTGGGAGGGAAAATTTCCAAATGTCCCTAACAAAATCATTACTATGGTTGTGGTACTAATCTAATTAAAATCTAAATTTCCACTTACCGACCACTGTATGGATGCTATAGTGAAATAGTCTCCAGTGACTACTGCAACAAATACTACAAACGGGATGACTTAAAAATAACAGAAACATAAGATTCCATGCACTCTGCCCAACAGTTGGCCATTAGTCTCAGCGTCTGCTTTGATAGTCTGTAGGGAAGAGCCTTTCAGAGGCCCTCTGTGGCAGGTTCCTAGGTTGTTTCCTGGTTTCTTCTTCTTCTGATGTCCTTACTCTTTGCCTTTCAGGATAGGGATTGAGCGTTTTAGTCAGGGTTCTCTCTCTCACTTAGTTTCTTTAGATGTACAGATTTTAGTAGGTTTATCCTATGTTATATGTCTATATGAGTAAGTATATACCATGTGTCTTTCTGCTTCTCGGACAGCTCACTCAGGATGATCCTTTCTAGGCCCCACCATTTACCTGCAAATTTCATGATTTCCTTATTTTTCATTGCTGAGTAATACTCCATTGTGTAGATGTACCACAATTTCTGCATCCATTCTTCAGTTGAGGGGCATCTGGGGTGTTTTCAGCTTCTGGCTATTACAAATAAAGCTGCTACAAACATGGTTGAGCAAATATCCTTATTGTGTACTTGAGCCTCTTTTGCATATATGTGTAGGAGAGGTATGGCTGGATCTTGAGGAAGAGCTATTCCTAGTTGTCTGAGAAAGCGCCAGATTGATTTCCAGAGTGGTTGTACAAGTTTACATTCCCACCAGCAGTGGAGGAGGGTTCCCCTTTCTCTACAACCTCTCCAGCATGTGTTGTCACTTGAGTTTTTCATCTTGGCCATTCTGATGGGTGTAAGGTAAAATCTCAGGTTCGTTTTGATTTGCATTTCTCTAATGGCTAATGAGGTTGAGCATTTCTTTAAGTGTTTCTCTGCCATTCGGTATTCCTCTACAGAGAATTCTCTGTTTAGCTCTGTTCCCATTTTTTAATTGGATTACTTGGTTTGCTGTTTTTCAGCTTCTTTAGTTCTTTATATGTACTGGATATTAGTCCTCTGTCAGATAGAGGGTTGGTGAAGATGGGAAATAGTAAGAGCTGAAGAGGACAGGAACCACACAAGGAGAGCAACAGAACCAGAAAATTTGATCACAGGGAACTTTCGAGAGACTCATACTCCAACCAAGGACTATTCATGGAGACAACCTAGAACCCCTGCACAGATGTAGCCCATGACAGTTCAGTGTCCAAATGGGTTACATAGTAATGGGAACAGGGACTGCCTCTGACATAATCTGATTGGCCTGCTCTTTGATCACCTCCCCCTGAGCAGGGGAGCAGCCTTACCAGGCCACAGAAGATGACAATGCAGCCACTCCTGATGTGATCTGATGGACTAAGATCAGAAGGAAGGAGAGGAGGACCTCCCCTATCAGTGGACTTGGGGAGGGGCATGCGTGAAAAGAAGGGAAGGAGGGTGGGGTTGGGAGGGGAGGAGGGAGGGGCTTATGGGGGAATACAAAGTGAATAAGTGTAATTAATAATAAAAAATAAAAAACATATATTTAAATTAAAAAAATAAATAACAGAAACCCCTTGTCTCACAGAAGTCTAAGGAAAGATGTTGTTAGTGGATTTACCCCTGCTTTACCTAGGCTCCAACAGAGGAGTCTGTCCCACACCTTTCTTTGGAGGCGTTGGTACCACTGACGTGTTTGGTTGGTAGTTGGGTAACTCTTAATTCCTGCCTTACCTTCACGTGACCACCTTGTGTTCTGTCTTCATGTATTAATATTCTTCTCCTCTGTACATCCAGGATGACTTCATCGTATCTGCAAAGACCCTTTTCCCACATGCTGCCAAACCCAGAGTCACTAGAGACGAAGACACTGATAGTCCACCACCGAACTTAGCTATTTTGCTTCCTATCAACTACCTGTGAATAATTCTACTCCTGACAGTGATGGTGTGCTTAACAGAACTCTTAGCACACAGAAGTTCATAGTTTAATGCTAGTTAAATTATAAAGTTATAATTATCAAATGTTTTTCTGAGGTCATACAATCATTAATCAAGGTGAGCCTAGGGACTTCCCCCTTTAATTCCAAGTCTAGAGCTTTCCTGGAGTCCTTTTTTTCCACCATGGGAAAGCCCAAGTTCTTCAGCCTAGCTAATTGTGGCGTGTAGTGCCTACACCAAAGACTAGAGGATTTAGTGGTGCCCAGTGTGGAGCATAAAGAAGCTGAGGCAAAAATCACTATCTGTAAGTTGTAGTGTTCAATGGTAAACTCTGGTGATCAGATTCCAAATCCACAGACCTCATCACTTCCTTTGGCCACAACCTTGGAGGGACAGCAATGAGGCAACTCTTCCTGTTTCCATCTCATTGAAAGCCTGTGTTGGGTCATAGTTTCTGATTTCAAACTCAGTGTTGGTTGGGCTCTCCCAGAGACCACCTCCTTCAGCGTGTCTAGGAGTATGTTCTATTTTTTTTTTAATCATTGTATATGTATGTGTGCATGCTGTATGTGTGTGTGTGCATGTATGTGTATATGACACAATGTACATACGGCAGTCAGAGGACAACCCTATGAGTTCAGCTCCCTCCATCCACCTTTATGTACCTTCAGGGGTTTAACTTAGGCCACCAGGCTTGTAAGGTGAATATTTTTACCCACTGAGCCATTTTGCTGAACCTCATCTTTCTCTTTCTAAATCCCTTGTCTTTTCTCCAGCATCCTCTGTGGTCCCACCCATCATTTTCCCAAATACTCCAAGCAGAATGAAAAACTGTACTTTTCTATCATATACTTGGCTAAGAGAAGCTCAGAAACACATGAGAAAAAGCATTCTCTACAGAAACCATCAGTAAGGAAAGGCCACTTGGTAGAAACGCCAAACTTAGAAGAACCCCAGATTCCCCAGTCTTTAATGCACACTAGTTTCATCACATCTACCTACAATGGGGTGCCTTAATGTACAGGGAGCATGTCATACCTCCCCATTCCTCCATCACTATCATCCCCCTACCTCCACCTCCATTTTACGTGTGCTTCATGGTCCCCAAAGTCCCAGCTTTCTCAGAAAAACGCATCTCTGATAACATTCTCTTTTGCACCACTCTGCTTTTTTCCTTCAGAGGACAAAGCAAGGCTTGAAAATGTTTGTATGATTATTTGCAAAACTCAGGAGATGCATCTATTATTTTCACCGTGATATACTGTGGCACAAAATAAGTACTCGATGAATCTCTGTTCAATGACTGAATGGTTCAAAAAGCATCTTTCAAAGTACAACATGCTCATACATTGGCTTGGAGTTTTCTTCAAAGGCACTTGAACCCAATGGCTGTGCTTAGTACCTTGTTCTTCCATAAAAGCTTTAAAACTACTTTATGATGGTGTAAAGGTAAGCCTTATTAAAATTGCATACATATGTTTGAGGACAGATACTCACTTGCTCTATCTATAATCACAGCATGACTTTTCATTTATTTAGTTCCTAAAAAAAAAAAAAAATCAAAATGAAGGAGCTAGATGATGGCTCAGAAATTAAGAACACTGACTATTCTTCCAAAATTCCCAGCACCCACAGGGCAGCTCACAACAATCAGTAATTCAAGTCCCAGGGGATCCCATGTTGCCTTCAGTCCTCTGAGTGTAGCAGGCACACATGCGGTGTACAGACATACATGCATACAAAACAGCCGTGCACCTATAATAAACACATATTTAAAATCTAAATGAAGCTTAGTGTATTTGATATGTTCAAGTATTAACCACTTGATTTTACATTTAGTCCTCAGGTGCCATTCCCTGTTATTTTAAAAATAAAACAAAATAAAATCATATGCCCTAAATGATTGCATATAAATGCAGTTTTGTTTCATATGTTTACTTTATGGTAGCATCAGTTACTGTTTTAATGATTTCCCGTGACTATTTTGGAGTCATTACACAGATACCTGTATCCAAGTCGTGACAGACACTATTTGGTTTGACTGATTTCAGCACAACGTTTTAAAAGCTGCTGAGAAGTGCAAGCAAGCTTGTTCCTCCATGTAAAATATTTCTAATGGTTTTTTCATTGTGAGAATATTCTATGGGCCATTTTTTAAAGTGCCTTTAATACGTTATATATAAAAAAAAAAAAAAAATCTGCTCAGCCAAGTGTGGTATTGCACACCTTTAATCCCAGAACTCAGGGAGGCAGAGGCAATGAATCACAGTGAGTTCGATGCCAGCCTGGTCTACAAAGCAAGTCCAGGATAGCCAGCTACACAGAGAAACCCTGTCTTGAAGGGAAAAAAAACAAATCTGCTCTTACTTTGCTTAAGAACTCTTAACTTCCTCAGGGCTTACATGGATCTTCACGAGATCCTCCACATGTATATTATAGCTGTTAGCCCAGTATTTTTATGGAACTCTTGACTCTGAAAACAAGTGGGTCGCTGACTCTTGTGCCTGCTCTTGGGACTCTTCCACCTGTTGGGTTGTTGTATACAATTTCAATATTACAGTTTTTGCTTCATCTTTTATTTTGTCCTGCTGAAAAAATAAATCTCAATAAACAAAATACGAAGCATGAAATATATAAAACATGAAAGAAGGGAGAAAAAAGAATCCTTAACATGAATCTCTTAACATTTATTGTTATTATATCTTTTAATGTGCTTAATGAATAACATTAATTAACTTCTAATTTGAACCAGTCTTATACACTCTGGTAAAATTTTTGTTTAGTAGCATATTTTTCCTGATAATTAGTATTGCTTTAAGAATAAAATATAGACAATTTATTTGTAAAATTGTGGCTAGCCACACGCCTTCAAACTTTCTGTGCCCTAACATTTCAGGTAAGATCCAGGCAGAGGAGGATTCCCTAGTAATCCCTCTGACAACTTGTCTCCCCTGGTGAGCAGAGACTGTGGATATTTGTGCTGAATGCTTTTACACTTGCACCCATTTTGGTGTTTTTATCTTTTCTGTAAGTTGAGGGATGTTGTCACCTGTTATTTCCTGTCCTTGCTTGACTTCTTTCACATAAACTTGCTCTATTTCCTCCCCTCTACATGTGTCGAAGTTGTGTTGCTGTGTTTGGAGAAGTGTTCTCCCCTGCCCTCAGCCTGTGGTGCTCTTGAGAGGAAGCAGAACCTTAGGGGACAGGGACCAGCAGAAGGAAATGGCACTACAGGAGGCATATCTTGGATTGGGACCCGGGGGTTTCTCTCCCCGTACCCCCTTCCTGGATACTGTGAAGTGATTGCTGCCACAGGCCCAAAGCAGCAGAGGCAACTACTAACCACCAGTGGAGACTTCTGGTGCTGGGAGCCAAAATCACCCTCTTTACAAAATTTTGACTCTGGAATTTTTTACAACAACAGAAATCCAATATCCAATTAAGGGTTTTGTTTGTTTGTTTGTTTGGGTTTTTGTTTTTTTTGGTTTGGTTTTGTTTTGTTTTTTGCTCCACTCACTTTTGGAGAATGTTGTGAAAGTTTGAAAAAAAATTTTTTCATTCCTTCAAAGGGCACTTGGATATAATTAAGACAATGGCAGGAGGCATTGTTTTAAACTCATAAGAATCCTCAGAAGGATCTGGAGAAATGGTTCAGTCACTAAGTTACTTGCCTTACAAGCATGAGGACCTAAGTTCAAGACTCACTTCAAAAAGCCAGCTGTGCCGGTGCTCCTCTGAAATCTCTGTCTCTGAGCCTGTTTGATGAGCTCCAGGCCAATGAGAGACCCTTTCTCAAAAAGACAAAAGGCAGGAAGAGGAGGAAGGGCTAGAGAGATGGCTCGGGGTTTAAGAGCATTTGCTGTTCTTGCAGAGGGGTCAGGTTTTAGTACCCCAGCACCCACATGGCAGCTCACAGCTCGGATCCCTCTTCCCAGCCTCCACAGACACTAGACATCATGCACATGCAGACAAAACAGTCACACACACGTTTTAAATGGATGGCACTTGAGAATTGACACTCATACCTAAGTACACATGTGCGCCTGCGCACGTGATCACACGCACAATTCTCCAGGGAAGCCATGCCTCTCTTGGGTTTGGTTTTGTAGCTGCTGCTCTTCTGTATCTAGACCCAAGGCTGGCTCCTGTGTTTTTACAGTCCTTGGTCCCATCGAGACCCATCTCTTCTTTGTTTTGTTTATGTCTGTGTGCCTCATCCCACATTTTTTTCCTCTTTTCACATTCCCTTTCTTTCCCCCTCCATAGCCAACAATTCTAACACATTTGATACATAGACTTATATGAATAGTACATCCCAAAGCTCATATCGACTCCAAGTCTGTGAAAAGGGGAAACAGCACCTTTAAAAATCAAGCTAGGATTGAAAAACACTGGTTGAGAGTAGGCCCTAAAACCAATGGTTATTAGCCTAACAGAGTAATTTAAATGTGATGGGGGGGGGAGCAGAGGGTGGAATGAAATGTTCTACAAATAGAGAAAACCAAGGACCAACCACTTCAAGCTAGGAGAGAGACATCAAGCTCACCTCCAGAGCCTTCTGAAGGAACCAGCTGTGTCCACACCTCCATCCCGATTTCCAGCCTCCAGAGCTGCGAGAGAGTAAGTGTCAACCCATTCCGTTTGCGTAGTTTCCTCCTAAGGGCAGCAAAACCAGAGACCACCACGGCTGTGTGTGTGTGCTTACAGAGTTTGAATCAGTTTGACAATATTTCAACATACATATTTAATATTGCACCGTGAATCAAATCACTGCTGCTCCACCACCCCCCTCGTTCTCAGTGGCATGTTCTTCACGATTCTTCCGTAGTGTCTGAACATCTGGAGAGGCCTTCCAGCTATCTACTGTTGCAAAAGGCAACAATTCCGATCAGCAGGCCAGATGACTTTCCTGTGGCAATTCTTTCTGTTTACATCCTGAAAGGCGGAGTTGCTGTGCCGTAAAGACTGCGTACTTCGTTGAAAAGACTGCCTTGCAGCGCTTAACTAAACAGAACTTGCCTCACCCCTGCCAAACCTTGAATGTTTCTCTAGCCTTACAGTCCCACCCACGCCTGTCACTATTTGACGTTTTTTTTACTTTCTGATGGCATAAAAGACTTTATCAGGGCTGGTGGTGTAGCTCAGTAAATGGGGTGCATGCCTGATATGCTCAAGGTCCTGGGTTCAACCCTAATATTCAAGAACATAGGGGACATGTTTTTATATTCTCTGGCGAAAGCTGGGTTCATGCAATTCTTCCCATACCCATTTGCCATTTTTTTTTTTCCTGTTGGGATCCTACCTTCTCCTTGTTTTATAAGATGTTGCCTTGCATTTCTAGATTAACTGTTCAAAACTTCTGACAGGGGAACACACTCTTAAAACAAAATCTAGAATTCCAAAGCATTTTTTTCCTTAATGGCTGCATCCACCAACATTACCGTGGTGGAAAACAACGTTGAAGGGGGGTCTTGAGGTTGGTGGAGTGCGTGCCTGGCATGCATACCATTTCCAGAGCTAGGCAAGGGGAAGCAGGAAGCCCAGAAGCTCAAGGCCACCCTCAGCTGCATATCAGGCTTGGGGGAGGCTTGAGTTATGCGATACCCTGTCTCAGATAAGTACATAAACATATAAATGTGAAAATTGTTAAACGCTTACGTTGTCTAAAAATAACCACCATTTGAAATTGTATGTGACTATAAATAGCTTTTTTATGAAAACTAATTTCCAAATCAGGAGAGAAGGCAATTTTTTTCCCAAATGTTTTTAATGTCTGGCGTGATGAAAGATAGTTGGATTCTTACATTGGCTTCTGTTTTGTTTTGGTTTTTGAAATGAGGTCTAAGCTGGCCTCGAACTCAGTGACAATATTCCTGCCTCAATAATGGGATTAGTGGCGTAAGTCACCGCTCTAGACTCTTTTCTTTTTCTTTTCTTTTTTTTTTTTTTTTATGGTAACCTAAGTTACTCGTAGTAAAATTCTATTTCTTTCTTTTTGGGGTTGCTTTTTTTAGAACAGGGTCTTTCTAGCCCAGGATAGCCTTTCCCACCACATCTAGTTTATGTGCTAATAATGGAAAGTGACTTCAAAGTATGGCCAGCACACTCCCTACTGAGCTTGCATTCCCAGCCCCCACTCACGCTAATGTTCCAAATCACTAACTGGAGCTAATCTCACTCTCAGAGAAGTCAGGAGAGAGATAATATCCAGTCTTCCCTAACAGCCAGTTTCAAAAAGACATAAAGAACTTACCGTGTTTCACACAAAAGTAACCCCATGTTAATCAGGCAGTAACTTCTTAGTCAGCCCTTTTCTACCTATAGAAACATTTTTTGCTCAGCTCACATAGTTAATGGGATGAGGTTCTGCCCAATCCTACAACTCTAGCAATTATGAGCCTTAAATTTAGTGCAACCTGTCTTTTGTTTATGATACAGAATCTCACTCATCGTAGGCTGGCCTCCGACTCACTGTGTAGTCCTACAGGCTTCTGAATCCCGTTCTTTTAATTGACATATAAAGATATGTCCCTGGCTGTCCTGAAACTCACTCTGTAGACCAGGCTGTCCGAGAACTCAGTCTGCCTGGGATTAAAGGTGTGTGCCAGAACATCTGGCTACAGAAATTGTTTAGATGCTCTTCTTTAGTGCTGTACAAAATCTAATAGTTTCTTAAATGTCCCCTGCTGTTGGATGACCTTTTTGTGCACTGTTTTTGGTAAAACACCATGCATGTATCCTACACCCTGAATAGGTCTTTGGTCCACTCATTTCTTATTGATGGACCTTCCAGATACTGGTATATTTTGTTAAACACTCACCACACCAGCACACCTGATAATACCACTACCAATCTTGTTGGGAAAGTATTGAGAAATGATCAAGCTCTCCATAAGAGATGTGTTTTCCAAAATTCTCATTCTCTTACAAAAGCAAGGTGAGAGATGGTGGGTGGGTGGGTCTGGGAATGGTTTACTTTTATTCTCATAATTCCTGCAGCTTCTGCCAAGAGCTAGGGGAATAAAGCCCTAGTCAGACCCTGCCTGGGCAGCAGAGGGAAAGACCAGTCTACCTCCAAGGTGGGAGAAGAAACAGGCAGGACACAGAGATGAAGCCTCTTGAACTGGCCTGATTCTAACTGTACAGGACTGCTCCCCATCTTAATGGTTTTCTAGACATAACAGGTCCCAACAGCAGAACTGAACAGAATTTACTGAGCAGTTGTTACCTTCCCAGCTCTAGATACCAGCAGAAAAAGCACCAAACCTGCCAGGCTAGTCTCAGCTGATGCTCATGTTTTGGTGCTGAGCCTGGCGTGGGCCCCTTTGTGAAGACGTGGGATGGGAAATGAAAGAACAAGAGCCAGGAATGGCAAACTCACCTTGGTAAAGAGGCCTGGGGTGTTACCTCAGCCTCTGGCTCCTCATATACCACTCCTAGAATCTCAAACATTATCCAATGCCACCCACACTGTCTTGTGGACATTTCAGTTAGCTTACAGAGAGTTACTGTGATTAAAAGTCCTATACATCCACCGCAAGGAACCCTATGGTTGAAAATTCTGAATGAGTCATAAAGCCTTTGATATAGTGGAGCAGGAGCATATTTAAGCTATGAGTTTTAGGGGCTGGAGAAATAGCTCAAAGGTTATGAGCACTGCTTGTTCTTCCAAAGGTCCTGAGTTCAATTCCCAGCAACCACATGGTGGCTCACAACCATCCATAATGAGATCTGGTGCCCTCTTCTGGCATGCAGACAGAATACTGTATAAATGATAAATCTTAAAAAAAAAAAAATTTAAAGATATGAGTTTTAAATAAACTCAGCTCCTCCACTCACTCTACCACCACCACCACCACCACACACACACACACACACACACACACACACACACACACACACACCCCTCTGCCATTATGGCTCCACTCAAGGGTCTTCTAAAGAATTTTGGTCTCTAAGAAGCGCATTATAAAATGCAAATGCCCCCGCAGGAAGCCCTAATGCCTGTTGACACTGGAGTTAGCAATTAACACTTTTTGACTGCAGAGATGAGGTCAGCCACCTACTGGCTCACTCAGCTAATGGGCCCTAACAAAAGACAGCCCTCTGGCCCAGAAGAGAAGCATCTCCCTGGGTTGGCAGTTCAGCCAGGGAAGATGACCATACCTGACTCTAATGCTAGTCCTCCGAAGCCTGTGCCTTTGGCTGTGATCAAAGGCCTCTAAGTGTAGTTCCTGACTGGAAGGGCTCCCTAGCCATCCTTCAAGATCCCCTGAGCCCTGCCCCAAAGACTCTGGGGAGTGTTCTAGAACCTATCCCAAGGCTCTCCTACTGCTGGGTCAGCAAGTTCACATCATTTCCCACATCATCTCATGTCCTACCATTCTGTCTTCTCCCTGGGCTCCCTCCCATCCTGACTCCACCTCTGATTTTGATGCCCCCCTTACCTGCTCTGTATAAGTATGGCCCATAGCCCCATCTGGTAGCAAAACAAAAGATGCAGGAAGACAGCTAGTAAACAAGAGTGTGCTGGGAGCAGACCCAAAGACACCTCCTCTGGATGCTTCTGGATCAAGGCCACTGCCTCCCTCATCCAGCTCCCCCAAACCCTCATAACTGCTCTGGGATGAGGGTCACGGCGGGTAGCTAATGGGTGAGAGACACCCTAAAGTCCACCCTCCAGTTGTTATGACCCACTGCAAAAGCTCCCATTTCAGAGCTGTCATTTCAGTCTCCTGGGCCCCTCTCTTGGATTTTATATTTGAAATTGCTACTCATACACAAAACTGAAAGTAGTACTATATTTACCAAAGCACACACCAGTGCTCGTGAGCTAGCACTCAGCATTCCAGCTATGGCCCTGACCCTTGACATCCGCTGTCATCTTTGAAAACAAATGTCGACCAGGAAGAGCCTTGCACCTTCAGGTACATAGTTTCTTTTTTTTTTAGGTAACCACATTTGGTCTAGTACGTTATGGATGTTCCTCTCTGGAATTTAACCAAATGTTTTAACAAATCTCTACAACAAATACCCTCTAGCCACCCAGCCTAGGAGGACGTTTCAAGAAAATGCCTCCTCATGCCTCTTGTCTCTAGTTGGTTGACTAAGGACCTTCTTCCTGCCTGCCTGCCCTGTACCCTCCATAGCCCCGGGACTGACTTTGGCTTCCTTGTTACCATTCCCCAGTCTCAAATGTAGATCAGTCAATCCATTCTCTCACAATAACCCCCAAGCATAGGGCCTGATTTTGTTTTTTGATTTTTAGGTTTTGGTTTTGGTTTTTTTCGTTTGTTTTGTTGTTTTCTTTTTTTTTTTTTTTTTTTCAGGAACTGGGGGCAATGTCTCCAAATCTCCACAGATGGGGGAAAAGCCTGCTCTTTTACAGTTCATGACACTGTTACAAAGGAGAGGCCTTACTTATCTGAGGGGCTGCTACAATTCTCATGATTATGGCTGACTGCCCTTGATTGAAATCCCAGCCCAGGCCCTCTGACCAGGCCCTGAGAGTCAAAACCAAGATTCAATATTTCACAGAACTGCGCCTACCCAGCACAGTGATTGGTAGAAAAAGGAGCATGGGCATCAAAAATGACCCTAAGTTTATCCAGTCACAGTGAAGTCTAGATTTAGTTTCTACAGCTAAGAGATAGAAAGAATTCCCCTCTCCTGCTAGGCATGTGTGACAAACATGCATTTCCCCTTCCCAAATTCTCACAGCCTCTCGGAGAACAAATGCAGAGCCATTCTTAGAATATGGGGAGAGTGGAGAGGAGAAACACAGGTCCCTGGTGTCTGCTGAGCTTCAGGACCAGGCTCTGCCAGGCGTCAGCACTAACTCTGGACTTTCCCATGACACAAACTCTTTTCAGCTAGTTGGATTTGGATTTTCTATAGCATACAATCCAAAACATATTATTACAGAAGGGCTCTTGGATAATTTTAGGTGAAAGGCCACAGACCCTGAAGTTCAAAACTTGTCTCTGGGAAGCATATAGAAGAGCCCCGCCAAGGCTCTACCTGGAGAAGTCTGCACCTCCATCCTGACTGACAGCACCTTCTTGTGGGAAAACTGAGGCCTCACAGCTTCCCAAACTGTTACTGCTAACAGCTGAGGATTCCCTAGGGTACCATCCTCTGCTTTCAGCCCTCGGGTTTGGCCTCTGTAGGACGCCCCAACTCCTCCCAGGGGTAGAGATGTGCGAGTCCTCCCTTCCCCCTTCCTAATCCTTAGTAACTCCCTCCCATTGCCCTGCCCGTGTTCTCCCTGTGGGTCTTCAAAGGGTTAAAAGCTGTAGAAGTGGCTTTTGAGAGCAGCTGGAAACAAAGTGCTACCTGAGGCTGACGGCAGCCAATAAAGGTCAGGAGGTTAAGGGAATTATTTTCCATGGGAATAATTTTCTAAGGGAAGTGGTAAAGTTATTTAAGCCACCAGGTGGGACACATAAAGGACAATCTTTCCTGGCTTTCCAGAATTGGATGCTGTTTGACCCCACAGACTTTTTTTTTGGTCTCAGTCTTACATAATGAACTCTAAACTTTAGTAATACTAAATGACTTTTTATATCTAATTTGTGTGGTGTGGTGTGGTGTGTGTGTGTGTGTGTGTGTGTGATTGCCGGAAGAGTTTTGGGAAACTTACAAGCCATATTAAAAAAAAAAAAAAAATAGTGTCACCTGTTCAGAAATAAAGATGGTGACATGGTGGCCGGGAGAGAAGAAAATAATATGTGCGTGCTCTTTGACCCAGTAATCCCACTCTTGGGACTGCAGCCCAGAGAAATACACCCAACGAGGGAAATAAGCTCTATGTGCAAAGATGTTCAGTGCAACATTATTTATGATTTTTTAAAAAAAATTAATAGTTCAACGAAAGGGGATAGGTTAGTAAATTATTGCACAACAGTGTGAGAGAATATCACGGGCCGTTAAAACTGCAAAGTAACAGCATGGAAACTGTCAACTTAGAAAAGCAGACATAAAACAATTCGCTGGGTGGCGGTAACCAGGTAACTCTGTATGTTTGGTAAACAGAGATCAGAGAGTGTGGTAAGAAAGACGTTAAACCAGCCAATGGCATCATGGGGCTTCCTCATCTTTTGCTAGGCTTTGTGTAATTTTTGTTTTTTATGATTTCTTTTTTTAAAAGTTGTATTGAGGAAACTAAAATGCTCCCAAATGGTGGGGAGAATTGCCTGTGCCTCCCTCAATGTCTAACAAAATACCACACTTTATTTTCAGTGAATGAACTGTATGACAGGTGAATTACATCTCAATAAAGCTATTACAAGATATGTTTTAAAAAAATTTTTTTTTAAAGTAGAGCCACTTTCAACAAAAAGAATAAAAGATCTTTGTTTCCCGTTTAAGGAGCAAAGCTAGTCAGCAGGTTTTAAATAAATTCTCAACACAATTTATTAAGTTGCTGACAATTACCACCCTAGGCCTTGTTTTATAACCAGAACACACCCAGTGATCTTAAAGGGGCAGGAGCCTCCTTCATTGCTCCTGAGATGAGACAGACAGTAGTGGGAAGAAAGTTCCAAAACTGACAGCTGGGGTCCAAATCTCAAATCAGCTAAACTGAGGAAAATTAATCACCCGGCTGGGGCCCCTTGCTCCATTCAGATAGGCTGGGAGCAGCTCTTCTTGCACTGGCTATGCTGGGCCCTTGAGTCCAGAGGCTTGTCGGCCAGGTTGACGGATTCTCAGAGGCTTATAGCCCTGAGCATTCAGCACTGAACATTGACAGCTCTCTGGGTCTTGGAGGCCAGAGCCTAATGGCTCTAGGTGCTTGGGTTGATGGCTTGATCCTCTGGCAGTTGTCAGCCTTGCCTCTTAGCAACAGTAACTAACATTTGGTAAATTTACTGCACAAAAGCCTCTGGTGTCGGGATTCCCAGCACATCCCTGGCTAGTGTGATAGCCCTTGGGCTCTGGATGCTGGGACCCTTAGCCCTTCAGGACTTGTCAGACCCTGGAATGGTCCATCCACATTCTTTTGCCATCAGTCTGCAAGCATCCCACCTTCAGCTCTCTTGGCTCTCTGCCCTCTCTTGCCTCCTCTATGTTTCCACCATCGGTCATCACTGGGTCCTCTCCTCTCCACTGTCTCCGTGCCTGGTCACCTATGTTCTTACTAGTGCTGATCCGTTTGCCACCACTGAGGCAATGCCCCCTATTACCTCTGCTGCTGCTTTCTCCTCTTTGGGTTACTAGCACAGTCTACCCATGACAAACGTCACAAGTATTGGAGGAAAGACCATTAGGGAGAATCCTTTCATTGGACCTAAGGATGTCAAGAGGCTAGCATAAGAGGTGTCTCCTAGGTGACTCAAATTGTGTTATATAGCTAGAGGTGGTAGGTCATGGTAGGTATGGCATGAAAATAGAGGTTTGTGATTTGCACCAATCACAGTCGGCATCCTGTTTCACCAATGGAAAGCCTCTCACAAAGACAAATCACTAGCTCTTTGGCTGAACCTCTGGAGAAGTGTCCCTCCCCTTTGCCGGGGAAAGAATGAGTTACAAGATGAGCAGAGTTGTCTAAAATTCACTGAAGCTTGGGAAACCTAAGCTTGCACAAGCTGTCTAAAACAGGGCAGCAGGAGCCAGGCCCATTTCATGTTTTGTACCAGCTTTATTGAAATACACTAGCTCACCTGTTCTCCAGCTGGAGACTTTCACCGGTGAATTCTGCAGACTAATGACAATGGCCATGGCCCATGAACTGGAAAGACCCCACTATTCCAGCACTGTCAAATTACTCACTTCACCTGAAGCGTGCCTTCCCACTCTGGAAAACAGGGCTTCCAAGCCCTAAATGACACTACAGAGAAAACTGTTAATAAAACTGTAACTATTCCCTGACACACAGCAGTATAAATTGGTAATCAACTCTTCCTTCAGATACTTTAATTGACTGACACTTCTTCTGCCAAAATAGACTCAGGAAAACCTCTTCCTTGCTCTCTTGCTTCTGCTCCCAGCTCCTCACACCCTCTGATTTCTTCATTTTCCCCAAACTGAGTCTCAGGACCTCAGCCCCACAATGTCAGTCACCACCAGCTCAGCCCACAGCATATGGCCCCGCACACACTCCTCATGATCTCATGCAGCTGGACTGTTATTTCTGCAGACTGGTATTAAGAAGCATAAACCAGGAATTTTTTACACACTGTCATGCCGGGTATTCTCAGGCCTGCCGTGCAGATGGAGCGTTCCTGGGATTTTATGGTGCAGCACGCAGCCTGTGTGTTCTTCTTACGATCCCGGGCTCGCTCTACAGGACCCACAGGGCAGCAGCACACGAGGGGGCTTCTGCCCTGTTCTGTGTTTTTCTTGTGTGCCACCAATCAGCCGGCTACACTATAAACGGTCCCAGATTGAAGCAGCATCTACCCTGCTAGGCTACTGACAGGCACCCCTCTCCTTTTAGGTAGAATGCACGGGCGTAATTACCACAAGCAGGGAGCAGCCCTGCAGAGGACAAGCACCCCTAAGTTGCACTGAGGCAGAAAGAATTTCACAATGGCTGGATGTGCAGCTAAAATTATCTACAATAAATCACCAGCCTACTATGAAACACAGCCACAGGTTTTGTTCTATGATTGTGTGAGTACAGTAAGTAAAGTTATATATATATTTTTTTTTTCAAAAATGGGAAAAGGGAGAGAGGTAAGTGGAGAGGAGGGAGGGTAGTGGAGGGGAAGGGAAGACATGAAAGAAAAGGTACAGTCACTTTGATCTAATACAAGAAGGTGAAGCAGACCACTGGCTTGCTCATTCCCTCCCTCCTCCTCCTTTCCTATCTCCCTCTTGCTCTGTCTTCCATGTGTGACTTTCATTGCTCAGTGATTTCCTATAGTCCTTCTTTCTCTCAGGAGACACCTTTTTCTCCTTGGGGAAGCCCTAAGCTTGGTTCTCACATGCTGCTGCCTCTTTTTTCCTATGCCCCCTGCCCCCATCTCTGCCTCCCACTGGCTCCACCATCCCTGAAAGAGAAGGAACAAGGTTGCTGGCATCTGGGCAGGGAGAAGTGGCCACTGTGCTCTCACCCAAGTGAGTTCAAGGCCAAGGTCTGAAATGCACCAAGCCTCCCTTACATTCCGTGGTGACACCACTGAATGCCAGGAATGTACCCCACCAGAGCAGGCCTCACATGGGACACATGGATGCCTCCCCCTGCTTCGCTCTCTCCCTTCCTCAGACCACACAGCAGAAAGACTTCAAAGGGAGCTGAAAGACTCCTTCCCACCCTGCAAGTCTGAGGCCTCAAAGCTTCTCAAAGAGGAGAATGTTCACAACTCCCTTCAGCATTTCAAAAATGCTAATAAAAGCCATGCACTGGCCTATAAGGGGGCTGCCCAGGCTAGATCAGCTGTCATAGTGCTGGGTTTCAGCCTGGCAAAGTGGTAGCATGATCTCACAGAACTGGAAAGTGCACAAAGGCCAGACCCCTGAAGGGGACACATGCATCAGTCATTAAACTTAAATTAAAATTAAAATTAAAATTAAAAAGATTGCTTAGCAAACTGGCATGTCGCATGGGCAAAAGTCTCCCTGAGTTCTGAAAAAGAGGGCAAAGAATCCTGCATGAAATGCTCTTTCATCAGAAAATAGTCAGAGAGCTTAGGCTCATCCCTAAAGGAAAAGGCCAAGACACAAGTGACATTGAGGCAACAGAAACTCCTGCATGACTTCTCAGTAAACAATGTTGTGGACCACACATGACTTACTGTCCAAAGCCTGGGACTGGGGTCATGATATAATGAACTTCCGGCTCCAGCTCCCATGGGTAAAGGATGACCCTGAGAATGCCCTTGAGGACAGAGGTTTAATCTCACACGAGAGGGACTGAGAAGGTGGAAACTTCACTGGTCACAGAACAGAGAGGTTAAAACCTTTGGAAAGATTATTATCTAATTAAAATTAGACAAGGGTGGAGCTGTGATAATTGCTAAGCAGGAAAAAGAAAACACACACACACACACACACACCTGTTTTTTGCTGTGTCCCACCTTGCCCTGAACACCAACACCAAATGAGGCCCTTTACACTATGTATGTTTAACTATGAGCTAAAATAAACCTCTTGTCTTTATAAAGTAGTCTACCTAGAGTATGTAGTACAGTAACAAAAAAAGGGACCAATACAGGTGCCTAGTGTAAAGCAGCTCCAAAATGAATATTACAGAAAAAAAATGGATTTGGCTTGTAGGTTCAGACTACAGAGGACAGCACTCTCTAGGACACGCTTGGCTTCTGGGATTGCCTTTCTTCTTTCTCACCTGTATAGCTTTGCCCTCTTCCCAAAGACTCCTCAGGCATCTCCTCCTCTCAGAGTCCCAGATTAGGGCTGTTCACAGCCAGCTGTCCTCTTGCATCTGTCCCATTCTGAAGATCACACAGGTTCTGTGTGCCCACCGTGTGCCCACATCCGACGGCAGGAACAACAGGCCACGCGTAGTTGTCATCTCCTGCTCAGACCTGGTATGGCAGAGTCCTCACCTCCACTATTTTAGGGAGACCGAAAAAGACACAATTATCCCTCCTTTGAAAAACAAACAGAAAAGGCATCCTCAATCTCCTCAGCCACATGGGAGGGGAGGCCACAGCTGTCCAGCAAGCTGTGCCTTTATAGCTCTTGCTTTATAACATTGACCATGGGTGAGACACTCCTGCCAAAACCGTTGCTCCCTGACTCACAACAAGATGGCGGGCGTCCCAGTGGGGACCACCAGGCCTGCTGGCCATCACTTCCATTTGTACTGGATAAAACTACCTCTGATGGCTACCTTCATCTGACTGGCAAATAATAGGAGGAAAAGACCATGCCCCACTTTTGTGTTACATACTGTTGGTTGCCTGTCAAAGCACTGAAACTAAGCTACCAGTCTCACGGAAGTGTTTCATGCAATTATGTCAGGGGTTACCCATTGCCCTGTTTCCATGAGACCCGGTCCCTGGAGATCCTGGAGGTAGACAAACCCACATGAGAGTTATCAGGCCAGACATCATATGATGGCTTTCTAAAGATGTGTGAAGCTTAGGTGAAGAGGCCAAGTAATGTTCTCTCTCTCTCCTCTCTCTCTCCTCTGAAGGTTCTAAGTAGTGTGTTTAAACTTACAAGTGGCAACCCTCAGGTGGATCCGCATATGTGCACAGACACCAGTCCTTAAAGGAAAAACCATGACCAACCGTAGAGCTAAGATAAAGGTCTTACTGTGTGTGTATGATGTGCCTAGGTATGTGTATTTATGTCTATGTGATGTGTACCCGGGCATGCGTGTGTATTTGTCTACATATGACTGTATGTGTACGGATATGTATGTCTCTATGTATATACATGCCTCTCTGTGTCTGTATCTGCGGGAAGAGGATGGCTGAGGCTCTGTGTCTGTATGTTCTATAAATATACCCTGAAGTATGAGGACATGCAGGATGAGAAAGGCATGGCAAGCCTTTGTACAGGCCCAGGCTGAGTTCTGTTGTGTGCCGCAGATTTGAACTTTGGCAGAAAGAAATCGCCGGAGAAAATGTATTAGTAGGAGCGGGTGTATGGGAAGAAGAGAGGGTTAATCACATTCAGCTGAACAAAGAGCAGATGGCTTACCCTGCACACTTCAGCCACAAATCAGGGAAAATATTAGCACGCAGTAGAAAAACCTTGCATAGACAACCATTCAGAAACGTGTGACAGCTGGGTTGTGTCCCCTTGAGAGCCATAGGTCAAGCCCTGATCCCTCAAGGTGGCTATATTGGAGACAGAGCATTTTTTTTAATAATTTAGGTTAAATGAGGGTATTCCTGTGAAGCTGTAATAAAATAGGACTGCATCCCAAGGAGGAATACGAGACATGAAGCAATGAGTCTTTGCCTGGAGGGAAGGCTGTACTAAGGCAGTCAAGAAGGCAGCCATTGCTAAGCCAAAAGAGAAAGTCCTCAGGATAAGTGAAAGTTGACCTCAACTTGATCATGGACTTTCAGCCTCCAGCACTGTTGAAAAAAAAAGGTTGCCGAAGGTCCAGTCTGGAGTAATTGACCTAGCAGTCTTGTCACACTGCACTTCCACTTGTGTTCCTGCACATAACTCCAGGACTCTCATTCACCACTTCATCTCTTTTGTGTCAGTGGCAACACACACACAGAGATGACATAGAGCCCAAACAGCCATCTTGGGGTTCTGTAACCCAGAAGCTATTGCCAACCAGTTCTATGTTTACACATGTGTCTTTGGCCTTTGGACCCAAAATGGACTGGCATTGAAAGTTCATTGGTTAAGGATGTGGACCAGCTCAAAAAGTCCATGAGCTCACACCCATCATCCCACTACTCTGCCTATCTCCTGTCTCCTACCCCCTGGGTCCACATCAGACAGCAGGTGAGTTTTGTTGTAGAGCTGAGCGAGGTAAGCAGCTGCTCACTTATGCCCTGATGTCCCATTGAGTTATCTGCACTCAGCTGTGAAGAAACTGTACAATGGTAAGCAGAAGTCACTGCTCCTCTAGACAAAACCCAAACCCAAAGGCTGGAGACATGGCTCAGCCACTGAAAGCACTTGCTGCACTTAAAAAGGACCCAGGTTTGGTTCTCAGCACACACATGAGAGTTCACAGCTGTAACTCTAGGTTCAGGGAATCAGATGCCCTGTTCCAACCTCTGAGGTCACTGCCCACATGGTGCACATGTGAACATACGTGCAGGTAAAACACATAGACAAAGAACTTTTAAATAAACCTTAACAAAAAATTGTGTTTCATGGTGAAGAACTGTAAAAACAGTGTGAGAAATCTGGTCCTTTGAGGATCAAGTCACAATTATGGATCAGTGGCTAAAGATTCTTCATGGTCCTGGTTGGTTTTCGTCAACTTGACACAAACCTAGACATATCTGGAAAAAGAAACCTCAACTGAGAAAATCTTCTACCTCATTGCCTACAGGCAAGTCTGTAGGGTATTTTCTTAATTAATGATGGACGTTGGCGAGCCCAGTCAAGGATAGGGATGCCGCCTTCGGGCAGGTAGTCTTGAGTTGTGTAAGAAAGCAGGCCAAGGAAGCCAGCCATGAAGAGCAAGCCAGTTAGACACAGTCTTCCATGGCTTCTGCTTTAGTTTCAGCCTCAAGATTCTGGCCTCGAGGTTCCTGCCCTGTTTGAATCTCTGTCTACATGTAAGTATAAGATGAAATAATCCCTTTCCAAGTTGCTTTTGGTCACAGTATTTCATCAGAGCAGTAATAACCCTAAGGCTACATCCTATAGTCATCCAACCATATTTGAAAAAAAAAAATTCAGACAGAGGGCACATACTTTTAATCCCAGCACTCATGCAGCAGAAGCAGGCCACGCTATGAGTTTCAGGCCAGTGAGGGCTACATAGTAAGTCTGTGTCCCAAAAAATATACTCCAGAAAGTTTAAAAAATCAAAACATAAGTTTTCACCATGCAGAACACTACACTGAATCCAAATAAATGCTTTGACAGGCAGCCACATGCTACTGTAACCTCCCTGGTTTCATAGATCCTCAGTCTCTCTCCAGCTTTCATAAAAGCATTGTTTCATTCCAGCCTTTCTTTGGTTACCTCTATAAAAAAACCAATACACGCTTTCTTCTTGTCATTCTTCCCCAAACTCCACAGTATAGCAAGTATTTGCATAGCATTTACATCCTATTAGGTATTGTAAAGAATCTTGAGATGATTTAAAAAGCATAGGAGAATGTGTGACCTATAGGCAAAGTCTGTGACATTGAACATGAATGACTTGGCAGCCAAGGACTTTGCTATCCTCCATGGTCATGAAGACCATTTCCCCTCCATATTGAGGAATAGCTGCAGGTTATTTTAGAGGCAACTTGCTAAATTGCTTACTTTAGGTTAAGAATGTTAGCATGTTACCATATGCTTCCTTTATGTCAGAGCCTCATTTGGTGCCAAATACTACAGAACTCTTAGAAGAATAGATTTCCAGATAGAATATATCCCTTACCATCCACAATGGTTAACTTTGTCTGCTTCACAGGGTCTAGAATCATCAGGCATGCCTGTGAAGGATTTATAGACGGAGTTAACTGAAGTGAGCTGACTCACCCTAAATGTGGGCAGCACCATCAAAAGGGCAGAGGTCCAGGACTCAAGAAAGAAAGGAGAAAGTGGGGCCAGGGAGACAGCTCAGTAAATAAGAGGACCTGCTGGACAAGCATGAGGACCTGAGTTCAGATCCCCACCCTGCAGCACCCCCATAAAAATCCAAGCACGGCTTCATGCATACCTGTAAGCCCAGCACTTGGGGGTCAAGGAGACTGAAAGACTGCCGGGGCTTGCTAGCTGCCAACCTGGAGGAAGAACAGCAAGTGCCAGTGTCAACAAGAGACCCTGTCTCAAGGGAGGAAGACAAGAGAGCGATAGAAAATTACATCCTCCTATAAATGCTGTGCCCATACAGATTCAAACACTCATATAAAAAGTTTACACACACACTACCCAGCACACACACAGCTGAGCACCAGCATTTGTGTCTGTCTGCTTCCTGACTGCAAACTCACCATGAAGCCCTCACACTCCTGCCCCCATGACTTCCCTGCAAACTTTTTTTTTCATCTCCTGACTTTGCTGGAAAGCCCAGTTCCGTCTACCTCAGAGACATTCTCATTATGTGGTTTCTGTATTAATCCAAGATGCTGGTCAGCTGTCTTTCTAGGAGTCAGAGCATGTGAGCCCCTGAAAACCACATCCTTCCTTCCAATGACATGCCCCAATGACGTAACTGCTTCTCAGTCAGCTTCACCTGTATTCCAACACAACCCAGAACACCACACTGGAGATCAAGCTTCTAACCTATGAGCTTTTTGGGAATGTAGTCAAGCCATAGCGCTTAATCCTGGGAGTGGGGGGTGGGGGGTGGGGGGTGGGGGAGTGGGGAAAGACAAAGATATGGGAAGAAAACCATAAAATAGAGAATAGGAGAAAGTTAAGGATTCCCCCCCCCCATTCAAGATTCAAGGAACATCATGGAAGAGGCTGGGAAGAACAGCTGTGAAATGCTGAGTCCTCAACCCAACATGACTGATGCACACATCAACACACATCAGTTGTGCCTGTTTGCATAAGACCCATACAAGATCAAGCCAGTCAAAATTCCAGCATGGATGAGGAGCGGTTCCCAACGCCCTATGCCTAAACAAAGAGCTATAGGCAGTTGGTGGATGCCGAGGGAGGGAGAGTCACGTTTCTTTGTGATTGTAGCCACTGCTAGGCTTCCCTTTCCTCAGTGGATGGCCCACACCAACTGGACTCAGGGTCGTTAATAGTGACAAGAATTTATAAAGAAGACATGAGGTCATGTGGGAAACAGATTGGTTGTCCCCGAATGAAGGGAGGTAGTGGGGAAGTGGAGTATATTGTGTTTAAAATTAAATACACACACACACACACACACACACACACACACACACATATATTCTTTATAATGTTTTCTTACAGTGCTTCTGAAACTGAGTACAACCAATCTAGAAAGCAAGAATAGAGCCAGAAGTTGAGAACGTGTTTCCCAGGGCATCCAACAGCGGGACAGAGGAGCTGACATAATTAAAAAAATCTAACTACAGCTGCCACAACCCTAATAGTCTTAGAATTCTTCCTGTCAAGATGCCCAATCCCTAGTTACTACAAAATCCAAGCTCCCCACTAGAAGCTATCTGTTCATATTTTTAAATTATGTAGCTTTGGTTATGACATAGCCTAGAGTGATCTGAGAAAGGAACTGAGAGATCAGACTGGCCTGTGGCCATGTCTGTAAGGGAGTCTCAGGCCCAGCGTGGGTGGCACCATTCCCTGGGCAGGCGGTTCTGGACTGCATTTAAAAAAATATCTAAGCATTGAGAAAATCAACAAACGATTTGCTTCCATGGTTCCTGTCTCAAGTTCTCACCCTGACTTCCTTCAAAGACAGACTGTGGCCTGGAAATGTCAGCCATATAAACCCTTTTCTTTCTAAGTTACTTTTAGTCAGAGTGTTTTAATCACAGCAACTGAAAAGAAACTAGAACAGAAAGCTTCCCAACAAACTAGAAAATCAAATCCCCCAGAAAGTCCTTCCCTACTTCATTAAACAATTGGGAAAGTAGAAAAGAGTTGCTATTTCATGCTGCTGCTTACTAGACAAAAAAACAAACAAACAAAAAAAACACCAAACAAACAAGCAACAATTTACTTGTTAAAAGTGAGCAGCAATCCAAAGCCTAAAAAACTCATGTGTACCATAGAACCCCTTTCCCAACCAACCAGTAAGCCTTGAATAAGCTCCTGGCTCCAAATAAATGGTCTCTTCAGAATCTGTGAGGGTTACCCAGTCTTTAAATCCCTCAAGAAATCTTCCCATGTGTTAATTTAACTACCTCCTGGGTAATGGTTTGCAACCAGGCTTTGTCATCTTTTTTAGGTTGTCTTTTGGTTCCTTGAGAAGGCATTCCCCAGCGGTCCTCACCACACACACACACACACAAACACACACACACACACCTAACTCTCCATTGCTATTCCACAACTGAGTCGTTCAGAAACCCAGCACAAGGTCCTGACTCAGCTGGAAGAGAGGCTTGTTAACTAAGCAGAGGAAGGCACTCTGAGAGGGTTCACGCTGGACTGTCAGTTCCTGCCAGGAAAATGATTGATGGCAAACCAGGAATAGCTCCCGGATGAACCTCAGAACAGAATAAATGCACAAAATGAAACACACATAAGGGAGTACACAGCACTGCGAGGGCGCTGGATGGATTGCTTCCCCCCCAGGGCACCCCCTTCTCTGCAGGACAATGCTGTGCAATGTGAAGGGAATGTCCGGGAATGTCCTGAAGGGGCTGGAATGAAAATTCCCCCAAGGACCACCAGTCCTACGACTGACGTCAGATCCCTTCCGTTGGGAAAGTCAGTGCATAGAGTCCACCCTAGGTCCCAAAGGACAGAGAATGACAGGGTGAGTGCCCTTGCGTTTGCCACCAGGCTGCCACTCACAGTGAGTGAAAGCACACAGAACTTCAGCCAAATGCACTGCCATGAACTGGGATAATTTAAGAGCAGGAACCCACTGTGTTGCAGGGAGCTGCCCGGAACAAGCAGGTAGGGCACAATCCACGCAGACGACCAGGATCTGTGCAACAGCTGTTCCGCACGGGGCTCAGCAGCACCTCATTCGGTTCTCAAAATCTGCCGTCTCCCACTTTGCAAATGAGGATGATGAGGAGAAAGAGAGCATGAGGTTAAAGAAACTGGGGAGCAGAGATTACGAACACACAGCTGTTTAAATGCGGAGAGCTGCCCAGCCAGCACTCCTCTCCAAAGGAAACAGTATTTTCCTAAGACATTAAGAAAAAAAAAGGATAAAGGCTGGCGAGGCAGCTGGCCTTGCATGCAGAAGGACACGAGTTCAGTCCCTAGAACCCATGGCAAAGAAAGCCTGGTGTGGTGGGACGTGCTTGTGATCCCAGCACCGGAGTCCCGGAGCTCACTGGTCAGCCAGCCTCCCACGCTCATCCTCACATCCAACCGCACCTCCTTGGGCTCCTACTTCTACCCATGCAATGACCGGTGCAAGGCCACCAGGCTGTCACCCTGGGTCTCCTTGCAGCACAGGTGTCCCCGTTGGAAGAACACACTCGGCTGACACACCATTGTTAACCAGTAACTAACTGCTTTCCTTTAACCTCATCTTTTCTAAAGCCGGGACCAATCTCTCCAAGCTTTTACCTTCTTGAAGCTTTTGTTTAAATCTTTAAAAGGCACGATTCTCCAAAGAAATAATTAAGGCTTTCATGCCCCCCCCCCTCACTTTTAACAAATATATTTTGAACTCATTCATCCCCTTTTGGAAGGGAGCCGTTTTCTGGCACCTTAAAGGGATTTTCAATCAATTATCCTCCAGAATCCTCTTTTCTTCTTTCTTTTAACACAAAAAGCTTCCCAATTGCCTCCAAAGGTGAAATTAGGTGCTCACCCATTCAGCACCAGGCAGGGCTTTAAATTGGATGAAATAATAACGCTTCTTTGAATGTTGGTGCTGACTTCACACTCAGAAATTAGAATCTGCCCTGAAAAGCAGCCAGGGCATGTGCTGGCCTCCATTCTCCCTGGGTTGGGGGGGGGGGGTGGAATTCCAATTCACACAAACACACAAAAGGCTCTTTTTAAAAGTTTATTGAGGAGTTAGGATAAAGCCAGGGAGAAGGCCTCTCATCCTCCATGCTTTGGGACCAGGACGGAGTACGGGTCTATCTTTGCAATTAAACAACCTCACCCACAAACCCCGACTCCCCAGCCAGAGGAAAGCCTTCCCCAGCAAGGACTGGAGATTTGTGAGCATTATCCAGTTGTCAGGACTTTTTGCTTTTTAACAAGTCAGAATAAATTAAAAAGTAATAATTAAATATATAACAAAATGCACTAGGGGGAAAATGAAGAGAAATTATTGGGATTACCGTGACCTGAGCCATTACCCCTTAACTTGAAACAGATGACTAACTCTTAAACATGGCAACTGGAGAACAGCCTCTCCCTGCTCCTCAGCAAGCATCTGGCCACCCCTCACTATCCAAGATCACCCCCCACTAGACACAAACGCACACACTCAGTCCCAGGCATCCAGGAAAACCATCAGCAAGAGAAAGCCCTGACTGGTCACATCCATTAGTTTCTATAGCAAACACAGAAGGAAAGATTACCATTTGCACACTGTCTATAGCATACCTGAAACGCCTGCCTCACTCTGCCCCTCTCAGGGAGAAGTGAAGAGTAGGTGACAGCCTGTCTTTGGGCTGGCCTACCAAATTTATTGCAAAATCGAGGGGGTCGCTTGCCTAATTAATCTAGTGCCACTGGGTAAAGGAGGGGTCTAAAGGATTTGCAAAGAAAAATGTAGGCTTTGATTGAGACTCTGGGGGAGGTGGCAAGAAAGCAGGAGAAACTAGATGTTGAACAACAACAACAAAAATCCTACAAGGAGTCAGGGGACGTGGGGAATCCAGCACTCAGCAGGAAGATGGCAAAGACAGTAATTTCCTACTTCTTAACGTGGCCAAAGGTCAGAATGAATCTTATTCTGTTATATATCCTATACCCAGTACATATAGTGAGTGAAAAATCTATCTACGATGTGAATGCAATGTTTTTAAGATCCTGAGGGGGAGGTATGGCTAGAGTGATGGTGGGCAAAGATGTGTGTGAGAGAGAGAGTGAGAGAGTGTGTGCATATGTGTGGGAGGTGTGTGTTTGTGTGTGAGAGAGAGAACATGTGCATGTGTATGTGTATGTGAGTGTGTGTGCGTGTGTATGTGTGTGTGTGTGTGTACGTGTGAGCCCATGAAGAATGAACTGAACTCTGTCCTCTGGAAAAGTAGCACGCACTCTGAGCTACTAAGCATCTCAACAGCTTCTCATCTTTCTGTTCAAATGAGAAGTTCCCGCTGATCTAAAGAGGCCTCTGTAGGAGTGGCCTCGCTTAAGGGCCAGAATATTCCCAATGGCCCTCTGAAGCCATGTCAATCCTCCAGGAGTTCACCTCGTCCAAAGGAGGAGAAGAAAGACTGAAAATGTACGAGTTTCTGTGCGTAGTGGCATACTCCTTTAATCCCAGAACTTGGGAGGCCGAGGTGGATCTGTGTGAGTTCCAGATCAGCCTGGTCTACATAGTGAGTCCCAGGATAGCCAGGGCTGCAAAAGAAGGAGGAAGTAGAGGAAGAAAAGGAAGAAGAAAGAAAGAAAATGTACAGGCGTCATACTAAAATGTAGCAGATTGTGTGGACCCACTAGTCAGACTTTCTCAGCCCCCCAAATGAGGCAAAAACAAGAACTCAGGTCAATGTCCATCAACCTAGGGGGAGAACAATTCTGCACTCCTCGGCTGTGTGTTGTGCACGACCAATCTCTAAGCCTCCCCTTTGGTTGGAAGCGTGAGGTCTTGCAGCTCTTATCTTACCCAAGTGTTCCCAGCAGATTAAGACACAGGTTGCTGGCCCTACCTGCATAATGGCTGACTCAGCAGGTAGGGGACTAGAGGTAGTTAAAAGTCTGCTAGATGTGTGGTCAGCCCAGGTAACATGCTCTGGGAGCCTCCTTAAGAACCATGAACCTGGGGCTGGAGAGATGGCTCAGTGGTTAAGAGCGTTCACTGCTCTTGCAGAGGACCCAGGTTCAGTCCCCAGGACCCCCCAAAGCAACTCTCAACCTCCTGTAACTCCAGTTCCTGGGACTCCAATGCCCTCTTCTGGCCTTCTCAGGCTCCTGTACACACGGAGCACACATAACCTTCATGCAGGGCCACACATGCGCAAATAAATAATAATTACTAATAATCCAAATTCAACTCACAGCACTAGAAAAACAATTAAGAGTAAGTCTGTAATGTCCAGAGCACACTGTTTGTTTGTTTGTTTGTTTGTTTGTTTGCTTCTATTTGTTTTCATTTTATCGTAAACAGCCCTAAAAACCACTCAAATGACTTTCAGTGTGTGATAGATTAAGCACGCTCAGGTGTGTCCTCACGATGCTATGCAATACAGCAATCAAAACAAAAGAACTGTTGGGATACACAACCAAAAGTACAGATGGATCTTCATGACATCGTGCTGAGGGAGAGGAGAGCGTCCCTAGAGGGTCATGATATCTGGGTTACATCATGAAGAAGCATTCGGTGCTGGGATGTAAACTAAGGACCAGGGACATTTATTTAGGTCGATCAGACAGTGTGTGTACCGGTTATGGTGGTGGTCTTGAAGACATAATAAAACTCCACTGAAGGAACACCCCAAAAGAGAAAGAAGGCATGGGAAGATGGGGAGGAGGCAGGGGACTGAGTGAGGTCTGCCACTAGTAGGGTATTTTACTAAGTCTTCGCTTCTATGAACTAACTGTGCTGTGATTCTGTAAGACAGCACTGGGGAAGCCAAGTGGAATGTGATTGGAAAGTCTGGACTATGATTGCAACTTCTATAGATAGCTATTTGTTTTTTTCTTCAGGAGAACAGGTTGTGATCCTGAAACTGACATGGCCCTGAGGATGGTTATTTAACCTCAGCACTCTTGAGTCCTCTCATCTGTAACAGGCAGAGCAGGAAGCAGCCATGAGATTTTTTCTAGCACTCATGGTTCTTAGAGTAAAAGTCTGCATTGCAAGCCCATGTGTTTTCAGTGATGCAAGCCTTCAGCTCCCGAGGAAAAGAAATACCCCTTAAATAATTTCCCTATGAAATCTCTGTTGATGGCTGGGGCTGTTCAGGTACCGGTGTGCATGCGTGCATGTATTAGCACATCTGTGTGAAGGGTAGAGGACAATGTCTGCTGGGTTTCCTTGGGAGCTGTCTACCTTGTTTTTTGAGACAGGGTCTCTCATTGGCCTGAAGATTGCTAATTTGGCTAGGCTGGCTGGTCAGGAAACCCCAGGCATCTTCCTGCCTAAGCCCTTCCACCTTCCTACAAGCCCAAAGTGTGATCAAAAGAGATCCATAGCTCTACTCATTTGCCTTGAACTGAGCACCTACCTCACATTTGAAATCCACTATTCCTGCTGCAAAGAAGTATGCTGAGCCCAGAAGAACTGTCCACAGGCAAAGAAGGCCCGCTTAGGGGGAAGGAATAGTCAAAAGTTCTTAAAAAAAGAAGAGGAGGAGGAGGCCCTCTCCACTCTAAGAAGCTGAATCTGTAATCACGGGGTATGCAGGAAGATGCTTGCTGTCCCTGCGAAAACAGCATCTTAGGACCACACAAGGAGCGCTGTTAGCCACTATGGCCAAAGCTTACATAACAAGGAACAAATGCTAGCAAAGATCTCTACTAGAGATTTTTTTAATACCTCAAATAACAGGAATAGCCACATGGCCTTGTATTAGGATACTTTCAGCCAGAGAGAAAATCCCACCCAAACTATCCTTTCAAAAACAATGTAAAGGAATTTACAGGCCCTGTTCACAGGAAGTCAAGGGGTAAAGTTAGTGCCTGTGTTAGCCTGTACAGCTGTGCCATCTGAGATGGTTTTCACTCTCTATTTATGGCTATTAGCTTGAAATGTCGATAGTGAGATGTGAAATACCCTCTGTGCCTGTGACACACACTAGATTTCAAGGAGTTTGCACCCTCTCAAGCAGTGAGCTTAAAACACTTATTTTTCTATTAATTATTGCTGTGGTTGTCACATCTTGAATAATTAGATTAAGTAGGGTATAGTATTTATATTCATTTCATTTGTTTCCTTTTTTTATGTACGACAAGAAAGTTTTTAATTTCGCATATGTCTCACATTATATTTACACTGAACTTTTTAAAAGTACTCACCTCCCCCAGCAAACATGGCCACACCCAGGAACATTTTTGATCTCCATGACTGGGAGTGAGTTGTTTTCTGTCATCTTCAAGGACAGACGCCAGCAATGCAGATGAATGTCCTGAAACAGGAAGAATCATGTGTTTGTGTGAAGGGCAGGGGTATGTCCGTCTGTGTGTGTGTGTGTGTGTGTGTGTGTGTGTGTGTGACCATGCATTTGGGTGCATATGTGTGCTTTGCATGTTCGTGTAGAGACCAGGAGTCAATGGCAGATGTCCTCCTCAGTCATTCTCCACCTTCTTTTTTAAGGCAGGGTCACTAGCTCAATTAGACGGACTAACCCAACGGTCCTGCCATCTCTGCCTCCTCAGCTCTGAGATTAAAAAACGTGTGCCACTACTCCTGGCATGTTGTTCACGGAGACTGGGGAGCCAAACTCAAGCACATAAGCTTGTTAGGGCAAGTGCCTTACCACTCAACCCTTCTCCCTAGCCCTATAAGAAATAATTTTTCAACCTAAAATGTCAGTAGTGCCAAAATGGAGGGGCTGTGGTACAGAGGAGCAGCCTCGCCGATGTCAGCATCACAGGCTGACTTCCCTGGGGCTGCAAAGACAGCCGGCTGCCTGCTGCTAGCCTCCCTGTCCTTGTCCAGGGGGTAGGAGAAAACAGTCTGGCTTCCCTTTCTTCTCTCTTAAGACTAAAGGAGAATGTTCTTCCTTAGAATAGAACAAAATCTCAAGGATTTTCCCCTATATGAACAGCAGAATAAAACACCATTTTCACTACATAAAAAACATAACAGAAGGTGAACTTTCTGGTATTGATCTGATGTTGCAGCTTCCTGGTTGTAAAGACCAGTGTCTGCTCAAGCGAAACATGCAGATCTCGTGTTGTTACTTGCACAAACTGCTTTAAGCAATTCTTAAGTTCTTCCATCATCAGATAAAGACACAGCCTTCTCCAACACTGCCCTGGCAAAACAGAGTGTTCTCATTAACTGATATTTAAACAATTACTTTCATTTCTCCCCAAACTAGTGTCCAAACAGCTTGTTAGGTTATAGTATCAAGGAACTGTTCTTGTCACCATTTTTCCTTCAGATGGAACTTAATAAGCCATACATGGCACTTTTAATTAAGTTGGTTTTCAGAAAATGGGATAGAAGTGATGTAGTGAGGGAGAGCAAGGATGGACCACAAGCTTTAAATGGAGACTACGTCTCTATTTTTAACCAAATCAATATTCAATCACCTTGTGGTCCAAAAAAGCACATCCCTGCAAATAAGGAAAGTAACCAGAGATTTATTTATGGATAAGCAAAAAAAAAAAAAAAACAAAAAAAAAAAAACTTGAGATTTTGGAACACAAAGAAATGTGCGATGTGCCTTGTCTCATCCGAGTGATCACGTGCCAAGCTTCAGAGTACTAATCAGCTGCATATTTCTTCCTTGTTATAAATGCATCCATTTCACGCCACTTCTTTCTTTAATATTCTCCCCTCTGTGTTAGCCAGCTACTGATCACTGTAATGAAAAAGCACAAGAGGAAAAATCCACCTAAAAGATAAACAGTTTGTTTTAACTCATGGTTTCAGAGGATTAGTCCATGACTACCTGGCTCCATTGCTAGCCCATCCGATGGCAGGGCACATGTCACAGAGTAAAATAGCTCACCTTGTGGTACTCAGGAAGCAGAGAGAGGGGAGGGAGGAGGCCAAGGAAAAGGACATAGCCCCCCAGGGCAAATGCTGATGGATCCATCTCTTCTAGTCAAGATATAACTCTTTAACTCAGCAGGTCAGAACACTGGCTGCTCTTCCAGAGGACCGGGGTTCAATTCCCAACAACCACATGACAGCTCACAACTGTCTGCAACTCCAGTTCCAGGGGATTTGACACCCTCAGACATGCAGGCAGGCAAAACACTAACACACATAAAATAAATAGCAAAGATAACTTTTTTAAAATCTGCCTCCTGTAGTCTATACCACCTCCTAAGTCAGCCATTCATTCAGCCATGAAATCTGTCGGTAAACTGGTCAGGTGAAACCCTCATGATCTTGAAACATAGCTGTACAGGAGACATGCTTTCCATCCATGAGTTTTTGGGGGACATTCCATATTCATTCCACATGAGGTTTGAATAGGTATGGTCTCCATAGACTCATGTGTTTGAGTGAGTGCATCGCCCACAGGGAGTGGCACTATAAGGAGGTGTGGCCTTGTTAGAGGAAGTCTGTCACTGTTGGGGTAAGCTCTGGGGTCTCATATACGCTCAAACTACTCCCAGTATGGGAGCGTCTCTTTCCTGTTGCCTGTGGATCAAGATATAGAACTCTCAGCTCCTTCCTCAGGGCTGTGCCTGCCTGCACGCCGCCATGCTTCCCACCATGATGATCATGACTAAACCTCTGAAACTGTAAACCAGCCTCAAAAGTTCTCCTTTGTAGGAGTCGCTGTGGTTATGGTGTCTCTTCACAGCAATAGAAACCCTAAGGTACCATAGCATCTACCTTTCTTGGTCTCACCCAAGACTCCCAGCCGTATCCTTCTCTATTCTTTTCACTCATTCCACATCCATGTTTAAAATATGTCTCACCATCAACATGGATCCAAGTAGGAAATCTCATTTGGTGAAATGGCACACCACCCCACTTCTCAGCTGTTCCATTCATCCTTGGGAAAACAAAAGGACCAGATGACTAGTAAAAGGCAGAGAGATGAAACTTACTCAGTGTTGCCACATAAGGAAAACGAGACAAAGGTCTAGTGACTGGCCCCTCCAGTCTGTCTTTGGGGTCCTGAAGTGAGATTAAAGTGTAAATACAGGACCAGGTCTATATTTATCTGAGTAGCCCTATCTACCTTGGCCCTTCACAGTCTGGGCTTCAGTCTAGAGATACGATCATTCTCTCAACATGGTTAACGCAAAACTCATCTGGCAAGGCAGTCAATCTGACTACTCGATAGGACTGTAAAATCTCTTTTCTGGGAGACAAGATTCCCTGCTGGCTAGTGCCAGGCTTCCAACGTTTTCCTTCTCTCAGTATGAGATTCCAGGGCAACTTTCCCTTCCTTGGGGGACATGGTTGCAAGAGTTTAATGGTCAGATTGAAGGACACCAGTGTATCTTTAGAATATCTCTTATTTCTGCTAGACACATTACAAAAGCAAACCCATAAGACTTGGAAGGGAGACAGTACAGTGGCCTTAAAGGCCCCAGAATTCCAGGAGACACAAGTACTCAGCATGTTCCAGTCTCAACATTACCCTCAACAGTGACTTCACATACACCAGAATGCCTCCCTGACAACCCCAGCTACGAACATGTGCTTAGCAACTCTCCATAAGGGAACATCTGAGAGGATCTGAGTACCTATGAAGATGGCTAAGTGACCAATAAAGCAGCCAATGTGAGATCATAGCAAAGGAATTAAAACACAGATGCTTAATTTGGCCTCGGTATTAAGGATTTATCATCCTTGAGCAGAGTAAAGACTGTAGGTTTTATTCCCACATCTAATTAAATCAGTGCAATTTTTAAATCTGATAATTAACAAAGATGGGAGAAATCTGAATAATCTAATTTTAAATGTTTGATTCCTGGAACTCGTTTGACCTTAATTTAGAAGCGTCTCAGAGAAACTGCTCCATTAATCACAGCCACTTCTCCAATCGCAGTGTGTTTTGTTAATAGACTCATTTTTTGAGCAGTTTCAAGTTCACAGCAAGCTCTTTAGAAGTAGCATTTGGGGGCTAGGGAGATAATTCAATTGATATAATGCTTGCCTTGAAAGCATGAAGACTTACATTCAAATTCCAGTAACCACCTACACAGCCAGGTGTGGTGGTGTCACGTACTCGAAGGGGCCTTGTCTCAAAAACAAAAAACAAACAAACAAAATAAGGCATACAGCACCAGAGGAGCAATTCCCGGGGTTTCGTTTCCCTTTGATATGTAGGAGTATACATCTGCCTCTACATGTGTGGGTATTAAAGTCTAGCGATCTGACCATTCCATCAACATTGTAAACACAAAATTCAAGACACTGAGAACAAGCTAGATTTCTGTGAAGTTCTGTATTGTTTTTTTGCAAGATCATATATACACACACTTGGAAAACCTAGAATTTGTGTCTGCTCGTATAATTTCCTGATGAAAGCAAAGGATACCGCTTATATGCAGAGCCTGGAGATGTCAAGAGTCTGCTACAGTATGGCTTCTGCTCTTGGTGCCTTTTGCACTTATTGAGTTTTCTTCTTCCAAGAAAGAACAGAGAGGTTTAAACTGCTTAGGACTTCATCTATAGCAGACATTGCAGTAAGAACAGCACTCATTCAGAGCATGGTAGCCCATGCCTTTCATCCAAGCAGTTAAGAGGCAGAGGCAGGTATATCTCTGTGAATTCGAAGCCAGCCTGTCTACATAGTGAGTTCAAGGACAGGGAGAGCACTCTGTAGAGAAACCTTGTCTCAAAAAAAAAAAAAAAAAAAAAAAAGTTATAGCAACAAAAAACCACAAATCACCTCAGGTCATCATTCCAACACTTCTCAGGGGTGTGCAGGTGGGGCTGACTGTCGTCTGCTTTCTGTAGAACTATACAGCTGCACAGCTCTGCATCAGCAACCTTTGGGTTGGGACTCAGCTCTGTGCACTGACTAAACAGATGAAGATGGCATTTTAGCACTTTCCTGGAGTACTAGACAACCTCAACCACTGAGTAAAACAGGTTAAGGTCAAAAGGGCATTATGCTAAAATATGAGAGAAATATGTCTGAGAAAGATACTGCCCTATGTGGCACTAGAGGCAAACACCTGGATTTTTCCCACCTTTTTAAAAAATTGTTTTATGTCATCATTTGGAGTGTGTGGATGTTTGCCTGTATATATAACTGTGCATCTCATATGTGCAATGCCCTCGGAGATCAGAGGAGGGCATCACATCCTCTAGGAGGAATTACAGATGGTTGTGAACCACCGTGTGGGTACTGGTATTGAACTCAGGTCCTCTGGGAAAGCAGCCAGTGCTCTTAATCACTAAAGCCGTCACTCCAGCCCCAAAGCATGGCTTTTAAGCCAGTGGGCCTAAGAGATGACTTGGCTGTTAAATGCCATTACTGCTCTTACAAGGACCTGGGTTTAGTTCCCATAGGATGGCTCACAACTGCCTGTAACTGGGGATCTGACACCCTTTTCTGACTTCCCCAGGCTCCCACACTCCTGTGGCATACACAGACACACCCAGGCACATACGCATAATCATAAGATAAGTAAATGCATTTTTTAAAGTGACTATCTTAGAGGTGTTATTGAGAGAGAATACGGACTGAGGGAACACAATTTAAACTGCATAACCCGGTCAACAAGAAGAACATCATCAAGAAGAGGCAGAAACTACAGAGGAAATAAGAGGGGAATTAAGGGGGGTACACAGATCTTCAGTGGTTAAGAGCTGCTCCTGCAAATGGCCCAGTTCAGTTCCCAGCACCTTCAAGGTGGCTCACAACCACCCATAACTAGACTTCCAGGGAATACAACTCCCTCTTCTGGTCTCTGTGGGCACCAGACATGTAGGTTGTATGTGTACATATGTGCAGGCAGAACACTCACAGATATAAATAAAGAAAAGGACTAAGTTGAGAAGAATTCGGACAACCTCCTGTGATGGACAAAGGTCAGACTTACAGGTAAATAGACTTAGTGTGGTTTCTCAAGAATTCCGTTCTCCCTCTAGCTTCCTTGTGACCAAGGTAAGTCAACCAGATGTCACTGTGTCCTTAAGAACTGGCCCTGTTACTGCTGCTGCTGCTGATGATGATGATGTTGGAGGACTTTCCTCCAGAGCTGGCAATGACAGAGCTATAAAGAGGACTGGGAAATTAGCCCTGCCTGCTTGCCTGTCTTGGCTTCCTCTGTCGTTGTTAGCATCCTTCTCTAGCATCGGAGTCCAGCTTCACCTTTCAGCACAGACTAAAGAACCAGAGCATCCCTGAGAATTTTCCCAGCCTTCAGCACTACAGTGAGACAGGCTGCAGCATCCAGCTTCCCTGATGCTGCTCGCCTGTGTGTTCACTGGTCCTGGCTAGTTCTTCAAGACTCACACAGGAACACTCAAAGAACAGGGGCTTCACCCAACACTATCACCCAGAAGCGTGAGGCAGGTCTTGAACCCTTCCCGCTGCTGCACCTCACTTTAACGACAACTCAGTCACCCATGTACCTATGCATGCCACGTCAGCAGCTCTTTTCTTTCAGCAGTTCCACCCACCTGCCTGTTCCCCCGGGTCATAGCAGACAGGCAGCATCTGTTAGAGATTATCCATTCTAATCACAGATCTGGTGGGGGAAATGTCATCTTTCCCTTCAAATGAAAAATAGCTATATTATGGAAGAAAATACCACAGTCAGGAGAAGTAGTTTTAATTTAAAAAGGACTCTGAATAGATGTCAGAACCCCTGGTGATCCACTTCAAAGATTGCCCTGTCCTGAGATATCCTAGGAATAAGGGAGTTGTTATGGATGTTCACTTATTTGGGGGTGTTCAGAGCTTATTTGGGGGAGCTCTGTGAGCCTCACAGGTGATTCTGAGCCTCTGCATACACACTGATCTTTGGGGCTCTCCCAGCAGGACCAGGAATGGGTAGACACTCCCAGCCATCAAGGTTGGGCCAGGAGGCTACCTTGAGTTTCTCTACTGCTGTTTTCTGGGTGTCGGTGTCCAGCCAATACTTACAGACCCAACACAGAACTTTCTCTGGCTCCTTTCTGAGCCTGAAGGTGAGCCCCTTAAGTGAAATCCAAACCCCCCATGTTAGAGAAGGAAGACATAAAAAAAAAAAAAGGTGAATCATAGTTTCACAGTCTAAGGCCCTTTTATTTCTTCCCAGAGGCTCAACGTCTGGTAACAATAGATTACAAACACGACTCCCTGCTTCCCCTATGACATCAGACCCACTCTCGCAGGGTTTTACTGTGGGGTTTTCTCAGGGGGTTGTTAGAATTTTCTTGATTTTTGTTTTGCTTTCCTAGAAAGGGAGGCTTTTAGAGAGAACAGTGGTGGGTTTTTCTTTTCTCTACAACCTTTGTGGGGGAGGTGTTTGTTGTGTTTATATGTATATGTTTTGTGTATGTTTTTGTTGTTTGTTTTTTATTTTTGTTTTCGAGACAGGCTCTTACTATGTAGCTCTGGCTGTCCTGGAACTCACTCTGTAGACCAAGCTGGCTTCAAACCCAGAAATCTGCCTGCCTCTGTGTTCTGTGTGCTGAGATTAAAGGTTGTGCCACTACAGCCAATACAGCCTTTACTTTAACAAGAACTACAGGTGTCCCACATAAAAGGTTTTTCCCACTCTTTTAAATTTCTAAAAGTCCTCCTGACCCCATGTTAAGAAAGAAAGAAAGAAAGAAAGAAAGAAAGAAAGAAAGAAAGAAAGAAAGAAAGAAAGAAAGAAAGAAAGAAAAGACAACCTGTAAGGAGGTAATACTGTTCTGGCAGGCCCTGACTTCTCAGCATGCAAGCATGCACCCAAAGGCTGGAGACGGATCTGGGAATGATTAACTGCAGAAGCAGCCCTCCATGCTCTTCAGTTCTACCCTGCAGCTGCCAGGGAGAATTCTGAGGGCAGGATGCAAGGTGCCGCTGTTAGCAGAAAGCCTTCTCTGCCGTTAATTGTGTGCAGCTGCCAGCCTCTGCCACCCCCACCAACCAAGCGTAAGCACTGTCAAGAGAATGCCAGTGGCAGCTCCCAACATCAGGCGGAGGAAATGCCCTCCTAACCCGAAAGTGTTTATAATTACAGCAGCTAATTGCCAAACCTGCACTGCATTTAATTGCCGCAAACAAAATCACAAAAGAACAGTTAACAAGGGAAGCCCGTTCTAACAATCACCTGCAAGGAAAGAAAGCCAGGGGGGAAAGAAAGGAGAAAGCACCTGAGTTCTGTAGCAGCACGTGCATATAATCTCATCCTTAGGAAGCTCACTTAGGATGTGGTCGTGGGTCCTGAGGCTGGCAAGATCATCAGCTCAGACCAGCAAAAGCAGTCTCGACTGAGTGAGCAATCAAGAACAATAGCATCTACCTCATTCACCTAGCGATCTTGTGCTTCCTCAGCTCATATAGGTCTTAGGTGGTTCATGACACTTGCCTTTCCAGTTTTGTCAGCCTCCCTAGGGTCTCTTTTCATAACTTACAATTTTGACAAAAGCTTAAAAACTAGTGTGCTGACCCCATAGCCAAAATCGGGCTTAACCCCAAAGTGATAAAACCAAAGTACCTGGGCCAAAGTATTTGCATAGTGTACGATGTATCACACTGTGTGTTGATTTGTTTCCTTCACATGTTGAAGCCATAATCTCCAATTACTTCAAAATGTAACCCCATTTGGAAACAGCCATTGCAAATGACTGCAATGTGATTGTCATCAGTGATGAGGGTTGCACTGAGAGATGGGGCCATCCCACGTGATGTGTCATTATGAAAAGGGGAAATTGGAGGCTGGGGAGATGGTTCGGTTAGGGAAATGCCTTCCATGCACGTGTGAGGAGCCGTCCCCTGATCCACAGGCAGGCAGGCAGGCATGGTGCAGCATGTACCTGGAATCTCATCATGGGGAGGTGGAGACAGGAGGATGCTTAGGGCTCACCGGCCAGCCAGGCTGACCTATGGGTGATCTCTAGGTTTAATGAGAGACCCTGTCTCAGGCCGAGACAGAGGGAGACCCCTAACATTGACTTTTGGCTTCCACACACACTTGCACCAATGCATGCACTTAGTCACATAGACATACCAACCATACACAAAACAGGGCTGGGAGAATTTAAACACATATATGGAGAAGTCTTTAAGAAGATAAAGACAAAGAGCAAATAACACGCTATAAACCAACAAATACCAGAAACTGCTAGCAAAACCCCCAGAAGCAAATAGAAACGTATAAAGCAGATTCTTCCTCACAGATCCCTAGAGAAACCCACCCTACTGACAAATCTTGATCTCGGTTTTGGAGTCTCTAAAACTCCAAGACAACAGATATGTGCTGTCCTGCAAGGGAGGGAGGGGAGGCACATGCCTTGAATCGCAGCACTTGGATCTTCTTAAGTTTGAGGACAGCCTGGTCTACAGAACAAGTTCCAGGACAGCCAAGGCAACACAGAGAAACACTGTCCTGAAAAGAAAGAAAGAAAGAAAGAAAGAAAGAAAGAAAGAAAGAAAGAAAGAAAGAAAGAAAGAAAGAAAGAAAGAGAAAGAGAAAAAGAAAGAAAGAGAAAGAGAAAAAGAAAGAAAGAAAGAGAAAAAGAAAGAAAGAGAGAAAGAGAAAAAGAAAGAAAAAGAAAGAGAGAAAGAAAGAAAGAAAGAAAGAAAGAAAGGAAGGAAGGAAGGAAGGAAGGAAGGAAGGAAGGAAGGAAGGAAGGAAAGAAGGAAGAGAAAGCTGCTATTCTGTTACAGCAGCATGACAAATGAGCACACCTATCAATTTTACCTCCTGGTGCTCATCCTTACTGGCCCCTTCCCTCTAGCTCATTCATCATCACCCTTGCTCAACCACCCCTCCTCCCCACAACACTGCAACAACTTCACAACTGCTCTGCCTACCGCTGAGCACACTCCCTTTGCCAAAATCTTCCACCAAGGCACAAGTATGATGGGCTAAAAAAATAAATAAATAAAAGTAATAGGAATGGTGAGTTTATTGTATGTTCCAAGCACTGGGAGAAACACAAAAGAAAATAAGACACAGTCACTACTCCCATGGAAGTTATCCAACTAATGGTGCTGATGAAAATAGACTCGTCATACAGCAAAGCACCAGATAGAAGAGGGTGTTGTGGGAACACTAAGGGAGGTACCTGGCCCATCAGTGAGGGAGATGTCTTATGAAGGGCTTCTGGGAAAGAGAGAGGCCTGAGCCAAACCCCAAAGCACCTGTTCTTAATCCATACTGCACAGTGTGCTTACCTGAGAAGCTCAATGCCAATGGCGGCACCCTGCTGGCCCTTAGGAACTGTGACTTAATTGGCCTGGAGTGTGTGGTTGGATTTCAGACACTAGTCAAATGCCAGGTGAACCTAATGAACAATTTTTTTGTTAATCCATCCTTAAGCACTGATTCTCCGAAAATTGGAATCACCTGTAGTGTTTTCATAACGACCCCCTACCCCATGCCTGGGATCCAGCTCTGACGATTAGATTTAATTGGTCAGAGTACAGCCAAGAATTAAGGCATTTTTAAATACTCCCCAAGTGGTTGTAAAGTACAGTCGAGGTCAAAATCCACTACTTTGAAGGAATGTTTTTCAAAACTGGATGTTCATAGCAGTCCCCGGCAGACCTTGTCTGAGTCAGTTCTAGGTGGGAATAAGATCCCACCTATCCAGGGAAGCAGGTGAACTGACTGCACATCTTTGCTTCTCTTTCCTCTCCTCCAAGTCCATGTCCCCAGTCCCTACCTCTGTGGCAGACAACCTGCTGCAGGCTCCCCCTTTCCCCTGTCCCTATCTGCAGTGGGTCACACAGACCTTCCCCTTCAACCTTCTTCCCCCAACTCATTTCAGGGTCATTTAGGCATACTACTATATCACCTGTCAATAAAGATAGCTTGACTTCTTTCCTTCCAACCCGTATCCTCTTGATCGTCTTCAGTTTTCTTACTGCTCTAGCTAAAGGTTCAAGTACTATATTGAATAGGAATGGAGAGAATGGAAAACCTTCTCTTGTTCCTGATTTTAGTAAATTGCTATGAGTTTCTCTCCATTTTAAGTTGATGTTGGCTATTGGCTTGCTGTAAACTGCCTTTAATTATGTTGAGGTGTGTGCTTTGTTTTTCTAATCTCTCTAGGGCTTTTATCATGAAGGGGTGTTGGATTTTGTCAAAGACCTTTTCTGTATCTGATGAGATGATCATGTGGTTTTTGTCTTCAGTTTGTTTACATTCATCAATTTCCTAATGTAGAACCATCCCTGCACCTCTGGGATTAAGGCTACTTAATGGTGGTGTTCTATCACAATTTAAGCTATAGTTGCACTTCTTTTGCAAACTTGAGTGTTAAGAATTGCAATGTCCTCTTAGTGGATATTTCCTTTGAGAAGTATGTAGTGTCCTTCCCTGTCTCTTCTGATTAGTTTTGGTTTAGAATCTATTTTGCCAGATACTTAAATGGCTACAATATCTTGCTTCTTAAGTCTATTTGCTTGTAATATCCTTTTTCATCCTTTTACCCTGAAGTAATATTTGTTCTTGATGTTAAGTTGTGTTACTTGGATTCAGCAGAAAAACGGATCCTATTTTTGCATTTATTCTCTTAGTCTGTGTCTTTTGATTTGGGAATGGATGTGGAGAGATATAAATGACCATTGACTATTGATTCCTGTTATTTTTTTGTTGTTGTGATGGTGGTGGTGGTGTCGGTGGTGTGTCTATGTGTGTGTGTTTCCCCTCTTTTGATTTGCTGGTCAGAATTATTTATTCCTTGTGTTTTCTTGATTGTGATTAACCTTTTTAGGTTGAAGTTTTCTTCCTAGCATCTTCTATAAGGCTAGATTTGTAGATAGGAATGCTTAAATTGGTTTTTATCTTGGAATGCTTTGTTTTCTCTTTTATTTCTCCTTGTTCACATTATTGTGATTGCAAGTTTTGCTTGGTATAACAGTTGGCATCTGTTGTCTTTTAGCATCTGTAGAACATATATCTAGGCTCTTCTGGCAATTTTAGAGAGAGTCTCCGCTAAGAAGTAAGGTACTATTATAATAGATTTGCCTTTATATGTTACTTGGTTTTTTCCCTTGCAGCTTTTAATATTCTTTCTTTGTTCTGTACGTTTAGTGTTTTGATTATTACATGGTGAGGGGACTTTCTTTTCTGGTCCAATCTATTTGGTTTTATGTGTGACTCTTGTATACTGAAAAGCATTTCATTCTTTAAGTTAGAGAAATTTTCTTCTATGATCTTGTTGAAAATATGTTCTGTGCCTTTGACCTGGGTTTCTTTTCCTTCCTCTATTCCTATTAGATTTGGTCTTTTCATAGTATCTCAGATTTCTTGCATGTTTTCTTGGAGTTAACATTTTCTTGGCCATGTCTTCAGTACTTGAGATTCTCTGTTCTATTTCTTGTATTTTTTTATGAGGCTTGCCTCTGAGGTTCCTGTTTATGTTCCTAAATATTTCCTTTCCTGGTTTATTTCAGTTTGGGTTTTCTTTATTGATTCTATTTCTATTTTCAGGTCTTTGTATTCTACTCATTTCCTTTCTCTGTTTGTGTTTTCATAGATTTCTTTAAGAGATATATTTCCTCTGTAAAGGGGATCCATATTCATACAGGCTGTTTTAAGTTTGGGGGGGTCTTGTTTTTGTGCTTTGGCCATATTGCAATACTCAGGGATGGGTAGAGTTGCTGGGCTCTAGTGGAGACATATTATCCTGGCTGTTATGATTTTGTTTTTATTCTGGTATACAGGCACTGGATTTTGGAAGGTTGTGGTAATTGTGTGGTGCCTGTAGGAAAATCTTCTGGGATCCTGATAGGTGTTGCTACTGGAGGTTCCATGTAAAATGTATTTCCTGTTATTGATAGTTCATGCTTAGGAATGAGTTATGATGGGAGCTGAGGGTATCCATAGAAAGGAGGAGAGCAGGGTGTTCTACAGTATCTGTTTAGTCCCCTGAGAATCAGGGCAAAGAGTGAGGAAAGCCACAGCAGATGGTCTGCTACAGACCTGGGGATCAGACTTGAAGTAATGGAGAGAGAGGTCAAGACCTGCAATTGGCCTACCTGCTTTGCTGGCTGGGTTCCTAGGGAATATCTGCTGGGGTTGGGGGCCGGAATAGAACACTGAGTAGAGGAAGGGAAGTTTGGAGAGAAAGATCTGTGTAATCCACTGGAGAAGGAGGCAGAGTGGAAAGGGAGGCCATAGCAGATGGTCTGCTACAGAGCTGGGCATGAGAGACTAGAAGGATTGCAGGAGCTGAGGGAAAGATGAAGATCTTTCCTAAGCCTACCTGCTTCCCTGGCTGGAGTCCTATAATCAATTCTTGAAGCTGAAGGGAAGCAATAATAACTAGAAACACAGTTCGACAGGAAGGAATAAAGACTACCAGAAATGATGAAGAGCAGATAAATATGACAGAGCTTTCTGATTTCTTTAGAAGACAACCAATCATTTAAAGCAGAAAAAATAGCATCACCTGCTAGATTATAAAATAATGTGGAATTAAAATATAAGATAGCTGTTTCTGGTCTCTCACTTCTTCACCTACCCATATCACAGCCAAGCCCATAAATGATGACCAAGAACTAGATTTGAATGTGCCCCCTCCTAAATGACCATAGTCAAATGGTCCCTTGTACTACTTTTTTCTGTTGCTAAATACCCTAGCAAGAGCAGCTTAAGGGAGAAAGGGCTTATTTGGGTTCATAGTTCAAGGTACAGAAATCACAGTGGGAAAGTCCTGGATGTGGGATCATGAGGCAGCTGGTCTCATTGATTTTCTGCAGTAAGGAAGCGGAGAGCAACTCACTCAGCTCACGTGCTCCTTTCCGTCTAGTCAGCAGCCCCAGCCTAGGGAATGGTGCCACCCACACCACAATGTGCCGCTAGACTACAACGTACTGCTTTGGATCCAGAAAGCTCTAGAGTCCACCGAGGCCAGTACAAAATGATCAGCTAACCATTCACCACCTTCTCCTCGTCCAATATCTTTTCACTGGACAGTCCCTTGTCTCCCATTCCCACAGAAAGATAAACCAGGTACTGTTATTGCGTCTGCTTAGCACAGTCTAATCAAAGACCAGAGGGTTAGTAGGCATGAGGCAGATAATGAGATGAGGACATGTGAGGACAGTGGAAAGGAAGCCTTTCACCTCTGCTGGATAGAAGGAAGAATTTCAGCCAAGCTAATTAAAAATTACTCTGAAGGTTGCACAGAGACAATATTTTGGGGGGAGTATTTTAAAAAGCAGTGGTAAAATGGCAAGTACCCGTGCTTCAGATGAAAACCATGCATGACCCTTGTTGAGTTTTACCTTATTTCTTTCTCATCTGTAAGCCTGTACTTTCCTGAGACTGTCACAAACAAAACTATGAGACATGTTGTCAATCAAAACACAGGCTTGATTTGTCAATAGTGTGTACTGAGAATTCCCTATACCTTCTTTGACCTACGTTTTTATCATTTAAGCCTATTACCCTGTACCATGCACCTCAGAAGCTACCTTATAATTTTATTTACAGAAGAAAAAAATCCTCAGATAAAAATAAGTATAGCAAAACATCTTTTTCTTTATCTTTTAAATCATTTAAACAGGTTAGGCATGCTGTCTCAGTGGGTAAGGGTACTTGCTGCCAAGCCCGATGACCTGAGTTTGATCCCTGGAACCCACAGGGTAGAGAGAAAAAACAAACTACCGGGACTCATCCTCTAACTTCTGCATTTGTGTCATGACACACACACACTATTAAATTCTTTGAACAATGTAACTTCAAAAGCCACAAATTCCCCCTGAGGGGGGAACAGCCTTGCCAGGCCACAAAGGAGGACAATGCAGCCAGTCCTGATGAGACCTGATAAACTAGGGTCAGATAGAAGGGGAGGAGGACCTCCCCTATCAGTGGACTTGGGGAGGGCCGTGGGAAAAGATGAAGGAGGGAGGGTGGGACTGGGAGGGAATAAGGGAGGGGCTACAACTGGGATACAAAGCAAATAAACTGAAATTAATATAAAAAAATTTAAAAATAAAAAAACACAAATGTCTGTATTTGTAGCTATTGTTAAGACACTTAAATAAGACTCTTTTGAGGAGCCCCCTTCCCTACCTTTCTTATGTATGTACAATTATCCCTTTTCTCTTTTAACATAGGCGCTTAAGCCTAAATTAAAATGTTTTTCTTAATAAACCCAACTCTACGTCGCACCAACTCATCCCAAAATTCTTTTCTGCAGATGTAAGCATGTCAGCTTCCCCTTAGTAGAAGTCTTTGGAAAGAAATCCAAAGGCTGCACAGATGATAACATCAGAGCGCGTCTCAGTAGCCCCTTACAGGTATTTAGAGACTTCTGCTAGCTACTGCTCCTGGGATGGGTACCACAGGCAACACTCACTAGAGCACAGATCGCCTGATTCTCTGATGCTCTGATGTTTTTCACATGCTGAAAAAACATAACCCTCAGTGCAGACATGGTGGGAGGCAGGGGTCTTTGAGAGGCGATTAGGTATGAGGTCATAAACACATTAACACTAATAGAAGAGTTTGAACGAGCAGATTCAGCCTCTTGTCGTCTCTGATGCCTGCTCTCTTGTCTTTATGTTTTGCTCAGAGATAGCACAGTAAGGAGACTGGTACCATATATAGACCCCAATCTTCTACTTCTACTAGACATAAACCTTAGAAATAGATCTGTTCTTCGTAAGTTTGCCAGGAATCACATTACATTCTGTTTCAATGGCACAAAACGGACTGAGGTAAGCAAGGAAAACCCAAGATGTGCGATCACAGGAGAAGTAGCGTATTGTCCTCATTGGGTGACACCTGCTCAGAGTCATCCTGTGACATCTTCCTGGGCAGCCACTCTTCACAGCCATTGTGCTGGGCACCAGGAACACAGGGGAACAGATGCATTTTGTGTTTTTGAGAAATTCACAGTGTTAAGGTAGACGCACCCACAGCCAAGGGTAGAGATACATTGTCATCAGAACAACTGTAATATCATGTAACACCCATCTCTGTTAGCCAGTCTCACATAGTTGCCCAACACCAGCTCTGACAGTGAGAGAAAAATGGAATCGATGGCACTCAGGACCCTACTTCCAACCCATCACATGTATTGCCTTTGTCTCCTAGACTCAAGATCTAAAGCTAACTCCCAATAAGCCAGATTTTTGAGCAAGACATTTCTGATATAAACAAAAATATGATGATCACCTCAAGTGCATCAGGACCATAAGTGACTGGTTTGCTCTTGGAAAGATATGAGCCCTCCAAGGCCTCTGAGGTCCATGACAACAACACTGGTCATAGTCCCTGCACACCCAACCAAAGCACCTAAGGAATGGACCCGAATGTGAATGTGAACAGCCATACAGCTCAATGGCACAGTCTGAGGGACAATATGGCTGTATCCCCTGACCCCACATGACTCCCAGCCTAAAGGTAGAGGGAGGACATCAGCGAAACAGGATAGATCTAGCCTCGCTAACAGTAGCCTCCACCCAAGCCTGTGAGCAACCACTCATAGTTCCTGTCGGCATGCCTGTGGCTGGTGCTGGGTAGCTCGGAGCAAGGCTGTTTGCTCATTGGAATCCTGTGTGTTTTGTGGGCAATGAAAACATCACCGTTAGCCCTCAGCATTGCGGTGAAAAATAGCACAGTTTGCTGGGGAGCTAAAGGATGCGAACAGGGAAGGCAAGCCATCTCCTCGGAGGAGTTTTATAGGTGATCTGTGATGCTCGGTCATAGCCTCAAACTGAAGCTCTCTGGATTGAGGCTGATAGGAGCTATTCTCTAGCTATAGAGTTCCATCCACTAAACAGTTTTGTTTATGGCAGACACATTCCCCATCATTTCCCCAGTGCAAGAAAATCAAAGCATTAAGACCAGTTTTGGCGAACTGAGGAGGCAAGACTAATACGTCATGCAATTGTGCCCAGTGTCCAGCGTGACAAGAATCTGCTTTGCACTGGGGGCCAGCCATGTTAGTCTCTCACCTAGCAGCGTGGGCCACTCCTGCTCGGGGCGTCACTGTGAAGACATGTCACTTACATGACTCAGACCTACCCTTTCTCTCTGTCATGTGCTCTCCTTCCTGACTATTAGACTCCAAGGAATAGACTACAACAGCTTGTGATGCAGAGCCAGGCTGCTGGGATCAGCCTTGGCTTTTGTGCTTCTTTGCGGCTCCATTTCTTCTCTATAAAATGAGAAACAATACCTACCACAGAAGATTGCCCTGAGAAGTAGGAAGACAAAGGGCAATGAGGTAGGGAGGTATATGTACCTGAAAATGGCCTTATGTGCCTGAGTAACAATAATTTTTAAAAACTTATTAGAAAAGGCCAGGGGATGGGTAGGGGTAAACAGAGTTCCCCGAGAATGGAAGGTATCTGCTTGTAAATTGCTTGGGCTAGACCCAAGCATGTCCTGTCTCTTACTAGGGATCTTCATTTCCTCAATCATTTTTCCCCTCAATTCCTAACAGGTTTTTCTCAACAAATGAGCCAAGAGAATTTCAGGCCCATGAAAATGAGGTTGTTTTCAATGCTATCCCCTGACCTCCAGGAGCCCTGCTTCTTGTTAAACAGTTCTGTCTAGCACCAATCACAATATTGCTTTCCTAGTCATAATTTTTAATAATTTATTAGATCCACTGAAAGTGTTTTTAATTACAAATGCTCTAGTTCAGTTAGAAACAAAATTAAGTGCAGGAGAGTAATCCTATTTTTCTCCATGTATTAGGCTCTGAAAGAAACTAGAATAGCTGAGTATGTCTCCCTATCAAAGGTTTTTCTCAATCCATATGGTGCTCTAAGAAACTCTCATCTGAAGATGCTAGTCACCTGTTAGAATAGGGAGAGGGGGTGGGCAGAGTAAATGGGCTTCCCGTCCATCTCAGGGTGGTGACAGACAGCGCTTATTTGTCTCTCCAGAAGAGGTTCGCACTCAGGGACACTAGTTCATTCTCTTCCTGTGCTTCCCCTGGCCCACCTGCGCACTCGCACAGTAGCACAGACATGCACGTACTCGCATACACAAGAGCACTCATGCATGCACACACCCCTCAGCGCCTTCATTGATTGCCACAGCTCAGCCGCACAAGCAGGAGCGACGACATCAGAAGACCTTAGGGTGTGAACTGGGTTTCCAGGCCTCTGAGTCGGAGTCTATGTGTAGCAGAGGCCTTTGCTTGGTAGAGAGTATTGGCTCTTTTGTGGCTGGGGGATTTATAAGTAGCAGGGGAAAATCCAAGACAAACCCGTGAGGGCTTATGAGAGCACCAAAGAGAAAGAACCCCGAGGCTGCAAGTCTCTTAAGAACATCCATCAGTCAGCTGCCCAAAGAAAACCTCCTTGCATATGTTCTGCATAAACTGGGGAGTAAATGCTGGGTAAATATCACAGGTGCGGGACCGTTTGACTTACTCTCGCTTTTGGCGATTTCTTTTTAATTCTGGTCTGAGGGTGAGAGTTCAGAAAAGAAAGCCTCGTGGACGTGGTGTGGTGTTTTGCATAGTTCATAAGGAAAGTGAGACCCCAGAAGCATGTCACCAAGCACTCAGGGCCCTCAGGGGGCCTGGATGTCTGTCTATACCTTTTACGTCACGGAATTCAGAGATTCGGATCTGGCCTCTTATGTGGGAATGTCCCATCAAAGAGGTGAGTCCAAGCAACACCTCAGAAAGGGAAGGATTTTCCTTTTTCTTTCTTTTTTTTTTTTTTCTCCCTTGCTCTGAGGAGCTACAGACCCAGTTAGGAAGAGGGCTGGGTGACCTCAGGTGGGACCAGCAGAGGGCAGAGTTAGAGGTCCTGCCCTTGGCCTTCCCCAGCTGAGCCAGGTTTGCTACCTCCAGCCCTCCTCATTCCAAAATGGGCTCAGACTTTCGGGGCCCTTATTATAGTCAAGGTCTTAAGAAGGTCACTCCATGCTGTCCTTGGAAGAGGCAGGGGGTGCTCAAACAACAGCCAGCCCTTACACTCTGCCCAGAAAAGTATCTCAAGATGTACACAAACTGTTCAGCTCTACACTGAAGCCTCACTTCCCCAGAGGGTAACTTTGAACGGTACAAATGGAAATGTTTGGGTAGTTGTGCATTTATTTTAATGCATACTAGCTATACATAATCTGCTAACAGTGATTTCATAGATATTGCTTAGGATAAGGATAATTTTATAGAGCTAGCTCTATAAACACGTGGCATGCTGGCAATTCCCTGCTTCAGGGTCTCCAGTTAGCTCCAGACTAAAGCATTGTGTATAGATTGCTTCTAAGGTATGAGAGAAAAGGGGAACGAAAGCTTTTAAGTGTTTTTTACATGTTTAAATGATTATACAGATTCACACTTGCTACTGTAAACACACTTCTCAAATCAGGACTTATTCAAGCCTGAGCAACTTTACAAGAATAGTCTTAATTTTTAAAAATCACCAGAGGTATCAATGACCCCACCCAGTGTTTGGGTTTCAGCTCAGCTAGCAGGCACTCTTGGCTGCCTTGGGCAGCACGGCCTTCAGCCATTGTCTGCCTCACCCCAGGAACAAAGATTTCAATCTTGGATTTCCAGGCAGAAAAGCTATAACTTCCAAGGATGAGGCAGTCACCCTGAATTAAGCATCATGACCTCTACTATACTAGCAAAGGGCAGTTCTTGTTGACAAATATTTGATTGTTTTGCTACTTTAAGCCACAGCAGTTTAATGATAATTCCCCAATAATTTTCAACATGATAATATACAAGCTTTCCTCTAAAAATGAAAGCAAATGGTCTTGTAAACTATTTCTGTTCCCTTTGTGAAAAAAGCTGGAGAGGCATATTTGGGGGTTTGTTCTTTTCATTTATTGGTTTGTTTTTGATAGCCAAAGCGATGTACATTTACGTTATTAAATTTGAAAAATAGGTAAATAAAGTAGTGAGGCACTCCAACATTTCTGTGATCAAGGTCAGCCTGATCTACATAGTAAAGTCCAGGCCAGAGCTACAAAGTAAGACACTGTCAAGAAAACAAAACAAACAAAAACATAAAGTATTATAAACTAACCAGAAACTGTATACAATATATATGAACATGTGTATGTAACATTCTTATACTCTAAACATTCATGCTACAGTATCACTTTCTGATACACACATTATTTTGTAGCTTGTTTTTTTTTTTGTTGTTTTTTTGTTTTTTGTTTTTTTAACTTCATATGTTACCAACCTTTTTTCTTCCCTGGTCTGTAACTCTCAGCCCTCACCACCTTCCCACATGACTTCCTTCCTTTTCACTTAAGTAGGCAGCCTCTCCTCAGAAAAATTTGAAGCCATGAGAAAACAGCAAATCCCTGGCTTTCCTGATGCTAAGCCAGCCAACACCCTCACAGCTGTGCACACATTCTCCCTGCTCCCTTTGCGAGGACAGAGAAGACTGTTCCCTGCTGGCTCAGCTCAGCCCTCCTTAATGTGCTTTGGACCTGGCAGTGATCTCCCTGAAGCTCTGGGTGGGGCTGTACAGCAGCCCCTCAGCCTTTTCTAATCAACAGCTCTAGTGCAGCTCCAAAAATCTGCATTTCCTGAACTGGGGAGATTGCTCAGCCAGTAAGAGAGCATGCTGCTAACACATGAGGGCCTGAGCTCTCTCCCAGCAGCTGCTAAAGATGAGGCCCATTGATGTGCTCTTCTGCTTTGTCCCTTTCTATCACAGCAGTCACCATGAATTGTGATCTGCACTTAGGTCCGAATTATCTGCCAAAGCCATGATGTTTAACTTTAACTGTCAACTTGACATGACCTAGAATCACCTAGAAAGAGAGTCTTTATAAGGGCTTCTCTACCTCAGGTTGGCCTGTTGGCATGATGGGATGTGAGGAGGATGATGGGATGTAAGGAGGAGCATCTTGATTATTAACTGAGTGGTGAAGACCCACCCTGGCTGTGGGTGATACCACCTCTGGCTAAGCTCTGGGCTGTGTTAACCTATCTGACTAATAATAAGAGGGAGAGCAAGCAACAATCCATACATTTATCCTCTCTCACTGTTCCTGACCATGGATACAATGGTTAAAGTTCCTGCCTTGACCTCTCCACAGTAATGAGTGTAACCTTCAACTGTTAGCCAGGGCATTTGTCACAGAGACAGGAATGAAACTAGGAAACTAGGACAGGGATAGTGTCCATTTTGCTTGCTGTGGATCTCCAGGAGCCAGCACAAGGCCAACATGCAGCTACGGGAAGAGTGAAGCCACTGCTTTGTCACTGTTTATCACCGGCACAGTGCACCACAAGCATCTTATACCCGTTTAGATTTTCCCACTACATCACAGCATTGTGCGAATCCACAAATCTTCGTGTAAATATCTGCTTGTTTCCTTAAGACAAACTGAAAGGAGCAGCTAGCTGACCATTGAAGAGACACCACCTTGTTTAAATTCTTCTCTAAGTGGAAGATTATTAATCAAAATCGTACAAGAGGGGGAAAACTGGAAGCAGAGAGGGGGCTAAAAGGGAGGGGTGCGGAAGGAAGAAAGCAAACCCATGCAAAATGAACCAAACTTTGTCTCCCAGGAACTTCTCTGTTCTGAGGCTGTCATCCGACCAGTTTCCTAGGCCTGCTCTTTTCCTAACCCTGCCAAACTGTCTCTGGGAAAGGCAGAGTTAGATGCTCTAAATCCCAAGGTTTAAGATGATAAAGACCCTCAGAGGCTGGTGTGAGCCTTTCAGGCCTTTTTGTTCCCTGCGCCTTTGTTTCAGCAATTTCTCCCATCTCAAAGGATTTTCAGCAGCATCAAGAGCCTGACACTTTGCCCATCCTCGTCCTCGTTCTCACAGACATCTCCAGAGTAAGACAAAGCCATGTTGGCACCGAGGAGGGCCAGCAATAAAGGGGGACTGAGAGAGAAGAAAGCCCCGGGACAATCTGGCTGGGCCCGGTAGATTCTGTTGCTGCAGCAACAGAAAGTCAAACAATGAAGAGGGGAGGGACAGCCATTTTCTTCACTCTGTCCAGTTGTCATGGATACTGAGATTTTTAAAACTGAAGGGGCAAAGGGTTTCCTTTATGCTCTACAAACAGTGTCTTTTCATTTGCTTGGCTCGCATCCTTGCTCTGGGTGAGGGACCCTCCATTCAGAGTCCTACTGGAACCAAACAAGCATCTGAGGATGTTTTCTATAAAGGTGACCTTCTGGTCACCAGCTCTGAACCGGTTTTCTGTAAAGCCAGGCAGATAGGTCCAGATACTCACCGTGATTTCCATCCACCAAAATGGTCCAATACTTAATTCCAATCAAAGTCCCTGAAGTTGCTTCTTCTACCAATATTTCTCAAGACCAATGCAGCTCAGCTCCATCTGTGCTCGTCTTCCAGCCTCTTTGCCCTAATGCATATCAGCAGCCTAGCAGCAGCGTTTTGCTAAGCTGGGAAAACTGGTATGGTGAGAAGGTCACTAACTTTGGTCAAGACTCAGCTCTGCCCCTCCCCAGAATGACCTTGGGCAGAATACCGAATGGCTGGATTTTATTAGCAGGTCTGGTGAATCTGGATTATGATCTCTGCTGAGGAACACAGAGGATAGTAATCCTAAGTAATATAATACTGAGAAAGTACCTTAGTCTACAGCAAATGCTGCAAAGGTAAGGGGACCTTTGACCTGCTCTTCAACACTTCCACCACGTCTACCCACTTGTACACACCCATATACTCACACTGAGATGCATATACTAATGCAACTAAATAGATCAGTGGTTCTCACCCTTCCTAATGCTGTGACCCTTTAATACAGTTCCTCCTGCTGTGGTTACCCCCCAGCCATAAAATTATTTTGTTGCTACTTCACAACTGTAATTTTGCTACTGTTATGAATCCTAATGTAAATACGTGATATGCAGGATATCTGAAATGGGACCCTAAGGGTGTTGTGACCCACAGGTTCAGAACCACTGAGATAGATGCTAGAGAGATAAAAGGATGGATGGATGGATAGATAGATAGATAGACAGACAGACACAGAAAGAGAGAGACAGATAGATGGGTAGACAGATAAACAGACACATTCACACAGAGACTCATGCATATACCCCTGTATTCTCTCACACATTTCTTTGCAGGCATCCAGTTTCCATTTGTGAAAATTCAAGCTGTGTGAAGAGTTTGCTTATTTCAGTCATTTTCCAGCAGGAGAGAGTACAGCTGCTCAAAGCAAGCAATTCCATCTGCCCACACACCCATTCAACAAACTGAGGCTGTAATGAATGCCAAGCGCAAGAGTCGTCAAAGGACAATGGGCAGAGTAACCCACCACTGGTTCCCATTTGCCTGGTGATGGGAGATTCCGGCCTCACTCTGTTTCTAGGAACTCAGGGTGGCTCTGTGACCTCAGCTCACTTGGCCTCTGTATATTTTCATTTCCCAACCCTTGGCAACACCCCAAAACTCCATCTGCACATGAGTGTGTTTGGATGACGAGGGTAGGGATAGTTCACACGGTGCTGTGTTAGGATGGATTTGCGCTGGAAGCATTCCATCTTTGCTAGAGTCTGATAGGTCCGATTGACACCAGTGTCCCACAAACATTCAGAAACAAATGCCTGTGCTTTTTACAGGTGATGGTCTGCCCTCCCCAGCCGACTGCCTTTTCAGCTTCACAGACGCTTCAAAGCTCTATGCCAGCATGGTCTTGTCCTGGACTGCGTGGGGTCAGCAGGCTCCATTCTTCAACAGTCAGAAGCCACTTCCAGCAGGTGTCTGAGGAGAACAAAGGATCCAGGTATACTTGTCTAGTTCAAGTTTATCAATCATCTCATTGTAGCTTTATAGCCTGGCCTCCCTGCTTGATATCAAAAGAGCAGGCCTAGATTTGGTTCCACCAGTCTTTAAATACATGACTTACAAGAAATGAACTTTGCTAATACAAATGTCCTGGCTGATGAAAGGTTTGTATGTGCTAAATCCAAAACACCTACAAAAGATCATAAGTCAAACATGCAATACACATAACCTACTGAATATCTTGACTTAGGCTAGTCTGCCTTTTACTTGTTTAGAACACATACATTGGATTTTGGTTCGGCAAACAGAAGGCCTTCTTAATAACAGAAGATTGAGTATCTCTTGTGCTTTACTGAACACAAAAAACCAGAATGGTGATACCGTGTGCTTTCGTTCCCTTATAAAGCTGAAAATAGTTGAGTTGAGTCATCATAAGCCAAGGGCTATATGTACTTAGATTCTTCATCCTCAAAATGTAAACGTTAATCCTTCTGGGACTGATGGGACAAGCCAAAATACATGAGAAGCACTTTACCTAACAAGCACTAAAGACTAATGGCATCCCTACTTTTTATTGCAATTACAAGTATCAGCTCTTACTATGATGCTACATAAAAATAATGAATGTATGCATTAAGAGGAACTGAGCCGAATTGGAGGAAAGTAAAAGCTATTGACTTGTTCACAGTAGTGGGCTTGGGTGATTTGACTCTTATTCCCACTATAACAATATTTCCAAAAAACAAAATCAAAACTAAAAAAGGAGAACCAAGTAGCTGATTTACAAAAACGACATGAACAGGATGTTTAATTTATTGCTCTCCTATTTATTTGTCTCACACATAGGCTTCAAGTCTCCTAAGGGAACAAAACGAGTACCAGGAGGAAATGCTGATTCTAGACTAGATCTCACATAACATCAGAAGTATCTCCAGTCTTTCAGATAAACAGAATTAATTCATATGAATGAACAGACAGTTGATTCACAAAATTGAATGTGCCTGGGATACTGAGTACCAAGTACCCAAGTGAGTAGAGTTAAGTGAGCAAAGGGGGCCAGGGGAAGATGCTGATGTCAGGGAATAAGCAGCATTTGACTCCACCTTAATAAGAACGAAAAGCTCTAGGCCTAGCTGGGAGACCCTGTGGGTAAAGACAGTCACACAAACATTCAGAACAATAAAGACACAAGATGAACACTGACTGAACGAACTGAATTGCCAAATCATTCCGTAGGGGTTCTACTGAAACAGGTCTGCCCAGCCTTTGTCTGCCCACGGGCACTAAGAGACACATTAGTACTATGTGGACTGGTAAGGACGAAAGTCAGGAGCAGAGCCTCAAACTAATGGTGAGAATTCCATCTCACCAGCCAGAACAGTTATCATCAAGAAAACAAAGGACAGCTCTTACAAGTTGCCCTTGGACCTCCACACACACAGTCACGCACATCACTGAGTGTAATTTGTTTAGTTGAAAAATGAAATAAAACTGTAGAGACTTTAGAGTCCATGTTTAATGCAGAGAACACCACATGCCAGATGCAGTTTTCAGAACTTCCATACATCGCCATAGTTAATGGCCACCATAACCACATTTATGACACAGACACCTTGGCAAGGAAAATGCCAGGGACCATTATGAGAGTGAAAGAATTGGTTTGGGGTTATCGTAGGAAGTGGAGTTGGCAGAGGAGTTAGAGCCAAAGTCTGCTGTTCCCACTCTCACTTGGGAAAGTCTGGTGTTCTATACAGAGCCAGCCCGGTCTCACCAGACATGAAGTAAACAGTGTCCCACAGCAGTGGTTCTCAACCTTACTGATGCTGCGACCCTGAAATACAGTTTCTCATGTTGTGATGACCCCCAACCATGAAATTATTTTCTTGATACTTCATAACAGTAACGTTGCTACTGTGACGAATCATAAATGTAAATATCTGATAGGGAAGATCTCTGATCTGTGAACCCTGTGAAAGGGTCTTTCAACTCCCGAAAGGGGTCAGTATGCACAGGTTGAGAGCCACTGTCCTACAACTTCCTTAAGAGCTTAAGAGGGAAGGAGGATATTGAGGCACCATAAACAGAAGAGCAAGAAACGAGCAGTCTGCACCGTCACCATCATCTCTGCCCTTTAGCACTGGCAGTGTCCTCAGGAGGTAGGAATTCTTGTCTCCATCTTAGTCGTCATTGTCTGCAAAGGAGATACATGTAAATAACATGCAGCTGATTTATACTTTATCCTAAATAATTTTGACCCCTGAACTCCCAACTTCTGAAAAATACTGGCTTCCACGACTGATGCACTCATGACTTTCATCTTCTTCCTCCCTGCTTGGTAACCCCTCTCTGCCTTTCAAAGTCCCAGCCCAAAACCCCAGCCCACGGACAAGGCTTCTCTTGGGAACTGGCAGTACAAGACTTCGTCAACTCACAGTGAGGTTACATGCTGATAAGTCGTGCTGAAATTTTAAACACATTTAACCCACCCAAGCCACTGTGCATCACAACTCATGAACAGCCCTCCTTAAGACAGCCACAATTTCCCTTTGTGGTCCTACGCTGAGTAGGAGCAGCAACAGCCACTGTTCAGTATCACAAGAATGTGTGTGGTTAGCATCCTTCTATGCTTTTGTTAGTCTTCCCTTTGGTCTTTCCCCTGGATCCTGTTAACCTCTGTGGCAACTGGGAACAACAGCTTGAGAAAGTAACATCAAGTTATATGGTGCCTCAATATCCTCCTTCCCTCTTAAGCTCTTAAGGAAGTTGTAGGACAGTGGCTCTCAACCTGTGCATACTGACCCCTTTCGGGAGTTGAAACATCGAGGATTGGACATGCTGAAGAGCCATGATTTTCTGGTCTCTGGGGAAAGTCACTGGCAGAGTGGTACCCAAGATCAGAAACCTGCCTGGATGTGACTCTCGCTTCTGGAGCTTTTGTGTTTCCCCTCATTCTCTTCTCTAAGGCTTCCTGCCTGACAATAGGTTCATTGCTAGGTTCCCCAAGACAAGGCACAAAGTGCTCAGCACAGACCAGACCGCGGTATACAACAAGAGTTCAATCAACAGTCATGGGCTCCTTCCATTATTGAATCTTCTTTTGTGTCGTTCACAAAAGTTCTCTCGAGTCCCGTGATTCATAGCTGTGAAGTAGACAGGTAGTGGAGATGGGATGAGGGCTCTGGGCAAGTGGGGAATGTTTGCTCAGAAATAATCTAGAAAAATTTTTAAGTGTGTGTGTGTGTGTGTGTGTGTGTGTGTGTGTGTTTGTGTGCACATGATGTGAGGTGAGAGCACACATGTCAGGATACACACGTGGAGGTCAGAGGACAACATTGCAGAGCTGGTTCTTTCCTTTTACTGTAACGAGGACAAACTCCAGGCCATTAGGACTATACAACAAGCACCTTTACCCACTGGGCCATTATGCCGGCCTTTTGCCTAGCAATTGCAAGTGATGAAATCTATGCTCTGGCTTTTCTTCAACTGAAAATGAGGTAAGGCTGGCACAGTGTCTAGAGAAAGACGGGAAGCCTAGGGAAAATGAGCATGGCTCACTGTCTCCTAAAGCCCCACACCATGCTGAGCCCACTGCAAACACAGCATTGGAAATCTACCCAGCTGTTTGTCCAAGCATTCTAGGGAATTCCAGAAGTAGGGCTGCCCAGGCTAAGTAACAAGTAAGATGCTGGAGTGGCCGTGGAGGAATACAAGTGTCAGCTGATGTGTCAGCTACCTCCTGAAAGTGCTGGGAAATAATGAGGACAAACAGGGAGCAGGAAGTGCTAAAGTCCTGCAATTACCCAAGAAGAAGCCAGCCGATGCCCAACTGTGTCACCGCACTGTCCTCTGTTTCCCTCGGCTGGTAAGGCCCTGGGACACAAACATGGTATGTGCAAGTTTGTAGGAAAAACTGAGATTTGGGGGAGGAATACAGGGCTTTAATAACCTAGTTCTCCCAAAGTTTCCCGGCTCAGTGTCTGCCCTGGCTTTTGCCTCAGAGCCTGTCTCAGCCACCTGGCTGACAGCTTGATGTGGGCCTGTCACCGCTGAGCATCTGATTGTAGGGCTCAGCCTCCTGGTCACTAGCCTTGGATCAGAGTGGAACAATAGCCTTGGTCCTTAAGGGCTGACGCTAAGCACCAGCTCCAAACACTGGTCGCCATTCACTTCAGAATGCCTGCTGCTCTGCATGCTAATCCAAATTGGGTTCAAGCCCCCAGCCTCTGCCTCCATTGTTGGACTTTACTTTCCATTCAGCGTGAGATCAGAGATCTGTTGAAACCTCATGTTGCCAATAAGAGAAGAAGAGATTGCATTAATCTCAATAAAAATGAGTTCCGCTTATTTTTTTTCCTAGAAAGAAAAGGGAGCATGAGAACATTACATTTTCCTCTCAAAAAAGAAGAGGAGGAAGTGGAGGAGGAGAAAGGAAAAAAAATGTATTAAAAAAAAAGAAAAAAAATCTCTTCACCAGATGGTTATAGCCTGTAGCTTTACAAGTTAACACAAAGAACAATCACATACTTTTTACCTTTTGCTAGGTTATTTTCTTATCTTAGACAGTTCAATTGTTTCCTTTTTCCTAGGATGTTTGTAAACACAATGATCTGTGAACCTTGAAATCTTTACAGATGTAGAGTCAAAGTGAGAGGGTGAAGTAGACAAGACGTCTCAATGAGAAGAGACACCAAGCCTAACGACAGGATTCTGAGCCCCAGAACCCACATGGTGGAGAGAACTCATTCCGCAAACCTAGATTGTCATGTGCACATACAAGTAGACAGACAGACAGTTGTCTTAAGGAGTATGTGGGAGAAGGTGACACACAGAATCTGTGAAAAAAAAAAAAAAAAAAAAAAAAAGAACAGAGCAAGAAGAAAAAAATAAAAGGCCTGAACAGGAAAAAAAAAAATCTGCCCTAAAAATTATATTTCTATTCAATCGTAAGTGTTTGAGAAAACCTTGCAGATGACTTATGAGACCCTTTTGACACACAGATGTATGCGTGTACACACTCATGAACATGCAGCAAGAGAGGCCAAGAGAGGCATGTGAGTTGTCAAAGGAGATGGATACTTGATTAAGGCCTGTCAGAACAAGTACTGTGCATGCTAATTGTTCTGGAGAGGTTTAATGTAAGTCTAAGCAAATACCTCCCCAGGAAAGAGGCCACACTGACCCTTGACCTTACAATCACTCAGCACTCCACTCCTCGCTGATGCTCGCTGTCACACCCTTTCAACCACTCACAAGCGTCTGATAAGTACTGTATGGTGCGGGGTAGAAAGAGGTTAGCACGCTGTGGCCAGCAGCTCCCATCCAGCCTGCTCCACCATGTTTTTGCAGAATAATTTGAACAGCTTTTAAATTTTATAAGAATTTGGAAAAAATCTTAACCATAGTTCATGGCACATGAAAAATGTACATTTCGATATTGGTGAGCCGGGGATGAGGCGCAGCCGGTAGAGCACTTTGCGTGGCAGGTACAAGACGATGGGTTTAATCCCTAGCATCACTTATAACTAAAATTGGTGGTGCACACCTGTAATCCCAGAACTCAGGAGGTAGGGGCAAGAGGAGCAGAGTTCAAAGTCGCTTTCAGTCACTAGGCAAGTTCTTGAGGCCAGTCTGGGATCACACAGACACACACAGACACACAGACACAGACACACACACACATACACAGCCTAGAAGCTTACTTTTCACCTCCCTACAAACTAGCTTCTGAACAAATTAACATTCCACCCTGATTCCTACATTTCTAGGGCACAAATGTGCTTTTTTTTTTTTTTTTTTTTTTTTTCTAAACAAAAGGCCCCTTACTCTGGTTATCACCCTTTGGCACTTGAGACATGCTTTTCTTCTTGCTCTAGCAAAGCCAAAGTGAATGCTCAGCACCCTGCTGATACGAATTGTCACCACTCCCCCTTTGAAGACAGACGCACTAACAGCAGGTCTGGCTTGACTCACTGCTTTGCTTCCTGTTGATGTAACTGAAGTATCTCTCATGGAGCTTCACATGAAAGATACACCAATGAGGGCTGGAGAGCAGACTTAGGATAAAGTGTTTGTCACAAGTAGGAGAGCATGAGTTCAGGCACCAGGAAGCCAGGAGAACGCTATGTAGATGCCGGGAAGTGGTACCCCTGGATGCCAGCGCTTGAAGGGGTGAGACGAGGGATCCCCAGAACTAGACTAGGCAGCGTGGTGAGCTCTGGGTTCAAATGACAGATCCTATCTCAATGAATAACGTGGTGACTGATCAATGAAGACTTGATCGCCACTCATATGCACATACACATGCATGCGAAACCACACACTTACATGCACCCATGCACACACAAACATGCATATACACATGTACACATATGGCACACGCATACACACGCCAAAAAGAGGGACCAACGAATACTAATTCTAGTCATAATACCTCTCCCCCCCAAAAAATAAAAAGACTAGGCATTTTATACATAGCAAACTATTTCATATGCAGATTTTTTTTCAAACTTAAAAATGTTTTAAAGTCATATCTATAATGCGCTCATGCATCCACACTCTGGCGTGCACACGTGTGCATGTGCCACAGTACACACATGGAAGTCAGGACAAGTTTTAGGATTTAGTTCTGACCTTCTCCCATGTGGGTCCTGAGGATCATACTCAGGTAGTGACTAGTGTCTTTACCCTAAGTTGTCTTGCTGCTCCTTGCGTATACTTTGATCACACACTGGTTCAAAAGGAAATTCTCTATGTAGAATCCATATCGTAAGACACCTTCCACGGATGTCTTGAACAAGTTTGACACTTGATTTAGTGCAGGCGGTGGTACTGTTTAGGGAGGCTGCGGAATGTTTAAAAGGTAGAACCTATCCAGAGGAAAGAAAGTCTCTGGGGACTTGGGGGACAGGCCCGCTTCCTACTTTCTTATCCGCCCAGAGGTGGCAAACTCCTATAGCCAAGCCTCACCTTATTCTTTGTAGGGCATCTGGTCTCTGCAACAAGAAAAGTTAACTAACACAGTTGGGGCCTGCTGAAGAGCAGGCTTCCCGAGCATTCTCTCTCAGCAGATGGCACTGCCAGGGCAAAGCCTAGTCTCACCACCGCCCCAGCCGCACTGCACAGGCCAACTTCTGCCTCCTAGAGCCAAAGGCTGCCAGCCAGTTCCTGAACATCCTCCGGGTCCTTTAACTGCCTGAGTTGCCTGTTCACCGTTCACCCTTGGGACTGCTGGGGAGTCTCTCCCTTGGCTCCATCCACACGATCCCATGTGGGGTGTCTCCTACATGAATTGGGCTTTTGTTCCTTCCAACCTGTGTTGAAATTTACGAGCCTGAAACAAAGACACTCACTGTGCCCTCATCTCGGCTGTGCCCAGGATACTAATTACCCAACAACAGCAGCCCATTGCTCTGGGAGCACACTCCAGAGAAATCAACCAACTCTGATTAAGGAGGCCCATGGGAGGCTGCTGAGAATGATCTTTTCATTTTCTTTCTGAAGTTGCTTTGGGGCTGGGACCGTAGCTCTGTGGTTAACAGTTCTTGCCTTGCATGCACAAGAGTCTTGGGCCTCTCTTCCCTCCCTATCATCAGGGGTTGCTCTGCCTCTGTGCTGCAGGACAAAAAGAGGGTTGCCACATGGGCACCACGCCAGATCAGGCCTCAAGTGTAGTGGGTTCGCACGGTGCAAACTAGCCTTTTGTACCTGAGCCCTCTTCCTAAGTCAGCTCTTACAAGGTTAGTAGACCTTCTCCACTGATGGCTGCATGACCAAACTCAGCCCAGAGTTCCAAACTCAGAAGAAATGCAAGCTGGATTATAACCCAGATCGAGAGCAAAAGCCACATCCCCACTTCCAGAATAAACTAAAATAAACAGGGCTTTCCCCCAGATCACTGTGTTTAACTGAGCCCTCGAAGGTTTCAAGAACTCAAGCCATGTGTCTGACAGGTGACCAACACAGGTCTAGCATTCATGTCTTTGACTTTACAACCTAGAACCATCTAGAACGCACTCATCACTGCCTGGACTTCCTAGGGGCTATTTCTTCACTGACCAGCGACCAGTCTGTGGTGCACAAAGAGATATAATGAACTCTGGAGTGCACCCAAGACCTTAGACTTCAAGAGCCAAATACAGTGGGACGGCAGTAGCATCCCTGTGAGGACACACGATCGGCACACTCCCACTGCGAGAGGAAGGCCTCACCCGTTCATTTCAACTGGAGCCTTCCCTAAGATCATAGGTATAGAAGGAAAATGTCCATCTTTCCCCATCCAATCAAATAAACCCAGAGTAAACCCTGGAGATATGAACTTATTCCCACGGCAGTGTGCTAGTAGGTGAGGGAGACTTCCCTGGTGGTAAAATAGTGAGCCATCTACCTGGAAGCTCGTAGGTTGGCCCCACAGACTGAGGTGGAGTTTGACATAACAGGTCAGGTATGCTAAAATCCACCCAAGGGCTTTGCGGCTGGAGGGAAACACTGGCAACAAAAGGACAAAACTGCAATGACATAAACACAGCCTCGCCTTCTTCCCTGGCCTGCAGGAAATCAGGTTGCTCTAGATGAAAAGTGGGGCAGACAGCCAGATCAATCCTAGCACCTTGTGCAAAGCCTCTGTATGTTCTCGTGTGGGTTTGCCCTGACCACAACACAAGATTTGCTACCGGCAGACACTCCTCCTCTTCTGAACATGATGGAGGACAGGGACGCAGGTGAGGTGCCTGGGAGCAGAGGGTGACCGGGGTGCAAGACTAGTGGCAGAAAGATTAATCCCCTCCATATCATACAGGAGGCCTTGAGTCAAACTTCAGTAAGCCTCCACAGGATGAAAAAGGGGGTAAAGTAATCCTAAATACACTTCTTCCTCCCCTAACCCCCCCATCTCTTTTGTTCCAATAATGGCAAAATGGGGCTGGGGAAATGCCTCAACTTGCCTGGCTTCAACCCTCAGAACCCACAGGACAAAGCCAGCAGAGAAATACATGCTCGCTGGCCCAGCTCTTCAGGAGAGATGCAGCCCCAGCCACCCCCCGTGGCACTTCTGGAATGAGCCAGCAGGAAATTGTAGATGGCCCCTGCTCTCTTCTTTAAGCTGCACAGCAGTTCTCTGATTATCTTGGTCAAAAGCACACATGCCCACACTCCAGCGGACACCCACTGCGCAGGAAAAGAAACAGGTACACGGAAGTTAGGCAGCGTATTGCCACCACATCGCTGGTCAACGGTAGAGCAAGGGTCGAGGATTTGAGCCCAGGTCATCTGAAGCTCATACTCATAAGCGGCTATTTGTCTAAGTGTTGTTCTGGAGGGCCTAAAAAGCCCTCAGTGCCCTTCAGTATCTATATTAATATAATAGGTACTGAATGGTGGAGATCATGGCCAAAAAAGGCTTCTCAGTAAATTTGCCTGGGCTCTCCAGGGCAGCACTGCCCAAGGTAACTGCAGGTCGCAGGTCATATAGAGACCATAGACCGCTATGGATATGGCATCATCTCTCTTTAAACCAAGCATCCGAAGCAGCGTACACATAACACACCGATGAGGAGGACCAACCACAGCTACAGAGATTATGTTTTGAAGCCTGTGGTGGTTAGGATTAATTACTGACAGTCCCTAGGATCTCCAGGACCTGCCTATGGGGGGTTATCTTAAGGAAGGAAGGAAGGCCGGCCCACTGTGGGCGGCACCATTCCCTGGGCTGGGAACCCAGACTGCATGAGAAGAGGAAAATGAGATGATCACAATCATTTATCATTCACTGCTTCTTGACTATGGATGTAACACAACCTCAGACTTCTGCAGTGATGGCTTCTCTCTATGATGGATTGTAAAATGGAATAATGAGCCAAAACAAAACTTTCCTTCCTTATGTTGCCTTTGTCACCATAATAAGAAAAGAAACCAAGGCAAAGTCCCAGCTTGGGCTGGCAGTCTTGGAAATCAGATTAGATTCTATCCAAAGCAATCATGAGTTGCTAGGAGAATGGTGGGGTCTCTGACCATCAAAAGGACAAGCAGCCTCCCGTTAGGGATTCAGCTGGTCATTCTCATAAACTTATACTTCTTAACAGTTTGTAGGATCTCATGGGTGGCAATGACTTCCAAATGATGATTCAGACCTGGCATCGAAGAGCATACAGAGCGTGCATATCACAGCTGCTGCTTCTCCCAGGCACTGCCACCCACACAGGCTTTCACAATGAGCCTGTTGCACCAGGAGCCAGGTGCGGCCAGCATTGTTTATCAGCAGGTGTTAGACAAGCCCATGGGAACCTCACTTTTTTGCCAGCCAGCAAGGGCCCTAGTTCCTGCTCTTCTTGGCTTTCCAACTGAATGTCACGGCAGGGTTCTTCAAGTAGGGGCTTTCCAAACCCACAAAACCCCACAGAAATAAACCAGGGTGGCAAATTTTGCCTCCCTTAGCAGTTGTACTTCTTGTTTGGTAGGTTTGCTGTGAGCCAAGTCCATAGACCACCACCAAAGGAGACACTGGCAAAGCTCTCTGGTCTCACTCCAGTCAGTGTAAACACCTCAGCATAAACTGCTGTAGATCTGCCTAACTTCGCCACCTTTATCCTTCATGAAGCTAAGCATGCTGTGTTCATCTTTTCTCTTTTTAATAACTTATTTATTTTTATTTTATGTGCATTGGTGTTTTACCTGCAGATATGTCTGTGTAAGGGTGTCAGCTTCCCTAGAACTGGAGTTACAGACCGTTGTGAGCTGCCATGTGCATGCTGGGAATTGAACCCAGGTCCTCTGGAAGAGCAGCCAGTGCTCTTAACCGCTGAGCCATCTCTCCAGCCCCTGTGTTCATGTTTTCATTCTCAGTTATCTGGTCCACATTTGTCATGTCTGTAAATGTTTTGTTTTGTTGACAACAGAAAAATTCCTTGTAGTTTTGCTGGGCACACCTTTGATTTCTTGAGAGCATTTCCTTCTACCTGATATTTTATACATAAGGCTGTTTATCTTGCTTATTGTCATCTTCTTAATTTAGCTAAAGCATGTTGTTTTAGTGTGTTAATGACTTTTTAACTGGGTTTTGCTTCTAAACAGTCTAGGCTTTGAGCTTCATGTCATGATTTCTCTCCTGCTTTCTTGCCTTCAAAGTTCATACTCATTTCTGAAGAGTTAGCGTTTCTTTCTTCCTTCCTTCACTGTTTTTAGCTTCAGTTTTTAAATTTTAACTCTTTCTATTGTTTCATTTGATGGAGTTGTTTCTTTAAATGATTTTTTTTTTCTATTCACCAAAGTGCTTCATTTCCATTGTAGAAAACTTGAGAAATAGCAGGCACGGTAGCACAGAGATCTGAGACTGCAGGGGCAGGCAGATCTCTGTGAGCTGGAGGGCAGCCTGGTCTACAGAGCAGTTTCCAGGCCATCCTAGACTACAGAGTGAGACCTTATGTAAAAAAAAAAAAAAAAAAAAAAAAAAAAAAAAAAAAAAAAAAAAAAAAAACTGGGAGGAAATATATACCATTGTCTCTTAAGTATTTTACTATCATTAAATAGTCTTTCAATGTTTTATTTGTTGGCTCCATAATATTTCATTTTAAAAACTATGTGATAATTAACAGGCTCCCAATTATTACACCCACTTTGTTATAAATGACTGGAATAAATATACTGATGAATAAATTTTTGCCTCCATATCTATGTGTCTTTTTCCTGAGTCCAATGCTAAAAATGGAATTTGTAGGACAAAGATTTGAACTTATCTGAGCTTTTTAACAAATACTGCTCTTGAGAAGTTCACAATCATTGTCAGTCCCTGAGGAGTCTTAGGGTCCCCTTTCTCTCCTCACTGTGGAAATCAAATGCCTTTTTGGATCTTTGCTAATATAATGGGAGAGGGGGGTGATATTTCATCTTAATTTGCATTTGCTTAATTACAAACGCAGCAGAATATTTTTGCATTTCAATCTCAACTCCATCTGGAGTTTATTTTGGGATTTGAAGTCTAAAGAGGCTTTGGCCTGAGTTTCCCCTCAAGAGCTGACAACATTTGAAATGATCCCCCTCCTCCCCACTGTGTTAACTCAGTTTGTGAACCGAATTCCTGAGGACAGCTGAAGGAAGTCTTCAGAAGTCCACTGGCCTTGAACTCACTGTGTTGTTTAAAGATAGTCTTGATCCTCCTGCCTTTACCTCCCAAGTGCTGGGGTTGCAGGCATGTGCCACTACACCCGGCTTTGTGTGATGCTTCCTCCAACCCAGGGCTCCAGGCATCCTTGGCAAGTGTTCGCCAACTAAGCCACGCCCCCAGCCCTCCTATTTTATTATTGTGGTTTTAAACCTTTTGTAACCAGTCATCATTCTTTCATTCTTATCCTACCGACAGCGCGCTGACTATAAGTTCATTTTGTCAAGTTTTCACACAAACACACACGCGTTACGCTGGGAATTCTGACCGCGATTTATGAAGCGCGTTAATACGCTTACGTCATTATGTCCTGTAAGTGACATGTGGTATGTGTCCCATCATCTGAATCTCCCTTTATAGCTGTTTGGGCATTTTTGTCTCAAAGCTTCCACGCATTTCTAGGCAGCATCGCCCAGGTACTGGGTGAGTTTTCTTGCTAATGTAACCTTTCTCCACCATGTCATTCACCTAGTGCTTGGTTGCTTACATGTGAGCGTTAGTATTAGTTACCTTGTGAGGGTAGCCTGTTAAAATCTTAAGTGCACGAATTAAGTTTTACCAATTGGATTTCAGCTTGGGCTGGTCTTAACAAGTTCTTGGGGGATTTCATAGTGCAAGTGATAAGCAAAAAAATCTCACCCAAAACAGTCCTCAAATTCAAAATAAATCCCACTTTTTGTTTTTTTTGTTTTTTTTTTTTTTTAGTTTAGTCTTGTGATTTGAAAGTTTGCATGCATATCCAGCATGTTTATTTATAACTTTCCAATTTGTGTTACACTGAAAGCTTTTAAGCTCAAGGCTGAGCCAGCTTTATGTACTTGGTATTTTTCCACTATTTTCATCAGCAGAGAAACAAGCTTTTCTTTAAAAATTTAAAACAACTCAACAGAAGTTTATCTGGCCCTGGTATAAATTTTAGAATTAATCCTTTAACTGTTTTCACTTTTCTTTCTTGTGCATTAGTTTGCCAAAGGGCTTATTATTTTAGAACAATTCCAAAGTTTGCAACAAAATACCCATTTCATGGACACATTCCATCCTTCTGTAGCCTCTGTTCTTTTATAGATCAAAATGCACACCAAATCTATGATTACAGTTGCTTGCTTTTTCTGAATTTCTCATCTCTCTCTTTCCACTATTTCCCAAAAGTCAACCAGAAAGCAGCTCTTACATTTCTTACTTGCACCATGTATTACTTACATTTCTTTGCTAGGATGAAATATCCCAACCAAAGCAACTTAGGGAAGAAAGAACTCATTCTAGCTTACAGATTCTGAAGGACAGAGTCCATGGCGGCGGATGAAGGCATCGTGCGCAGCAGGCTGGTGATGCGGGCCAAAGCCTGGAAGCACAGAAAGAGAACAGAAAGTGGGCTGAGGCTATCAGCCCTCAAAGCCCCCTCTCGGCAAAGTACTTTCTCTAACAAGGCTGCACCTTCTAAAGGCTTCTAAAGGCTCCTTCCCAAACAGTGCCACCACTGGGAGCCAGGTGGTCAAATACGGGAACCTCTGAGGGCCATTTTTTTCATTCCAACCACAGCACCTGGGTTTTCTCTGCCTTCTAAACTGGCACGTTCTGCAGCTGTATCCTCCTTTCCTCTACCCGGGGTATACTCTTGTTCTGTTTCTTGTTTTCTTGAACCACTTCAACTGTTTTGTTCTTTCAAGAATGCTTCATTCTTTGAGAACTTTATATATGGGTACAATGAAATACGATCATGAACACGCCCCATTTCTACTCCTCCAACTCCTCCCATGTTTTCTGTGTTTTGTTTCCTAGATTTGTTTGCTTGCTTGCTTTTATAACCCAGTGAGTCTAACTAGTGCTGCTCATATTTCATCAGTGTGAGGCCATCCACTGAGGCATAAAAATCTACCTGTGGCTATAGCCTCCAAGAAGAACGACTCTCGGGACCTCCCCAGCAGCTTGCTTCTCAGTAAGGGATGGGGCTTGGAGACCATCTATTCTGTCTGTGGCTAAGAGGATGGTGTGCAGGCCACCCCAGCCCGTGGGACCATGATTGCAGTAGCTGGGCCGTGTCTACAAGATAACATCCCTCAGCTCTCCTGCCCATCTCCAGCCCTTCCATTCTTTCCATCTCCTTGAGATGTTTCCCGAGCCTTGACAAGGGATGGGGATTGGGAGAGCCGGTAATATTTTTATTCTTTGTTTGAAAACGTTAAATTATTGGCTCTTATCATTTTCCCCTGGGTACACCTTTTTTTAAAATACATTTTCACTTTTTATTATTTTTTATATAAATGATGAACAAATTGGATTTGAAGACATTGGTCATTTTCTCCATCTTATTTCTTAAGTGATTGGATGTTCTGTTTAAATTTTATTAGTAGTTTTGGTGTTTCTGGCACTGACGTTAAAGAACACAGTTTCTGCAACAGACATAGAATCTGTTGATACCTTCTTTGTGATGATCTGTCTTTTAATCTTCACTGACATAGTCTGGTAAAAACTGCAAAAAAAAAAAATACCATTAACTTCTTGTATTGCAAACATCAGTTGATTAATATGTGTTTTCATGGGCTGCTGAGCATATGAGAGAAGTATACTTTACTGGTTAAGCATCAGGACTGGGCATAGACCCTGAATCTGTCCCTAACTGCATGTAAAATTCTCTAAGCCTCAACCTCCCTGCCTCTGAAAAGGACATAATGGCCTCTGAGATAAGATCCAGGCCATGTATTACATAGCACTATAATAATATTCTGTGCATTGACAATGTAAAGTGATTTCATGTTTTCTACTAGGTACTTACCTTGAAGAGTCCCCCACCTCCAAGGGGGTTGGGGAGGATCCTTTCTTTAGATATGCATTTACTAATTCAAATGAATGGATCAGCAACTGATAGATGGATGCAGAGGCCCACAGCCAAACAGTTGACAGAGAGAGAGCATAGTTTGGAGGTCTCCTTTAAATTCCTCCCCTTAGAGCTCTTGGAAACCTGTGGAAGAGGAGGAGAAATTGTGGTTGAGGACACCACAGGATCAACTAAGCCGGACTCACGGGGCTCACAAACACTGAACAGGTAATCATAGAGCCTACAAGGGTCGGCACTAGGTCCTCTTTGTATATGTTATGGTTGTTAGCTTGGTGTTTTTATGGGACCCCTGACGATGGGAGTGGGGTGTCTCTGATTCTTTTGCCTGCTCTTGGGACCCTTTTTCCCCTGCTGATCTACTGATTTGCCTTGTCCAGCCCTGATATGAGGGGAGGTGCCTAGTCTTATTGCACCTTCTGCCATATTCAGTTGATGTCTCTGGGAGGCCTGTTCTTTTCTGGGGGAGACAAAAAAGGGGGGGGAAAGGGTGGATCTAGAGAAGAAAGGAGTTGGGGGGGGACTGAAAGGAAGGGAAGGAGGGAAAGCTGCAGTCAGGATGTGTTGCGTGAGAGAAGAATAAACGAACAAAATCCACCTTTGTGTGTGTGTGCGTATGTGCGTGCCCCCTACCCACCAGTCTGGCAGCACAGTAGTAGTAGCTCTAGGTGACCTTAGACTCACAATCTCCCAATTTCAAAATCTTCCTGCTTCAGTTTCCCAAGCTATAGCATTCCCTGTGTATGCCACCACAGTCAGTAAGAAATTCTCAGAGGGTTTTGTTTGTTTTGTTTTTTCACTGTTGCTCTCTTATTTTGTGTGGGGGTAGCAGGGCCTTGAAAGCCAAGCTATGTGCAGTTAGACAAGCATTCTAGCAGAGTAGTATTCCAGGCCTTGTTTTCGATCTTGCTGCCGTTTATTTTATTTCACGTTCCCTTTATTAACTTGTTTACTATGTATGTGTGTGTTAGTGCTCACGCCACAGCACACACGTGGTGGTCAGATGGTCTAGAGTTGGATTTCAGTTTCCACAAAGCGGGATCCAGGTATTGAACTCATGTCTCCATTCTTGGCAGCAATTGCCTGTTGTGAGAATGCTTGGTTCCTTAAAGACACAGAACTGTTATGGGAATATGTCTTTTGTTCTGATCCCAGGTGTAGGATATGGGGCTGCTTCCGATTATTGATAGCAGCTGACTATGACTAGCCTCATGCTCTAGCAGGGGCGTGATTTGCCAGTTGTGGATAGTTTCTGCAAGTAGATAATAAATGCTAGAGCCCCAAGAGAGGCTGGGGCAGCTGCTGCTGCTCCCCCCTCCCCCTACCCCCCTCCCTCCCATTGCTGATGGCTGCTGTTCTTGCTGCTCCTCCTGCTGCCATTGTTCCTGCACCTGTCACTGGTTGCTGGTTGCTGGACTACTGGCTGAAGATATCCTGATGACTAATATCAAATTTGCTCCAAGGAACTCAACCCACCCTAATCAGCAGGAAGTAGTATAACAACATACCCCGACTTCCCTTCTAACCTTCTTTCACTCCTACCTAGTGTTTGAGGGGAGTGAGGAAGGGATAGGTGTGGTATAAGGAAGTAGGAAAAAGAACCTAATAAAGTAGCCAAACATCTAGTTAAAATCATCCTTACCCACTGAGCCATCTTGCCAGCCTTTGAAATTGTATTTTTCTTTTTTTTAAATTTTAATGTTTTTTGTTTTGTTTTGTTTTGTTCTTGTTTTTTTGAGACAGGGTTTCTCTATGAAGGCCTTGCCTGTCCTGAACTCACTCCGTAGACCAGGCTGGCCTTGAACTCCCAGAGATCCACCAGCTTCTATCTTCATGGGTGCTGGGATTAAAGGAATGCACCACTACCACCCAGCTAAAATGTATTTCTTGTTAACATAATAAAATTCATTAAATAACCTTTATAAAATAGAAGTTTAGATCCTTACATTTAATGACTTACCAAGTAGTCTTATGGCTACCAGATCTTGTGTGCGTTCATCTCTGAGGCTTTGATGCTAAGTAATGTGCTCTTACTTGCATTCACAGATTGGTGGAGCTTTCCCATACACCAAGGTTACGGACTTCATGCTGGTGGTATCCAGATCTCTGTCAGTGGCTGCCTTTGGGGTTTTAAAGCTGTGTGTTTTATTGGGGTGAGATGCATTGCACCATAACATTACCCATTTGAAGGCGGACGCTTTGATGCACGTAGTACTTTCATAACATGCAGTCATTGCCACCGCCCCCTTGTGCTTGATGAAGAACGCCATCACTTTATCATCTACATGTGAAGGTGTGTGCTTCCTGCAGTACTGTGCGGGGCAGGTTCATCTGCCTCCTTCTCTCTAAGGTATTTCTCTAGGAAAGCCGAGCTTTGTAACCAACTCATAAAAGTTACCAGCGATGTAACTCAGTAGTAGAGTGCTTGCCTGGCATGCTCAAAGCCCTGTGTGTAGTCCCTAGCGCTGCCAAAAACAATATAAATATAAAAATAATATAAAAATGAGAGGAATTGCTGTTGACTAGCTTAACTTTCTTTAAACTCTTTCTTTCAAATGTTATGTTTATTTGCAGCATTCTGTTAATTCATTTATTTACCCCTGTTTTTGAGTCAGAATCTTCTGTGGCCCTGATTGGTTCTGGAATTCAAACCAGACTGGCCTGTGATACAGTATCCTTCTGCCTAAGCCCCTGGTGCTTAGACTACAGCGTGTGTCATACCTGCACAGCACAGGATTCTGAGACTTGGAAACTATTTCATTTACTTTCAGGAGAGCAAGGCCTGACTTGTGTCCCTCACACGCACACGACAAAGCCCTCACTCCTAGAATCTCAAAATGCACTGTCTCTTTTGGAGATAGAACCCTAAGAGGGGCAACTGAGTTTAAATGGAGTCACTGGCACAAATCCTAACCCAATATGACTGGTACTTTTACATGAAGAAATCGGGACCCAGACACACACAGATGGACAACACAGGGAGAAGACGACAACCATCTATAGAATGAGGCCTCAGGAAAAAACAGCCTTGCTGACATGACCTCCATCTCAGCCTGCAGATAATTCCTGCTGTTTAAGACATTCTATCAGTGGTGTCAATGAACACATATGCCAATCATCTTCCTACCTCATGGCTACCAGTACCATAGCTATGGTCCCCAATGGATACACACACACGCACACACACACACACACACACACACACACACATTACATACACTTGTCAGCCAGATTATGCCTACTTATCAAGCAGCCTTATTTGGGCCCCCTCCTTCCATTTGTATTCCCCTCTCCTTGCGCTTTAGCTTCTGAGCCATTTGTAAGATGAGACACATACATCCGTTTCCATGGCAATCACTTGACTGCATGTCCTCAATACCAAGATCATAACTTGGAATGCATTAGGTGCACCAACAATTCAATGAAATGAATAAAGAACCTAATGTGTCAAAGAGATCCTGACTGGTCCTTGCATTGTTTTCACTAAATGCTGTGCCTTAATTTTGTTTTTAATGCAACTGATTCTATTTCCACTAAGAGGTTTTTTTCTTCTCTTAAGCTGTTCTGTTTTGCCACTTAGCCTGTAATGTCTGGCTGTCGATTGCCAGAGCAATGTCCACAAAAGCCTTTCTTGAAAGCAGCAAGCAAGAGGAGTTTGAGAATGGCTGGGGGGGGGGGGGGGGTTGATACATGTTTTTGTTTTTGTTTTGTTTTTTTACTATCCCTGAGAAAACCCACGAATCATGAAAAGGAGAATCCTTCATTGGAACACCATGCCCTAAGCAGTTATCCAACTATCATGATTTGTTTCAAATAAATGAATCCAGCCAGGAAGGATTAATAGGTAGTTTAACACCTACACGAGCTCAAATATTTCATAAAAACATATCCCACACAGCCCTCACGCTCAGACCCTGCAGATAATTAAAAGCACACAAAAGCAATGGGCTGCATTTGCTACAAGTAATTTGCAAGGGAAAAAATAATTATTCTGACAATTAGACCCGAAGCGGTGTGCCCCTTGTCAAAGGCCAAAGATGCCTTTGGAGGCTTCTATGTTACCTTTTAAGAGCTTAATTAATTTGCTCACTGATAAGTCTCAAAACAGCTCTGGGAAGCCACCTGTTAATAAAATGATGGATGAGATTCTCGTGTGTGTGTGTATGTGTGTGTGTTTGTGTGTGTGTGTAATTTTTTAAATTCTAGATGCTTTTGCACCTAAACTCATTTGCATCTTAGAATTCTATATTCCCTCCTCTGCAGCCTCCAAAACCTAGTCTCGGTATGATATTTCTATAAATCTCGTTCCTCTTATTAGAGCCAAGGACACATATGTCACCCTGCATTTGGACGAACATTTTTATCCAGACCTTTTTATAGCCTGGAGCCACTGTCCCTGGCTGCAGCTTTTTGCCCACATCAAATAAGCACTTTCTAATACAGGAATGTGATCTATCTAACAACTGTAGTGCACCCGGGACCTGCTTCCCCCTTCAAGGCTCCAACCGCATATGCCCCCCTTGCTGTCCCCTGTCAATCAACATTTCTCACAGCTGTCAGGAAGGCAGATATGTCTCTTCACTCTGCAAGGGTCCGTTAGCTCCTCCCCTACCCCACCAACCCCCAGTTCAGCAGAGGGATGTATCTGGGCAGCAGAACGAGCATTTCCACTTCAGAAGACAAAATAGCACCGAGCTGCCAAACCTGCAGCTTCTGCCCCGCCCCCCAGGACGTGTAGAGTCTTAACAAACTCTAGTGTTTGTCTTCCTCCTTCCCCTGCTTTAACTATCATTCCAAAACTTACATTGAGGTGGTATCAGATACAAATTCTGTCTTGGGGCGGGGGTGGGGGGAGCGGAGGGGACTTGCAAGTACAGTCATATTGAAGGAGTGCCAGTGAAGAGCCCAGCGAAGTGCCCAGCAGCCCCTGACACTCCCACTTAAAAGGTACAGTTCTGTGAAGGGAACTGATTACCTCTCTTTGACACATTAACAGCTACATCTATAGAGACTCGCAGAAAGACACAGTCTTGCCGCACAAAGCGGAGATGGTTCCCAAAGATTCTAGAGCCAGGACTCTGTCCACTCTTCAGTTTTCCTGGAACTCCAGAATTGCAGGTCCCTGCAAGCAGAGCTGCACTCCAGCCGGCCCCAGTGTTCTGACCAAGGCGCCAGTGGGAACAAAAGCTACGAAGCGAGCTGGTGGCCTTTGTAATTACTTTTCCTGCTAAAAAAAAAAAAAAAAAAAAAAAAAAAAAGACTTCTCTTTTCTTGCTGATGTTTCCCTGAAACTGATTGATATACTCTGAGGGGGAAGGGCATAGGAACCCATGAGAAAGCTTCTTCTCTCAAACTTGAGGGCTTCCAGCGAGATCGTCTGCCAATGTGCCAAGCCCCCCTACCCGCCACCCTAAAGATCTCCAGCTGAATGGTGGCATGGGGCAGGAAGCAAACATGCCAAACACTGTTCTCGGCTGAACATTCCCCAGGCAGGCTCCAGCTTCCCATGTCAATACGGAGCCCACTGTGCTTTCTGAAGCCATAGCCTTGATGAATATGTGAGAAAAACAAACATTTGTCCCAGGCTTTGGGCTTGGAGAGAGCCCCCCCCCCAGGCAGGCCTGGGAAACCCCAAGGGTGTAATTGAAAGGGTTTTAAATAGTAAATATGAAATCTAAACCCAGATGGTTCTTTTGCAAAGGAAACAAACCATTCATTAAGCCGATTTTTTTACTGTAGGTTCACCTTAAATACAAGAAGGGAACCCTCCCCCATGCCTATCTCGCTGCCAAATCTCATTTTGATCATTTGGCTGAGCAGAAAAAGAACAAGGCAGAGGGGGTCAGAGAGGGATAGATTTCTTCCTGACTTGCTTTACTGCGATGAACCTTGTAGGAGAGTGCCGCTTGGTCCTCCTGGACCCTAGGTGCCTCCTCCAGTCTTTCTCTGAAAAGGAAGCCAAAGAGAAATGGAACCTATTGGGGTGAAGTAACTCGGGAAAAAAGTTACAGGGCAAATTGGAGACCTGAGGGCAGAGGAAGACATAACAAGATTTAGAGATTCCCACCAGAATGGGACATGCTTTTCCACCTTGATTTTCAGCTTGCATTGACTCACTTCTGTAATGAGGGGTTCACCCCGGGAAGAGGGACACAGTGTAGACAGACATAGGATTCCCCAAATTTTGACTCTCTTACAACTGACTACACTGACCCAAGGATGCTTATGCACCCTGTTCCGCTGAGCCTGAATACCATGTATTTTCAGAAACACTATTGTTTTAGAGAACATTAGAGGAAAAAAAATGCTTCCATTGAGACTATGACATGCCATCAATTTCAAGAAGCACGCTGATTTCAGAGATGTTAATATGAAAGAAAATAAAGAACATCTCAAAGTCAGTGAAATATATGAATAGGTGACATTTACTGGGAACACAGCCGGTGCCAGGCCCATTGCCAAACACTTCCCATGGATTAGCTCCTTCACTTCCCACAACTATAATTATCCTCATTCTTCGAATGAGGAAAGCAGGTCTCCAAGAGCTGAATTAACTTGCCCAGTATCACATAATGTAACCAGGATGTTCATTCAGGCCTATCTAAACTCACAGCCTAAGCATTTATGCTTGGGGGAGAGTTCCCCAAAATCGCCTGGATGAATCTCAAAAATATATGCATTCAAGGCAACCTTCTGTTTCTGCCCCTGGCAGTCTTCACTGCTGTCCACAAAGGTGTAAGTTTCAAAAGCATCCAGGGCATTCCAACTGATGGGCCAGAAAGGCACCGCGCCAGAAGAATCATCTGCCAACCGATATTCAGGGACTTTGGAGTTCAGAGGGATGGAGTTGGGAGCAGGGGTGCTCTGGTTGACTGTTATCTTCTTAGCCCTGTCTCCTGGGCCTCAGTAGGACCTAGCACATCACAAATGATGCAGTTTCCAGCGGACTGGACCATACAAATTCTCTCTTAAAATAGTGATCAATTTGTCACAGAATAATTCCAAGCCTCAGATGGGAGGGACACAGGTGTCAATCACAGCTTCACTAGACTAGTCTTGCCATCCTGGATTTCTCTAACCCTCTGTTCATTGGATTGTGAGAATTTCTAGTACAACACCCCCTCCCCTCAAGAAATGGTGCTTAAGACAGACTGAGACATCAGGCATAAGTCTGACAACTATTAAGAAAGTCACATATATAAGTTCCCTTCCTTTCTTAAAACTAGAATCGTAGCATTTTTTATAAGAAAGAAAAAGATATTAAGAAATCAACAGCTCCAAAAAGAGTAGGTAATCCTCAATCAACAGCTCTTACACACAGAGCAGCTGTTAGGGACACTGGCTCTAGACGGCTGGGGTTTGTGTCCTGCCAATAGAACCTTAAATATGTCTCTAAACCCATGAAAAACCAGAAAGGACTTTCAAAAAAACATAGAAGATAACTGGATATGCTGGCTAGTCCGCCCTTGGACTTCGCCTACTTCCCAATTCCCTATGTTATAGAAAACATAGAGTAGTGCATGTTTCCTTGTCTGTGGGAATGCAGTTGGTCCTGAGTGAAGGACATGACTGCTGCTCTGTGGAGTCCGAATGGCCCATTTATGCTCCGGCTTTAGATCTCTTTAGAAGGGGCTAGAACACACCTTACCTAATGAGTTAACATGAAATCTCTGGTCTGTGTTTACTTTATAGTAGCATGACAGACATGATTTTACCTTCAGTAGCAAGCCTCCCGTTTCCATTTCTATGATAAAAATGAAAAAAAAAAAACATGTCTCATTACACCATAGTTGTGAAGATGAACGGTATAGGCACACAAGAACATGGTTGGGTGTCCTGGTACCTCATAACACCTCAAAAACTTTACTAAACAAGTGAGGCATGCTGTCAAGATTAAGTAGGATTAGTGAATAGAGTGCTGTCGATTTAAGATAGCCCCCAGTTTTTCACACTGATCTTTATAGGATTATGTGGCCACAGATCAAGTAAATGAACAAATGAAATAAAGCTAAAATGAAGCAATGCCTGTAGAGTGCACTCCTTTAGTCCTAGCATTCAGGAGGCAGAGGCAGGAGGATCTTTATGACTTCAGGGCCAGCCTGGTCTACAGAGTGACTTCCAGGACAACCAGAGCTACATAGTGAGATCTCGCCTAAAAATAAAATAAAATAAAATAAAATAAAATAAAATAAAATAAAATAAAATAAAATAATGAAATAGAAGCAACAGTTATGATTTATTTGAAAATTTGGTTTTTTGGGGGTCTTTATGGACACATATATCTGTGATTATGATTTTATATTAGTTACATACCAATATACATTCCACTAATAAATTATCTCTAGTTCATGCAATAAAAATAGTTGGGGCTGGAGAGATGGCTCAGAGGTTAAGAGCACTGGCTGCCCTTCCAGAGGTCCTGAGTTCAATGCAACCACATGGTGGCTCACAACCATCTATAATAAGATCTGGTGTCTTCTTCTGGTGTGCAGGTGCATATGCAGATAGAACATTGTATACATAACAAATAAATAAATAAATAAATAAAATATTAAAAATTAATTGCATTGATATTTCATACTATTTCTTACCCAATATAAGGACTTCAAAATACTCTGCACCTAAACAACTTTGAAGAACACGAATCTCGGGTTCACCAGAGCAGAAGGCAGGGAAATAAAGTTATTTAGAAGCAAACGATTGAGTAATTGTGGCTCATGGAATTCAGAAGTCTCAGAACAGAGAAACATAAAAAGAAAACCCATGGCCACTGTGCTACACAGTGCCGATGCCATCAAGAAGTTCAGAGTCTAGTGAGTGCAAAGGAAAGTAGCTGCAAAAGCTTTCCTTGTGGGGCAGTGGCATACACCTGTAATCTCAGGATTTGAGGCCAGCCTGAGGTACAAATTGGGCTTCAGACCTGGGACAAGCTGCCTTGCCCAACAGTACATAGTAAGACCCTGTCAGCATGGAGGGAAAAGAGGGAGAGAAGGAGAGGGGGAGGGAGAAAAGGAGAGAGAAAGGAAGAAAGGGAGAAAAGGAGAGAGGAAGGGAGGGAGGAATTTAGCTCGGTGGGTGGAGAGCTTGTCCAGAACGCACAAACCCTGGGAAGAGTAGGGGTTTAAGGTACCCTCAGCCACATACCAAGTTCAAAGCCAGTCACGGATACATGAGACCTTGTTTCAAAGGAAACAAAGGTGGGGAAGAGGAAAATGGAGAAAGAGAAGGATAAGGGAAAGAGAAAGGGAAGTTTTCACCCAAACAGGAAGAGTATAGCGAAAAGAAGAAAGCAGCACAGCTCACGCCATGCAGTATTACACACATCTTTATGATACTGTGTTAGTTTCTCAGTATCTCTCTTAACTCACACTCTTTGTTTTGTTTTGGTTTCTGGTTTTTTGAGACAGGGTTTCTCTGTGTAGCCTTGGCTAGCCTGGACCCCACTTTGTAGACCAGGCTGCCCTCAAACTCACAGAGATCTGCCTGCCTCTGCTTCCCTGAGTGCTGGGTTACAGGTGTATGCCACCATACCCAACTACTGAGACTCTTCTATATTTGTTTAATAAATAATTTCACAACACAATAACTAAGCAGTTACTACTCTATTCTTAACCCTCCAAACTAATCTGGTTTTTTGCTTTTTTTTTTCCCAGCACATATCCCAGAGATACTTGCACTTTGTAGCTTTTACTGCTCTAGCTCCTCTCTTGATCTTACCTCAACCTCAGCAGCCTGTGTCTCAATCCCCTAGTTTCTCCTCTAACTCCTTCTCCCATGGCTGGCAGGAAGTCCAGCTCCACTTTCTCCCCTGCTCAGTGATTGGCTATAAGTTGCTTTATGGGCATTTCAGAGGACCATTAGGGAGTGTTATACAACATTGTGACAGGAGAGTCTTAGAACAAATATTGTAACCAGATTGGGGGTGGGGTTTACAGAAATCAGCATTTGAATTACACAATAACCTTATGCCTACAATGGAGAAACATCATACATACACCTGTTCCTGCAGTATGAACTGCACTGGAAAAGGGAGCAGCAGGGAAATCTTCTATCAGACAGAGGAAGAGCCCAAGCTAGTACAGAGTTGTGAAGGAGCTGTTGATGAAAAGAAAAGAACATCTCTGTGTGTTGTTACATCTAGAAGAAATAACTGAGAGCTGAAAGGGTGGCTCAGGACCATGTCAGAAGGGCATGAAGGAGCTCCCTGAGCCCACAGCCCATGGAGGTTAGTGTTACAGAATCCACTGTAAAGATGAAACATAACACCAGACAAATCTACGTACAAGTTTATGCATTATAAAGGTTACGTATTTATTTATTTATACAAATCCACATACACATTTACTGTGATAAAGCTTATGTATTACCACATAAGTTTACATATTTTGTAATCTGGGTTCTCAAAACCTGTGCTTCCTCCAACCATGAAGTAATGCCCCTCTCCCTTCTAACACTTTCTTTCCTACCTAGTGCTGGGGGTTTGGAAGGGATTGGAGTGGATAAGGGTTAGAAGGGAGGTAGAGGTATAAGATCTCAAATGAAATAGAATAAAAAAAATACATGCCTCAGGGAAGCTAGGATGCTGTAAGATTACAGAGAGTTTGGTTCCATGCAGAAGCAAGTCAGGGTAGAGGAGAGACAGGTGATACAGCACCCACCTGAAGCACAGGAGGGTCCAGTGTAAATAGTATGTGACCAGAAATGCCACTGATCTTCACTGTGCTTTGCAGTTTCATTGGAATTAGATGTTTTATTACTCTGGTTTCCTGTTAAGAAGTAAACGTTTTAATTACTAGGGAATTTTAATTTCTAAAGCATAAATTAAAGATGGAGTTAAGGGCAAAAGCTAGCTTGCATTCTTAGGAAAATAATAATTACTGATTTTTAAAATTATAACTTGAATATGTGTGATATAAAAATATTTAAACCACTAGAAATCATTTTTTTAAGATTTATTTATTTTTATTTTATATGCATTGGTGTTTTGCCTGCATGTATTTCTGAAGGTGCCAGATCCCCTGAAACTGGAGTTGTAGACAGTTGTGAGCTGCTATGTGGGGGGGGAATTGAACCCAGGTCCTCTGGGAGAGCAGCCAGTGCTTTTAACCACTGAACCATCTCTCCAGCCCCTAAACCACTAGAAATTCTACAGAAGACAGTCAGTCAACATTAATCAGAGTCCTACCACACAGACATAAACAAAGACTTTTTAAAAAATTTCAAATATAACTTCTGCTTCTAAGAACGATTTCTTTTATAACCTGATATTTCCCTGGTTCTTGTGTGTGAATCTTCCCCATCAGCACATACGATGCTGATGCTGCATTACTATTTTCTTTTTAAATACTTTCTTTTGTGTTACACACATGGATGTCTTGCCTGCATCTATGTCTGCGCAGCACTCCCATTCCCCGTGCCTGCAAAGGCCAGAAGAAGACATCAGATCCCCTGGAACTGCGGTTATAGATGGCTGTGAGCCACTTCCAGGGTTATACCCAAGTCCTCTGGTATACTAGCCGGTGCTCTTAACCACGGAGCCTTCTCTCCAGCCTTACCTTACAGTTTTCAAGGACCACATACCACTTCATCAGACATATCGTTTAAAACCTCTACTAAGAGAGAATCGGGATACTTGTAATCAAGCCGTATTGCAAACATCAACAGGAGCAGACAGCCTTGGGCAAAATTCTTTACACACTTGAGTAATTATTTTCATAGGAAAAAAAAATCTATACAAGTGGGATTGCTGTGTTGGACATTTCCACTCCACCCTCCCACCCCTACCTACCACACCTCACTGCACCTCCTCACCCTGAATTGAGACAGGGTGTCTCCACACAGCCCTGGCTGTCCTGGAACTCATTATGTACATAGACCAGACTGGCTGAAAACGCACAATGATGCACTTGCCTCTGCATCCCAACAGCTGGGATTAAAGGCGTGTGCCACTACACCCAGCTTGGGAGGGACACTTGCACTTTTTCTAAGGGTGTCAACCTATGGAACCAAAAAGTCCCCTGGAAGGACTGGACCCATTTGCTCTTCCCCCCTTCCCCCCCAAAAAAAAACTTAAGAAAACATATGTTTTCCACACCCTTAGCAAATCTGGGTGTTGCAAACTATCTCATTGCCTTACACATTCCAAATAACCCAGGGTCCTACTGTTTCCTCCTTGCCAACACTAGCCTGGACAGAAAAGCCCTGTGGGGCCCGGGACTGCCCAGGCACTGTGGGAGTTCTGAATATGAAGAGTTTCTAGTGTTGGGGAAGAGGGAATACAAAAACCACAGGGAACCATCTCTTTCAGCTTCCACTGGAGACTGGAGAAATGCTAAGAAAGAGTGACCCAAGGGTGTGAGGACCGCCTCCTTCTCGATCCCAGGTGCAAAGCCTTTCTCCAGCTCCCCATCCTCCAACTCAAACACCATCTGCGGGTGAAAGCCAGCCCACCAGAAAGAGAAAAGCAAAGAGAAGCGCTAGAAGGAGCAGCCTAGGCCGGCGGGTTAGAAAGGGCATTCTGTTCCCACCGGGGACCCCCTTTCAGCTGCAAACTGCTGTATTTGACATTTCAATGCCAGTCTGGGGAGGGAAGCAGGAGGGAGAACAGAGAGTGAAGAGAGGCCTAGACTGGAAATCTAAATAAGGCTAAGAAGACAAAAAAAAAAAAAAAAAAAAAAAAAAACACTTCTTTAATCCAGCCATTTGTTCTTGCTCTGCTTCCCTTCACCAGAATGTGACTTTCAGAAGCAAAGGAGATTTTTTTTTTCTCTCACTTTCTTTTCCTCTTTGACATTTAAAAACTACGTACACTTGGGTGAATTGAAAGGCGGGAAGGGGGTGGGGGGAGGAAAACTGTTTCTAGAAGAATTGAACCTCCTGGACCTTGAGCTTTGTCTTCCTTGGGAAGGTCCTGGGAGTGATCCCTTTTCATGCTGTTGGAGAAGAAGAATGAAAGGAATTCAGTTTGAAAATAAATCCATGTGGTCTGGTAACCTAAGAGTGAGCTTTGGGAAGAAGCTGAGAGTGATACAGAACCGGCTCAGGAGGCTGCCCTGAGACAGAGATGGAGGGCTTAGATTTAGGCTGGAGCAGGGCAAGGCTTCCCTCTCCACCTAGCCCTGAGGCTCAGTCTGCTCCTGTGGGGTGAGACCTTTCAGCCACCCAGCAGGAGTCCTCCCTAGCTTTGACTCTGAGTTCCCTGATGCATCCCAATTTGCAGATGGGAAAATAGAGATCCAGAAGGATGAAACAGGGATTGCAGATTCTAGGCAATTGGCAGGCCCACTTGGATTAACTCTGAAGAAAGGCATGCCTTTAATCCCAGCACTCAGTAGTTAGAGGCAGACAGATTCCTGTGAGTTCTATGACAGCCTGGGCTTCAATGAGAAACCCTGTCTCAAAATTCCAAACAAAGGAGGAGAAAGATGAAAGAAGAGGAAAAAAGGAAGGAAGGAAGGAAGGAAGGAAGGAAGGAAGGAAAGGAAGGAAGGAAGAATTGTGAAGGAAGGAAGAATTGTGAATAAATTATTCTACTCTTGAGAAAAAATTAGAACTCAAGCCAGCTGTCCTAATTTCATTTCTATTGTTGTGGCAAAATACTTTTAAAAGGCAACTGAAGGGAAAAGTATTTATTTTAGCTGACAGTTCCAGGATATGGTCCACCATAGCACAGAAGTCCAGGCAAGAGAAACTCACAACAGCTAGTCACCTGACATGCATAGCCAAGGGCAGAGGGAAAGAAATAAGCACACTCATGCTTGTCTGCACTCAGTTCACTCTCTGTTTTCAATTGTCCAGGATCAGTGCCCTGGACCACGAGCTGGGTCTCCCCACATCAATTAATGTAATCAGGACAATCTCCCACAGACACGCTCACAACCTCATCTAGACAAGCCCTCATTAAGACTCTCCCCAGGTGATTCTAGACTGTGTCAAGTCAAGCTATCCTCTCCTCGCCTGCTTCCTCTTTTGCCTCGTGGGACCTAGCAGTGCGTCTCAATGTGTAACACAGTCACCGGCACCATATCATTCTCCACTCACAGTAGAACAGAACAGATTGCTGGGAAATGAAATGAAGAGTGCTCTTGGGGGAGATGAGGGAGGAGTACCACTCAGGCTGGTAATGAGCCTGAACAGGAGCTCCACAAGGAAAGCAACAGAACCAAAATATCTGGGCACAGGGGTCTTTTCTGAGACTGATGCTCCAAACAAGGACCATGCACAGAACCCCCGCACAGATGTAGCCCATGGCAGCTCAGTGTCCAAGAGGGTTTCCCAGTAATAGGAACAGGGACTGTCTCTGACATGGACTCAGTGGCTGGCTCTTTGATCACCTCCACCTGAGAGGGGAGCAGCCTTACCAGGCCACAGAGGAAGACAATTCAGCCAGTCCTGATGAGACCTGATAGACTAAGGTCAGATGGAAGGGAAGGAGGACCTCCCCTGTCATTGGACTGAGGGAGGGGCATAGGAGAAGAAGAGGGAGGGATGAAGGGTGGGATTGGGAGGGGAGGGGGCTACAGCTGGGATACAAAGTGAATAAACTGTAATTAATAAAAATAAAATTAAAAATTAAAAATAAATAAATTAAAAAAAAACACCAAAAAATTTTTTTTTTCCTTTTAGACATGTAAAAATTAGCTTAGTCAGGAACCTCACTATGCCCAAGCTTCACTTGAAAACCAGAACTCAGTGACATCACTCACTCAAGATAGCCAAGCATAGTCCTGGAACCCCATGACACCCACAGTATATAAGCAGAGACCAAGAGCAATGTTCTGCTCTGCACATCTGGAGAGATTCTACCTTGATCTGCCCCATGACTGGAGAGTCTCCTCCAGGATCCTGGCCCTCGAATCAGAGACTTCTGTTAGAGACTGGACCTTAACCTCCAGCTAAGATGCATTGAACAGGCGAGCAGGCTTAGGACCATAGTTAGGAATTTAGAGTGTGAACCCTGTGTGATGACCCTCAGCGTGATAAAATATAGCTTTTGTTATACTAACTATATGTACCTACCTTCTTGCTCCCGACAAGCAGGAAGTCGATAGTGTTGAAATCTGGGGTTTCCTTTCATAGGTTCTCAGTCTCATTAATATGAGAGTTTAGACATAGAAGAAAGCTCCAGGACAATTTCATTAGATTTTTTGAGAGGAAGACAACAAGACAGGCAAGCTGTAAATCTTAGAAGCTCCCACAAGAAAGGAGAAAAGGGAGAAAAACCACACATTTAGTTAGGGCCTAAGAGCAGGTCTGTTTGCAACTGAGGCTGGTGGAAGGGAAGGAGCTTCTGAAAGAGTACAGATAGCCAACATGCAGGTAAAGCGTGCTCAGTGTTTTGGTCATTAAGAGGAAAACAGGACAAAAACATGTTTTTCTGAGGTCTGACATGATTAACATGCCCTGAGGAAACTTCTGTAAGCTTCTGCTAGAAGGAAGGGGCTCCTGAGCTAGCTAAGTACAAGATCTCCCATCTCCTCGGTGTCTTCAGGTGAATCAGCTTTCCTAGGGGGTGGGCTCACGGCCAGGTGATTGACAGGCCCTGATGGACTGAGTTTTAAACAAGGTGAGAATAGTACGTGTTGTGCTGGTTAGTTTTGTGCCAACTTGACACAGCAGAGTCATGTTGGAAGAGAGAACCTCAACTGAGAAAATGTCCCACCAGACTGACCTGTGGACAAGCCTCCGGGGCATTTTCTTGGTTGACGTTGATGTAAGAGGGCTCAGGTCCTTTGCCCCTTACCAGCTGCAACACTGGGGAGAGTGGGCCCTGAACCTCACCTGGGAAGCAGAGTAGATCTGGCCCTGGTTTCAGGGGGTTGCGGGTAAGCAAGCCCCGAGGGCAAGAAAGGGGGAAAGCTGGCTCTGCCCTTTGCTGTCTGTGGCATTGGGTGATCTAGCTGGGCTGTGCCAGAGAGCTCTCACTGGTGGTGTGGGTGCAGGAGAGCTGGCAGGCTGACCAGCTCAGCTACCCACCTCTCAAGCCGAGATCCAGGACTTTGAGCTGGCCCACCCCAGCATCTACCCCATCAATGAACTGCTGAAGCACGTGAAGGGGCTGCTCCTCCAGATCCAAAGCTTCAGGATCTCCATGACACAGGGCGACAACAAGACATTCAGAGTCCCAGTGAGGATCTAGTATTGATAGTGTAGGAGAAGCCAGAGGACTCTAACCAGACCAATAACTCATTGCAGTTAACATTTGCAGGGAAAAAACAAAAAGGTCTGGACAAAAGTATATACCGTGGAACACCCTGTCACAAACTACAGCTTCCACAACAAGATCCCCCCCCCCTTTTGGGGGGAGGTTGAGTACAAAGGGACAGGAAGATGAGTGGGATTGGGGTGTAGGATGTGTAATTCACAAAGAGTCAATAAAAAGTTAAATTAAAAAAAGAGGTCCTAACGCTCACTGTGGGCAGGTGGTACTGGGTGCTCTAAGATAGCAGGCTGAGCAAGCCATGAGGAGCAAGCCAGTAAGCAGCACTCTTTGGTGGACTCTGCTCAGCTCCAGCTCCTGCCTTCAGCTTCCAGCTCAGAGTTCCTGCACTGGCTCCCATCAATGATGGACTTATAAACCATAAGGTGAAATATCTACCCTCCAAAGTTGCTTTTGTTCACGTGCTTTATTGCAGCCAGAGAAACCCTAACTAAGACAATATGTAATAGTTTCGTCTTCAGAACAGATCAGAATGTACTGTCTCTACCCAGGGCCAGAGATATTTCTTCCTTTTGAGCAGGAGTCCTACAAAGAGATAGTTGTAATGGTCTCCTTTCTACTGTTACCAGGGAAATAGGAGGGGTCCAAAGGTATGAGGGAGAGGTCTATCCGAAAAGGCTTCCAAGGCTACTAAGCCCTGTCTTATCCTTCCCTTAAAAGCTTTGATCCAAAATCATTTAGGCGATGGGATGTGTAAAAGGTTTAGGGTCTCTACTCCTGATGATTTTCAGGCCTTAAAGGAACAACAAAAGTACCCAGGGTTGCTAGATTTTATCAAGACCATATAACTGTGGATTAACTGTAAATGAGAGGAGATAATAAAATTAAGACACAAGGTTCAAAGATTACCAGCATCACTACTAGGATTATAATCGATTAAACCAGAAAGAAACTAGAGTCCCCAAACACTTCTGGCATTTCTGGCTTCTAGCAGAACCACGGACAATTACAGCTTTGGCCAAAGCATGTTTGGCAAGGCCCCTGTGGATAAGCTACCTGACCAGTTTTACTTCCCTAACCCTAAAAACACATGGACACCTGACACCTGCCCATGGTCTTGAGATGTGGGTACTTAAAGAAGCCCAGGCTGTCTGCTACCAGGTCTGGCAATCAGCTGAGCAGGCACCATAGAGGACGTGACCTCTGCCGAGTTCTCCTAGGCTCACTGTGACTATGACTTCTAGGTCACAGGTCATGCCTTGACTCTTGAGGACAGAACCAGGCCAGGGCCAAAGTCATGAAAGAACAACATTCTCTAGTCAGCCTACAGGACAGGAGAATCCTAAGACATATTTTTAAAGATCTGACCTTATCCTGTGCTTCAAGCTGGTGAAGTGAGACATGGATTATATAAATTCATGTCTAGACTCTCCTCACAGCATTTTAAATTCCTCTCGGCTCCTTCTGTGACCAGAGTGGGCCAGGCTGAGCTTTTTAAAGTCCTTTCCCATACTAGAAAATATTATGTAATGGAATAGGCCCTTTTTAGAATAAACTTCTAGTTGAGGAATGGTTGGGATTTAGAGAAAACTTGCAACAACGGTATGAAGAATTCCTGTATCCCCTCTTTGAGTCGAGTTCCCCATTGTTTCCTGTTTCCTAATTCGTCTTTTGTTAGTGTGGCACATGTAACACAGTTAATGAGCTGATGTCAGTGCTTAATTATTGACTAAATCCTTCATTCAGATCACCTTAGTTCAGACTAAATGACTTTTCCCCCTTCCATTTTTAAATGTAGGCTGAAATTAATTTTAAAAAGTGGGTGTTAGAGAATGTCAAGGGTTCCCAAATTACCTTTCACAAGAATGGAGGGTCCTGGGAAGAAACCATAAAGTTTGGGAGCTGTTAAATTAACTAAGTATGCCCTAGGATGCCTCCATATAGGAGGACTTAAGAGATGAACTACAATATAATTTAGTTCACAAGCTAACTGCATTTTTGGCTTGCCTGTATACTTTTGTAACAAGTAGCTGAATCCCAGCCAATCACAGAATCCAAGCTTCAATCAATCACAGGTGACCAATTGTTCAAACCATGTTCGTGGATGGCAAATATTGATCTAGAACCAGGCTCTTCATCATTTCCAATTTCTATCCCATAATTGCTTCCTAGCAACACTACAAACCTGAGTCAGTTGAAGCTATTCTGGTTCTAAAGCCTACCTGATTCTGGGATCTTGAAGGAAAGCCTGTTATGATCTTTGAATGTGTTGGTTTTGTTTTTTAACAATGGGAAGGGAGGTGGCAGCCAGGCTATTGCCTCTGGTCTTGTATTGCTTGGGGCAGCCTCCATGTTTTGTGATTCTGTTTAGGGTACCCATAGTAAATTGATGGGGAGAAAAATAATTTTGCTTATAAAAAGAAGCTTCAAAGAGTCTGGAAGTAAAGCCATGTGTCTTGGTTACTTTTAAATTGCTGTGGTAAGACACTATGACCAAGACAACTTATAGAACAAAGACCTTATTGGGCTTACAGTTTCAGAGAATTAGGGTTCATGACCATCGTGTCTGGGAGCATGCCAGGCAAGCATGGCACTGGAGCAGTAGCTGAGAGCTTATACCTTATGACAACAACCTCAAAGCAGAGAGAGACACTAGGAATAGTGAGAGTTTTTGAAACTTCAAACCCCCTCCCAGTAACACACCTGCTCTAACAAGCCTATGCCTCCTAACCCTTTCCAAACAGTTCTACCAACTGGGGACCAAGTAATTAAACAGGAGCTTATGGGGGTCATTCTTGTTCAGACCCCCATACCATGGCACCTGGGTTCACTCAAAAGGCTTCTGTCACTCACAGTTCTCTGCCTGCTAGACACCACATTACAAGATTAGCAATTATACAAAGAAGGAGAAACTGGGCATAATGGCACACACCTTTAATCTCAGCAATCAGGAGGCAGAGGCAGGTGGATCTCTGTGAGTTCAAGGCCAGCCTGGTCTACATAGTGAGGTACAGTACAGCCACAGCTACATAATGAGATCCTGTAACACACACACACACACACACACACACACACACACAAAATAAAATAAACTAGAAAGAAGGGGGAAATAGATTGTGTAAGAAAATTATTTTTGTGGTTTTATATTCTCTATTTGCTCCTATAAAACATAAAATAGATAAAGTCCAAAAGAAAAATCATATTCAGGCTGAAACCTGCAAATTCAGATGGACCACTGTAGGTGGAGTGAGTATAAAGGGTTGTCTCCCTAATGAGCATCATTTTCAATCTGGCCAAGGGATATGAATGCCCTGAAAACCTAGCTAGATGCACAAGAGCTAAAAGCCTCATTCAGTTCTCTTTGCTGAGACTTCTCCATGCAGACCTACCTATGAGTTTGAGATGATCTGGGGACCCAGCTGGCAACACTAGCCCTTCCAAATGTTCAGCATGACTTTCAGAAGTGCTCATCCTGAGATGCTGCAGCTGATGAGCCCAGTCAAGTGGGAATTACCTCTTCTGTGCCTTTCTTAAAGAACAGGCACTGCCATGGTGGCAGCTGGTTAGATCTCAGCTTTCCTGTCCATAGGGGGAAAAGTCCTTTTAAATCGATCCTTTTTAATAGATGATTTGGAGAGCAATTAGCCAAATACACTAGACCCCTCTCTCTACAGGGGAGAGTCAACATGACTTGCTGGAAGGGATTTCCTAAGCAGCTGTGACTTACTGAGTGCATGATCAGGAACAAGGGACTACTCTTGAGCCTCGGTTTCTGCATGGGTAGGATGGTAGTGATAAGGGCCACCTCCAGAAGCCATTGCAAGGAACAGTGGCGCAGCATGCTGGTGTCTAGCCCAAGTGCATGGGAATACTGATAGGTATGAAGCTTAGAGAATTTTTTGTTATGGTTTTGTTTTTCATGTTGGGACAGAACACAGTATGTTGCTCATGTTGAACCATCACTACCACTGAGCTACATCCCAGAACCGGCAGTGATGTCCCTACATATGTCATCTACAGCAGCTCTCAACCTTTCTAATGCCGTGACCCTTTAATATAGTTCCTCACGTTGTGGTGACACCCAACCGTAACATTGCTTTTGTTGCTGCTTCATAACTCTAATTTTGCTACTCTTATGAATCAAAATGTAAATTTTTTGGAGGTAGAGGTTTGCCAAAGAGTTCATGACCCACAAGTTGAGTACCACTGCTTAAAAAACTCACTTTTTACTTATGAGAACTCTGAGCACCACTCTCAAAGCAGAAAATGAACCATTAAGCAGTGCCTTCCTTTGGGTCAACTTTCTAAAGAAACAAGTGACCTAGGCAGCAAGGTGTTGGGAAATTATACCAGGAAGAGGCTATGTCATACTTAGACTGTATCTGATGGGCATTCTCAGCCCTTTCAGTGCACAGACTCGTTTCATCTTCCTCATAACCCCAAGCAATCGACACTATTATCATTATGCAGTCACTTAATTTGGGGAGTTGATAGTCACTGTGGTTAAGTAACTGACCCTACCCTAGCTGGCTAGCAGTGGGATTCCATCCACCACACACAGTCTGGTTGCAAAGCCCATCCTCACATTCTTCCGAGTACAGGAAAGTTCACCTTTCCCGGCATTATAGCAATCAGTACACACCAGGCTGGCCCTAGAAGCAACAGGAAACTTCAGTTGGCTTAAACAGAAAAGGAACATATTTAAAATTCCATAAATTGGAAGTGTCTAAAAAGGGCATCAGATATGAACAATGTCTGAGAAGGTAGGGGCTTTCTTGAGTTAAGGAACCTAACATACATCAGACAATGTGAAGAATTGTAGAAATGTAGATAAGAACTAGATTTGATTTTATTTTGTCTTTATGACACAGGGTTTCTCTGTGTAGCCTTGGCTGCCCTGGAACTCACTGTGTAGACCAGGCTCATCTTGAACTCAGAGGTCTACCTGCCTCTACCTTCTGAGTGCTGGGGTTAAAGGTGTGTGCCACCACTTCTGGCTTAGAAGGAGGTATTAAATGATAAAAATATGTTTATTGTTTTTTAAACAATGAAATTTGAAGACGGAGATGATCCCTAATATATGGTAAAGAGTTACACTGTGGGCAACTTCATTTCAAGTGAGTATAGAATGTGTAGGTGTATGGTTTGGGGGAGCAGGCAGCATGTTGGCTCAACACACATCCATACCAAATCACTGTGTAAATTTGATATATATATATATATATTTTTTTTTAATTTGATATTTTTTAAGTGTTAAAATACCTTCCTAAACCTCGGTCTGGCTAGGACCAGACATTCCATCTACGCGTTGGCACAGCTTTCCACTGCAGATCCCTCCTGGCTCTACCAAGCCCTTGATTTGCTTCTCCTATTCCCCCACTGAAGTCCCATGTCTAGTCATAGTCAAATCTCAATCGCTGAAGGTCACGTGGTGCCTAGGGCAGAGCAGATGTTCCATAAATCTGTTCACTGAGTGAACCTTTGTTCCCCTGTTCATCAGCTGAGCCATACTGGACAAGATACATAGCTCCTTCATTATGCGTTTGATCTTTGTCTGAATGCACGTGCCATAAATCTAACTCCCATTGTGACAGTGTTGGCAAGTGAGCCATTACAAGAAATGATGTGACTATGATACCAGAGCCTCAGGAATGAGACCACGTACCCCTGGAGTTCCTCCTTACCCATCCCAATGTGTGGGAACAGTGGAAGGCTCCATCAGGCAAAAACAGAACAGAAAATCAGAAAATGGCTGTCATCAGGAAAAAAAAAAAAAATTGGGCACCTTGACCTGGTACTTCTCAGCATCCAGAACCAATCTATGCCAATCTATGGCATTTTGTTATGGCAGCTGAGGTATCAGAAACACTCTTGAAGACTCACCTATCCCATTTTTAAACAGGAAGTGTGATAATCACTCCTTCCTGGAAGAGTTAAAGTGAAGAGAAAATGGAGATATGCCTGTCAGACATTCCCCAGCTTGGGCCAAATGGGACACTCTAGTTCACTGTGTCGCTGTGAGAGAAGGACTTGAAAAGCCCCAGTGACTAATGTAGATGGATGGGTAGAATCCTCTTGGGAACATATGCTCAGAACTCCCCTCTGCGTCCCCTGTGCAAGCTGAGAACATTCCAGCCAACAGAAAAGGCAAGGCTGGCTTCCCCTGGCTGACTCTTAGTTAGTTAGTTTTTTAGAATAAAAAAAAAAAAAAATGGACCTACTGGCCCCTGAGCAGAAGTCAGAAAAAGGGTTATTTTTTTTTCAAACATGTTTAAGGCTACTCAGTTGTCATTTCCCAACAACACAGGCAGAGTTGCTACAAATATGTCTCTCCTTTAGCTCAAAGCATTGCCCTAACAAAGTTTTCTAGTGGGTTAACCTGCTAGCGATAAGACCAGGTGACAGTAACTCTCTCACATCCATCCATCGAAGTCGGGGCTGGGATTCATTTGGGATAAACATTAGATGTATTTATGAAGAGGGTGGCTGCAGTAGAAAGAGAGGAGAACAGATTCAGAAGACCCAGGATCCAGAGAAGCTTGGTGGCCAGAAGCCTCCAACCTGTTTTCAAGTTGATAGCCAAGCCAGGAAGTACTGGCCAAGTATATGTTTCAGGGAAGCCCAAGGTATTCAAGACTAAGGTGGGCAATAAAACTAGCCAGCAAATCTCTGAGTTGGCATGTACTCACATGTACACACACGTGCTTTGCCCCAGACATGCCTAGCCACCTGCCGCCATCATCCTTGTGAAATTGACACAGTCAGATGTCACACTCCTGGAAGACTTTAATTGAAACCAAGTTAAATTAGTTACATCATTTTGCTGCCGAAGCCTAATTCCCCCTAAAGTTACGTCATAAAAGTAGGCATTACAAAGGATTAGGGACCAAAGGAAGGTAGAGATGAATAAGGTTTCCATATGCCCGTGACTCATGTTTAATACTCATGTACCAAATGTGGCCCCACATGACTCACCACTGATATCAGCAACAGTCCCATGTGGCCACCAGGAGTGCAGACAGACAGACAGCCTTGCCTCCCGCTGCTGAGAACAGTCAGGCGCTTCAGGCAGGAGAACAGGAAGCTGCAGAAAGACGGCGGAGGCTTTCAAGTTCCGTCCTCATAGTTCTGAGATGACCTCAGATCAGTGTCCATGTCCCCCACCCCCAAAGCGGAGCTGCCCCTGATGCTGGCAGCGCTCTGAGAACAACAAAGGGTCAGTGGTCAAATGCAGTCAAGAAAAGGCCTCCTAAACATGCGTCCTCACTGGCAGCATCTTGAGAGGCTTCAACTTGCTACTGTCACCGTGACTACCCAGTGACTACTGCTCTAGAGCGTCATGGAGTATGGAGCAATTTCCAATGTCACTCCCCTCCGGAACCCTCGCTAATGAAGAATCCCACAGGGTTAGTTCACTGAAGAGCACACTTTGGGAAGCTGTTTTCATCGGAGAGCTTTTCTTATCATTTCCTGCCTTGGTATTCTCCACTTCGGTGCCTGAAGTGACAGGTCCGCAAACATCCTGCAACAAGGTGCCTTTCTCAGGTGTGTGGCCCTCCTCCCTACCATCAGTGTGTTTTGGCCTACACTTGGCTGTGCCTCAGAACCTGCCATATGGTGGGCTCTACCATACAGGTTTGCATTAATGTACTTTATGGTATTTTTATAATGACAAAAACATCACCTAATGACATGTTTCTCAGAACACAGAACATATGACTTGGCATGCCGTGCTTAGGAATCTTCTCCCTGCCGTAGGCCGTAGAATCTACGATAGTTCCTATAGAAAGGAAGAGAGTATTATTTAGCCTGTTATGATTTTATTATTATTATTATTAGTTGTAACCAGCTCATTGCAGGAGGAACACAGAGAGTAGGACTGGATGGCACAGCAGGGACAGCAGAGCAACGGGATGCTGAGCCACGCTGTGGGCATGCCATTGGGACGATCAGAGGCTGTCTTTGCCATCCATGGACACATACAGTATAGAAGAGACTGGAAACTCAGTGTCCTAGAAGCACGACTTTTCCCCAGCTCCAAGCATCACCTGCAGGGGATTGCCTCACCTTGCTCACTTCAGCATCCAGATATGGAGTAGATGTGTGTGCTAGACCACGCCAGATTGCACGACTTATCCTGCCATGTTCCCCCCAAAATTGATATTTTGAATCCCTAACTACTAATATAACTATGCTTATAGATAGGACATTTAAGGAGGTAATTAAGATGACTTGGGGGTCATAAACATGTAGTATGATTACAAGAGAAACAAACAAACAAAACAAAACACCAGAGGAAAGGCCACGTGAGGACACACTGCGAAGGTGACCATCTTCAAACCTAAGTCAAGCCTCACCAGAAGCCAGTCCTGCTGATACCACAACTCTGGACAGTCAGCCTCTACAACAGGGGGAAAAGAAACTGCTGCTGCTCAGGCCGTCAACTCTGAGTTGCTCTGTGATGGCCACCTTGGCACACTAATGCATCCTGGATGCCAGGGTGCCCGGGAAATAGGCTAGTGCTCTGCTAGGGGAACACTGAAAGAGCATATCTACCAGCCATTGTCTAAACAGGCACCCCTCCAATGTGGGAAAGGCAGAAAGCCTTTTTTTTTTTTTCTGTGCCTTTGCAATGGGAAGAGAGGTTGGTGAAGGCCTTCAGGGAGCAGGATCTATTCTGCTGACTGCCCTGTAACTATGAACCATCATACAAATCATTAGGATGCAGAAAATGCTGCCTCTGCCCACTAAGCAGCTCTAGAGTAGAATGCGAGCTTCACAAAGACAGGAGAACAGGAAGCTGCAGAAAGACGCTTTTTCTCTTTTTTCTCTGCAACATCAGCAGAGTCCAGAACAGAGGAGATGCACCAAATGGTATTGAATGAACAGAGAAGGAATGAGTGGTTATCCAAAGCAAGGGAAGGATGGGTGCACCGCCAAGAATGGAAGTACAATCCAGAACAAGGAGCAACCAGATATCAGAGCTCCGCAGGACATAAAACTGGATTTGATTTCCCCTACATTTCTTAGCACTGGACACTCAGCCTAAAATGTAAAGGAAGTTCAAATGCTTTGAAGCATAACTTCTTGGCTGGTTGGATAGTTTGTCTGCTGGTTGATAAATGAGCTAGTCAATGATGGGTAGAGTGAAACAGGAGAAGCAGGTAAGTTTGGCCATGAGAAACCACAAGTCACAGAGAGAGGGTAAGCAGGCCACTTTCCATACAACCAAACACTGTGCGCCCATTGCCATAGTAGATAAGCTCAAACATCATCAAAACCTCAATAGTAAAGTCACTTTTCAGAGCAAAGTATTATCTCCACAAGACCTTCTAAATAGTTTATTACCTAAAGGTGGCCAGGATCTACCCATCAAAACAGTGTTGTTAGTAGTTTAGAATATATGTAGGCCTCATTTGGTCAAATATATGTGTGTGTGTGTGTGTGTGTGTATAGATAAACAGATAGGTAGACAGACAGACAGACAGATAGATAGATAAACAAACAAATGCAAATTGTAGAAGCCAAGACCTCAATAACAACTGTGGTCTTCAATCCCGTTGAGTAACAAGTCTGGTCTTAAGGTAATGGCTAAACCAGGGAATATTAACAAAGTGTATATTTCAGGGAAGCCCTGAACTCTAACATTACATGGAGAGAGGATTCCTTAGGAACATCACATAAAGGCACCAAGACACACCAGAGACCAGCTCCTCAGGGCTCACTGCAAATGCAGCTGCACATTTTATATGATGCTTTTTACCCCTGAAGCCAAGAGTACAGAATAAGATGTAATTTAAAGATGTTCTCAGCAGACTGATCTCCAGCCTGTACTTGTCACGTTATACATGATGTCTCTGTCCTCCAAACAGGTTCCCAATGGCAATCTCTCCCAGTCATTCACTGGCTCACTCTCAAACTAACTCTTACCCAGGCCAGATTGGGTCCCTGCTCACCTCTCACTAGAAGGCCTCCTCTCTTCCTTCTGCCTTACTCCATGCCCACACATTCTGCCAGGTGAGAGCAGGGAAGAGAGGAAGAAAGAAAGCAAAGCAGAGAAGGAAAGAGAGAGAAGAGGAGAAAGCAGGAGAGTGTGAGGGAATGACGACCTATCTGTGGGCACCCTGGTCTCAGGCAGACTCCCAGTGTGGCTCAGTTGATACCTTCCCACTTTCACCCTGAGGGTCAGGCCGTGCCACCCTTCTCTGGGATGCTGCTGCTGCTTTTCAAACTGGCACCAAGTTCCTCCTGCCAAATGTTCCCTGGCACCTTAGGCTCTGGCAATGCCAAGAACTTGCTGTGCTTCCAAGCGGACTATGGCAGTCTACTGAGCATCTACTGGATTTCAAGGCTGCGATATGATCTGCCAGAAGAGTCTAAGGACTGAGGACGAGTCTTTGGACAAGTCTTTTTTTTTCAACAGTGACTCAGCTAGAAGTAACAACCATCTTTCCCCCTTATATTTTTCTTGTTTTCTAAAATAGAGGCAGCCTGATAGTACTCGAACAGCTATCTCGTGAGACTGAGGCTAGAAACCATGGCCAGACATGGCAAAGCAGGAGGAAGCAGCCTCCTAACTGCACTGAACACTGGCCTTGAGATTTCTTTATGAAAGAGAAATTGGCCTTTGATGTATTTGAGCCACTTGTTTGTTCTCTTTTAAGCAACCCAAGGGTTTGGATGAGAAATGTTCCCCATAGGCCCGTGTATTTTAACACTGGGCCCCTAGTTGATAGTACTCTTTGGGGAGGTTTTAGAACCGTTAGGAGGTAAAACCTCGCTGAAGGAAGTACTTCACAGAGGACAAGCTTTAAAGGTGTATAACCTCACCCTACTTCCTGTTCACTCTCTGCTGCTTTCTGTGTGCAGGTGGAAATGTGACCAGCCAGCTTTCTGCTCCTGGAGCCATGCTTTCCTGACTGTTGCTATTCCCCCTCACCAGCCCCCTCTGCCCCCCGCCCCCACCATGGTGGACTCCATCCCTCTAAACTATAGGCCAGGCGAGCTTGGGACTCGCTATGCAAACTCCAACCCATGCTCCTGTTGCTTTACCCTCTCCAGGGATTCTAGGCATGCTCCATCGTTCTGAGCTCTGAAGTCTTTCAGTCTGAATCCTTATGATGGATCCCAAAATGTGAATTAAATTCTTCAAAATGATCCCTCAGATCAGTACCTTTCCGGACACGCAAACACAAATCAACTTGGGAATCATGTGAAATGATTCCATCTTCAAAATCTTGGGCTGAGGCCTAAGAATCTGTCTTTCTAATAAACTCCCCACTCACTGCGCTTTGAGAAGCTGAGGCCTGATCCACAAGACTCCAGCAGCTTCCGAACCTCACTCTGTTTTCACGAGTATCCATATTTGATAGTACCATAAAATGGGTCCTGGTGGGGTTTCACTCTCCATCACAGAAAAAGACATAGTTAGGAATAAGAAGCAATGGTAGGATTTGAACCCAGGTCTGCCTCCACCACAGCCACAGGATCTCAAGCTGTTGTCCTCCTGTATTGCTGTATGGCTCGTTGGCCATACAGCAGTGAGGCCATCAGTGAGTCATGCAAACTGGAAGGTTTGACAAGTCACCATTGCAATTCAGAGCACCCAGCTTGGGGGAGGGGCAGGCCTGCAGGGAGGACTCATGGGGTGCTGTGTGCTCAAGAGGCCTCACTCCCCTATACCATCCGGTCTGCATTATTAAAAAGCCAAACATCCCAAGAAAGGAGGTGGTATCCCCACCCCGCTCTACCTTTCCTGGGGGAGAGGTATGAGAGAGTAGAGGCTGTATGCAAGGACGGCAGCCCCCAAAGGCCAGCTTTACGGCTTTACAGAGCCCAGCCCAGCGCACCACAGCCTGTATCCTCACCACCTGGGCCCAGCTGGAGGGGCAGCTGCTTCTCCCACCAGAGATTATAGCGAAATAGCTTCCCACAGCCTTTCCTCAGATTCCTCACAGAGCTACTCTGGGAACAAAGGGCTTGAAGAAAGGAGCATGGAACTTTTTTTTTTTTTTTTTGAAAGAGGGATCAAAGCCACATCTGTCACAAAAAAAAAAAAAAAAAAAAAAAAAAAAAAAAAAAAACCACATGGGAACAGCCTTCTGCCAGGAAAGCCTGGGTCTAAAGCCCCATACTTCCAGTGCCTCTCAGCTGTGGGAATAGTCTCTGCGGTTGGCTACTGAAGTCTCTGGGCCCAGGGCCCTGTTGTTCCCTCTTCCTATGCTCATGGTCACCTGGAAGGGTACTGGTAGCCATGTACAGGGCGTCTGTCCACAGGTTTCTGGTTCTTTTCAGGCATCACAACCGAAGGGGGCGGTGTCTCTGGATATTGACATCTTTTATGAATAATGGAGATGGTTAAGTAACTGTTCTAAGGACACTCGAAAGATTCATTTCTCTGTGTGTGTCTGTGCACATGTGTGTGAGCTCCTATGGGTGCCATCCAACTTGGTTTCACTTTTTAAATATTCTTTATTTATTGTTTGACGGTGTCATGCATGCACATAATATATTTTGATCATATTCATTGCATCCCACTTTCCTCATTGTTGATGAAGGTTTTTTGGGTTTTTGTTTGTTTATTTATCACCTTGGGTTTTTTTTTGTTTTTGTTTTTGTTTTGTTTTTGTTTTTGAGACACGTTTGCCTGGAACTTGCAGGTTCGGCTAGACTAGCCAGCCATTGAACCCTAGGGATTCTCCTATCTCTGCTTCCTAAGCTCCAGGATTACAAATTTATGTCATCATATCCAGCTTTTAATTCATTCATTTATCCATGAACACGTTTGTTTGTGCCTATGTGTGTATGTACACACACAAACCTGCACTGGACGTGTGTGAAGGTCAGGGGGCAACTCATAGGAATCTGGTCTCCCCTTGCATCGTGTGGGTTTGGGGATTGAACTCAGCTGTCAGAATTGATGGCAAGCACTTTTCCCAGCTGAGCCATCTCCTGAGCCTACACCCAGATTTTTTTACAGGGGTTCTGAGGATCAAACTTGAGGCTTCATGCTTACAGGGGGCACCTGACTGGCTGAGCCATCTATCCGGCTCTTAAGAGGCTGCTCTTACTGGTTTGAAGACTATGCTTTGCAAATTGAGGTGGCAGGACAGACCGTACATTAACTGTGTTGCTCCGGGAAACCCTCTCACCTCTCTGCGTCATTTTGTTTTTCCTCACTCAATGTAGGGGATGGTCACAGTGTCTCCGGACGGGTGAGAGCACAGCTGTGTGCCTCAGCTGCATGTGGTGATCACCCACGCACCTTTAGGAACTCTGAAGACCTGGATAGTCCCTCACATAGTCTGGTGTGCTGTCCGGATGTGACGGGGCATCAGTGATGCTTGTGGCTTCCTGGAGCTTCTGTGTGCAGTGCAAAACTGATTTCCTGAAGGTAAAGAAAGGGTGGAAATCGCCATCACTTTTGAGGTGCCCAAAATATTCTCTTAACAGTGTTCCTCCATGACTGGCCCACCAGTCACCAATCATCAAACCACTCAGGCATCACAGAGCCACACCCACCATGCCTGACAAGTAGTTTGCGTGGTATGCCAACCACTGAAATGAGTTTGGCAAAGGAGAGATTATTCATGAGGCAGGCACGCCTGGGGACAAGCGGACCCCAAAGGAACAAAGTTTGGGGATCTCTGTGAGCTAGCGCTGGAGAAAGGTGTTTGGATCATACTTTTATCTTCTGTTATCATCATGACCACACATCAGAGATGCTCTCTGCCGTCAACAAAAATCAAATCATCAGAAGCAGGTAATGTTCAACATGTTTGTTCAGCAACTAAGAACAGGTGGTTTATTCTGTTTCTGTTACTTTCAAAACAAGGGAACCTTGAGCACATCTGTTGCTCCATAAAGCCACTTCACCCACAAGAGAAGTCCCTTGAGAACCAGTGAGAACAAATAGGAATGTCTCCTTGATGGGACTGTGTCCTAGAAGCTGAACTAAACTTATGACGAAAATTCTTGAGCAAACTTAGAGCCTGCCCAACTGTTCAGAATTCACATATGCCTCCAGGATTGAAAGCGTTGTCCCTCCAGGGACTTCAGCTTCCGGCCTGGAGAGTCCAGCTGTGTCTAAAGACGGACCACCACTTTGTGGGAGCAGAGCCTGCTATTTCTGACCTCCTCCCCCACTCACAAGAGACACATGCTCTGAGTTGGCTAAACTGGATCCGTCTTTCAGAATTCCCATCATCAGGATTCTAGCTCAGTCTTTACTCCTTACTATAGGAAGAAATTCAACTTTCAGTTTCTTAGAGAAAAAAGCCTAGAAAAATCTTCTGGAAACTCTCAGTGGGTGGTTATCTATAGGCGACAGAATAAAGGAGAGTTTCCCGGAGGCAGAAGTTACTTTTGAAATAAAATTATATTTAATTTTTAATTTAATTTTAATAAGCATAATATATTTGTAAGGACACTTATAAATTAAAAATAACTCCTAGTGGTTGTGTGAAAACCATTTCAGCATGTTGTTAGCTAACCACTGACTTAGGATTCACCACAAATAGCGAAACTTCTCCAACAACAAAAACAAAAGCAGTGAAAACATAAAAGCCCGTTGACATAATGCCAGTAACATTTCACTCCAAGTGGCTTCAGAGAAGTCCTCGCGTCCCACTTGCAGGGATGCTCCCAGGGACCAGAGGCCCTGGACAGGACCTGGACTAACAGGTCTGAGTCACAGGGCAGTGGCTTCCCAGTCACTTCAACCGTCTGAGCCTCAGTTTTCCTCCTGTTCTAAAAATACTCCCGCTAACTCATCTCTGTAGCTGGTAGAGTGTCCTACCCAGCCAACACCATGGAATGAGCTCTCAAAACACCATTGGTACTATATAAGATGATTAATAAAGTTCACTTCTTAAAAATATGTGGGCACAAGTGGCATCGTGCCAAACCTCAAGAAAGTGACCATGTAAACCAGAAGACAACCGGGCTCCCTCCACTCACAGTGGCGGCCTTTTCTCATACATGCCTTTTAACCTAAAGTGCTGAGGCATGAAATCCTCACTCTCACTCCACAAAATGTAACCACACAAGGTTCCGCTCTTCTTGTTTATTTATTCTCTTTTAACTTCATTCCCCAAGTCCCTTTCCTCTGAACAAGCAAAGTTCCATTTTATTCTTTTGGCTCCAATGCTGAATTCATCTGTTTTAGTGTATTGGTAATATATACAAATGCTATTTGTTTTGCTTTCTAGCATTTTCACTCTGCCCACAAGACCTGAATACATTGCTCTTGATGCTCTGGCCCGGTCTCTCACCGGCATCCACCATGATGACCATGCACCTCTCTGTCCAGATGTCCAGCTATACAATGGTTCCTCGTGGTGCTGGTTAGTTTTACTTTTTAATTTAATACAATCTAAAGCCACCGGGAAACCAGTCTTAATAAGCAATTGTCTAGCTCAGGTTGGCCTATGGCAGTTTCTCAACCTTCCTAATGTGATCCTTTAACACAGTTCCTCATGTCGTGGTGACTCCCAACCATAAAATTATCTCATTGCTACTTCATAACTGTAATTTTGCTACTGTTTTGAATCATGATTTAAATATCTGATATTCAGGGTGCCTGATCTGTGACCCTAAAGGGATCAAGACCCACAGGCTGAAAACCTCTGGCCTATGCACATGTCTATGGGACGCTGTCTTAATTATTCATTGATGTAGAAAGACCCATCCCACTATGGGTATCACCAGGCATAGGCTGCACCCTTGACTATATAAGAGAAGAGAGAGGTAACTGAGAGCAAAGCAAGATCTCTGCTCTTGATGGTGGATGTGCTACTTTAAGTCCCAGCCTTGACTTCTCCACGATAACGGATTGCAACCTAAAATCGTAAGCTAATTAAACCCATCTTCTCCTAATTGGCTTTTTGACAACGTATTTTATCCCAGCAACAGAAACGGCCCTAGAAATCCCCTGCGTGTTTATACAAAGTCGGACTTAGACTCTTCCAAGTTTATGAGAAACACAAACAGCCATTCTCATTTTTACTTTCAGTGCAAAATTTACTAAATCAAACGAGACATTGAATATTTTGTATAACGTGGGCTTTGTGCTGGTGATTTTGCCCAACAGTACACTAATGAGAGGTTCTGAGCACACTTTTGGTGAGCTGGGCTAAGCTGCAGTGGTTATGTGGGGCAGGTGGATTACAGGCATTTCCAACACTCTATATTTTGAACTTACAATGAGTTCATGGGGCATAACTGAGCTCACCCCAGGTTAGGAAGTATCTGCACTCAGAGCACAACGGTCCTCGATCTCCCATCCTGATTTTATTTGGTATTTTATACCTTTCTAATGGATATAAATGTTCAATTCACTACATAGAAACTGATGTATCATTTTCTAATTTTAACCCAATTATGGTTAGCACCTCCTCATGTGTTTGTTATTTGAGGTCAGGAGAGTCTTCTAAATATTGTCTGATCCGGTCTTTTTCCATTGTGTAGGAATTACCATCATTTTTTTTTTCTGTTGTCTTGAGGGTTTTCTTGGATAGCCTAGCTATTAGGACCACAACTCATCAAAATGCCTTGGGAACACTTGAAAAGGGGATGGAAGTGGTTTTAAGAGCCTGAGGATCAGGGAGTCTGCTGTGAGATTGTATCTCGTAGCTATACCTGAAGTCTCACCAACATGACTATCTAAGATAAGCTGAACAAGGACAACAGTAGACATGCTCGAGTAGCTACGGGAAAGCCCAGAAGGCCTCAACCCCCGCCAGGAACCACAGACAACTAAGGAATGCTGAGAGCAGGAGAAATAGTCTTCTTCAGGGAAGAGCACACCAGCTAGTTTTTCAATACCAAATGGTCAGTCCAGAAAACATAGACATACAAATAACATTGAACAAACTGAGTAGGCTGTATTTCTGTAGTTAGGAATATATATGTATGTATAGCTCCTTTCCTCTCTCCCCTCTCCCCTATCCCTTCTCTTTCCCCACGAGTTAACCTAGCCTGGTCTTGGATTCTTGATTCTCTTACCTCCACCTCCCAAGTACTGGGATTGAGGGCATGCACTTAGTCTCATTTTCATTCCTCCTCTCCAACTCCTTGGTGAGTAGTCTGTTTTTCTTCCTCCATTTTCTCACTTCATAATCCCCAGTCACCTATCTGAGAGGCAAATGCAGTTCAAACTAGAGCCTGTCTTCCTCGTAAACAGTAGCTGGGGCAAAATCTGTCCTGCTAGCTGTGTTTCTTTTTCTGTTCTTCTTTTCTTTTTGAGGTTATAATATAATTACATCATTTCTTCTTCCCTTTCCTCCCTCAAAGGACTCCCATATATCCTTTCTCTCTCTTTCAAATGCATAGCCTCTTTTATTCACACACACACACACACACACACACACACACGTACATTTGACAACATTGCCCATCCTTGAGCAAAACCTAAACAGGGGACCTGTGGTTACCCTAAGGGATAGGCTAGAGCAGAAGGAAGCCAGCTAACCTGTGACAAGGTCTTTCAACATAGTATTGGCAAATCCTTTGGGCCACGTGGATTTGGCCATGGCTAGGTCACTCACACAGAACAACACAATCAACAAGTGGCCAAGCCTAGAGCTAAACACATATTTGTTTCACCACAAAGCCCAAAATTCAACCCATGCTTTCAGTGTTTGTAATTTTGCAGTGTGTCAGTTTGAAATGAGCCCTATGGGAGGCTTGTGAATGGAAAAGCTCCTTCAGCTGTTGAGGCTACACACCCACCGTCAACATCAAGGTTCTTATCAAGCCCTGGGGTAGTAAGAATGCTCTAAAAAAAAATAATAATAATAATAAACACTAGAAGTTTGCCACAATGTGGGCAATTAATTGTTAATTTGAGGCATAAGGGTATGCAAAGACCACTTTCTTCTTAATGGGAATGTAATTTGGCAGGAAGCCTAATATTTCCTTCTCCAGCATGGAAACTCTCAGAAGTTTCTAGAAGCCCTCTATCTCATCACCACCACGCTGAGACACACAGAACTCCCTGACTACATCCTCAGGACAAGAAGCTGGCCAGGAGGCTCTGCACTGCAAGCCACACCTTCAACAGAAAGAGACATTATTAACACTCTGTTCTGTGGCAGAGCATGGGTTGTAAAATGACTGTTCCCCTCAGAGGCTAATTGAGATAATTATAGTTTGCCTCCCAGGACTCTCCCTGAGGATCTGGCTGGCTTTGGTTGTCGTCATTACTGCTATTCTTCTAAATTACTGGGCAGGGCAGGATTGCATGGCTGGGTCTGCTTCAGGAGAACAACAAAAGGACAGTAGATTTTCCATCCGCAGACCTGATTACTGTACAGAGCATGCTGCACCTACATTGGGTGGAAATTAATCGGAAACAAGAGCAAGTGTCTTAATTGTTTTCTCCTGTGGGTCAACTTTTCCAAAATCCAGATGTACTACGTTATTCCTAAAATGCCAAATTCTGCTTCAAAACAGATGGAGTTCTAGAACCCCAGCTATCCTGAGTCAGCAGCTTCAAGGGGTCAAGGATATATCATCAGTGGATCTAAGTCCTGCTCCTATTATTCTGAGATTTGTGGCACTGGCTAACTTCTTTGAGCTTGTTTCTATAATACAGGATAACAGAATTATTGTAACAGACTACCTTTGTCACAGGTAATCACAGCGAACAGCTGAATTCACACATGTACCTACATAGAAGACAGTCTGGCCCTAGGGTTTGTTCTGCAGTGTTGGCTCCTACCAGTGCAATCAGAGTCAGGCTGCAAACCTTTCTGAGCTGGGCTCTGGCCAATGGCAAACAGTCCCAATAGTCCTCTCTTACTTACAGTTCGAGTTCCCACAGTTTTAGCCATCCTGTCAACTGTGGTCTGAATACATTTCATGGAAAAATCCCAGAAATAAATAATTCACAGGTTTTAAATTGCATGCCATTCTCAGTGCCAGGATGAGATCTCACGCCATCCAGCTGTGTCTCATCTGGAATGCAAATGATTCCTTTGTCCAGCACAGCCACTCGGTATCTGCTTCTCACTCATTAGTCATTTAGTCGTCTCATTTATCAGGCTGGCTGCTTAAGAACCACAGTGTGTCTATACAGGGTTCAGTACGATTTCCAGTTCGGTGTATCCACTGTGCATCCTGATATATTCCCTTAAAATGGCGAAAGGAGACCCTAATGTATGAGTTGAATATCCCTAATCCAAAAATATGTAATGCAAAATATCTCAAACTCCAAAACGTTTTGATTGCCAACATAGTATCGCCAGTGAAAAATGCTGTCGTTGACCTTATATGACAAGTCACAGTCAAAATGCAGCCACACTAAGAAATAATTTGTTACATTAAGCTATATGTACAAGGTATTTGTGATCTATAAATCAACCGGCTGTTTAGATTTGCATCACAACGGCACGGCATCTCATAATGCATATGGAAGCAGTCAGAATCTGAAAAAGAAATGGAAATCTGAAACATGTCTGGTCCTAAGCATCTGGGAGAAGGGACACTTAGCCTAGATTACAAGTGATGGCAGCCATTAGTACATAGATAGATTGCAGCCAATAATAAGGTACAAAATAATTGGAGAGAGAATGGACTAAGGAGGAACTACGTCAGATCTGTCTGTCATGTATCAGCTGGGGGATCTTTGCCGCCATTTCCCCATTTGAAAACTGTAACACCAGAATATACCATTTCTTAATTCTCATTCTTTTATCTTAAGACAGCAAACCCAGCGCCTGGACCGGGCAGAGCTCTTCTTGAAAAGTCAGACTTCACAGTCTTTACATGTGTGTCCCTTACATGTATATTGAAAAGAAACTGCCTGAAATAAAGACTAAATGGTGAAATCTAGAAAAGAGACTCCAAAATACCCTTAGCCCAAGAATATTTGAATATTTGGTGGGGGGGGGGGGACTGGATTCCTTGGGCTAATATAACATAAAGAAAGAAAAGGCATTTCCAGGAGACATTGGGTCAGTTGAGATCGCAAAGTATCCAGAGGCAACCTTGAAGCCGAGATTCCACAACTGTCATGGCCTACAAGTAGCTGCAAAATCCTGTCCTTTGTTATCTTTGAGAAGGACTGGTTTAAAGCCACTCACGAGTGCATCACCTCAGCACTAGAAAATGCAGGTTGTTTACAACCACTAGCTGTTTAAAACAACAATAAATGAACTCCAGTTGTCATTAGACTTTGCCCAGCCCTCCCTGAATAGTGGTTTTAGATTAGCAGCCTAGAAGAAAGAATCAAAGTGGAAAAGATCAAAGTCGAAGCCAAGACTAACCCAGGAAGCCAGCTTCCAAGCCACCTGAGATATAGGGAGCTTGAGCTCAAGGGCAGGTTCAAGATTGTCCAGACTCCAGATGAATTTACACTCTGCCTTCCAGTTTATATATGAGGGGTTGGGGGTGGGAAGAGAAGGAGGAGAGAAGAAAAAGAAAGAGGAGAGGAAGAAAGAGAGAGCTCTGCTAGCCCTCCTGAGATATGAGTCTTTTTAAGAATAAACATGGGAAGCTCTAAGGCCCCTAATGTTCACTAGATACAGATCCTCTTAGGGTCTGAACCGTCAAAACCCGCAACTCTACTGGAAAAAGCCACCAAAAACATGCCCTCAATCCCTGTGGTGGTTTGAATGAGAATGGCCCCTGTAGGTTCATTTGTTTGAATCCTTGCTCCCCAGTTAGTGAAACTGTTTTAGAAGGATTAGGAGGTGTGGCCTTGTTGGAGGAGGTGGGCTTTGAGATTTCAAAAGTCCACCCTAAACCCAATGTCTCTCTCTCTCTCTCTCTGTCTACTGCCTGTGGATCAAAATGAAAAGTTCTTAGGTCCTTTTCCAGTGCCATGCCTGTCTGCTTCCTCCCATGATAATCATGGACTAGCCCCTTAAACTATAAACAAGCCCCCAATTAAATCCTTTCCTTTATAAGACTTGCCTTGGTTATGGTGCCTCTTCATAGACACAGAACAGTAACTAAGGTAATCTCCCACGGCAGTGTTAGAACTGTGCCAAGTTGGTACAACTCAACTGATTCTGCTTACCCAGTGTGTGTGAGGGGGGTACTCCACAAGTGTGAGTGTAGAAAGGCATCACAGCCATCCTGCCCATGGGCCAGATTCAGCTCAGTACCCCATGGTAACTAAAAAGGCTCCAGCTACCTGTCTGTGTGCTCAGCAAATAAATGGAAACCAAAAGGGGCTGTGGTGCCATATATTCAGAGTCTTTGCCTATCCTGGACTAAAGCCATGACTTCTCTCTCTCAGAGTCTCAGTTCCCCTCCAATGATAATAATACCTGCCTATGGGGCAGTAAAAACACAGAGGGGAAAGAAAATAACAGCAACTACCATTAGGCTAGACACACACACAAAGACCAGGGATAGCAGATGACAAAGCCATCTCCTCCTTGACAAAGATGACCCTGGACAACTTAATGTTACCTGAGATGAGCTAAATAGGGCCAGAAAGGTAGGATCCTTCTCACATGTCAAAAGTGGGGGAAAAAATTACCCCACATGTGCAGAAAACAGAAGAGTGGTTACTGGTGTCTGAGGAAAAATGAGTGCGGAAGTATTGGTCGATGGAACAAAATTTTAGTTAGACAATCGTAGGTTTAAGATGTCTATTGTTCGATGTAGTGACTGTAGTCAGTAGTTAATGTCTGAGTATTCTCACCACAAAATATAAAAATGTCCATGAGGTATCATATATATCAGCTTGAGTGAGTCATGCTACAATACATACATATATCAAAATGACATGTTATACATGATAAATATCCACATAAATTCTCATCAAAAAATGTTAAAGAAATCTGTCACTTCATCCCTCTCAAATGTGTCTAAATATTAATATTTCAGGACTACGTGAAAATTAACCTTTTCATTTTTACTTAAAGTAATATAATGCATCTCAAACACACAAATGCATGTGTACACACACGTACATGCACACACAGACATACACACACCTTGCCACCTCAGCTCTGCCTCTTCCCTGGGGCTTCCATCTCAGTGCCTGCATGATTCGGTGGCCAGGAAGTCATGAGTCAGCATTTATCCCGTGACTCAGCACCCAGGAAAAGCTTGACTCTGAGCTCAGGAAGGCATGACTAACTCCATGTCTCATTCCCAGTCCCAGTTATTTGCTTCATTTTATTCCTACTGCATTCTCAAACCCCTCCCTGTCCAAGCTTACAGGAGTACCCTCTCACTTGGGCTATTTCAGATGCCTCCAAGTATCTTCTCTTCAACTTCTATTCATGCCTCTGTGGCTCCATTCTCCTAGAACCAGCACACAGTCTTTGGGCTGCAGCTCTACCCCTACCATCTCTCTGGAGTTCTTCTGCAGCTCAAGATTGGGTCACAAATGACCTGTATAATGGCCCCTCGCTTGATCTGGGGCCTCGTCACTACTCTCCCATTTGGCTCACGATTCAGGTAGAATGGGCCTTTTGTAAGACCTTTTAAAGACTACACATCTCCAGTGTTTGCAGACTCTGTTCACTCAGTCTGCCTTGAGCACTCTAGTTACTCTCCTTCACATGGGAATGCCTTGCCATCTTTCCAATTTCCATGCACAGGTCTTCCTTGAGAAATTGCTCGCTGACCCCACGCCCTCTTTGCTCAAGTCTTGGAGTGGTACTGTTCTTTTCAGCATATTCTTTCATAGGTCTTTGGCATTAAGCACAATTGTGAATTCTACATTTGGATCATTTTCTAAGTCTCCACAGGCAGATGTTAAGATACTAGAATGCTAACTCCATCCCTTTATTGCTTCTGTGTAGTGCATGGCTGGGCACATGTGAGGTAATGAGGAGTGAATGAATGATCCTGTGTGAATAAAAATTGTATTTTGGTTTTAAATTGTTTTTAAAGCCTGTGTGTAAACATTTTTTATTTTATCTAAATAGCCCCCCCGAGTATATGAGTGTTTGCCATTGATCTAAAGTCGTGGCTCTCAGCTATGACAGTGTCAACAGGGAATGTTCCAAAAATTCAAAAATTCTGAAGCCCAGCTCCCAGCAGTTTGGTCTAAGTGGGACTAGGCCTTTGTAAATGTTTTCCCATCACTAACTCTGCTGTGCTTCTAGGATGCTGTAGGAGTGTGGCCTAAGTCTGTTTGGAACCCTGCAATCAGGAAATAGAAAGACTTTCTGTCCGAAAAACCCATCTACTCTGGAATAAAATCTAGCTTTCATGTGACAGAGGCAAAGAAAATTTGAATCCTCTCCCCAAATAAGGGACAAGTAAGATGGAGCCTCTTTGTTGAGGTTCTCATCATTGGAGAAAGTGTCTGAAGACAGGCTAACCCTGGAGCAGGAGCAGCTGGAAGACCCTGGAAGGCTACTGCCTATGACTGGATTCAGGCTTGACAGAACAAGTCTAAAGCAGTAAGTCCCAGTCTCAGAGTTGATTGTTCATGAGGACCAGGGTCCTGAAGGTCTATCTGCCCAGCAGAAGATTCATCTGTGTGCTTTGACTCATCACAAGATATGTCTCACATGCCAGGCCAAAATTCTTCAGGGTCTCAGACTGCTAAATCTGAGGCTGGTGATGACAAATTCCTAAGTTTCAAGGTCCATTTTATTGTATTTTATTTTATTTATGTTTTTGTTGTGGTTATGGTGATTGTTTTGAGATGGTATATCATGTAGCTCAGGCTGGCTTGGATCATGTAGCCCCAGCTGGCTTGAAATTCGCTATGTAGCAAGTTCCAGGTATACACCTTGTCCAGTTTTCTGTGGTCCTGGGATGTAACCGAGGGCCCAGTGCATACTAAGTACTCCACCACCCGAGGCACATACCCGAGCTCCCATTTGTTTTGTAAAAAACTCTATACACAAAGTGCTATTAATGAGCCTAGCCTCCTCTCCCTGCCATTCTTTGGGCATCGTTTGTCATTTCATCTTATACCAGAGAGAATAGCCAAGATCAATAAGACAAATGACCCTAAGTGCTGGTGGCCTGAGTAAGGGTGGTGGAAAACCTAGTATAACTGGCTATGAATAGCAGTGTGTCCACTTTCTCAGGAAGCTGGGAATAAATCTCTCTCAAGATCCAGCCATACTATTCTTGGGCATAAGCCCAAAGGACCTACACCCAACTACACATATCATATTCATATTCAACCATAGTCATTGCTGCTCTATTCATAATAGTCAGAAATTGGAAACAGCCTAGATGTCCATCAGCAGATGAATGTATAATGAAAATGTGGTTCATTTATACAATGGAATATTAGTCAGCTGTTAAAAAAAGGAAATCACTAAATTTACAGATAAATGGAGCTAGAAAAAAAAAAAAACATCAAAAGTGAGGTAACCTAGATCCAGAAATGGAAACATATTTATTCTCTTATATGTGGATGTTAGCTGTTAAGCTAAAGAAGCAGGCTATAGTCTATGTAACCACAGACGTTATGTATAGTATGGGACTAAGAGGGAGGGAAGGCTCTCCCAAGAAAGGGAAAATAAATATGTAGTTAAAAAGAAACAGGGGAGAGACCGAAGTGGGAGGATTTAAGAGGGAGGAGGACAGAAGAAAGGATAAGAAAGGGGATACAGGGGAGGAGAGCTAGCAGTAGAGGCCATTTGGAGGATCCTATGGAAATGTAACACTTTAGAAGCTTCTTAAGATATAAACATATATGAGAGAAATGCAAATAGTGTCACCAAATAATAGGGGAGACTGCTTCAGCAAGACATCCTTCACCATCAAGGGAAGCTTTGAGTGCGAGAAATAGGTTACCTTTGAATTTGGCCAAAGGAAAACCTCAAATACCTCAGACTATTGCCAAAGCTATTGCTCTCCACAAAATAGTGGTAAAGCCCCATTGCTGAAGAAAACTCTTAGCTGTCTCACTGGACACGGAGAAGTCAAGCCAGTACTTAACTAGAGGCTCCTCCCTATTGACCAGTGTTCACAGTACTGAAAATTGCTCTGCATACTACCAGAGGAGAAAAGTACACATCAACCCAGCTACAAACACTACAAGAGTCTGCAAGAGTGACCCGCCGGCATAATACACTGGTGCAGTAGTGGCACTAAATTTGAGGAAGCAACCAACCACTGTTTGATAGATTTAAAAGCCCGCTCACATGAAATGGAACCCATGTCTGACACTGTTCCTTTGCCCAAGAACCTGATAGGCCATGAACCTACAGGAAAACCAAAAACTACTGTTAGGTAAAGAATATAGCAATAAAATGACTCCTAGTGATATTCTGCTATACTCGCAGATTAGTGTCTAGCTCAGCCATCTTCAGAGAAGCTTCCTACTGCAGTACACGATAACCCATACAGAGGCCCATGACTAGACAATGTGTGAAGAATGAGTGACTTTCGAACACTCGGTCCTAAGTGGGGTGTTTTCATTAAACCCTCCCCCTCAGTGTTCTGGGAACTCTGAGGAAGAGGAAGTAGAAACATTCTAAGAGCCAGAGGTGATGGACAACACCAAAGAAATAGTGTCTTCCGAACACAGCAGGACTGATGTACATATGAACTCACAGGATAATATGACAGCATGCACAGAGCCTGCACAGATTCAAACCAAATGGGGTCCTGGTGCTAAGAGGGGCAAGTGGACAGGATTTCCCACATATTACCAAGAAATTATCTCCAATTGGCAACTTCTTGCAAAGGAAAAAATTATTTTCTCTAGTGGAGTCTCACTGGTATACTAACCACACTTAAGGATCCCATGCCTAGAAGTAGATGGCCAACAAAAAAAAAAAAACTAACTCAATAGTGTTTCTGTAGAGTTTTCGTCTCAAATTGTTTTTTGTTTTGTTTTGTTTTTAATCTTACTGGTCTTTTGCTTGTATATTATAGTTTCTGATTTTCTGTTTTTATGGTGTGTGTATGTGTGTGTGTGTGTGTGTGTGTTATGCTTTTTCATTTGTTTTATTTTATTCTGATTGTGTGCTTGTTTTTCTAATGAGAAAGAAAGCAAGAAACAGAGATATAGACAGAATGAAGGCATGGAGTTGAGTGGGTAGGGAGGTTAGGAGGATCTGGAAAGAAATGAGGAAAGGGAAACCATGATCAGAATATATTATTTGAATTTCCAAGTAAAAAAAATTAATGTAAGCTGTTGTTTTTTAATCTGCTTATGCTTGATTTTAGATTTAAAGATGATTCTGTGGCCCAAGGAAAGGAAAGATTGACAACTTTAAGAGAGAATGGTATGGCATGGAAGATCCAAGATTTCCTTGGCAATCAGTCTTAGTATCCTTCTTAGTGATGAGGAAGGGCTGATGATTAAAGCCTTGTAGAAGAATCTGTGTCAACCCAAGGGGACTCTGGTAGACACACAACAAAGATTATCAGTAGTTTGCATCCCAGCCAGTCCCTATCAGTGGAATGGGTTTACAGAAAAACTATACTGCTCACCCAACACTAGGGATTAGATTCCAGATATATGGAGCTCTGGCTAGGGAAGCCATTTGTAATAACACTAAGTCTTTACCTAGGCCCTGTTAAAGACAAGGGCATGTGGGAGACCAGCCAGGCCCAAGTAAAAAATACTGGGGCAGAGGCTCCAGCAAAAACAGCATTGCTGGGTATAAGATAACAAATTCCAGGGATAGGTAGCCAGACCAGGGAGTCACCCACAAATTTGAGGTTCTTCTTCCTTTAAATGTCTCTTTACTGGGGAGGTGAACACAACATTAAAAATGGCCAAGGAGCCAACATGAGTGCATTGAGTGAGCCATTCACATGGGGAAAAATAAAGGGATTAAAAAAAAACCCTTTTCCCACCAGAAAGCTTTTAAGTGTCACTTTTGGAAAGTTCAACACAGCAGCATTTGATGGGCATCCTCTCTTCAAGTCACAGCCATGTTTCCAGGCTCTACCATCATTCTTGACCTTGTGGTAAGGTTTGTAGATTTTATCAGGTTTGAGGACAAGCTGCAATTCACTGCCCCTGAATCCTGATAGAGGAATGACAGGTCTGTAAGGAAAGAAGAGAGGGGGCTAGTGTAGGTTATGCAGGAGAAGAAACATCTGGGAAATACATTTGGTGTTCTAAGAGCCATCAGCATGTTCCTGCTGGACCTAGCTGCTTCTCCTCCTCCTCCTCGTCCTCCTCCTCCTCCTCCTCCTCCTCCTTCTATGGGACAAAGGGAGTCTAAAAACATTATTCTGTCTTTGACTTCCAGGTAGCTAGAGAAGAAATTTCTTTGCAGCCTATTGATCCAGCCTTCCTTTCTCTGTTGTAACTCCTGTCCCAACCCCATTATAAGATGACTTCTCTATTTGTTTCCTTGATTAAACCTATTATCCCAAAATAAAATGTGAGTAACAGAGCACAATAGAATTTGTCTAATCCAACAATGACCCACAAAAAAGCATACATTCTCAAATGTCAACCAAGTGATGAAAAGCATGATCATGTCCACAGCCACGTGGTGAAGAACACTGTTAAAAAGAGAGTGAGATGACTCATGGGTAAAGATGCTTGCCACCAAGTATGACAACCTGAGTTCAATCCCCAGGACCAAAGTGGTAGAACGGAAGAACCCTGACTCTTGCAAATTATCCTCTGCCTTCTACACACACACACACACACACACACACACACACCACTACCCACACATACCACACTGCACACACACTCACTCACTCACACATACTTTACACGTAGATAGATACATAGATACATAGATAGACAGATAGAAAACCATTTTTAGAGAAGTGTTGAGTATCTACTGCCAGCCAGATATGGTGCAAAGAACTGTCAGCTCATCAACTCCCTTAGCCCTCATAACCACTCTAAGAGGTCAGGACTCCAGCTGCCCATTCAACAGATTTGTTAGCTTTCTGCAGAAAGCTAACAAATCCCAGCTGGAAAGTGTAAGGCAAATTCTGAACCTAAGAAACATGACTCTGAAACCCTCATTTCAATCTTCTACCCAGCAATGTGTTCCAAAGCAAAGTATCCAACAAATGGGAAATTTTACAAGATTTTCATGTATTGCTTAACATTGTATCAAGCCACCCACAATTCTGGAACTAAACAATTCTAATCACCATGATTATGGGTATGAGCTGGGTACTTCCTCTGGACTGTGTGGGATCACCCATGGCTGGATACTGATCTAAGATATTCTCACCCCTAAGTTTGGCACTATATGGCATCAGCTCAAGTGGAGCTGAACGCAGCATCCAGCTGGTGGGCCTGTGTCATTTACATGGCCATGATCCAAGATTCCCAAGAGCAGCAAGAGGGCAAACCTTGAGACATGAGCATTTCTTATGAAAACCTCTTGTTCTCATCACATTTGCTGAGGTGAACAGACAGGAAAAAGCCAAATTCAAAAGTTAGGGGTGCAGACTCCTTTTCTTGAGGAAAGGACCTTGTAGGTCCTCTCACAAACAGTGATGTACCAGATAGGAGGAATTCACAGTTTTATTGAGTCCACCATATCTACCCATATTCATAATTTTGCATACACCCCCACTCACACACAGGCATGCAACATGCACACACGCAGATGAGCACACACTGCCTCAGCACATCTCCTGCTACAGAATCATCCCGAAGATTTGTTAAGCATGGCTGCTGGGCCTTAGCTCCAGGGTACCTGAGGTAGTTGGTCTGGAGGAAGGGCTGGAAAATGCAGCATTTGGGTTCAAATTCTCAGAGGATGTCTATGTTGGGGAACCGGGATACCCATTGCCATCCTCCCTCGTTCAGTACCTCTTCTTAAGAAGTACAACCAATAAAGACAAGGCAAATTCAAACCCACCTTTAATCCTCCCCCCCCCACACACACACAGACACTCTTTCTGTCTCCCCTATTTAAACCTTTGATGGTGGTTATATTCACATCATTAGAATCTGGCTGCTCCCAACAGCAGTGGGACCTCCTTCTTCAGACACTACCCCAGTGACAGAGAGAACCCAGCTGCAGAGGAGCTCAGAATTTCCCCAAGGGGCTGGCAAGGCTTCTGTGCATTTGGGCAGCTGAGTGGCAAAGGGATCTGGAATACTCAGTCCCAGCCCAGCAAACTTGACTTATGTCCAGCATAATGACAAGCATGAAATTCCAGAAGCAAAGACACATGCAGGCCACAGTCCTGACCTAGGAGATTTCTAAAAGAGTCTCTGAGCCCCACTTTCACACATCCCGCAGCCCACACCAATTCTCTGCTCTTTATTCCCACTTTCTGTATACTTCAATAAGCTGTTGCAAACAAAGCTGTTTGTAATGGAGTTCACATTTGGATGCTAAACACAAACACAGCACTCCCCCCGCCCCATAGTTCCTTTCATCCAGATAATATGTACAATCCAGAAGGCCCATATATCACAGACATGACACTCACACTGAGTTGTTGAGAACCCAAAAAGCCATAACCCTCTAACTAATGCCTTGTTCAGGACCAAGAAGACCACATTAGAGATATGACAAGTGAAAAGAGTTTCACAGGACAGATGGAGTCATCTGACACAGAAGATGAGGGAGATACTTGGAGTAAATATTAAGAATTCCCGAGCTCACTCCTAGCCAGATCTTTGATGGGATACCTGAATTTGGCATGACAAAGTGCTGAGAATAACTGGGTTAGGTCTGACATTTACTCCAGCACAACTTAAGCATGTTCTGGGAATATTGTTCTGTTAATTGACTATGTCAGCAAGATCGCTTAGGAAATTTTTTCAAGGTTCTTGAAAAGACAGACTGTTTTAACCACTTCTGAGTACTCAGGGAATAGAGGGGATTTCAACTGTCAAGAATCAACAATCACTAATTATAGTCATTTTTAACTGGGTCTCATGAAGGATCTCCTTACCAGGTAACACTCATTAACTTAGCTTCAACTTCAGTATGCATTTAAGGAAGATTAAATTCAACTCCACTCAAATCTTCGTTCATCCAGTTCCCTGTGTGATGGAATATGCTCAAACTAATTGCCTTGAAATGTTCTCAACAAATTGGCTTTTCTTTACTACTGCACCCAAAACCTACAAACATAAAAAACCACTTTGTGATCCTTTAGATTAAAATTGTGAGGGTGTTCCATGTCAGGGACTGCAGCACATCTTCATACATTCATCCAAAGGGATTCAAACTATTCATTCAGTGGACAAGAATGTCCAGAAGGCTCACAGCCAAATGTTGGGCAGAGTGCAGAGAATCTTATGAAAGAAGGGGGAAACAGAAAGACCTGGAGGGGACAGGAGCTTCACAAAGAGAGCAACAAAACCAAAACAATATGGGCACAGGTGTCTTTTCCGAGACTGATTCTCCAACCAAGGACCATGCATGGAGATAACCTAGAACCCCCTGCACAAATGTAGCCCATGGCAGCTTAGTTTCCAAGTGGAATTCCTAGTAAGGGGACTAGGGGCTGTCTCTGACATGAACTCAGTGACTAGCTCTTTGCTCACCTCCCCCTGAGGGGAGAGCAGCCTTACCAGGCCACAGAGGAAGACAATGCAGCCAGTCCTGATGAGACCTGATAGGTCAGAGGGAAGGGGAGGAGGACCTCCCCTATCAGTGGACTGGGGGAGCAGCATGGGAGGAGATGAAGGAGGGAAGGCAGGATTGAGAGGGAATGATGGAGGGGGCTACAGCTGGGATACAAAGTGAATAAATTGTAATAAATAAAATTTTTTTAAAAGAAAAAAATATGTCCAGATGAAATCCCTCAGGAACATGAAAAAGAGGCATCAGCTTCTCCTCCCTCTGTGGCATATCTCTTACAGGGAACATGGCACTAAGCTCCTTAGCTGCTTTAGCTCACTAAAGTCTTGGAGAGACTATGAAAAACACTCTTGGATACTCACATCACAGGTGCTGACAAATCATATGCTGTGGAGGGAAGTGAGAAATCAGATGAGTCCAGCCCATCAACCATTGGTCTCTACCCTCCCATATGTGTAAGCCCCTCCCCCCCCAAAAAAAAGACACCAGAAGGAGAACTGTGAGGAGGGAGGCAGGGCAGGGATTAGTAGGCAGAGGCTGAAAGACAAGAGCTTTTCAGGCAACACACAAAGGTTTGCTTTGTCTTTCTCTCCTTTCTGTAGCCAAGGTGATGTGGTCATAAGGCATAACTGCTCTGGACAAACCTGCAGGAGGCCCACTCACATTCGTAAAAAAAAAAAATGGCTTTCTCATCGTCGTGATCTTTCTGCAAATTAGCTGAAGAAGAAATACGGCATGATGTCCAATCTATCGTATACTAGAGACATTACTGTTGCTGTTTGGGGTGTTGATATGTTCTTAGATCAGTAGATCTTGAAATGACAATAGGAAAATGAAGTTGGCTTGTGTGGACATTAATTTATTGAAAGAAATATGGGGTGTGTTGGGGGGGACTAATCTAAGGAAGTGGGTCACAGATTTCAGAGGATATACCAGAATCACTGTCTCAGAAATTAGACTGGCGTGACAGTTGTCTATCTCTCCTCCATGGCCCAAGCAGCTTAGTTATTCATTGGGAATGTGTTCATCAAACACGAGCTTCATCACAGGAGGTATGAAAGATGCTGAGGAAACAGCAGGATGCAAAGCAATCAAATTTTACTTAAAATGCTGCCAGGCGGCTTTCGGTCTGGGGAAGGAGAGCATGCTTTAACTTGATACATGTACGGGGACCAGGCCAGGCAGAAATAGAGGGTTTGATGAGAATAGAGCTAAGACAGTAAGGGAAGATTTTCTTGTTTTCATTGGAAACCTTTTCCAGAAGGGTAGCAGAGCAGATGTCTACACAGAATTGTAGGGTGAATGAATTCCACATAAAGGAATTCAAAAGGCACACACATTTGAGCGACATTCTGCTATGACACATGGACACCAGTCCCTAAGCACTTTCTCTGTATCAGATGCTTTATAGAAAAGTACCTGCCATGAAAACCCTGGGACCTGAATCTGAATACCAGAACCCATGTAAAGGTAGAAGGAGAGAACTGACTTTACAACATTGTCCTCTGACTGCCACATGCATGACATAGCATGTATGTATACTCACAGACAATAATAATAACAAGCAATAATTTTAAATTACAGTTTACAAGCCAAATGCTAGAATATTTGAAAAATCTAGTTATGGATGACACCGAAGAAGTTAGGTCCAAATTTCATGACTACAGACTGACTCCCATCCAGCCAAATAGGTCACCTTTGCCATTTGCCCAACTGTATTTGTTTCCTTCCCCCGATTTGAACCCTATTATGTTGGAGCTTGTGGAGTCCTGTGCTGACAGTTTTCACTGTGATTTCCTCCTCTATCAACTAACAACTCTGCTATGCATTTGACCTAGAACAGTATGTCATTTTGAGGGAAAAAGAGAGCCATTATTTGAGTAGCAGGGTCTTGTGTAGGCCAACTATTTCAATCCCACTGTATAGCCAAGGATGGCCTTGAATTTCTGATCCTTCTGTTTCTGTCTCCCAGGTCCTGGGATTACAGCCTGCAACACTATGCCCCCTTTTATGCAGAGATGAATGAAGAACCCAGGGCTTCCTGCAGCACACTGAGTAAGCATTCTACCAACTGAGCTACATTCTCAGCGCAAGGAAGTCTTTGATGTCTAAAAATCAGCTCTCGGGCGGGGGGTGGAGGGGAATCACCTCTAAGAAAGAACCAGCTATGGAGAGGACAATGAGGACTTGGTGACTTACTCTGTTCTTACCTAAGGACTTGATAACCCCAGAAGTCCTTGATTTGGATTAGCAGAGAGCCTCCTGAAGCCACAGGGTGACCCAAACCAGGTGTCCAAAGAGGCTGTGACAAGTTGCCCTGGACCCTCCGAGAAACATTGGAAATCCTTCTGCCGATGTCACACAAAGATGACTCTTCTCCCACCCCATGTCACTGTTATGTAGTGGCATGAAGGTCCATCTGAGAGGCTCCTCGAAAATTCCTGTACCTTCTCAGCCTTAGAGCGGGGGAGAGTCTCCACACCATGAATGGCTGGGACCCACCTCCAAGATACAACAACCGTATTGTTCAAGATCTCCCAACTTGTGTGAACCTCTAACATACAGCGGCAACAGCACCCGGGAGCTTCTTAGCCTCATAAACTTACCTCATTCCCACTCATCAGAATCTACACTGGGATAAGATTTGCAGATGTCAAGTTTGAGAAGTTTTGCTCTGGGGTCCAGGAATGCTGGGTTTTGTTCTGTTTCATTCTTGATTGATTCATTCATTCATTCATTGACTGGTTGATTGACTTTGCAAAAAAGTATGTATAAAGCTTTACATGAGGGCACACAATTTCAATCCCAGCACTCAGGAAGCAGAAGCAGAAGCAGGTGGATCCCTGTTAGTTAAAGGACAGCCAGGTCTATATAATGACACCCCGTTTTAAGAAAATAAAAATGTATGTAATGCCCAAATGAAATGAAACCCATTACTTTGCATGCGGATTTAAAAACTACCATTAACTTGATGGAGGACAGGCTTTACTTTCTCTTATTTCCACAAACCCATCCCCTCTCCTCCACATGGTTTCTTATATATACACTCAGGAGAAGTGAAAATGGTGTGAAACAGAAATGGAGGAGGGCCCAGTAGAGCTCTGGGTGAAGTGTTATTCCAGTACTTGTTCATGTGTATGGGGAGTGTGGGTGTGGGTGCATTCACGTGGAGGCTAGAGATTGAGGTCGAGCAGCTCCCTCTATAGCTTAATACGTTAGTTTTGAGACAGGGTTCATCATTGAACCAGTTGCTCATAATTGGCTAGACTGGCTGGCCAGACAGCTTTACAAGTCCTCCTGGCTCCAACTTGCCAGTGCTGGGTTATGAGCCCAGGCTGCTGTCTCTGGCTTTGCGAGTGTGTGCTGAGGATCCGAATGAAGGTTCTCAAGCTCGCACATCAGGCATTTATGACAGCGTTATACCCCAGCCCTGTCGGCTGCTTTAAAGAATGTAATAAGCCCAGCAGGAAACAGATATAGACCAAACCTGGGGCTGGAATACTACAGGATATCACAGAGTAATTCAAATGGTCAAAGGCAACCAAGGGTGAGTCATGGGTCCCCTCCTCCCCCGCAGACTACAAAGGTGCCCTCCCACAGAAGTGCCTTCTATAGCGAGGTCCCCTCTGTGGCTGTCACTCTGAGTTGGGAGTCTTTACATACATATAACGAGATACGTTGGAGATGGGACCTCAGTCAACTTGAGAAATTCATGGATATTTCATGTATGCTCCATGCATAGTCTGAAGGTGATGTTGTGTTTTTCTTTAATTTTGTGTATGAAACCAAGTTTCATGGTGTGAAAGTTTTCACTTTAAGGAAATTTCAGATTGGAGGGATTAATAACGCCCATCCTGTATGTGACAGAACAGAAGCCCAGGATGGCACACAGGGCTTCTTTGTGCCTTATTGTTGCTTTGATTTTGTTTTCATTTTGATTCCCTGTTCCCTGTGTTCTCTCTCCTGTTCCTCTGTCCTGACTTGGTCTCCAAGACATCTGCCAGCCCAAGTGGCTTAGGCTGAGAAGCCCTGTATCCCAGCCTCCCACCCTGCAGGCACCTCTCAGCCCTTAGCATCTTTCCCTTCTTCTCTGTTCCTCAACAAAGCAAGCGTAAGGCAGAGCCCCGTTTTCCGTAGGAAACCAAATCTCCAAACCCAGTGTATCATGACAGCCATGGACAGCCTGTCTTCCTGCTTGGGCCAAGGGGTCAAAGATGTGGAGTTCCCCCAGTGAGAACTTCGCTGAGGATGGATGATTGTGCTTGGAGAAGGGGGCCTTCCCAACAGAACATTTGTTCCCGACAACCAGGGTATTTTCTGTTGTTTCCAAGAATCAATAAAGTCTGGGCAAAATTCTGACAAAGCTAGTCATCTTGTTGGGGTAGGAGGCAGAAGCAGAATATCTCAAGAAAATTCAAGTCAATTCAAGGATGTCTGTCGCTCCTCAGTCTTGTCTCTTGGAGGAGCCTAAACTCCCAGCAAAGAGACATCTCAGCAGCTTAAATGTCCTAAAAGTCTCAAATGCTAGTTTATGCCAGTCCTTCAGGCTGGCAGTAACTAAGTCCCCATTATCATGGTTAGGGAAATTACTCTTTAAAATAACAAGCCTGAAGTAAAGGTGTGCTGTAGAGGAATTTTATTTCAGAACATGGCTGCTCTGGCAAGAGACCACATCCAAAGACCTTCTAGGTCCGTGTGATCTGGCTGGAATACAGACATGCTTTTAAACCCAAGAGACAGAGGCAAGCAGATATCTGAGCTCAAGGCTAGCCTGAGCAAATTTAAGGTAAACAAAAGCTTAGGTTCAGGGTGGTGGCACACGACTTTAATCCCAGCCCTCGGGAGACAGAGGTATGTAGTTCTAGTCAGTTCATGCTGTTTGGTTGAGTCAGTGAGTTGAGAGGCAGTGCAGTGGAGTTGTGTTCATGGTAGTTCAGTTTTTAACGGGAGAGTTTTACAAAGAGAGTTTGAGGAGAGAGCAAGCTAGACACAGGTGAACACAGAATGAGCCAGAAAATAAGAAGGAGCCAGAAGATTAGAACAGATTGCTAGAGTTAGTTTGAGGTCAAGCAAAGCTATTTAGTGAGAAACTGAGAGAAGCCAAATTGAATCACTCAGCTTGGAGAGGAGCTTGAGCCAGAACAGCTGAGTTGAACCAGCCACTCAGAGTTTAGACAGAGCTAGAAAGGGTGAGCTTATTCAGGGGTACGTCTCAGAGGCTGAAAACATTCCAGACCTAGATTAGACTGGGTGGAGGTGAGAAGCTTCAGGACCAGACCAAGGTTAGCAGACAGAGGCAGTCAGCTTCAGAGATGACAATTAAATCAGATGAATAAAAGTTACTTTTACAGGGTACAACCACAAGACTGAGGGCAAATGAGGGCTGGAGTGATGGCTCAGTTAATAAAGTGTTTGCCTTGTGAGCATGAAGACTGGAGTCCTACCCCCCCAGAACCCACAAAGAAAAGGAAAGTGGGGAGGAGAAAGCTGGGCATGGTGGTGTGTGTTTGTAATTCCAGCAGCTGGAGGCAGAGATGGTCAGACCCTTGGAGTTCACAGGCCAGCCATCCTGCCTTACTTCAGAAAGCAAGCTCTAGACCAGTGAGGTGAACGGCTCCTCGGGCCTCTGCATACATGTGTACATTCACATCAACAGACACACAAGCATGTACACACACAACACACTAAGAATGGAAATGACACTAAGCAAAGCTGCTAACGCCCAGTTCCCAAACCCAAACTCCAACCACCGTCTTCCTCCAAAGAAAGACCCAACAGCGCAGTACTGACACTTCCAAGCCGGGGAAAGCAGGCCTCTTGCTCTATGCCGAACTGGTTTGGGGACAACACTGCTGACAGTCCTCCCTGATTTTTCTGCGGCTCCACTACGTAATTTATGTGCTCGTCAGACACAGTTTTCATTTAATCAAGAGCTATCTTGCCCAACCTTTCAACTGCAGCTAACTTTGTACAAGATGAAAATAGCCCAATCCATCATGATGATAGAAATTTTTCTGTGTCTTCCAGGCCCTTCCTGCCAACAAAATGCCAGGAACCTCGCTGCCTTGGATGGCTTATTTGAATGCTGCAGATCCAAATTTCATTAGGGCTGTGTAATAGCACGTCCTGCCCACAGGCTAATGCGTGCCACCTTTGCAAAGCTGACCACATCTGCAAGCACCGTGCCACCTGTTCATGGGAGTGGGCCTCCAGAGCAAAGGAGAACATGGAAGCAGGAGAGCCCTGCGAGTTTTATAGATCCTCCGCCTGGTAGAGCCTAGGGCAAAAATTTAAAAATTGAAGTAAATTAAGACGAAGAAGGGTGTTGTCAAGCTGAAATGGGGATGTTCCGGGGCAATAGCTTAGATGAAGCCACGTCCCTGACAGATATCCTGGACTCCTGTACCTATGTATTCAGAGGCTGATGACCCCAGTTGCCGTTCTCATGAGAGTGGCCTCCAGCAAATCCTTCACCCGCCTGTGCCTCTCCTTGCCTGTAAAAGGAGAACAGACGTGTGAACCTGCAAGGCTGCAGCGAGGATGGAAGGAAGCTCAAGAACTGCTTTGCCCAGGGAGGGGCCCGGAGTGACCGCTTGACACTGTCCAGGGTGCAGACACATCCGGTCCGTTTGTTCGTGGTTTTGTGTCTGTGGGCAGAGCCAAGAAGTTTGAATTCTTTTCATTCTCAAACCATGTCACCTACCCACCCACCCACCCACACACACACACACACACACACACACACACACCAACCCTCCTTCCCCATCTTCCTATCTCCCTCCTCTTCTCAACTTCTCTTCCGATAGAATGCTGCAGGGATTGACAGAGGCAGGACAAGCTGGAGGACAGGGATATTCAGAGGGTAAAAAGTCAGAAACAGACAGAGGGACAGATGCCAGCTCGACTCACCATGTCACCTCCAGTCACCTCCAGCACACAAAGCAGTACCTGTGCACACACACCGCTCACACATATGCCACCCAGACACCTATAAGCCCTGTACAGTTCTGTGTTGTCCACGTTTGAACTCTGTAAAAACTGACTCATCCTTCCGCGCTCCTATATGACTGTGGTTTTCACTCAGTAGTATATTGTAGAGATCCACTCATTAACGCATAAGGCTATTGTTCATACACGCTCACTGCTGTATAATATTCCACTGTGTGACAAGACCGTAATTTAGCCCCCTGCTGATGAACGTTTGTGATGTTTGCAGGGTTTTACTCCAATAAGTGGAGTGGCAGTAAACATCCTCACAGAGGTACACAGCATCAATAGACTCCCAAGGTGTGCAACTGGAAGGACTTTGCAGGCCACAGGTTACACATCGTTCTGACTTTATTTACTGTTTTGACTTGATTATAGCGTCAAGTTGTTTTTCTGAACATCTTGTTCCAGTTACACCCTGACTTTCTAACTCATGCCAAAAGCACTGCAAACACCTTTGAGGCTGTCATTCCTATTACGCAGGGAATGCTGGGGGTTTGGAGCCCGGGCTTAATGGGTCCCCACACCAGCCACCTGGAAATTCCAAGTCACAGACCTTCACCAGGAACGGAGAGGTTTTTGTGGGCCCCTGGCTTTGGGGATAAAACCTCCCCAGAATTACCATATACTCTCCTGCCCAGGAGTAGAACAGTCTGTAACGGCTGCTGTTTTCTACACAGACAGTGGCTGAAAGCTTCCGATTTCTCTTCCAAACCACTTTTCCCCAGGCAGGCTTTCTTTGTTGGACTGCGATGTCTGATGTGTCGAATGAGGCAGGAGTTTCCCCATTTGTCTGACCCGCAATGCTTATTGGAAAGACCCCTGCACTATGAATGCTCAATCCAACGTCACAGAGTAGAATTAAAGTGTGATCCCCGTGGCTGACAGCACTCTACTGACAAAAGTCTTTCTCCTTGACTCGACTACATTTCCCAGCATTTTTTGCAACATCCTACGGCCACGTGACTGAATTAGGGCCAGTTGACTATAAACAGAAAGGCTAGTTTGCCACTTCTAACCCTTTCCCACTCACCACCACTCCCCAAATATCCTCCTCTCTTCATGGCTTGCTAGCTAAACACAGTCTCATCCCTTCTGGTGTCACCTGGGTTCACAATGGGAATCTGGCGGTGACACTTTATACCCCGTTGTGTTGCTATTGTCATCTGTTGTTGCTATTCGTGTTGTCAATCATGGTGGAGAGAAGATCTCAATATGCGACTTAGGCTGACCTTGAACTCATGGTCTTCCAGCCATGAGTTGTGGTATCTTTTAAAGACCAACCACAAAGAACCCGTTTTATCTTTGAAGAAAACAGAGAAGCTTCATTGTTTCCTTATGTGCTCACATGATCCTTTCAGGCACAGAAAGATGAGCACATGGGTGCATCACACGAGCTATTTGCTGTTGAAGTACTCATGCTAGCCTGCAGCATTCTGAGTGGTTTCGCTCATACTTCTAAACAGTGTGTATCCACCAACTGAGGACCAGATCATAAGGAACACATACCAACTGAAGTTCCACTAGCAAGTAGTAGGGTACATTAGTCATTCAGGGCGACACAAACTTTAGTGGGTTAAGACGATGATGGCTATCTTCCATTGTATTGGTGCGTTAAGAGTTAGGACCCCGTTTAGCTCACAGGCTGCAATCATGATGTGGTCTAGGGGTGGGTTATTAAATTCTAGGTTCCTTCACAGGACTCAGTTCCTCAGGGGCCACTATGCCTAGAACTAGTTCCTCAGAAGTTGTGGGGCTTCCTCACAACATGGCTTCCTAAGTTCATGGTCCTAAGCAAGGCGATATTTTATGCCTACCAGCAAAGAGCAGGAAGTCCACAAGCAACCTAAAAATGATGATTGCCAGTTCACTTGTAAGCTTTCTGAGACTAATCTCTACATTTTGTTTACCTGGTCAAAATTCTTAGTTGCATTTCAGACTGTCTCCACTATTTCCAGTATTAAATGTGGGTTTACATCCAGATTGCATCTTCGGTTGCAGGCAATGGAATGGCCCCCTATTCCAGGGGCATTTAGAGAAAGAAATAGCCCATGACCTAAACCTCCTTTGTCAGCACTTAGCAATGTGACTCAAAACTCCAGCTCCAACCCAGATGATTCTTGAATGAAAAATGTGGGGATTTTGAACACTTGTTCACATAGGTGGGCTTTGCCAGCTGTTGATAATTCTATGTAATTGTCTATCTTTGTGTTTCTCAAACAGTAGGATGAACCGTATACTTTGTAAATATACCTGTTATATTTTCTCATTCTATGGATGTTAAGTAAATATCATACATTGCTTCTTAAATAATAAAATTATGTTTACAATTTCTTAAAATCAACTTTTTGTAACATGCAAAAACAAAAATACAGGGTTGGGGGGTCTTGCTTTGCTTTGGGGGTTATTTCTTGCATGACAGGGAAAACCGGGGAACAGCATTGCCTCCAAAGACAATTTCAGGCTCAAAGTTCTCTGAACTATCCCTGTGTCTTACACATATATCTTCTTCCTCCCTCCAACTATATAGCCATGGATGAACCAGCCACTTTGGGAAAAACCACTCCAGTCTGTTTCCACGGTCCTATCAGCTGCACAGATGAGGGAATGCTTCTCCAGCAAGCCCAGGCATTTTAATAAGCCATGGCTAACTCAGGGCATGGAATCCTTCTGCCATGTCAAATATGAAATGCTGCCACAGCTGGCCCAGGGTGGGAGAACCCACCTCCTCCCTGGGATAGTACCCTGTTTCCAGACACAACTGCATGTGATCTAAAAACGGAGCTCATTCCTGCAGCTGCCCTCTGCATCCAGGAGAAACAGACATATGCTACGTGGAGAGCAGAGAGTGATGGAGCCAGAGTTGGTTTGGTTGGAAGAATTTCATCGGAGATAGGAAATAGGTAGAGAGGGAAAGAGGCAGGAGCCGAAAACAAACCTAATTGTCCCAGCAATCTTGCAATGACATTTTGAAGTACACTGTCATTTTGAGTTCTAGAACAGGGAATATTTCCAGATGTCGAAATAGTCCTTGCCAAAGGCCAATATGGTAAATGTTCTTCCTGAGGCTTATTTGGAAAAGAAAATAGTTGCTTATGCATTTATTTTAAAAAATGACTCTACCAAGATTTGCAAGCACTGGAGACGGACTGAATCTTTCCCTGTCTGTTAATTTTATTCTTTCCTTCCCATTCCCTGTCCTCAGACTGGTCTGGTGGGAGAAGACACTGATATGCATGCAACTGTGATACAATATGGGTAAGTCTCCAAAAATGGTCATCACCACAGCACAAAAATTCTGGCTGAGAACTACTGAGGATGGTATTGATGGGTAATGGGAACTTCAAGGTGACCAGAGGTGGACAAAATGGGAAGAAAGTCAAGGGAAAGAGTTGCTTCACACAAAATGAAGGTGGAAAAGTCCAGGATAGTTCATAGCTGCCTCTGCTTGTGCATACATTAACTTATCTCATTATGGTGGTTTGAGTGAAAATGGCCATTACAGGAAGTGGCACTAGTAGGAGGTGTGGCCTTGGAGTAGATGTGGCCTTGTTGGAGGAAATGTGTCACTGGAGATGGGCTTTGAGGTTTCAAAAGCTCAAAGCTCAAGACAGGTCCAATGTCACTCTCTCTTCCTGCTGCCTGCTGATCCAGATGTAGAACTCTCTCCTCCTCCAGCACCACGTCTGCCTGCATGCCACCATGCTTTCTACCGTGATGATAATGGTCCAAACTTCTGGAATGTAAGCCAGCTCCAATTAATGTTTTCCTTTATAAGAGTTACCATGGTCATGGTGTCTCTTCACAGCAATAGAACCCTAAGACACTTATCCTCCACCATCCAAGAAGGGCTGTCGTCACCCACACTTTACAAACAAAGAAAGGGAAATAAATGGCAGCTCTTTCAGATTCTTCCAGCTAGACCTGACTAGTAGTTCCTTGACTGGTGGGGCTGGTGGCTATGAAGGGATGTGGGGGAGAAAATGGAACACGTTGTCAAAAGATACGGAAGCAGGAAGAAGCTGGATTGTAGAAGTCTACACACATCGTATTAGGAATTCACAAGCATTTAAACAAACCCTGAAGGAATCGGAGATGGTGCCAGGGGCTGGTGTGGGTTCCAGAAAGCTCATGGCATGTTCCACGTGGAAAATGAATTGAGAACAGGCAAGGTTTGGCAGTGGGGTCTCATGAAGCTAGTTAGATGATGTGGCCTGGAGCCGGGGACAGTGGCCAGGACAATTCCAAGAACCAGTCTGGTCAGCTGGGTTCTACGAGCAGATATAATGGATTAACAGAGGTGAGGAAGGAAGAGGCAAAGCAGAAGAGATGACTTCCACATTGCCAGCATGGGCTCCATGCCAATGGTTGCACCACCAGGAGAATTCTGTGAGGACAATGGGGACTAGGGCTCATCTCCCACCATTTGTGGACAGAATGCTAAATACTTTGAAGAGTCTGCTGCAAGTCTACCCTGCTAACCTGACCAGAAGAGTTGGTGTTTGGAGGGCACTGTGCCTTTGTGTCCTCCCAGCCTGCCTTCTGGCCATTACTTTTCTTTAAAAAAAAAAAAAAGTTCATGCATATGGATGATTTGCTTGCATGTCTGTGTATCACATGCATATCTGGTATTCTAAGAGGCCAGAGGAAGACATTCAATTCCTCTGGGAATGGAGTTACAGATGGTTGTAAGCCACCATGTGGATGCTGAGAATAGAACCTGGGTCCTCTGGAAGACAAGCCAGTGGTCTTACCAGCAGAGCCATCTTTCTGGCCCCATCAATTTATTTTCAACAATGTCTGGCGTTGGTCATCCCAGGTGAAAGATGATGAAATGCATGTCTCTGGACTATTCCTCCTTTACTTAACTTGCCTGAATTTTCTTTTAAACCCAAATCAGATTTGATCCCAGCCATATTTGCCCAACACTCTAAAACCATGTGTGAGATTTTAATCTGTATATGTCTTATTATTTCACACTTAACCCACTCATACGGTGTGGACAAACAGCCATTTGACATCCAGCAAGCCTTTCTGGACTTTTTATCTTTTCTCTCACACATAGGACAGGACAAGCTGCCAAGTGTAAACAAACTTTTTCTCTGGGAGATTTAAATCTGATTTTAAAGGTGTTTTAAGACAGAAGTAAAAAGGGGAAGGGGATCAAGAAAAGGAAACTGGGGAGATGGCTCAGCCGGTAAAGTGATTGTGTATACCCGAGTTTGCATCCCCAGCAGTCAGGTAAAAATCCAGACATGGCAGTGCAAACCTGTAATCCTAGCACTGCTGAGCAGAGACAGGGGCATTCCAGAAGCTCACATATTGCTGAATATATTAGTTCCATGTCAGTCAGGGAGCACGTCTCAAAAGATGAGGTGGAGAATGATAGATGATGCCAACATCAGCTTCTAGCCTCCATATATGCACATACAAATACATGTACATACATGAGTATGTACATATTCGTACCCTTCTCACTTGCACAAGCATGCACATACAGAGAGAGAGAGAGAGAGAGAGAGAGAGTGAGAGAGAGGAGACAAAGAGCATAAAGCGCAATAGGAAAGGGGACACCGAAACCACGGGCGTGGTGCGAAATACCAAGGTCATGAACACCATGCCCCATCGTTACACCGCTGGCCTCATGTCTCTCCATGGGAAAACACATTTTCTCAGTAGATAAAATCACTTGAAGATGCCAAGAGAGCAGACACGCTGAGTGACGGGCTGCCGCTTAGTGGATATTTCCAACTATTCCAACATGCTTATCTGTTAGTCACTCCAACGTCCTGAGCTGACCTGTGCCTCCAGTGTTCCATCCCTGCAGGAGAGGGCTCTGCAGATGCAGGGGCCGCTTCAGATTAAATTATTTTTATTTGGGACGTTTACCCCTTCTCAACAGAGAAACAGCAGAAGTAACTCAGAAATGGTATTTGTTTTACAGCTGCTGACACATCTCAGGGTTATGAAAGACGTCTGCATTCTTTCCCCTCATTTAGCCAACACTTTGGAGAACTCGCTTTTGGACTCTCGGCTCTGCAGGGCTCTCTCTCCTCTCCAGAACAGACTGACCTCGGCTCTGTTCTTTTCTGCTGAGTCATACCCCCAGCACCCAGCTCTGAGCACTTCATTTGTGGGGATGGAGGAGCTAAGTCCAAGGCAGAGCTTGTGTGAGGAGGAATGGCCAGCTAGAGAAACTCAGAACAAAATGCGCAGCCCAGACAAGGCTAGCAGCTTCTGCATCCAGACCTAGGAACTATGTGCCTTCTCCACCTGTCTCCAGCCTCTCCAACCCAGCCCCAGTTGTTCAGGGGCTGCTGAGGGATCCCCAATAAGGTCTCTTGAAGAATTCACTTGGGCAATTTGCTGATAATCAGTGTAGATTACTTGGAACTTAAGCCAGTATTTTGTAGACAAAACGTATTCTAATACTACAATGTGAACCAACTAATTGAAGCCACATTCACCAGCCAGCACAGGGAAGGAAGATAACAGGACAGGAGGTGGCCTGTCTTAGTCAGAGTTCTGTTGCTGTGAAGAGACACCGTGACCGCAGCAACTCTTATAAAGGAAAGCATTTAATTAGAGCTGGCTTACAGCTTCAGAGGTTCAGTCCGTTGTTGTCATGGTAGAAAGCGTAGTAAGTAGCACACAGGCAGACATGGTGCGAGAAAAGGAACTGAGAGTTCTACATCTGGATCCGTAGACAGCAGGAAGAGAGCTACTAGGCCTGGCTTGAGCCTTTGAAACCTCAAAAGCCCACCTCTAGTGACACACTTTCTCCAACACCTACTCTAGCATGGCCACACCTTTTAATTTTTTCTTTCTTTCTTTCTTTTTATGGTTTTTCAAGACAGGGTTTCTCTGTGTAGCCTAGGCTGTCCTGGACTCGCTTTGTAGACTGGGCTGGCCTCAAACTCCTGAGTGCTGTGATCAAAGGTGTTCACCTTTATGCCTGGCTCTGGGAGCCACTCTTATTCAAACCACCCACCCTATGGTCCATCTTGTTTGTGTTTAATCTCCTCAGATCTTATGTAGATGGAGACATTTAAAGGGACCACGCCCAGAGACTTTGACCTGCCATTACCAACTTCCAACTTCTGTGACATACTACACCGCACTCAACACACACACACAACTGCAAGAGAGCAGCTACATGGTGGCTGGCAGGTTTTTTTGTTTTTGTTTTTGAGTTTTTAGACTAAGGAATGACTATCACCATTTTTGAGCATGTGCTTGATGCTATGTACTTATTAATATGCCCCAAGGCTCTCCCACATGAAATTTGAAGTGGCTCAGGAGAGGAAGAAGCATAAAATAAGAAAACTATAAGAAACGAGCATTATAACCAAAGAAATGTAATTGGGATTGAAAAGTATAGGCAAGTCCCTTCAAGATGGCAACCAGGAAGTCACCATCATTCATCTTCTATGTCTCCTGAGATGCTCTGAAGTTAAAATTTAGGACAGGAATGAGTGTGCACACACAGTTACTGTGTCAGAAGGAGGCTGTAATGAGCTCAGATTGACTCCTCACTGAGTGTATTTCTAGTCATTCAGTCTTCCAGGAGTCCAGGAGCTTAGGGTGTGGGAGGGGCAAATGAGGCAGCCAGGAATGAAGACAAAGCCTATTGCCAAGAAGTGATGGCACACTTCTTAGCACTCTGGAGGCAGAGGCAGGCAGATCTCTGAGTTCAAGGCCAACCTGGGCTACAGATTGAGTTCTAGGACAAGCAGGGAGACTACAGAGACTACCCTTTTTTTTGAGGGGGTGGGAGGTTGAGATAAAACCCATAAACATATCATCATGGTCTTCAGATAGAGCCCAGCCCCGACAGATGTGCCAGTGATGCTGGGTACACTGTCTTCTGCTCAGCCAATCTGTGAGCAATGTGACCAACAGATGTCTCTTCCTAGCCAGTGGGAGGGGCCCCTATCCCTACGCAGGAGAAGTAGACCTCCTTATGCTCTGCTGAGCCTGAGGCACACATTTCCAATAAAAACTCAGTCACGTCACCACCAAGAGGTTTTCTTGAGAGGCCCAGCAATCAAAACGTTCCCCAGAGAAGTCGAAAGAAAATGGCTTGTTAACAGCTGGGAGACAGCACCAAGAAAACTGGCCACCAGAGAGGAGGGTTGGGGATCAAAGGTTACCCAAAGACCGTTCTGCTGGATGAGCATCTGTCTCAGGCCGTCTGTAAAACTCAGCTCGATCATAAATGGTGAGTGAATAACTCACCCTAGGAGATATTGTCGAGGGCCCCAGAACTAGTTACTCACACTAGTATAGGGCTAGGGATGTAATTTAGTCGGAAGAGTGACTACCCAGCATACATGAGTTGCTGGTTTCCACCCAAAGCACTGTTTACATAAGATCTGGCAGTACATACCTATAATCCTGGCACTGGGGAGGAAGAAGTTAGGACGATTGGAAGTTCAAGGTTATCCTTATCTCTTTGCTGAGTTCAAGGCAAGCCTAGACTACATAAGGCCCTGCCTCAGAAAGAACAAGTTTCACCATGTTGGAAATACTGCCTCAGGGTTACTATTATTCATATTACAAAGTATTTTGATTTTTCAATAGTAACAAATGGCGATATGCTCTGTAGTAACAAATGTGCTCTGTGCTCTCATGGGAGCCCACTGATATGTGGTGCCTGCACCACTCAGTTCTTCCCCAGCCAGGCTCCAGGCCCTCTCTGCCCAGAGCTAGTTGTCAGTCCTGGGTATTTTTAGACCTGGCTGGCTGGCTCCTCTTTCAAAAGGGCAAGATGAGAGCTTGGCACCACGAATAGCAGTTTTCCAATTTAAAAAAACCAGTCCCTGGTTCTGTGGCCGCACTAGCACTCGAAGGGGGTGAGTTGGCTGCACCCACCTGCAAATTCCTAAGCTGTCCATGTAGATCAGTGATTCTGAACCTGCGGGGGTTCAGGCCCCTTTGGGAATCCAGCAACCCTTTCACAAGGGTCACCTAAAACCATCAGAAAACAGATTACTGTTCATAACAGCAGCAAAATTAAACTTTGAAGTAGAGGTGAAAATTTTTATGGTTGGGGTCACCATAGCCTGAGGACCTGTATTAAAGGGTCCGACATCAGGAAGGTTGAGAACCACTTTGGGAGATGCTGGCTGGGCCACCTTCTCTTCCTGTTGCCCACACCCTGCTCCTCAGGAGCATCTTAGGCACCCTAAGAAAGGGTACAGATGCTTTCCAAACCAATACAACCTTTATGTCAATCTTCTTTTTAGTCCTTTGATCCCTAACAGCACCCCCTTCACCCAGGGTTTATAGGTTTGCTTTCTCTTCTATATGCCTATGGAACTTTCTATAAGCCAGTATCATAAAGCATATCACATGACTTCCTTTTTTAAAATTCTGTTTCCCCTGCTGAAATGACTAATAATTATCTTTAAATCACCAGCTCCTAGCACAAGAAGCAATTATTTTGCCAACAGGACCCCAACCCCTCCTCCCATATCTATGGCAGACATGACTAATCAATCATGAATTTCTTTCCTGCTAAGCCTACGTATGAAATAGAGATGGTTTTCAACACAGTGACTACCACAACTGCAGGTGGAATAAGAAGAAAGAGGGGGGAGGGAGAAGAAAGATGAATCCTGATTGCAATAAAACTTAGCATAATGGCTGAAACTTCGTAGATGCACCATTAAGCTTTTTTTTTTGGATTGAAGTGCTGTCAGATTTCTGAAAATAAAAATAGTAAACTTAAAAAGTAATGCAAAAGCCTACATGTTGAAAACTAGGACAGGTAGATAAACAGCCAGTTGGCAAACGCAGATACAGAACCAAAATATCTTCATGGAATTCACCCAAATTAGCTCAGCCAGAATGATGTAACCCCAGTTAGATCAGACATGCTGCTCGCACCAATTAGGCTGATCAACTGTACTGTCGATATGTGTTGGCAGGAAGTTCTGTGCTGAAATTTTGACATGCATGATCTTGCTAGGATCACACGGTTCACAAATAAGTATGGGCAAAAACATTAAGACAGTACTAAAAGCATCTCTGAACATCTTGAGAGGAACCGGCCAACACTGTGTTCTCGGGAAGAGACACAGAACATTCCACTCAGTACCGACCAATGTTAAATACTCTTCTCCATTTATATAGTTAAGCAGCTGCGTGATATCGTTTGGTAGGAACCCGTACGCAGGGCTGGGGAGAGGGTTCAGTGCCAGCCTGAACCCGTGGGACCCGTGTAAAAAGTCAGGCATGGTGGTGTACATCGTATTTTCAGCCCTGGAGAGACAAAGAGAGGAGGATTCCAAGACCTCACTGGTCAGCCGGTAGTGTCAACCAGAGCATTCCTAGTACGGTGAGAGACGAGAGACACTGTTTAAAAAAAGATAAGATGAGGAATGGCTATGGAAGACACCCAGCATTGGCCACCACACACACGCATACACACGTTTCTCTTTTTGGCATTTGGAATATTTGCATATACATAATGAGATATCTTGAGAATGGGACTCAAGTCTAGACACAGTTTATAATTTCAAGTGTAAATTAATGCGCCTTTCATGTACACCTTATACTTGTAGCCTGAAGGTAATTTTTTTTTTCATTTTAAATAATTTTGTGCTTAAAACAAAGTTTCATGGTATGAAATTTTCCACTGGTAGCATAAAAATTTTCTAAATGTTGGCATAATTCGGATTTCAGATTTTCAAACGAGGGATGCTTGGATTAGATGTAAAATCTGAAGTTTAAAAGTGTGCAGCTCTAAGACTGGAGATTTAGCCTTTAAAGTCCAGGATTCTTTTATCATAATTAGTCCTTTCCTCTAGTTCCATGGTTTACTTAGTTAATAGGGATTCTTATTTTGCTCTGAATTAATTCTAAACTCACTTTCTACATACTAGAATAACCTGTAAATCTTTTTATAAAAATATTCATGCTGTGATGATTAATCTTATTTGTCAATTTGATTAGACCTGAGATCAACTGAGAGAAACATCTGTAGGCTGATCTGTGAGGAAACTTTCTAAAAAGGTTAGCTGCAGGGGGAAGACCCTTTTCAGAGTGAGCAGCCCCTTCCAGGAGGAGCCAAGACATAAACAGATCTCAGAGGAAAGTAGGGCTGCTTTTGCCCTCCAGTTTTTACTCCTTGCTGATGTGTGCATCTACTCTATTGGTGCTGCTGCTTCCTTCCTTTGCTGACATCAGAATCCAGCTTCCTTGGCTTCCCCACCATGAATACCAGCAGCTCTTCATGAGCCTTCAAGCCTCCCTTGCCAGTTGGGATTGCTGCAGCATCTAGCATCATGGACAACAGCTACAGGGCACCCAGCCTCTCCAGAATACAGATGGTCATTGTTGAAGTACCCAGATTGCACCAGATGAGAAAACCCAGAGACTCGCCTCTGTAATCCAAGTCATTCTGTCACTTCTGTTCCTTTAGAGTAGTGGTTCTCAACCTTCCTAATGCTGCAACCCATTAATAAAGTTCTTCATATTGTGGTGACCCCAACCCATAAAATGATTTCATTGCTACTTTATAACTGTAACTTTGCTACTGTCATGAATCATAATGTAAATATCTTGTATGCATGATATCTGGTACGTGAAAGGGTCATCAGCCCCAAAGGAGTCTTCACCCACAGGTTGAGAAATGCTGCTCTAGAGAAGCTGGCTAATCCACATGCTTATAGTGCACTCCCTCAAATTCAACTTCACAAATCCATTATGGATTTATGGGTATTGATATGGACTTGGATATTGATACTTTTTAATAGATACCAAATCTGAGAGCTATAGCTCCAACCTACACCTCAACATGTGCCTAGAAATTGCATCTGAGCTGGGATCTCCGCAGCAAATTCACGTTGCTCTAAGCTGCACTGTCTAATGTAGTCCTTCGCCGTCTGTAGTATTTGAGCTCATCATGTGAGCACTAGAAAATGTGACCAGCGCCTTTGAAGTACAGAATTATCTTTATTATGTTGTAGTAAGTGTACACTTAAGGCATAATTTAATTATCAGAAAATATTTAGGTGTATTTGAAAAAAAGAAAAACTAACTTTTGAGTGTCTGAGTCAATTTTCAGCAGTAAATTTGCCCCTGGTAGAAGGAATTGGGCTCAGAAGTTCACATACTAGGCCAGCATTCTATAACTGAGCTATAACTCTAGCCTTCTTTTTCACTTTTAAAGCTTGAGACAGGTCTCTCTGAGTTGCCCAGGCCAGCTTTGAACTCACCCTGTAGTTTAGGGCTGGCAATTACAATCTTCCTGCCTCAATCTTCTGAGGAGTTGTGTCACCAGTCCCAACTTCAACAGTAAATTTCATGATTTCTAAATACAGAACCAGTGTATCTGGTAAAAATCCTGTTTCTGAATTGAGACATGATTTAGATACAGAACAGTGAGTTGCTTTCACAGAGGTAATGGCAGGAAAACAAACATTTCTTTAATAATTCTTACACTGAGTCCATGTTTAAAGGGTAACATATTGGGGTTCAATGAGATTATGTTACCAAAATTAATTTCACCTGTTCCTGGCTACTCATTTAATACCTGTTGGGCCCAGAGGCACACACCAGAAATCCTAGCACTCAGAAGGCTGAGGGAGGATGAGCACGAATTTCAGGCCAACTGGACTACTATAATGAGACTCAGACTTAAAAATAAACAGACAATTAAAATAACACATTTCAAAAAGTAAATAACCAGCTTGTAATTTTAGTTTTACATTTTCTCAGAATGTCCTTCAGATCATATATATTTTCTGAGTTAGACCGTGTACAACCATGAAATGGGTTGGAAGGGTCAAAACAGGATGTGCTACCCTGCAAAAACCAAGCCTTTGTGGCCAGTGTGTGCTTAGATGCTCAAGGCTCCCAACACCACTGTAAGTTACAGTTATATATGTGAAATTGTATATCAGATACTCTTCTCATCTCTACCAAATGACTGACAAGAAGCAACTGAAGAATATAGAAACAGAAGGAACATTACCAAACTCATTCTATGAAGCCACAGTCACCTTGATACCTAAACCACACAAAGACACAACCAAAAAAAGAGAACTTCAGACCTAGCTCTCTTATGAACATTGATGCAAAAATACTCAATAAAATACTGGCAAATGGAATCCAAGAACATATAAAAGATATCATCCACCATGACCAAGTAGGCTTCATCCCAGGCATGCAGAGGTGGTTCAATATACGGAAATCCATCAATGTAATCCACCATATAAACAAACTCAAGGAGAAAAACCACACGATCATCTCCTTAGATGCCAAAAAAGCATTTGACAAAATCCAACACCTATTCATGTTTAAAGTCTTAGAGAGATCAGGGATACAAGGCACATACCTAAACATAGTAAAGACAATATACAGCAATCCTATAGACAACATCAAACTAAACAGAGAGAAACTTAAATCAATCCCACTGAAATCAGGGACAAGGCAAGGCTGTCCACTCTCTCCATATCTCTTCAACATAGTACTTACAGTCCTAGCTAGAGCAATAAAACAACTAAAGGAGATCAAGGTTATACAAATCAGAAAGGAAAAAGTCAAAGTGTCACTATTTGCAGATGATATGTTAATATACATGAACTACCCCGAAAATTTAATCAGAAAACTCCTTCAGCTAATAAACACCTTCAGCAAAGTGGCTGGATAAAAAACTAACTCAAAAAAATCAGAAGCCCTCCTATACACCAAAGACAAAAGGGCCAAGAAAGAAATTAGGGAAACAACACCCTTCACAATAGCCACCAATAACATAAAGTACCTTGATGTGACTTTAACCAAGCAAGTGAAAGACCTGTTCAAAAAAAAAAAACAAACTTCAAGTCTCTAAAGAAAGAAATTAAAGAAGATATCAGAAGATGGAAAGATCTCCCATGCTCATGGATAAGTAGGATTAACATAGTGAAAATGGCCATCCTGCCAAAAGCAATCTACAGATGCAATTCCCATCAAAATACTAACATAATTCTTTATAGAAATTGAATGAAAAATTCTCAACTTCATATGGAAAAACAAAAAACCCAGAATTGCCAAAACAATCCTGTAAAACAACCGATCGTCTGAAGGTATCTCCATCCCTGATCTCAAGCTGTACTATAGAGCAATAGTAAAAAAAACTGCATGGTACTGGCATAGAAACAGAATAGTGGATCAATGGAATCGAATTGAAGACCCAGAAATAAACCCACATACCTATGGATACTTGATTTTTGACAAAGAAGCCAAAACCATACAATGGAAAAAAGACAGCATCTTCAACAACTGGTGCTAGTCTAACTGGATGTCCACATGTAGAAAAATGCAACTAGATCCATATTTATCACCCTGTACAAAACTAAAGTCCAAGTGGATCAAAGACCTCAACATAAAACCAAACTAAATTGAGTAGAAGAAAAAGTGGGGAAGAGCCTAGAACTCATTGGCACAGGAGACAACTTCCTGAACAGAACACCAACAGCACAGGCTCTAAGATCAACAATCAATAAATGGGACCTCATGAAACTGAAAGGATTTTCACCAACCCTATATCTGACAAAGAGCTAATATCCAGAATAATAAAGAACTCAAGAAGTTAAAAAGCAACAAATCAAGCAATCCAATTAAAAAATGGGGTACAGAGCTAAACAGAGAATTCTCAATAGAAGAATATAAAATGACAGAGAAACACTTAAAGAAATGCTCAACATCCTTAGTCATCAGGGAGATACAAATCAAAACGATGCTAAGATTTCACCTTACACCCATCAGAATGGCAAAAATCAAAAATTCAAGTAACAATACATGCTGGAGAGGATATGGAGAAAGGGGAACCCTCCTTCATTGCTGGTGGGAATGTAAACTTGTACAACCACTTTGGAAATCAATTTGGCATGTTCTCAGATAATTAGGAACAGTGCTTCCTCAAGATCCAGCTATAACACTCCTAGGTGTATATCCAAAATATGCTTAAGTACACAAGAAAATTTATTCAATCATGTTTGTGGTAGCTTTATTTGTAATAGCCAGAACCTGGAAACAACCTAGATATCTCTCAATGGAGGAATGGATACAGAAATTGTGGTACATTTACACAATGGAATACTACTCAGCAATTAAAAACAAGGAAATCATGAAATTTACAGGCAAATGGTGGGAACTAGAAAAGATCATCCTGAGTGAAGTAACCTAGAAACAGAAAGAGACACACAGTATGTACTCATTTATAAGTGGATATTAGACATATAACATAGGATAAACCTACAAAAATCTGTGCACGTAAAGAAGCTGAGCTAGAAGGAGGACCCTGAGTAAGATGCTCAGTCCTCACTCAGAAAGGCAAACAAGATGGGCATTGGAAGAAGGAAAAAACAGAAAACAGGACTGGAGCCTACCACAGAGGGCCTCTGATAGACTCTACCCAGCAGTGTATCGAAGCAGAGACTCATAACCAAACTTTGGACAGAGTGCAGGGAATCATATGAAAGAAGGGGGAGATAGTAAGACCTGGAGAGGATAGGAGCTCCACAAGGAGAGCAACAGAACCAAAATATCTGGGCACAGGGGTCTTTTCTGAGACTGATACTCCAACCAAGGACCATGCATGGATATAACCTAGAACCCCTGCTCAAATGTAGCTCATAGCAGCTCAGTATCCAAGTGGGTACCCTAGTAAGAGGAACAGGGACTGTCTCTGACATGAACTCAGTGGCTGGCTCTTTGACTGCCTCCCCTGATAGAGGAGCAGCCTTGCCAGGCCACAGAGCAGGACAATGCAGCCAGTTCTGATGAGACCTGATAAGCTAGGATCAGATGGAAGGGGAGGAGGACCTTCCCCATCCATGGACTTGGAGAGGGGCATGGGAGGAGATGAGAGAGGGAGGGTGGGATTGGGAGGGAATGAGGGAGAAGGCTACAGCTGGGATACAAAGTGAATTTACCGTAATTAATATAAAAATAAAAATTTAATTTAAAAAAGAAGAAGAAGAGGCAAGTGAAGGAAGGAAGGATTTATTTTGCCTCAAGGTTTTAAGGTAGCCAGTCCACTGTGACTGGAAGGGCATGGTGGAAAGCTCTGTGGCAGTGGAAGCACAGACCAAGATCCCTCAAATCCTTGCTCATCTCAGTGGAGCAGGAAGCAGAGAGAACAGTACGTAGGACATGGCTGTGACCTCAAGGTCAGCCTGCAGCGACCTATTTACTCCAGCCATGCCCCATCTCTACAAACCACACCCTGAACTAGGGACCACCCTAAACACGTGGACCTGTGTTTGAAACCGTAACAGCCTGTCCCTCAGATGGTGTGATGGTTCATCTAAACAGTCAATTTGATGAGATCTAGGAGGGTACGTCTGTGAGGAATTATCTAGGTGAGGTTAGCCTCTAAGCATGCCTGTGGGGAACTATCTCCTGGGGGATTAACTAGGTTAAGTTAGCCTCTGGGAATGCCTATGGGGAATTAACTAGGTTAAGCAGCCCCTGGGTTCTCTGAGATAGGTAGACAGCACCCTTCTCTGGGATGAGATCCTGAACAGTATTTAAAAAGGTGAAAGGGAGCTGAGTACAGGCATTCACCTCTCTCTGCTTCCTGACTGAATGGCCTCAAGCTCCTGCCATCAAGACTGTACCTTGAACTGTGAGCTATTTTGTGGTTGCTTTTGTCTTTGTATTTCATCACAGCAATAGAAAAGGAAGGAAGGAAGGTGAGCAAAGGCAGGTGTGTGGCCCCCAGCAGGGACCCAGGTCTTCCAAGCACCTCCTCCCTCCTTTTCAACTCTTCTACCTTTGGCACAAGATGTTTCAAGAGTTAAGTTTTATCAGGTGGGACTCGCTTTTGCCCGTAACTATAAACTGCTTCTCGGAACACAGCATAGCTCTGCCCAGTTTAGCTGTTGGGAGTCAGAAAGTTTAACAGATGTCCTCTCCAGCTCAGAAAATACACATCATGGCTGAGAACTTACAGCCTGGGATCCCAGGAAAGTGTGCATAATGAAGAAAGAGCCCCTAGATCCATGTTTGCTAGAACTCATTTCAAGTGTAGTCTGGAAGGATGCTTAGGGGAACCATTATCATTCTAGGCTGCTAGGATCAGGCGACATTGCTTTTAGTCCAACAAAAACAAGGGAAGAGAACAGGATTCTGGACATGTCCAATAAAGCTATTTTAAACCAGAAAATTGAGTGTGATGGGGTGTCATGACCTATCCATCAACAGCAGATCTTTATGTATGGAGAACCCAGTTCTAAAGTAACAGCCATCATAAAGGCATTGTTTGGTTACCAAATGCTAAGACCCTTCTCAGAACTTCCCAGTGAACAGTGTCCAAAGGTGAGATGGGGTAAACTCAGCCTCAGGAGTCGATTTGGCTGCAGACCATGGGATGGCGAACCTAGAGTCTCCTGGTGTACTTTGGGTTTGCGATGGGATTTGGTGTCAGTTCTGGCCTCCAGGCACACAGAGGAGATTTAGAAAACACTCCACATCAGGGCAGCTGGCAGAAAGAGAAAGTTGCAGTCCCATGCTTCTTCCAGCCTTAGACTGGGTTTATCTAACACCTCCCTGGTGGGGGCCTATGACCTGTATTTATAAATTTTGTTTTTAGGTCACCAAGGAAGTAGAGCAGTTTTGTCAGCCTTCCTAATGCTGTGACCCTTTAATATACTTTCTCATATTGTGGTGACCCACAACCATGAAATTGTTTCATTACCACTTTATAACTGTAATTTTGCTACTGCTATGACTTGTGATGTAAATATCTGATATTCAGGACCTCTGATATGTGACCTCGGTGAAAGGAGCATCTGACCCCGAAAGGGTCCAAACACACAGGTGGAAAACTGCTTAATTAGAAGCTTCTGGGATTATCTTCAGAGCTACAATTTACAAAAAGACAAAGGCTGCCTTTTTGGTTTGAATAAAAATGCCTCTTCTAACATATTAATCGTCAGGGGAGCTGTATATAATGTGTGTGTGTAACTGTGTAACGTAGAACCTATGTAAGAATGTGGTGTGTATGAGGCTGTACATTTCTAAGTGTATCCTTATGTATCATGAGAGTCTTAGAGTTTTATGCAAGGAATAAAAATGTTTGTTGTTTTTTTTTGAGAGCAAGGGGTATCCTTATTAATTAACCTTCTACTTGCCAAACACCAAACGAACTAGAAAGAGTTAATCAAGCCATTTATATGAGAACATTCCCTGTGATAAATAAATAAATAAATAAATAAATAAATAAAATCACCAATATTAGGCGTTGAATTATTTCGCTGTACTCTAATGATCTGGTTAGAAGAGCAGTAACTTGCAGAAAAAGAACAGAAATGTAGGCAAGGAATTCATAGCTAGCTCATGCTTAAGAAGGACATTTTAGGCATAAAATTGATTAGTAAATACCAAAAAAGATCCCTTGGAGCAGTGAAAACAGCTGAGAGTCGTTTCTCCAAATCCATTTCTCTGCAGCTGTTCATTGAAATATCATGTTTGCAGGACCACACTGGCGTCCTCAGTGTCAAGGGCAAAAGAAGGTAGTTCCAGCTAAGGCCTGAGAACCAGGGCACAGCTGAAGAGAGGGTAGACAGTGTCTAACCATAGAATATGGGGCCATGGAGGTGGCTCAGTCGGTAAAGTACACACAGATGAGGACTTGAGTTTAGATCCCCAGAACCCAGATTTAAAAAACAAGAGTGGGGGGGGGAGCCAAGATGGTGGCGCCGGGAGAGCACCCTGTTTGAGAAGCAGGACAGCACTCGCCGTGCAGAGACCAGGAGACTGAACTCTGGGCCCTGAAACTACATCAATCGTGTTTCCCAGGTGAGGGGAGGCTCCCATAGCGTGGGAATCGGTCGGGTCCACTCACGGCTACCCAGCCAGAACCCGGAAGAAATCCCGGGTAACTCGGGCTTTGTGTCTCCGGGCTGGAGCCGCAAGCGTCCGTGTCCCAATCACCTTCCCAGGCTGATCCGTGAGCACAAGGGTGCCTGAGGCTGGGAGTCCCAGCCGCTGGGGGACCCCACTGGGAAGCAAAGTTGCCAGACTGATCACGGGTCACCCAGTCTATCCCCGGAAGGTCGCTAGGACAGCGAGTACCCACTGCCAACACAACTGAGCTCCTGCCGCGCAGAGATCTGCGCGCTCAGCTTAGCGGTACAGACAAGCTGGGCGCCCCAGTACAACAGGGACTGGGAAACCCTGTCCAGAGAGGACCCCACAGGGAAGGAAGAAACCGTGCTGCTGGGGTCACCTAGGGAAAGTCTAGCAGCCTGCAGATCGCAGACAGGTGAGTACGCCCAGCCATCACAGATCTGGGCCCAAACAGGGAGCACAGAGTGATCGGAAACTCAGCTTCCGCAGACTAGCAGGCAGGCGCACGCTCCACCAGCCCAGAGGCCTGCTTTGTACCAACTACACCTTACAGGCAGAACTGTGCGCCCCAAGACACCAGAGCAGTACTCACCCGCCACAAATTACCTCTTGGGTTCTGGGGCACAGAGCCCCAACTTCAGACCTACAAAAGACCGGGAACCCTGAGATCAACCCCCAGATACTGCTCCAAGGGGCAACCAGTTATCCCTAACAAAACCGACCAAACCAAGGGACACACAGGTTACAGCAGTTGATCACTAAATTTACAGCAAGAAACCCAGAAGGAGGGCAGCTGTCTCCAGGACTTCTCCCAGTGAGAGGAGAGCCCTCTCGACTAATCAGGACCACAGTTACTACCCAGGTCTCTATGCCTGAGGTGAGCTGTAGCAACTCCTGAAAAACACCGGACATCCAGGGACTATACCCAAAAAGCTGGAAAAGCTTCCTTCAGGAAAAACCATCTTCCTGCCAAAGGGATTCTCTCCACTACAAGAGTCCAGGAACAACCAGAAACTAAATTCAAACAACTAAGATAGCCCAATGGGTAGAGGACAGCGTAAAAGTCCAACCAACAAAAGCCAGAGCAATATGCATCTCCAGAACCCAGTTATCCAGGGGCAAATAGCCCTAGACACCCCAGCATAAATGAAATTCAAGGATATGACCTAACATCTATGCTCATGAAGAAGATAACAGAGAAAACAAATAAAATACGAAAAGAATTAGAGGAAGATAAAAACAAACAGATCATGGCTACCCGTAAAGAAATGGAGGAAATTAAAGACAAGGAGATTATGGCCATCCGTGAAGAAATACAGGAAGCTGCAGCCAAACAGTTTGTGGCCTTTAGAGAAAATGCTTAAATCACTGAATGAAATAAAAGAAACAGTGGATTGTTCAAACAAACAGCTGAAGGAATTGATGGAAAAACATGAAAATACAGTCAGACAGGGGAAGGAAACCAACAAAACAGCTCAAGACCTGAAGATAGAATTGGAAAAATTAAAAAAAAAACACAAATGGAAGAAATTGTGGAGAGAAAGAACTTAGGGAAGAAAGTAGGAACTACAGAGATTAGCATAACCAATAGGATACAAGAAATGGAAGAAAGAATCTCAGGTGTGGAAGATACAATGGAAGAAATAGATGTATCTGTCAAAGAAAATGTTAAATCTAAAAAAATTCCTGACACAGACCGTCCAAGAAATTCAAGACAACATAAAAAGACAAAACCTAAGAATAATAGGCATAGAGGAAAAAGAAGATTCCCTGCACCAAGGCCCAGAAAATATCTTCAACAAAATCATTGAAGAAAATTTCCCCAACTTAAAGGAGAGACCAATAAGAATACAAGAGGCCTATAGAACACCCAATAAATTAGACCAGAAAAGGAAATCCTCCTGCCACATAATAATCAAAACCATAAGTATACAGAACAAAGAAAAAATACTAAAAGCTGCAAGAGAAAAAGGCCAAGTAACATATAATGGCAAACCCATTAGAATCACACCTGACTGTTCAACAGAGACTATGAAAGCCAGAAGGGCCTGGACGGATATCATGCAGACCCTAAGAGAACACAGATGTCAGCCCAGGCTACTATACCCTGCAAAACTCTCAGTCCTCATAGACGGAGAAAACAAGATATTCAATGACAAAAACAAATTTCAACAATACCTACAAACAAATCCAGCATTACAGAAGATACTGGAAGGGAAAATACAACCCAAGAAAGCTAGCTACATTCAAGAAAACACAGAAAATAAATAACCCCACTACAGTAAAACAAAAAGCAACCAAGCACACAACCGTATGACCACAGCCAACATCAAATTCAAAGGATCTAACAGCCACTGGTCATTAATCTCTCTATATATCAATGGACTTAATTCTCCAATAAAAAGACACAGACTAACAGAATGGATGCGTAAACAAAACCCAGCAATCTGTTGTATACAAGAAACACACTTAAGTCACAAAGATAGACATTACCCGAGGGTAAAGGGATGGAAGACGGCTTTTCAAGCAAATGGATGCAAGAAGCAAGCAGGAGTAGCCATTCTTATATCTGATAAAATTGTCTTTCAACCAAAATTAATCAAAAGAGATGGGGAAGGACACTTCATACTCATCAAGGGAAAATTCCACCAAGAAGACATCACAATCCTGAACATCTATGCCCCAAATACAAGGGCACCCACATTTGTGAAAGAAACATTGATAAAACTTAAACCACACATAGATCCCCACACACTAATAGTGGGAGACTTCAACACCCCACTCTCAACAAAGGACAGGTCAACTAAACAGAAATTAAAAAAAGAAACAATATCTCTAACAGAGGTCATGAATCAAATGGACCTAACAGACATTTACAGAACCTTACACCCAAACACAAAAGAATTTACCTTCTTCTCGGCACCTCATGGAACCTTCTCCAAAATAGACCACATAGTTGGTCACAAAGCAAGCCTCAACAGATACAAGAAGATTGAAATAATCCCTTGTATCCTGTCTGATCACCATGGAATAAAGCTGGACCTCAGTAACAACAAAAATAGCAAAAAGCCTACACATACATGGAAACTGAACAACTTGCTACTAAAAGACAGCTGAGTCAGGGAAGAAATAAAGAAAGAAATTAAAATCTTCCTAGAACTCAATGAAAATGAAGACACAACATACCCAAACTTGTGGGACACAATGAAAGCAGTGCTAAGAGGAAAGTTCATAGCACTAAGTGCCTTCAAGAAGAAATTTGAGACAGCGCATTCAAGCAACTTAATGGCTCACTTAAAAACCCTAGAAAAAGAAGGAGCAGACACACCAAGAAGGAGCAGACGGCTGGAAATAATCAAACTCAGGGCTGAAATCAATCAATTAGAAACAAATAAAACAATTCAAAGAATCAATGAAACCAAGAGCTGGTTCTTTGAGAAAATCAACAAGATAGACAAACCCTTAGCCAAGCTAACTAAAAGGCAGCGAGACACCATCCAAATCAACAAAATCAGAAATGAAAAGGGGGACATAACTACAGACACTGAGGAAATCCAAGCAATCATTAGGACTTACTTCAAAAGTCTATATGCAACAAAATTTGAAAATTTAAATGAAATGGACAATTTTCTTGATCGATTCCACTTACCAAAGCTAAATCAGGACCAAGTAAATCAGTTAAATAGTCCTATATCTCCCAAGGAAATAGAAGCAGTCATCGAAAGTCTCCCATCCAAAAAAAGCCCAGGACCTGATGGTTTCAGCGCAGAATTCTACCAAACATTCAAAAAAGAGCTAACTCCAGTTCTCTTCAAACTATTCCACAAAATCGAAACAGAAGCAACATTACCAAACTCATTCTATGAAGCCACAGTCACCTTGGTACCTAAACCTCACAAAGACCCAACAAAAAAGAACTTCAGGCCAATCTCCCTTATGAACATTGATGCAAAAATACTCAACAAAATACTCGCAAACCGAATCCAAGAACACATCAAAGATATCATCCACCATGACCAAGTAGGCTTCATCCCAGGTATGCAGGGGTGGTTCAATATATGGAAATCCATCAATGTGATCCACCATATTAACAAACTGAAAGAAAAAAACCACATGATAATCTCCCTAGATGCTGAAAAAGCCTTTGACAAAATCCAACATCCATTCATGTTTAAAGTATTGGAGAGATCAGGGATACAAGGCACATATCTAAACATAGTAAAGGCGATATACAGCAAACCTATAGCCAACATCAAACTGAATGGAGAGAAACTTAAAGCAATCCCACTGAAATCAGGGACAAGACAAGGCTGCCCACTCTCTCCATATCTCTTCAACATAGTGCTGGAAGTCCTTGCTAGAGCAATCAGACAGTTGAAGGAGATCAAGGGGATACAGATTGGAAAGGAAGAAGTCAAATTATCACTATTTGCAGATGATATGATAGTATACGTGAGTGACCCCAAAAACTCTACCAGGGAACTCCTACAGCTGATAAACACCTTCAGCAAAGTGGCTGGATACAAAATTAACTCAAAAGAATCAGTAGCCCTCCTATATACAAAAGACAAAAGGACTGAGAAAGAAATCAGGGAAACAACACCCTTCACAATAGCCACAAATGACATAAGGTACCTAGGAGTAACCCTAACCAAGGAAGTCAAAGACTTGTATGAAAAAATTTCAAGTCTCTGAAGAAAGAATTAGAAGAAGATATGAGAAGATGGAAAGATCTCCCATGTTCATGGCTTGGCAGGATTAACATAGTAAAAATGGCCATTTTACCAAAAGCAATCTACAGATTCAATGCAATTCCCATCAAATTACCAACACAATTCTTTACAGACCTGGAAAGAAAAATTCTCAACTTCATATGGAATAACAAGAAACCCAGAATTGCTAAAACAATCCTCTACAATAAAAGATCTTCTGGAGGTATCTCCATCCCTGATCTTAAGTTGTACTATAGAGCAACAGTTTTAAAAACTGCATGGTACTGGCATAATAACAGAATAGTGGATCAATGGAACCGAACAGAGGACCCAGAAATAAACCCACACACTTATGGACACCTGATCTTTGACAAAGGTGCCAAAACCATACAATGGAAAAAAGATAGCATCTTCAACAAATGGTGCTGGTCCAACTGGATGTCTACATGTAGAAAAATGAAAATAGATCCATACTCATCACCCTGCACAAAACTGAAGTCCAAGTGGATCAAAGACCTCAACATAAAACCTGACACATTAAATCGGCTAGAAAAAAAAGTGGGGAATACCCTAGAACTCATTGGTACAGGAGAAAACTTCCTGAACAGAACACCAACAGCACAGGCTCTAAGAGCAACAATCAATAAATGGGACCTCATGAAACTGAAAAGCTTCTGCAAAGCAAAGGAGACCATCACCAAAACAAAGCGACTGCCTACAGATTGGGAAAGAATCTTCACCAACCCTTTATCTGACAGAGGACTCATATCCAGTATATATAAAGAACTAAAGAAGCTGAAAAGCAGCAAACCAAGTAATCCACTTAAAAAAACGGGGAACAGAGCTAAACAGAGAATTCTCTGTAGAGGAATACCGAATGGCAGAGAAGCACTTAAAGAAATGCTCAACCTCACTGGCCATTAGGGAAATGCAAATCAAAACAACCCTGAAATTTCACCTTACACCCATGAGAATGGCCAAGATCAAAAACTCAAGTGACAACACATGCTGGAGAGGTTGTGGAGAAAGGGGAACCCTTCTCCACTGCTGGTGGGAATGTAAACTTGTACAACCACTCTGGAAATCAATCTGGCGCTTTCTCAGACAACTAGGAATAGTGCTTCCCCATGATCCAGCCATACCACTCCTAGGCATATATCCAAAAGAGGCTCAAATACACAAAAAGGACATTTGCTCAACCATGTTTGTAGCAGCTTTATTTGTAATAGCCAGAAGCTGGAAACAACCCAGATGCCCCTCAACTGAAGAATGGATGCAGAAATTGTGGTATATCTACACAATGGAATATTACTCAGCAATGAAAAATAAGGAAATCATGAAATTTGCAGGTAAATGGTGGGATCTGGAAAGGATCATCCTGAGTGAGTTGTCCCAGAAGCAAAAAGACACACATGGCATATACTCACTCATATAGACATACAACATAGGACAAACCCACTATAACCTGTGCATCTAAAGAAACTAAGCAAGAGAGAGGACCCTAACTAAAATGTCCAATCCCCATCCGGAAAGGCAAAGAGGATGGACATCAGAAGAAGAAGAAAACAGGAAACAACCTAGGAACCTACCACAGAGGGCCTCTGAAACCCTCTGCCCCACAGACTATCAAAGCAGATGCTGAGCCTGATGGGCAAGTGTTGGGCAGAGTGAATGGAATTTTATGTAAGAACTGGGAAATAGTAAGAGCTGGAGAGGACAGGGTCTCCACAAGGAGAGCAACAGAACAAGAAAATTTGAACACAGGGAACTTCCCAGAGACTCATACTCCAACCAAGGTCTATTCTTGGAGATAACCCAGAACCCCTGCACAGATGTAGCCCAGGGCAGTTCAGAGTCCAATTGGGTTACATAGTAATGTGAAGAGGGACTGCCTCTGACATAATCTGATTGGCCTGCTCTTTGATCACCTCCTCCTGCGGGAGAGCAGCCTTACCAGGCCATAGTAGAGGACAATGCAGCCACTTTTGATGTGAACTGATGGACTAAGATCAGAAAGGAGAGGAGAACCTCCCCTATCAGTGGACTTGGGGAGTGGCATGCATGCAGAGGGAGGAGGGAGGGTGGGATTGGGAGGGGAGGAGGGAGGAGCTTATAGGGGGATGCAGAATGAATAAAGTGTAATTGAGGAAAAATTTTTAAAAAAGGGGGGAAAATAATTTAAGAACCTTCAAAAGTGGAGGAAAACATGGAGTTAGTCAATTTACATGGAGCATGTCTCCCCCCTGGGGGCAATGGTCTCCTGAACCTACTCAGACCTCGGACACCACCACTGCTAGTTCTAGAACTGATGCAAGATGTTCCAACGAGGGGTTAAGGCTTCTCATAATATTTCCTATAAGCCCACACCTGTTTGTTTATATCCCCCATTTTTTTTCATTATTAGCCAGGTAGAGCCAAGTAATTGTGGTGATGATACTTGCTTTTTTGCCCAATGCTGGAATGCTAGTGAATTTAGGTATGCCCTGGTTACTCGCGTGCCTCGCTGGGTGCCTGTGCCCGTTGATGCCCCTCACGCTATGACTCTCTTCAGACAGAAAAGGGATCTTGGAATTACAGCTGCCATTGTTACTGCCATCTCATTGGCGGCTGTTGGAGCTACCACCGTGGCATTAGCCATGAGTCATACTGTGCAGACTGCTCAGACCCTGAATAATCTTTTAGCCAATGTAGCTCATGCCTTAGATATACAAAAAGGAATTAATGCTCAACTAAAAGGAGGCTTGATGGTGTTCAGTCAGAGGATTGACCTCGTGCAGGAGCAAATTGATACCCTATGGCAAATGGCTCAACCGGGCTGTCAATGAAAGTATGCTGGACTTTGTGTCACTAGCATACAACATGAGAATTTTTCCTGTGCTGCAAACCTGTCTAAACAATTGTCGAGCTATATTTTAGGTAATTGGACTGGAGAATTCAATACTACTATGGAGCAGCTGAGAGTGGCCATTATCACAGTAAATTCTACCAGAGTGGACGCAGGACTAGCCACAGGATTATCACTATGGATTGCTGCAGCCATGAATCATCTGAAGGAATGGGTGGGCATGGGAGCGTTAGCAGGCCTTCTGGTGTTGGTCTCCTTGGTTTGCCTGTGGTGTATATGCAAGATTAGAGTCTCACAACAGCGTAATGCAGCCATGATTATTCAGGCCTTTACAGCCATTGAAGCAGGACAGTCTCCCCAAGCATGGTTGGCTACCATAAAAAGCTAAAATGTTATGCTCAGGATGCGAGGCTAAGCACTGCACTCAGGGTCAGCCGCTGTAGACCCAGAGAAGAGCATGTCTGATTGCATGCGGGTTGATGCCCCAGGTCCCGCCTCTGAGAAAAAGGTATCAGACGGGTCTGATGCTCTTTGGGTGGATGACACCTAAATGAACATCGGTACAAAGTCCCAGTTTATTTCTAATATCAGAGATCAGACCTCTACTCTTGCCTGATGCGTCTAAAACAAAAAGGGGAAACTGTAGAGAGCTGCGTAATGCCGTGCCTTAAAGATGGAGCTGGTTTCCTCCTTCCACCTTCCCGACGGTGAGTGCTCTCTGTCACGAACAACTCCACATTTGGCTAAGGCTGAGGATCTGGCTTGCTTCCATGTATGTGGACCTATCTGCATTGCCCACGTGGCATGCTGGGGTTGGCTACCCAGAGGCTATTTAAGCTGTGGGCTGGCTTTCCCCAGGGTCCGATGATTGTTCAAGGTTCCTGAATAAACTACATTGAAAAAAAAAATAAAAATAAAAAATAAAAACCAAGAGACCTGTGACCCTAACACTGGACCAGTGGAAACTGGTGATCCCTGGGGCTCACTGGCCCACTAAAGTTCAAGACAATAAGAGTCGTTTCTTTATAAGTAGGTAGCTGGTGTTCCTGAGAAATTCCACGTAACATTCTCTGACTTCCACATATCCTCAAACACACTTTAAAACAAATAAATAGCAGAATATGCCAACAATACAGATGACAACAGCCTTAAATTTAGCAATGTTTTCAACATCAGCCAATAGGAAATAGGACAGTGGTTGTATTAGTTTTCTATTGCTGCAATAGCAAATTATCACAAATTTCATTGATTAAAAACCCATATCACTCTCATACTATGGAAGTTAGATGTAGACAGGCTATATTTCTGGGGCCTCTAAAAGAGGATCTGTGTCTTCCCCTTTACCAGCTTTTAGAGGTTGCCTGCTATTAGGTTTAAAAATGGAATTCAGCCAAAGGCCAAGGTGTTGTGGGCTTGCATACCAGCTGATGGAATTAGGGAAATCGATTGGAGCCTGGAGACTCCAGCCTGATCAAACGATTAATCCTCTGATGTGATCATAAATGATGGCATTATCGGGAGGTGGCAACAGTAAGATTAGTTGAAGCTAATCTTACAGTTGAAGGAAATAGGTCACTAGGAGAATCTCTAAGAATGTGTCCCTTCCCTCTCCCTCTTCCTGGCCACCATGAGCTAGGCAGTATTTGCTGCTGCTGTGATATTCTGTCTCACCATGGACCTTAGGAATAGATCTAACCAGCTGTGGAGTGAAACCTCTAAACTGTGAGGCAAAAGAAGCCTTCCCATCTTTTAGTTTGTTTCTAAGCATTTGTCACAGTAACAGAAAACAGACCACGATACTCACATCCCTGGCTTGTGTCTGCTTCTCCCACCTTTAAAGAGGGCAGCAGAGTGTCCTCCAGCTGCTCTCACTGGCTTCCTCTCTTATTTCTGCCTTCTTTCCCTTACAGGAATTTTTGTAGTAACTCTGGGAACACTGGAATAATCTAGAATAATCTCTCTCCTCTGTGGTCCTTACTATGATGACATATGAAAAATCTCTGCTACCATGACTGAAGTTTCGTATTCACAAGTTGCAGAGATACAGACCTCGTCAAGGTCTGAGGAGGAGGAGACATTATTCAGTTTATCATTGAATAGGGACTATCATTTGGGGGCTCTGCCAATGAAGAAATGATGCTTGTTTAAAAGAAGCAATGAGTTTGCTCCTTTCTGTGTGGAGTCTGTTCAGGGACTGCCTATGAAGCTAAACCGAGCCTGAGTCCACCTATGAAATTGCGAACACAGCATTATTCTGCTGTAATATGCAGTCCTGAGAGAGGACCTAGGCCTTTTTATACATAGAAATAACATAAATTATTATAATTTCTGAAGGGTAATCTGGCAACATAGAGCAAAAAATTTTCACATTCTCATTTATATCAATCCAAAAAATTGTATTCCTATAAACGCATCCTAGGGAAATCAGCAGAAACATGTGCATAGATTTACCTGTAAGGCTATTTAACAAAGTGCTTTCAAAGGAATAGGAAAAAAAATAACTTGAGGCAACAAAACTAATTTTCAATTGATTCAAATAAAAGTGTGGCATGTTTCTTTTAAACAAACATAAAACACATTTGATCATCCAAAAAAATGTTGCCGAGGAAAATTTGACAGTACGACAAGAGATTTTTTTTTCCCAATACCCGAAACTATGACATAGCAGGATAAGTCAATCTGTACACCGTGCTTCATATTTTTGAGATACAATGTTCCTACTGAAAACAAATGACCCCTTCAACTAAGCCATGTAGAGGATGTCTCACTTAGCGAAGAGGTAGAGGGAGGAATGTCACAGGATACTAGTTTCTAGGTTTATTAGCAAAGGGTTGCTACTTCTATTAGCAGAAGCCACTGCAAGCAATGGAGGAAGAGACAGGAGGGTTAGTAGGTGAGAGACCCATAGGGACTCACCAACCTGGAGGAACTTCACAGAGAAGAGTCAGGGACATAATATCCTAGCCCCTGACCTTGTTCAGATCTCTTCCCTGAGCACTCACTGTTCAAGCCCAGCAATAAGATCTGCTATGAGGTGGTCCTTTGCAGAAAGAAGATGGAAGGCAAAAATTCCAGGCAGCAGCAGAGACCATTACAGAAAACCACAACTGGCCAAAATGCAAAAAAAAAACAAAAACAAAAACAGCTGATCATGAGAGGCCGAGCCCCAGTGGATACATCCACAGTGCAACTCCTGCACCTAAGGCTCAGTGGAAGAAGGGGCAGAGGGGCTGAAAGAACCAAAGGTCCAGAGAATCTGCTGTGACAAGGAAGTTTCACCCAGGGTACCTCAACAATATGGCTTCCTAAACAAAGACAAGGCCAATCAATATGCTAACAAGGAAGGCAGAATCTGAAAGGGCCCCACCCATAGATAAAGAATTACAGGCAACTAAAGAATGCTGAGAGCATGAGAAATAGTTTTTCCAGATGGAGGCGCTGGTTATCCAATACCAAATGGTCAACCCCTAAAATCATGTAATACAAGAGATACGAAACATACTCAGCAGGTTCTTCGTAAATATTTTTGCATACACACATATATAACAATAACAACTAAATACCACTCCTTTAATCCCAGTGTTTGAGAGGCAGAGGCAGGTGGAGTTCAAGGGCAGCCTGGTCTACAGAAAGAATTTCAGGACAGCCAGTGCTACTAGGAGAAATCCTATCTAAAAACAATAAAATAATAAAATAAAATAAAATAAAATAAAATAAAATAAAATAAAATAAAATAAAATAAAATAAAATAAAATAAAAAAAGAGAGCATGAATTTGATAGGGAGCAAAGAAGTGTAAAATAGGAGGGGTTGGTAGGAAAAAGATGCAATTGTATTTTAATTTAAAAATAAAATAAGAAAGAACATAAGGAAATATATATATTTTTTAAAAATCCCAGGCAATCATGCACAAGCTTTACATGTGTGAACACAACTAAGGAATTGATGCTCACTGACAGGTCAACAGCACACTCTGTGATGAATCTGCATTTTCTTCCCCTTGTTTAAATATTCTACAGTGAGCACACATTGCTAAAGGGACCTCAGATGAAAGCATCCCTGTTCATGGTGAAGAAGAAAGGAAAACCAAACCTGGCTCCACCATACAAAGATTAATCTCCTTTCCGTGTGTGTAAGCAAGAAGTCTTAGCTTTTGTTGATTAGCCATTATTGAAATGTTCTCTGTAGCAAAGCAAAGACAATGCCACATTCTGGTTACTTCTGACCCTACTAATTTATACACAGAAAATGATATGAAATTGGACTTTTAAAAACACCTCTCACTTTAAGACCTGAGCTGTTTCTTGTCTTCAGCCCACATGTCTGTTTCTCCAATTGATGTAGCAAACAGGAATGCTTAACCTTAGAGTAAGTCACAGGGATGAACTCAAGAGAGAGTGCTCAGGTTATTGATTCTCACCACAGGCAAAGGGAGCAGCTTCAAGCCTCCTAACTCTGTGAATGCACATTGGACCCAAGTAATCCCATACTGGTGACACCTTTTTCAAAGTTCCTAAAGCAACGATAATAGCAGCTCCTCCTCTTCCAGTATGGAGTTTGAATGTATGCACATGTGCATGTTGGGCCAGTGGCCATCACCTGCTGTCTTCTTCGGTTTCTCCCCACCTTGGTTTTTGAGATAGGCTTTCTCGCTGAACTTGTAGCTCACTGATTCAGCTAGACTGGCTGCCCAGAAAATCCAGGGATTCTCCCATCTCTGGGATTACAAGCATGCAGTGGCATAGGATTTTATGTGGGTACTGGGGAGCCCAACCCTAGTCTTCATGCTTCCGCAAGCCTTTCACAACTAAGCAGTCTCTTCAGTCTTCAGTGTGGTCTTCTAGCTAAGCAGGTCATCTTGCTACCTCAGCCTCGCCTACCAAGTGATGCAATTACAAGCATCATCGCATCATCATGATGGTCCACCTTGAAACTCGTTTGTGCCTCTTCCTGTTCACACACACACACACACACACACACACACACACACTTCTCTGGTTGGTTACTTTTGAATCCAATCAAGCGAGAATTCTCTTGACTACAGAACATTCCAGAGTCTTTATTACCCAAATGTGTGCTGAGACTATCCAGAGGAGAACAGCATACCGAATTTTCCAAACCTGCGTAATCAGGAATCTTCTACATAGTCTTCTGGGGCCGGTACTCCCAGGAACAAACTCAAGGCCAACCTTCTCTAGGGCAGCCAGCACATCTTCAGATCCCACTGCACTCTGCCCCCTCCTCCCCCCCATCATTCGAACTGAGATCACAAAGCAGTGAAAGGTTGCTGAGGAAGGCTGGTTTGGTCCCTCCATCACCTCTCTGGAATGTTTAGAAATGAATAGAATAACACAGATATAAAACCCATCAAATCCCTGGCTTCTCAAATGAAATCCTTTCCCTATCCAACCTGTTATGTGGTTGTTGGAATCAAATTGCAAAAAAACCAGCTCAGGTCAGGAAGAGACCACCAATGGGCTCCACACACCGAGAGGACTTTTGGCCACTGCGGGAACTCTCTTTCACCTCTGGCAAACCTCTGTCTGCAGCTGCAGAAGATCAAGTCAGGTTCACATCTGTTCCCCAGACACCCGACACTCCACCCCAGTGTCCCAGTCCAACAAAGCCTGGCCAGGTTTTCACAGTTAATTCCTGCAGGGCCCCCAGTTCATCTCCTCCCTTCTTGCTCCTATGAATTCTCTAAGATCAAAGCATGAGGCTTGTTTGCTCAGCATTCAATAGAACACCTTAAATTCCCAGCCTGAGAGGAGGCTGAGGAGAGGTCAAAGCACTCTATTGTTGGGAAGCCTGAACCCAGCAAGACACTACCAAAGTATTACCAGACCAGCCACCATCATAGTGCTGAGCTTCAGGGTCCTGTGAAGTGAGAGACGCCCCCTCCCAACCCTAGCCAAATACAAGAATCTGATGGGAAGCCAGCCAGAATTCTCCTTGGAGGTCACTCGGAGTTGATTCAGGCAATACTCTGATTGTGAGATAGAAACTAGGGGTTTCATCCACTATTCAAAGGGTTGGCCTTCAGATTAAAATGTCTCCTTAATTGTTCATTCTGGGCCATCTTTCTGATCTGAGTTCTTCTTTCTCCCCTTGGCCTTAGCTCATGAAATTATATATATATATATATATATATATACACACACACATATATATAACATATATTCACATGTATATAACATATACATGTATATATATATATATATATGTATATACACACACACACACATATATATATATATATATATATATATATATAACTTAAAAGGTCACATAGACCGGAGAATTTTAAAGTGTTAGGAAAATAAAATAGACCAAAACCTCAATAGGACTCTAATACAAAACAAATAAAGTTGGGGTTCTTGGAGCAGGTGAAAGTGGCCAAAGCAAGGGTTTCCTCTGCCATCTCTTCCACCACTGTGCATCCAAGTTCTTAAAGTTTAGAAATGCTCTGTCCATATTTTACCACTGGACACTGAAGACACAAAGAAGGAAAAGGAGCTGCCCTGCTACCCATGGTGCAATAGGACAAGCCACCAGAAATCCAGAGTGCTGTTCCTAAGCAAGGTTGCATGCTCCTTCCAAGTGACCGGTGATACCAATTGCCCCATCCCTGGAGCTCTAGATCTCAGGTCTAAATCCAGAGCTGTGTCTTGACCGTTCTCATAGGCACACTGCAAAGGAACCCAACCTGCTTTGAGAATGTTTTGATTCTTTTCAAAGCATCCTCTACCACCCCTTACTGGGAAACACCTGGACCCCCCCTTTTTCCTGACTGCCCTCACCCCTACCTCCATCCCGAGAGCCCTAGGCACTTCAGTTGCTAGATCCTGTTTCCTGAACTTGGCTAGTCATTAGAATCACCTGGAAGCTCATTAAAAAATATATAGATTCCTGGACTCAGTGCTGGACTTAGTGAATCAGAATTTCCGAGGGGAAGGTCCAAGAACCTGTGATTTAAAAAGTACCCAAGATCATTCTGACAAGGGGCCAGCTTCTGAAAGCCTTGCAGTAAATGAGTTTTGTGCTTTCTGACTATCTCCCAACCAAAGCAAAGGAGATCTTAAATTTTCATTGTTGTTGAGAGGACTGTGATTCTCTAGACACTCATTTGAAATTATCACAGCAAAGCACCTCCTGAAGAGCTTTCTTTCAGATCTTACAGAGAAATAACAACAGGCCTGAACAAACACAGTGCCTCATGAGGCTGTTCTCTACTGTCACAAGAACAGAAAGGTTCACTGATGAGGGGACTAAGCCAGTGTATTTTGGTATGCGTATGAAATACTGTATGTTAACCTACAAATGTTTTAAGTTAGTAACACAACTATGTCTACAATAAATGAAACAGTTCAGTATGTTATAAGAGTGAATGGATATTTTTCAGTCTGTTCTTTCAAATATCTAAAAACGAGAAGGATTAACAAGAAAATACAATGTGATCTCTAGGACAGAGGATGGATTAGTGGTATTGTTTAACCTCTTACATTTCTTTCAATTTTACAGAATTTCTGTAGACAGCATGGATTTTTTAGAAGCTATGGGGAGAAACAAGATTTATAACTATCTTTGGGAGGAGAAAAAAAATAGCAAATGATGCTATCTGTGACTTTCTTTTTTGTTGTTGTTTTTTTGTTTTGTTTTTTGTTTTGTTTTGTTTTCTGTTTTTCCAGACAGGGTTTCTCTATGTAGCCTTGACTGTTTTGGACTCACTTTGTAGACCAGGCTGGCCTCGAACTCACAGAGATCTGCCTGCATCCACCTCCTAGAGTGCTGGGACTACAGGCATGTACCACTGCACCTGGCTTATGCCTTTCTTAATATAGTATTTTTATTCATTCTTTGAAAACTGTATTTAAACCCCCTCTCTTCCCCTAACTTCCTCCTGATACATCCCTCATCCCACTGTACCCTGCTTTCTCAACTTCATATCTTTTTTTAATAACTTACGAATCCCAATTTGTGATGCCCATATACTTATGGGTGTAGGGGCATCCACTGGAGTATGGTCAACCTATCAGGGGACCAGACCCTTAAAGAAAGCTGGCTCTCCCTCCTGTAGAAGCCATCACCTCTCAATAGTTTCTCAGTGTTTTCAAGCTCCTCCTCAATGCTGGACTGTTGACTGGCTTAATCCTATACAGGTCTTCTACAGGCAACCACAGCAGCTGAGACCATGAGTGCCACAGTCTCCTTATGTCCAGAAGATACTGTTTCACTCCAGTTTTCTCTGACTTCCTACTCTTACAACCTTTCTGCCCCCTGTATTACTTAAGGTTACTACTGCTGTGATGAGCCACCATGACGAAAGGCAACTTCAGAAGGAAAGGGTTTATTCGGCTCACGCTTCCACATCACTGTTCATCATCGAAGGAAGTCAGGGAAGAAAGTCAAGGAAGGAACTCAAACAGGGAAAGGACCTACAGGCTGGAGCTGATACAGAGCCACGGAAGAGTGCTTGCTCCTCAAGGCTTGCTCTGCTAACAGCCTAACCTTCTAGAGGCATTTTCTCAAATGAGGCTCCTTCGTCTCCTTCCTTGACTCTAGCCTGTGTCAAGTTGACAGAAAACTAGCCAGCACAAGCCAGATGTGATGGTGCATGCCTTTAATCTCAGTACTCAAAAGGCAGAAGCAGGCAAATCTCTGAGTTCAAGGCCAGTATGATCAACAAATAGAATTCCAGGAGCAGCCAGAGCTAAAAGATAAACCCTATCTTGAAAAACAAACAAACAAACAACAAAACCTAGCCAGTACAACTGACCCTTTGTCTACGGCACACACAAACATATCACTATTAAGTCATAATCTTTCCTTTCTTGTTCATCTCCAAGATTACACATTAATATCAACATTACAGAAGAAACATTCTAAAATTTAAATTTCCCTGTCTTTAAGAATACAAACACTTAAAAGCCGAATCTCTTTAAAATATCCAGTCTCTTTTAAAATACAAAGTCTCCGTAAAATTAAAAAATCTTCTTAAAAGTTCAAAGTCCCTTACTGTGGGCTCCTGAAAAATCAAAAATAAGTTAAATATGTTGTTACTTTAAGAGATAAGAAAAGAATCAAGGTACAGTTACAATCTGAACAAAGCAAAGCCCAAACTCCACCTGTGTAAATAATTCAGTGTCCAGTGACTGGGATCCGCTCACCATCTGCTGGACTCCTCCAAAGGTTCTGGGTTCATTCTCCAGCTCCAACCATGCAGCCCACACAGCTTGTCTCCTAAGCTAAGGCCAGCTCCACGGTTGCTGCTGTTCTTGGTGGTCATTCTGTGGTACTGGCATCTCCAAAGTACTGGGGTCTCCTGTTGCAAGTGGACTGCATCCCCAACAATGGCCATTCCTGGACTCTATTTGTGGTGCCCTGCTTCACCTCCTCTACATGACCCCTTCAATCTTGAAGCTTTAGCTGCTGCCGAGGCTGCACATCCAACATGTGCAAGGAGAACCCCACCCCACCCCCACCCCCGGCTTCTCACAGTGTCAAGCCACAGCCACACTGCATGGCCCCTTCATGCCTTCAAAACCAGTACCACCTGGGAGACTCTCACAAATGACCAAGTTCAGCTACCAGCATTGGGAACTGTGTTTTGCTCCTGTGTTCTAACACAGCTTCTGTGTGTTGACCATGGGGAAACACTTCCCTGGATATTTCACTTCAATGATGCTAGTCTCTTCTTAATCTCCACTAATTTCTCAGCTCCAGCTCATCAGCATCAATTGTCCCAGTAAAGCAAAGGTTTCACTTTAGTGGTGCTGGTCTCTTGTTAATTGTGGCTGATTCTTCAGCCACAGATGACCAGAAACATAGACTCTTAATTCAAAATAATAGCCCCAATAGAATCTATAAAGGACTCTAAAACTTCCTTCTGGAATGTCACAAGCTTCTACCATTTGCATTTCTCTCAATATGTTTATCTCTCCAACTCCCACAAAACAGCTCACAAAGATTTGAATGTGTAATGGTTTCTCTAGCCCAAGTTTCCAAAGTCCTTCCACAATCTTCACCCAAAACAACTCGGTCATGTGTGTCTCAGCAATACTGCACTATTGTGATACCTATTTCCGTCTTACTTACTGTCATGGCAAAGAGACACCAGGACCAAGGTAACTCTTATCAAAGAAAGTACTTCATTGAGAGCTTTCTTACAATTTCAGAGGATAGGTCAACTATCATCATGGCAGGAAGTTCACAGGCATGACATTAGACCAATTGCTGAGAGCATTATATTCTAATCCTCAGGCAAGGGGCCGGGGCAGCCTGGGTTGAGTTTTTGAAACCTGGAAGCCCATCACCGGTGACACACCTTCTCCAATAAGGCCACACCTCCTAGTCCCTCCCAAACAGTTTCACTAGCTGGGGACCAAGCATGCAAACACATGAATCTATGCCCTCATAGACTCATTGGTGGTCGTTCTCACTACGTGGTGCTTCTCATTCAAACAACAACAGCCCTCTAACTTCATGATCCCTGAGCCTGGGAAGGAGGGGTATAGCATAGATGCCCCATTTGTGGCTTGAGTACCTCGCAGACACAGTCTCCTCACTCTGACTGTGACCCTCAGTCCACTGCACAGTGAGGCATCCCTGATGAGGTCTGAGAGCTGTATCAGTCTATGGGTATAGAGACACAGATTTAGATAATTTGATTACTATGTCCATTTAGCAAAATAACAGTACTATCCTGGAGCCTGTGAGCTTTACAAACATGGGTTCTTGGCCAGACTTGCAGTACGTATGTGTGTGTTTCCGCCTATGGAGTGAGCCTTGAACCCACTCAGAAAGCAGTTGGCTATTACCCCATAACATTCATACCACTATTACACACGTGGGCAAGTCTTCCCACACCAGTCCTCACTCAGGGGTTCACAGCTGGATAAAACTGTTGATGAATTTTCCCCCTACAAGTCTGCATAGCACCTCCTGGTATTATGAGAGCTAGCCACCATGAAGGAAGCTCTCAGGTCAGTACCAGTTTGATTTCTTCATGTCCTGTGACCAAAGTGTGTGTTGCCTTTAGCAATAGGGTCCGACCATCAAGTGTTGGTAGGCAACCAAGAGCAATGGCATCGTTCCGTACTGTTTTGAGGGGTCTCAAACACCTCTAACCAACAACTCACGGGCAGGTATGCCAAGTCTGGCACTGGGATTTTTATTGGACAACCTAAGTCTCCTGAAAGGAACGTTATCTTTTGCTTAGGGTAACTCCATGTAAACTCTTTTATACATCTGCATACATATTCAAGAAGCTTACAAAACAGTAGGTTCCCAAATGTCCCTTTCAAACATCCTTAGTGTTAGTCATCCCCCTCTGCAGCCCTTCTTTGCTCCCCCATTCCATCCTTCTTCCACGTAGTCCTCCCTCCCATGAAAATTATAGAGGAGCTAAGTGTAGGGGAGTACCTCTATACTCCCAACCCTGGGATGGCTGAGGCAGGAGGTTCATGAGTTTGATACCAGCATGGGTTACAAGATGGTTCTCTCTCTCTCTCTCAAAAACTTTATTGGTTTTTTGTTGTTGTTGTTGTTGCTGGTATATAAATTAAAAAACCTCCCTTGGAAATGAAAAGGCCAAGATATGATAAATTCTTGGCATATAGAAAATAAACTGCAAAGTATATTATGTATTTGCACAAAATATTGTCACGATTGAACCCATTGTTTTGTGCACTTAATATATGCCAATAAAAACATGCTCTTGCAAGAGGAAGGAATGAGATCCCTATATGCTTAATGAAAGCCAAGAATGTGAAGGATAGGAATTTTTTTTAAATCTCTTCTTATGAAGAGAAAGGAGACAGATTTTAAATATGAGTGAGAAGTTGGGGTATTTGAAAAATCTATCCTGAAGTCCAAAAGAAACTGGCCCTTGTTCCTCCAAAGCCCCAGTCCCAAAGATCTGCCTGTCCTGATTTGCCCTATCTTGTACTTCTCTAGACAATCCCACTAGAGACCTTGGTCAGTGCGAGCAGCATTTTCCCAGGCCTCAGTCCCAAGCAATCAGCAGCACCTGTTGAGCACGGAAGCCGCCTGAGGCAGGGATGGTTGACAAAGCTGAAGAGCGTGATGGCCGTGAGGCTTTAGAATTTCCCACCGCCTTCCAGGGGACATGGAAGCCCATACACATTGATGGGGCTGTGCTCCAGCCCTGGACAAGGCATATGCCCAGCAAGATCGGAGAAGATGTAGCTGTCACATCTTGCTGATCCCAGGCACTGCAGGAGCAGGTGGGAAAGGCTAGGGCCGAGTATACACTGTCTGCACAAAGACTGAGGCATGTTCGGTCCTGCTCTAAAAGAAATAACAGCTCTTTGGGCAAAAATCAAAGACCATGAGAAAGCAGTACAGATTTATGTGAAACTAAAAACAAACTTTAAAAGATAACTGCATAAGTGAAAAGATAGTATACAGGTTTCTGTTACCTTAGGGGTCTGGAGAGATGGTTCGGTGGTTAAGATCACTGGCTTCTCTTCCAGAAGACCCAGGTTCGGTTCCCAGCATCCACATAGCAACACACAACTACCTGTAACTCCAGTTCCAGAGACTCCAGTGCCCTCTTCTGGCCTTCTTGGACACCAGACACACACCTGGTACATAGGCACCATGCAGGCAAAACACCCATACACATAAAACTAGAATTAGTTTAGTCTTTCTAATTCAAAACACAACAGAATAAAGATACAGTTGCAGACATTTTTGGTAAACTGTGAATACATACAAAAAAAATCTATGAAAGTATCTAAAGGGGTAGTGAGATGGTTCAGCAGGTTAGGATACTTGCCACCAAGCCTGACCACCTGAGTTCAATCTCCGGAACCCACGTGGTGGAATAAGAGAACAGACTTCCGGCACGTGTGCACAGTAGTATGAATACCCACCACACACACACTGGGTAAATAAATACATGCAGAAAGTTAAAAGTGTGTGGAAAGGGTAGGAGACTACAGGCTGCCATAGGAAAATACCAAAGACCGGGCGGCTTAAACAACACAAATGTACTTGGCACAGTTCTTGGCTCTGACAAGTTCAAGATGAAAGTGCAGGCTGGTTTAGTATCTGGCAAGGACAGGCCTTTTTGCTTGCAAATGGCCACTTTGTTCCTGCGTCTCTACAGGGTCTCTTTCTCCAGTAAAGACCCTGTCGCTATCAGAGTACGTCTGCACCGACGAAGCTGACTTGACCCTCCTCTCGTTCTCGAAAGCCCAGTCTATGAACACAGTCACGTTAGGATCAGGAAGGAGATGCACATAAACACTCAGGCCGTAGCAAAAAGTTTATAGACCATAAAAACTATTTTTACAATCTTACTGCAAATGTGATTAAATGTTGTTAATAGCTGTCGCCACTGTGCTCTCCAGAACTTGGTCATCCTATGACTGAAGGATGACCCCTCTGAGCTACAGTTCCCTGGGTCTTCTCTCCTGTGCTTCTGTGAATCCAACTGTTTCGTGTTCCATTTGCGAAGATGAAGTCATACTGGCCTTTCTGAATGGCTTGTTTCACTTAGTGTGGTTTTATTCAGGCACACAGTGTGTGCACACGCGTACACACACACACAGAGGCACATGAACACATTCATGAAAACACACAGGCACTCACGTGCATGCATGCTCAGACATATACACACCCACATGTGCACACACAAGAACACACAACCGTACTTGCACGCACACACACACACACATATACACACACACTAAAAGGCAACTACATGATTTGACGGATGTTAATTAGGGTCATGACAGTACTCAGCTCCCAGTGTGTACATCAAAACATCACACTGTTTACCTTCAAGACACAATTTTGTATTTTTCAATTAGACCTCAATAAAGGAGGATGGAACCAGGTTGATTATGAATGCACAGTGTTGATGGGCACAAAATGCATATAGTCTGACAATAACAGCATAAAGGAAGTGAAAAAAGATCTCACAGGACAAAATTTTAATAGCCTATTGAGATTAAATTGGTATTCTTCCAAAGCTGTTTTTTAAATGTTTACAGTTAGCTGTTGTGTGACTGTGGGACAGCATACTGAGGTCAGAGGACAATGTCTTCTCAGAGGACAACTGGTTCTCTCCTCCTACCAGATGTGTTTTAGTTTGGTTCTCCATTGCTATAATAAAACACGACAACAAAAAGCGACTTGGGAAGAAAATGGTTTATTTCACCTTATAGCCTGCAGGTGCATCATTGAAGTGAGGGCAGCAACTTGGGTGCAAAGGTCATGGAGGGGTGCTGCTTACTGGCTTGCACTCCCGTGACTTATTCAGCCTGCTTTCTTACTAGAACCAAGGGGTTGGCGCCACTCACAGTGAGCTTATATCAATATCAATATACATCAATAATAATAATAATAAGCAATACAGGCCAATCTGATTGATGGAGGCATTTTTTCAGTTGAGATCACTCCTCCCAATTGACTCTGGCTAGTGTCAAGCTGACATAAAAATTAGCCAGCACACAGGTATCAAACTCAGGTTGTCAGGATAGCAGGCAAACACCTTTACCTGATGAGCCACCATGCAGAACCCCTAAAGCCAAGTTTTAGAAACTGAGATTATAAACACAGAATAGCTACAACCACCCCAAAATACATAGTGAAAGAGTTTAACAAAAATACGAGGCTATCTCAATTTAATATACCAAAAGAAAATAAGCACAGAATATGACCATATAACTCTAGAGATGGAAAGTAAACATATGAAAAATGACCTTCCACGTTACTATATGGGAAAATGGTGAGATAGTTTAAATTCATTCAACTAGCAAACATGAAGAACTTCTGCCAAAACATGAGGAAATGAGCACCATGTGTGTGTGCTGGAAGTGGAAGAAATTGGTATAGACTATGAGGAAAGGTTTTCTCTTCAAGCTCTTTGACCCAACAAGCAACCTCCAGAGAGAGGTGCACACGTGTGTTCCAAAGTCAGTGTGAGAGTATGACCCAGAACAAGACATATATCTGATTGCAGTGGTGAGGCACTGTCCTCCCAAAAAAATCATATCTGCTCTGACGGCTGATTAAATGATAAATACACAAGTACTGAATACATTCTATACAAACACATCAATATCGGTGTCTACTTTTTTTTTTCTTGTCATAGCTAATGGGGGAATCTTTGCAGAATCAGAACTCACGTTACTAAGGAAATGTGAACACACTCTGGTTGAAACTTTTAAGCGTAGGCTCTGATCTTCTAAGGTGTGCTTCTGGGTAGCAGTTGAAGTGACTCCACACAGAGAGGAAGTCGGGAGGCTCAAAGGATGGCTCAGCAGGGAAGCACACATATGGCAGGAAGAGAGGAAACACGCCACCAAGTAGTCCTCTGGCCTCCACATGTGCGCTGTGGCACACATGCTCAGACACTCAACACATTCACATGCACAAACACACAGATAATCACATATCATATGCATACACACAGCGACAATAAATCACACATCATACGCACATACGCAGTGATAATAAATCACATATCACATGCACACACAGTGGTAATAAACCAGACATCACATGCACACACACACAAACACACAATGTAAATAAACAGACATTAAGAGAAGGAGAGGATTTAAGAGAAGCTATAACCTTTGTGATGTGCCCTATTTTACTTATCGTTTTATTTTAAATATTTGTGGGTGTATGCTATAGGTGTGTGCACATTCATGTATGTGAGTGAGGGTGCGTGTGTGTATATATATATATATATATATATATATGATTAATGTGGAAACATCCTAAACATTTTAATTAGTACAATTAATTTTTAATTAAAGAAGTACTATACTGAAAAAAGTTGGAAATACCTATAAGCAAACGAGAAAAAAATCATCCAAAAATAAACTACTTTAGTGTCTTAATATACACCCCTCCAGACATACTTCTATTCATATGTATTTATGCAAAAGTGAGATCATATGCTCTGCTTCTAATCTCCCTCATCTAACCATGCTGTGAAGAACACTGCCAAGTTTCCAGGTTTATCATTGTTCCAAATGCTCATCATTGGAACTTCCTGAGTTTTATGACCTGGAAGAATTCCATAAGATAGATACATCTGGTTTATTTTACCTACCTCCTCTTCTCCCCCCATCCCCATCCCAGCAGTGTTTCTCTGTGTAGCTCTGGCTGTCCTGGGACTCACTCTGTAGACCAGGCTGGCCTCGAACTCAGAGATTCGCCTGCCTCTGCCTCCCAAGCGCTGGGATTAAAAGTGTGCGTCCCCACCACCTGGCTCTGTCTTTTTGTTTTGGTTTTTTTTAACATTATATTGATTGTATTTGAACAATTATTGTGTCAGCTTTTGTTTAATGTCCTCATCAAAAAAAAAAAAAAAAGACGAATTTAAGAAGCATACTCCTGCGGTGAAGTCGTATGGAATCCTTTCTCACCCGGAGTTTCATTTTCTTTCTGTGCTTTGCTTTGTAAGTTCTTGCTCATCCCCAAACCCTTTTACCCACCCAACCCATCCCCCTCCTTGATCTGTCACTCCCCCACCAGCTGCTCGCCTGCCAGCTTTTCTGAAGGAACTTCTTTGCCTTTTCCTGAGCCCACTCCTGCTATCTCCTCTGGTGCTTTCATCCACTCACCCTCTGCCCTATTGACTAACCATCCTTTGAAGCCCTACTGTACAAAAGAATCGTGTGAGGCCCCGTGGGGATCAAAGGGTGCCTGCGGCACATCTTGAGTGCTAAAGAAATTCAGTCTAATTGGAAATGCGAGGTACATATAAGCAACGGTCCTGGTAAATTGGCTGTCTGAAGAGGGGGGGAAAAAAAACCTCTCAATGCACAGGCTTGCCAGTTTCCACACTGCAACACATTCCCACCTTCCCATCATGGCCAAGCACCAATATGATGTCATCAAGGCAAACAAGAATTGGAAAATGATGTGCACAGCTTACCTCCGGGGCACAACTGAATGAATGAGAAAAGTTAAAACGAAGGCATGTATGTGTGGATGTGGGTGTATACGCATCCATAGGCACGTGCGTTACATAGGCATTAAATAAATCGCATGTGCTTGCAAATAAACATGTTCTCTAACTCCTCAGACGCTGTCGTATAGACATATATAAACAGCAGCAGAACAAAACAACCAAAGCAGATGCTTAGGAGTACACAGTTACGTCATCACCGTTACCAGCATCATCTTCAGCCTCAGCCGCAGAAATTGAGCTGAGCGTTTAAGATGCACCCAGTGCCGTGTTCGCTGTTTGGCATAGAGCGCTCTAAAACAGTGGTTCTCCACCTGTGGGTCGCGACTCCTTTCACGGTCAAACAACATTTCCTTGGGGGTCACATATCAGATATCTTGCACATCAGATATTTTACATTATGACTCATGACAGTAGTTGAATTACCGTTTTGAAGTAGCAATGAAAGTAATCTTACGGTTGAGGGACACCACAGCATGAGGAACCGCTTTGGAAGGTTGAGAACCGCTGCTCTAAAACATACACCCAGGAAGTGGGATGGTTAGCGGCATCATCTACTTTACATCACCTTTGCAAAATTGGGAGTCCAGAAGAGGGAGGTCACCTGCCCTTGGTCATGCACTGTAGTAAGTAATGAAACTATCATTGCATTCAGGTCCTTCTGGTTCCAGAGCCCAGGCTTTGGTGGCTGCCCTCTCCTACTGCCTCCTGCCAAGGATGTAGACAGATCCTATTGTCTCATGCTGCAAGAGGCAGCTTGAGGTGCTTCGTATCACATGACCACGCTGCTCTTCCCTGCCCCCATCATATCCTCTCCCTTCTCTGAAGCACTATGAAGGCTGTCTTTTAGCATCCAAACCTGCCCTTCAATTACTACATGATTCTCTCTTTTCTCCTCTTGCCTACCAAAGTCTCCCTTGAGGCTTTCTCTCATTTTGTTTTATTTTAAACCATAGGTTAAGTGTGTTATTTGTTTACCATTTGTTTCTTGATTTTTCTCTTTTTTTAAGATTTATTTACTTATACATATGAACACTCTATTTTCATGTCTGCCTGCAAGACAGAAGAGAGCATCAGATTCCATTATAGATGGAATTATAGATGGTTGTGAGCCACCACGTGGCTGCTGGGAATTGAACTCAGAACCTCTGGAAGAGCAGACAGTGCTCTTAACCACTGAGCCATCTCTCCAGCCCTCTTGACTTCTTTTTCAAACGTCTGTCTCTTTATTAGTTATCATTGACGAGTACTCCTTATAAAAACTGAGAGACAGAGCATTTACCTCATCAGAACGAGGACATGCATGTAAAGAAAGCAGGTGAAAGTCCAAGGGCCAGCCAGTTACCCCAGGGTGTTAGCACGATGGGCTCACCACTTTAAGGGTACAGCAGGTGTATGGCGGGAGTGTCGGGTGCGGTCAGGCATGTGCAAAAGTTCTTCCATTCCTGAGCTCTGGGAGATACTCAATCTAGTTCCACAACAGAAAGACTTCAGAAGAAAATGAGCATACCTCATCAGAACACCACAAAGATGTTTAATTGAAAATGAGAACAGCAAGGGGAAGTTTAAAAAGTTAAACATACCAGGTGTCTCTCTGGAGTACAGAAGGTTAACTGGGGGGTCCAGGGGTGAGGTAGTCAGGGGATGGGGGTGGGAAGCCATCTGTGAAGAAGGGAGCGAAATTAATGCTTCTCAGTTGCCACAGACTTGGCTGGCCCTGTTTAGATTTTGTGAACACTGTCCCTAATCCTTGACAGCAGCCTTCCTGAAGAGGCCTTGGGAATCCATATGCTTGCAAACATAGGTGCTGGCCTCCCAGCAGAGCCCTGAAGACTCGGAAAGCAAAACCCTCCTCCTCTGGCTCTCAGCCAGTTTTGGGGGGGTTTTTTGCACGGTAAAGACTGCCTGCTGTTGAGGTCTCAGGGTCTAAGGTAGCTCTTTCTTGGGAGCCATTCCATGCACTGTAGGATGTCTACACATCCCCAGCGCCAATTCCCCAGATGTCAGGAGCATCCCCAACATTTGCCAGCCGCAGCCGGGACAACCGAAAGCCTTTCTGGGCCTGACCAAACGGTCCCAGCAGGGGATGTCCCTTCCAGGTAAGCATCATTGAAGCTGGTGCTGATAGCACATCAGGATCTAACTGCAATCTGGGTCACAAAAGGAGACTTTTTTTTAAGCGGTCAGGCCAGAAATAAACAAAGCTGTGTGGGTCACATACAATGTTAACCATAGAACATGTTGCTGTACTCTGGGCTTCCTGGATATTGTAGAACAGCCCTTTCTCCTCATAGACAATCAAAGGAAAGGTTTGTGCTGACTTAGGCCGAGTAACCAGTCAGAGTGCACAATATGTCTCAACTTATTTTATCCTCTGGTTGGCTAATGAGGGGAATGCAATGATGGCTTCCATTTTACAGCATAGGAAACTAAGGCAGAGAGTAGAATTAAGAGGCAGTGTGTTATGGAGGACAGCCTGCCGGGACCTGTTTCTTGGAGCCTCCTCTCACAGTGTTCTCCCTGACATCCTCCTTGCAAGCACACCCCAAGCAATGCAGTCCAAACAATCACTGCTTGAGGACCGTGACACAGACGCTGGCCCAGCAGTGGGACCTACACGGAAGCAGGCAAAGCCCGAGGCAAAATGGAGGCAATTAAAGACAATGCTAAGTAGAAGCTGGGTATGTTTAGAGACACCACAGTCTGCGGCGTCTCCAGCACAAATAGGTGGCTGTGGAATGAAGAAATGAACTGACTATGAAGTGACAATAAGTCCTCCCCCCGACCCTCACGTCCCAGATGAGGGCTTTCACCTGCAGCAGTCTAGGAGGGCATTGAAGATCTGGTCCCGAACAGAACTGCTTCTGTGGAGGACCTCCCATCTTCATGAACGGCTTTGGTTGTATGGAACAGATATGTGCTGGCTTGGGAGAAGCAGATTGGCTTTGCCTGGCGCTCTAAGTGAATTCCCTCATTCTGCCCCTGACAGCCAGCTCTGGAGAGATGAACTACTTGCTATCTTCCCCATTTCACAGGCCAGTAAGTGAAAGCTGTGTCAGCCCCACCTCCATGAGGCCTTTCTTCACAGCCCCATTGACAGTCCATTCTGTCCACCCTGCTCTGGAGTCCCCTACATAGCCGCAGCCCCAGGCACTGGCCTGCCCCATCCGGTCTAGGTAGGTCGAGAGTCATGACTGCTGTGTTGTCTCAGTTTGTTGGACCACATAAAGGTGGCTCTATCAGAAGATACTTGTTGTTCTTATAGTTCTAAAGGCTAGGAGACCAAGGTCAAGATATCGGCTGATCTCTCAAAGGCTTCCTACACATTCAAAGGCCGGCTTCTCCCTGTGACAGTCTGTCTGCCTTAATCGTTTCATAAAGACACCACTCCTACTTGGGTCAGGGATTACACTAAAACCCTCAGTTTAGCTCCTTCTGTCTGGGGGTCAGTTAGCCAGCCCCTACCCTGGACAGAGCCCTGGGAAGCCTCCTTCACAGCCACGGCACAGCTCAATGGCATCAATCTTAACTAGAAATGGCAAAGAAGAACGAGGGGTCTAGCCTAGGTCTCCAAGCGCCTGAGTTTATTCACAGGATTCCTTGAGTCTCTTCCTTGGGTCACAGGAAGTCAGCATGTTCTTCTGTGGCAAGTCACCACTGCCCCTGTCCCTGAGGCTTTGTGTTTGGCCCAGTGGGAAGCCCCAGGCCAGCTCTGAAAGGCGCACTCTTGTTTTCTTTTCAACTCAGAAGCCTGTTCTCCCAGGCAGAGCTGCTGCTGCTGCCACAAGGGCCACTGCACACCAGGCAAACCTCTCCCCTCGCCCCGCCCCCACCCCAGTCCAGCCCCTGTGGTCCCTCAAAGCAAACCGGGTTCTGTGTTTACACTCCAACCTGTGGCTCGGGCTGTTTGCTCTCAGTGGGCTGTGACCCTACCTCCCAGGATGCTACTGTGCATCTGTTGAACTTGCTGCTTCCTGTCTTCTCATATTTTCTCCTCTTCTCCATCTGTAAACGGCATTTCTCTGGGTAGGAGGAAGGCTCTGGACCACAGGTATGTTTCCTGTCTCCGCTGGCCTTGCCGGCTCCAGTCAAAGGCAGATGCCTGTGGTGTGCCTGCTCCGCTGGGCTTAGGAGGGAGGTTGGAGGGAAAGGAGTTTCTCTCTTGGACCTGCCATATTAACTACCTCTGCTGCCTGAGGGCTCCTCCTTTCCCTAACCCAGGACAGCAACACAGTATAGCGATTTTGAACTCGAAGAGACCCAGGTTCAAATGCCACACTGTGGTTTCTTAATGGCCCTCTGGGAAAAAATGGGGGTTAGGTGATAGGATACACATGAAGGTAGAGAGGGCAGAGCAACAGCCCCTCCCTAGTGTGGTTGTTGTGGGGGTGAGTCAGTGGACTTGGGAAGTCGGGACCTGGTGAACCATCCATGATACCAGTGTCTTCCAATTCCACCCGACAAGGCCTTAGCCAACAAGTCACTCTGTTGCCACAAGGAAGAGCACCAGTGACTCTGGTCCCTTGTACCCACCCCTGCCAACTCCCGGAACCACCCCTCATCCTAAGACAGCGAACCAGGGCAGGGCAGTGGAGCCAGTGTGTCTCAGCATCAACCACTTATGCCGGAATTTCTGCTTCTCCATTTTATAACAAAGTGTTTCCACATTTCAAGTTGAAAAAATAAGATTCTTATTTTTAAGAAGAAATATCAATACATTAATTTTAAGTGAAAATAAAAAATAAAAATTAAATTAAATAAGAGCGAAAAAAATTAGCCAGACTTCGGGAACTTTCTATGGCAAGGATTTGAAAGTCAGCAACACCCAGAAATCCCTCGTCGGGGATTTCTCTCTTGAGGGAAACGGAGTTAGGGCCCTTCTAGGTCAGCAGACGCTTTGTGTCTAACATATGATCGAGATGTGGGGGTCCCGTCTGTATTCCACGCCTCCAACGCTCTCTTTCTTTCACACTGACGGCCCTCCTCCCCAATGCCCACCTCCAAAAGCAACCACCAATGATGACCACAGAAGCAGAAATCTTAGGCTCTGAGTAGAAAGTTATTCCTTACAGAAGGACTTCTGTGGCTAGTCCTTCCTTTCTGTCAAGTGTCCCTAAAAGCAAAGCAAGAAGGCTACCAGTGTCCCCACTTGCCAAGGAGGCTCCAAGGAGATGGAGATGGCAGTGAAAGCAGCCCCAGTCCCACATTCACCCCGAGGTGAACCACCAGCCTCCTCCGTGGCACCGAGCCACAGACAGAGCAGAGAAGCAGCAGGAGAGAGGCGACTCTTAAGAAAACTAAGGCGGGGCTGCCGAAAACCCCTTTCCCACCATTTCTCTTGAATAAGGAGTGATGTTGAAGTCTCCAAGCTACTGTCCTCACGGATCCCAAATCACAGGCATCCCGAAAATAACGTGGCCAAGCCTGCCAGTTTCCCTCAGGCCAAACACACGGCTGTAAACCTGCTTCTGGGTGATCTATTATGGATCAGCACCCGTTTCAAACTCCGATTCAATGTAACCCACTGGTGATTCCAGCAGAGAGTTTTGAGCTTGTCTAAATCAGGGGAATGGCCGCCGTTAGAAACAACAGTCTGGAGGAATGCTCTCCAGCCAAGCCAGGATGTGGCCAGTCTTCCTAGGGCATCTGAAGCTGTGTTATTATTTCCTGTAGACACACCAGGCTCTGGTGTGGAGCTACGGACTCTGCAAGGAAGGAGTTATGTCCTCCTCACCTGAAGAGAAGCCAGGTGCATAGAGAGTGTCAGCAGATACTTACAGATAGCATTGGGGAGAAGGCAGCATCCAATCCCCTTGACTTGACATCAAATAGAAAATACAAAGTTATCAGGACCCCAAAGGTTCACACTCATTGTGTGGCTGTATCTTGGTCTCTTCCTCTCCCTTTATCTAGATGTCTCTCAGTCTTTCAGATTCTCAGAGATACGTGTGTGCATGTGTGGTCACAGAGCTTCTGAGTTTGAATTATCACGTGGATTTCTATCGGGCTCCATCTGCTTCTAGAACTGTGTGCAAACACTTACATCCCAAATCCCAGAAAAAAGGAGGAGGGACATAAAACATTTTTTATTTGTTCTGTCCAGAAAAGACATATGATCCAGATTGTGCGAAAGAAAGCCAGAAAAAGAAAGGGAAACAGACTGTCAGCCCTGGTCATAGCCCACAAGGATCCTCTCATCTGGTTACATGGAAACTAAGACCCAGCACATATCCCACACCCAACAACGCAGCCCTCTGAACCACCTCCCTCCTGCAGACCTGGGATCAGCTCTTGACTCTCCAGCTCACTACTGCATGGGCTTGAACAAACAACTCAGCCCGAGACGCAGTTCCCTCCATTGTAAAATAGGTCTGCCACACCAGTGTCTAGTAAATGGTAGTGGAAAACAGGGGTGGGCGTGATAATGGTAATTGTGATGATGCTGACAGTAAAGATCATGGGTTGGTAAAGATCATGACATCGTGTGTTAGTAAAGATAAAAATGCTGACGGTGCTGATGGTAGTGATGGCAGAAGGTGGAGGAGGAGATGGTGGTGGTGGTGGCGGTGATTGAAGGTAGCAGAGAAGATAGTGACAGAGGCCGTGGTGGGAGTAAGGATAACGGTGGTAGTGATGGTACAGGTTTTGGAGCCAGTGGTGATGATTGGGTAGTAGAGGTAATGGTGACGATGATAAAAGTAGTGGTGGTGGTGACGGTTCCGAGATGATGACGATAGTGGGAGAAGTGGAAATAATGATGATGATAAAGGTAATGTTGATGGTGGTGGTGGTGGTGGTGGTGATGGGGTAACGCTGTGAACAGCGATGATGTTCATGGTAGCTGCTGCTGGTGGTGATGACACAGGTAATAAGGACAATGACGAAGGTGGCGGTGGTAGTTAAGATGAGGGTGCTAAGGGTGGTAACAGTGGGGATGGCCGTCGGATGTGGTGGTAGAAAGAGAGCATCTCTTGGTGGGAAGGACAGAAGAAGAGATGGTTGCCATGGTGCTATTGGAAGTGGTGGGGTTGTATGGGCTTGCTCACTCTAATACTTTCCACAGTTTTGTTCCTCTAGGAACACTATACCTATCAGTGACACCATGTCTCTGCCTCTCAGAGACATTTCTTCCCGGAGGACTTTCCTGGTCACCATAACACACTGCAGTCCCTTCAGCGTGAGTCAAATAAGACCTAGGCGTGATGTTTAACTCCTCAGCAGATCCAGCCCAGGCCACACCCAGCACCAGGCAGTGTTGTGAATAAAGACTTGTGCAGTCTCTCCTCCTCCTCTAGACCATGGTAAAGATGACAGTAAAGATTCGTGCTAGTAAAGATCATGATATCATGTGTTAGTAAAGATCAAAATACTGAAGGTTCTGATGGTAGTGATGGTTCCTGATGCTGTGACCCTTTAATACAGTTCCTCATGTTGTGGTGACCTCCAACCATAAAACTGTTTTTGTTGCTATTTCCCAACTGTAATTTTGCCACTTTATGAATCGTAATGGAAATACCTGTGTTTTCCAACGGTCTTAGGTGACTTGTGTGAAAGGGTCACTTGACCCCCAAAGGAGGCATGACCCACAGGTTGAGAACCACTGCTCTAACTTTCCTCTTTTGGCCTCCTAAGTATTCAGCTTCCTCACAGGGCCTTTTCACTTTCTCCCTTCTCCAATGAAGCCAGAGAGTTAAAATACAGACCTCACCCCAAAGCCCTTCCTCTCCTTATCCCAGTGACCTTACTGGTTCATCAAGTTCATCAAGGTTCAGAAAACAAACTAGAAACCAAGGTGCATCTCCTAATTGTGAAAGCAAATTGAAGTTAGAAGAATTTGGAGTCAAGAATTGAGTGACAATTTTTTATATGCAGAAAGATTTCTTTTCTTTCATATTAATTGTATAAAATAACAGCTTTTATTGTGACATTTTCACACATGCATATAGCACACTTTTGAGAGACAAATTTTGAGATTATTAGCCGATAGCTCATTTCATCCTTAAGCAGATGGAGAACAGAACTGTGAAGCAGCTTTTCAGGAAGCATGTTCTGTGGAGATTTGGGGAGGTGTGGTACAAGGGGGACATGTGAGCTGAGTCACAGCCCTGGCTCGGGGTCTGGATCCATTGGCAGCAATCCACTCCATTTCCTCACACCTCCACCTCACATCTGCAAACTGGGCATTAATCTATATGGAGGTGAAAAATTGGTTTTTAAGTGGTGAAGGGCTCTGCAAACATGAGGGGTTTGTTTGTTTATTTTGTTCTCCGGTTCACTTAAACATCTTCCGTTGCTTTCTTTTTTACTTATTTGGGTTTTTAGAGAGTCATGTATCTCAGTCCAGACTCCAACCTGCTACATAGCTGAGGACAATGCTGATGCTGAGCCTTTGACCTTTGCCCCTACCTCCTAAGTGCTAGGGTTACAGGTGTGACACCTGTAACTGGGAATTCAACCCTGGGCTTCATTAATACCAGGCAAACTTTATCAGCTGAGCCATATCCCCAACCCTGAATATATTTTAAAAATAAAATTTCTTCATTTAAGCAAGGGCATCTCCTGGCTGTCCCCGAGTGAGATCAGTGAGTCTATCTGATTCTGTTTCCAGGCACTTTCCTGAGCCCATAGGTTGTAATAAGCTCTGTGATAAACTCTCGAGGAAGAGGATCTGGGTGGGTGTGCGTTTTGCCCTGAGCTCTGGCTTGTGATAGATGCTATCACCTAAAGCCCCTGTGGCACACAGACATGTATATGCACCTTCCTGAACTTGGCAGTCTCTTCTGGGGAACTTTTCAACGTCCTTTCTAATAACCCCATTCCCAGCAGCCTGTGTGTTTTTAAGCGGCAGAACAGACTGGAAAACACCAGAAAGATCAGCTGAACATCGCAGAGAAGAGAGCCTCACAATATGCACGCGGGGAGATGGCGGGCAGAGTCTCACAATGGAAGATTTAACTGCATTAGGCAATTGTGCAGTATCTGAGCCTTTTCTTTCTACCCACAATGCTCCCTTCCTAACCTCCCGATCTGGCTGGTTATTTAGCCCACCTCAAAATCAGCTCACTGCTCCTTTTCCAGGAAACCTTCCTTCCACCATCTTCTACACAAAGCCTCCATGTGGCTCCTGAACAGCTCAGACACAAGTATCTGCCCCTCTCTCTCCAGTTCTGGAATTATCAGTTGTGTGTGGTCCATGCCACTGGTGTATGAGTTGCTTGGAAGGCCGTCTAGGCTTCTTATGTCTAGGCTGTCTTATGTTTGCCTACCTCCAGCCCCCAGAACATCAGGATGGATTTATTTATTAGTGCCATCTTACTTAGGGTTCTATTGCCATGGCAACTCCTTTTTTTTTTTTTCTTGATTTTTTTTTTTTTTTTTTTTTTTTTTTTTGAGACAGCATTTCTCTGAATAGCGTAGGCTGTCCTGGAATCACTTTGTACTCCTTTTTTTTTCTTGATTTTTTTTTTTGAGACAGCATTTCTCTGAATAGCGTAGGCTGTCCTGGACTCACTTTGTAGACCAGGCTAGCCTCAAACTCACAGCGATGTGCCTGACTGTGCCTCCCAGAGTGCAGGAATTAAACAAGGAAAACATTTAACTGGGGCTGGCTTACGGTTCAGAGGTTTAGTCCACTATCATCCTGGCAGGAAGCATGGTGGCAGGCAGGCAGACATGGTGCTGGAGAGGGAGCTGAGAGTTCTATATCATCATCAGGCAGCAGGAAAAGGGAATGACTGACACCGGGCCTGGCTTGAGCATCTGAAACCTCAAAGCCCACCCCCAGTGACACACTTCCTCCAACAAGACCACACTCCTGATACTACCACTACCTATGAGCAGGCAGGAGCAAGGAGGTGCCACATTTTCATTCAAACCAACACAAGTGTCAAGAGCTCACTTAGACTCTATTCTCTCAGAGTCCAAGACTCATGGGTGCCAATCACATTAATGGAGGAATAGCCAAATTACAGGTGGCCATTTTACCAGGAAATTTTCAGATGCGGTTCCCAAAACAAAGATGACGAGATCACAAGGCTGCCTGAGCCTTTCCTACCCACCTCTGACTTCAAATGCAATAAGCATCAAGAAGAAAATGTCTGCAAGGTCAAGGGTTCAAGGAATGTGGCCTCCTTCAACTCACTAATAATTCTGACAAGTGGGCGAGCTCTAGAGTCCTCTGAGAGGACAGGGACACTCATTCCTCTGGCCTGCTTCTCACTGCTCTTGAAAACCCTGATTTGATGTCAGCGTTAAGCACGAGGAAGCCTTCTAGATGTCTCAAGGCCAGGTGATGTTCCCGGAATTCCCTACATTCAACGATGCATCTGCCACTGTCAGTTAGAAGCTGAGACTATGCGGGAACCAAGGAATTCTTCCATATCTCAACCCCAGAGACTTGTTTTCCATACCATCTCCTGTGTTCACAGGGTCATGTCGTCAAACACATAAAACCTACTGAGTCATTTAGTGTTGCTCCTATGTCCACGTGTTTAGGGCTGACCACTTGGGCTGGATAACCAATCTCCTCATCCATGGAGCTCCATCTCTCTGCAGCTTTTGTCTATGGCTTCTCAGCCAGGGGTGGGACCTTGAGAGTGTTTCCCTGTCCACGTTCTGACAAGTGACTGACGAGGAGGCATGGATTCACTGAATGGAGGAGTGATTCACATCCAGAGCAGGGCTGAGGTAGACGGGGTGGGATTTCATCACCTCATCCAGAATGGCATGCGATTTCAAACTTGTGTATGGTTTATTTCTGGAATTTTCCATTTAATATTTTTGGACAGTGTTTTGACTTTGGATCACCAAATCCATTTTCATGAAGGGACAGGCATTACCATGGTTGGTTACAGAAAATCAAAATTTTAAATGAAAAAAAGTAAGATGTACTCTAAAAAGGAGACATTTGATATGGATAAATGAGATGAAAATGTCCCAGCATTTAAATCTCTGTCCATCCCACATTCTCCTTAGTGGTGGGCTCTTAAAACATGTATTATGTATTCAAATCTTCATGAGATCTTGACCTTCGGAGTTAGTGGAAGTTAAGATATTTTTAAAAATCTGGGCTCCATTTGGGGAGTAAAGAAAAGAAGGAACTGGGGTTCCTGGCTCAGCTTTGGCCCTGTGGGGTTCTAAAGCATGGAGAGAACTTCTAGGGGGCTTTGGGGAAAGGCATGAGCTGAGAAAATAGACTTGAGGTTCCTCTGGGGCTGGCCCCCTGAGTGATTTTCGGGATGCTCCGTTTCTGCAGGGAGTTCTAGCGGGTGGTGGAGAGCTCTGAGGCTTGGTAGGTTCTGGGCAAGAGCGCATCCTCCATTGGTAAGGCTGCACAGAGCACTTCACAACCACACCTCTGAATTTGTAGGGGCGTGGTGAGTGCTGAGGCTAGTGGGCAAGCATGGATACTGTTCCTTTAGGGAACCATCCATTTCATTTTGGGGACAGGATGTCTCATACTTCTGAAACTCATCAAGTAGGTTAACCAAGTTGGCCAATGATCCCCGGCAATCTTCCTGTCTTCACCTTCCCAGGCTCACCAGCCTGTTCCCTCCTACAGACCAGCCCCAGTTCTAGCCGCTAACAGCTCCCTGCTGTCCCTAGACCTGGCTACTTCAGAACCCTGATTTGGTCCCCTCAACACTGCTCCGATTCAAATGGTTCTTCTGATAGCTCTATCCCACTACCTAATATCTATAGTCTGGGTATGTGTGCAGGTATGTATGTATCATTTACCATCAGTTCATGTACATCAATTACCTATCATTAATCTCTCTATCAATCATCTACCCACTCATGTATCATCTAATCTTTATAAAACCTGGCTGTGCTGAGATGTGAGTCACATTCCACAGAAGCCATCTGTCTGAAGCACAGAGTTCAGCTATTGTGATCTTAACCATAGCCATCTTCAATTTTAACAACCAAACAGGTCCCATTTGGTCCTGGAGACAGAAGAAGTCATCTTAAAGACAAGTTTGATTTTTTATGATTGTGATAAAATATACCAAGATTTAGCACTTTACCCGTTTATGCTCTGCTTGTGGGAGATTGTGGCCCTGGCCCGTAGCACAGTATGCACCAGGGCTGGAAGCAAAGAAGGGAGGACGTAAAGGGTTAAAGCAAGGGATCTGAAATTGTCTGAACCAAAAGATTTACCTTTAAACTTCCAGTCCTTGTTAGATGAGCCTTTGGTCCTACCTCACACGACAGGGTGTGGCTTCCACGAGTGACTGAGACTCGCCTGAGTTGATCTACTCCATTTAGTGAGCTGGCTCTGTTAGCCTCCTGTTTGGACATCATGGCAGTTTCACATAACAATACACACATTCCTAAACCCCTGTACTCATTTGCAAACTAATAAAAACAGGCTGTAGACACACAGGAGACCAGGAATCACGCCGTAAGTAATATGGCATCAGAGAACACATCCTAAAAGAGTATCCCTATAGTTTTCCTCCTGATTTTCTCTCATACGGATAGATCCTTTTCTCCTAGAAGAATCCCAAACGCCTCCTTTGTCACTTTCTGGACCCAGCTGCGCTTTCTGACCTTCCCAGCAAAGCCAAGCTGCTTTTGAGATATGGTCAAAGTTGAAAAGCACTGTAAAGCCAGGCCCTTACCCCACCCTAGAACTGGAAAATAGCATTCTCCAGGCACAGACAGATGGGCAGAGGGACCGGGATCCAGAGCACACCCAGACCAGGGAGACGCGTCCCAAACTCTGCTGACAGGTGGCTGGCCTGCAGCCATGAGCCCACTCCTGTCCTGGAGGGCCAGCCTCCTTCATGGCCACAGGCCATCTTCGCTCATTTCCCAAACTCGGCATACTGTAGGGGCTCCTGGAACCTCAGACGGGCAAAGAAACCAGTCTGGGGATGGAAAGTGGAGCAGGAAGCTCTTGGGCCCTCTGGCAGTTGTTAAAGAGTGGGCAGCACCAAAGAAAGGACAGTTACCAAATGCAAAATGGTAATAATAGCAGGGTGCCGGGAAGCCTTTATTGAGATACAACAGTCCAACCACATAGTTGTTAAGTGACCATAACTCTGTGTTAAATAATCAGTTCATCTGGTCTCTATTTAACATAATAGCTGCCTATTAAACTTAAATTAAGTACAGAGTTAAATGTCTCTAGGACACAACTGCCAAGCCCAGAACGAAAGCTCTGGCAGGAATGAGCTCTGAACTTGTCCCCCTGGTCTGGGTGTGCTCTGGATCCCGGTCCCTCTGCCCATCTGTCTGTGCCTGGAGAATGCTATTTTCCAGTTCTAGGGTGGGGTAAGGGCCTGGCTTTACAGTGCTTTTCAACTTTGACCATATCTCAAAAGTTTCTAGTTTCGTATGCATGCCTAAATATACTGGAACTACAGGAATATTGCCAAGAAGCCCTCTGAGGCCTCTCTGGCCTCAAATATGCCAGAATGACTGTGGGTTCAGCAATCCATCTATACTTTCACTCCATGCCAGAACTCATCTGATGCTCAGGTAGAGCCTCCTGACATGGTGACCCTTTTCTCAGCCCAATCGTGAAGATGGAAAATTTATTATTATTATGTTTCTCAACAAATCACAACTTATTCCACAAAATAGATCTTCCCGGATAACTGAGTAAAAGGATGAACAGAAAGAGCACATGCCCGGTCTGTTATGTGAATACAGTGAATTCGATATTAAAGTGTGGGACATAAAAACTGGATTGCATCACTGAGATTGAGGGTTCTGTGTTCTGCTCAGCAGCTTGGTCCTCCGCATGGAGCAACAACGCCTACAGTCTTAGGAAGAATTTCCTGACACAGAAACAAAAGATGAATTCCAACTCGGCCCCACAGCGTGAAGTCAAGCCTGAGAAGAGGGTCACCATGGCTGAAGGGATCTGGGAGGTTGCTACTGGCTTTGGTCTTCTACCTGCTTGGAAGGCTCATGCTGAGCAAGTGTTACAGTCCCCATTTCAGCTGTGTCATCTGTATATGCACACACACACACACACACACACACACACACACCTCCTCCAAGCACTGCATTCAAAGCACAGTTGTTTATCTCTTTCAACTTAATTAGCAAATGGTTGGAGTGCAGCCTCAGCCATCCAACTGCTTGGTTTCTGTCATGGTTTGCCCCTGCTCAAAGTCACTTGCACTGTAAGACTTTTCCTCAACTCTCCGCACCATTCTGGGAGGTTTGGAAAACTTTAGGGATTGGGTCATAGGTAGAGGAAGTCAGTTAAGAATGTGTCTGCGGCTGCATCTCATCTGGACCCCCTTCCTGCCCACTAAGAAACAAAGCCACTCCTGCCACCACAAAGCCAAGAGATTGACCCTCTGAGACCATGAGCCAAAAGTTTGTCCTCCTTCAAGCTGCTTGCAGAGAAATGAAGTCACTCTCTGAAGAGAATGAGAAGAGCAACTAATGAGGTTTGGATTCTGGTTACCCCCGAGTCTCACCGGGGTGTTGCTGGACTGGTTATTTCCCATTTCTTTGCTGTAGTCCCCATCCCCCCCACCCCATGTAAATTAGGGGATGTAAGTGACTACTCACCCAGGTGGTCATGGGCTTTAGAGCAGATGAAGAAAGCTGCAGGGCACAGGGTCCTGTCCTTCCTAGCGACTCCTTCTGATAACACTGTCTTCATTTTCCCCTGTTCTGTTCTAGACTCTGTCCTTGACATTTTTACCTGAAAATGATGTTCAAACATGGCCTGGTCTGAGGGTTCTATTCTGGCTTGCTTTCTGTCCTTTCTTCCCACTTAATTTTATTTTTTATTTAAAATTTATCATTAATCATTTAATTAGTTACTGTCTGAGGGGATGATTAGATCCTTCAGTGTCAACTCCCTACCTGCTCCCTGCTTATTCCTACTTCCCACCAAATCAGGGCTTCTGGATCAGCCCCCTGATTGCAAAGTTTGGACCATTTAGCCAAAGGCTGGGGGGGAAGTTTGTCCAAGTGGGTGACCCATGGACATCTATACCTCATATTTCTACCTTAACCCTGTCTCCCCAACAATGTAAACTTACCTGTTCCCCCTCCATGGGGGGTCTAGTTTGTAGTTTCTTCACGTCTGAACATTGTTTTGAGACACTTGCCAATTAATGACTATCTGAATTATAACAGTAATAATCAACAGTTAATACATTGTTTAAGTAAATGAGGAGGGTAACGGAGACCCCTGCAGTGGAAGTTTGTTGTTACCTTTTAAAACTCAGTTGTGTTTCGTAAGCAGGTTTTTGTTTTAATCTCAAGTGTGGGATATGGCCTTAGTTTGTCCACAGCTAATTGCCTCTTGCGGCTCAGAGAGGGATGTGGTCTTTGCCAGTTGGAGTTACTGGAATTCTGAGGATTCTGAGAGGGTATAAATACCAGAGCCCAGAGGGGAGAAGGGGCTTCGAGGAGGCAGAAGATGGAAGAAGAAGGCTGCTTGTTCTTCTTGCTGTCTGGCTGCGTTTGCCATTTTCTGGACTGCTAGATATCCCTACCATGGAGATTGGTATTTCTCCAAAGAACCCAACGACCCTAACCAGCTGGAACTAAGTCTAAAAAGGTCTTTGTGCCCTTTCCCTTCTAACCTTCTTTCTCTCCTACCTAGAGTGGGGGAGGTTAGAAGGGAGGTAGAGGCTTCAGGAACCCCCCAAATAGAGTTTTGAAAAGCAACCTACAGCCTCCTCCTATCAAGTCTGGTGATCTGAGTTCAATCCCCAGGATCCACATGGTGGAAGGCGAGAACTGGCTCCTGCAGGACGTCCTCCAGCTCCCGAGTTCATGGCATCATGGCACACATCTCACACGTGCATAAAAACAAACAAACGCCATTTTAAAGACGTTCCCAAGCTTGGTGTGGTAGCATAGGTCTTTAATCCCAGCACTCCAGAGGCAGGTAGATCTCTTGAGTTCAGGGCCAGCCTGGTCTACAGAGAGAGTTCCAGAATAGCCAGGGCTACACAGAGAAACTCTGACTCGAAAAACCAAAATAAAATAAATAAATAAATAAATAAAAGAAATGTGTTTTCAGGACTCTCTTGCCATTGGGGACAATCCTGACACCTTCGGCAATGCCTCTTCAGCACCTCTGTCACTTGTTAGCATAGCTGCCCAGCCCCATAACCAAAGATACTGTGCTCTCAATAGTCCCATGACTATGCACAAGTAGACATATTTAGCCCATATTATATCAAAGGGTCATGTACGGATAGAGTTTGAAAATTGTTAAATGAAGATTAACTTATCTCTCATAAGTACAGAATACATTCACTGAAATCCTTCCACTTCGTTGTTAATGTGAAATATTTTCTCGTGGATGCCTCTTATTCTGCCTCTAGACGATGGCAAGAGCATTATCTTTTTGTGATTTTTGAGGCTGCTGCTTTTCTTTTTTGACTGGTCTCAAATTCCTGAGCTCAGACCCTCCTACTTCGGTCCTGAGTGCTGGGACTGCTGTGTGGTTCTGTCAGTCTATAGATGGATGGGGAGGTTGTCTAAATTGTCCATTTTACTTTGTGGGTATAGACAGAGACTTTCAGTATTAGTCTATGAAGAGAAGAGGTGAACTGGGTAAGGATAACTGCCACTGGACTGTACTTCTGGCATCACTGTCCCTGCCATCACATGGATATCCTCTACAGGGCACAGATGAGTGTCCCCCCCCCACTCTCCTGTTTAACGGGAATGTTATAAAAAGAACTGAGATGGCCAACATGTCTTCAAAGAACTCTCTGTGCTAGAATTCTTGGAAACTACCTTCCCCTATTAGGGATTTTTAAAAGAGAGGACAGAAGTGGGGGAAAGCCAGGCTGAAATGCCAACTCTGTTCTCCTCATCCCTCACCTCCCGGCCTGGCCACTAGCAGCCACAGCTACCATCCCAGAACCCAGTCGTAACTGAAATGAGCAACAACCTCGACTCCCTAGACCACGGATGGATCGCTCACTCAGTCATTCCACAACCCTCTGCAGATGTCAACTACTCAACGTTCCCCAGGACAAGGCACTCCACAGTGCATACCATCTAGGAGCTAGTAGGAGCCGGCGGAAGAGAGAAATACATTCTCAACCAGCTTGGACTCAGGGCTGAGAACTTATCAGCTTCTAGAAACAAAATAGCCTCGGGTGTTGGGAGGGTGAAACATCTTTTTTTTTTTCTTTCATTTTAAAAAGGCATCAAAAAGAGGGAACATTTTTAAAGACTGAAAGAGCATTGCTACATTACTGGTGACCAAAAAAAAAAAAAAAAAAAAAAAGAAAGAAAAAGAAAGTGCAGCTTCCCCTGCAGTGAACAGACAAAGCTTGATAAGACTCTTAGACAACAGCATTTTGAGCTCAAGTCAAACCACCTTTCTGGTCCACCCAAGCCCTTGGGTTTGTCAGACAATGAGTGAACCGGAGGTTTTGTGTTCCTCCGACTTTGACTGCAATGAGTTTTGACGTGCTAAAGTCTGAGACAAATTTGGAGGATGGAAGCCTCCCCTCAGGCTCCTTCCAGGCCACGATACAGAGCATCGGAAACACATGTTTTCATCTGAGCCTCCACGAAGCGGAAAGTGAGATGGGCAGAAGTCCCAAATATCAGCAATGGGGAAGGAGAAAGGTTCCAGGTGCTGTTAGGATAAAGACACACAAGTTAGCAGCAGCTCCTCATTCACGGTCTAAAAGTAATAATAAGGACGATCCAAAGTTAATTAATAGAACCAGGACCAAAACTGTTGTTAAAAAGAAAGGCAAGCCCCACAGCTTTTCAGAGTGAGGAGGCAAGCTCTCCAAAGATACCCACTTCAGGCTTTGACGGTGAGCAGAAAAAGCCTTCGGAAGGCACAGCTTGCAGAACTGGGAGCCCGTTAGAGGTCAACATGAAATTATATATGCTTACCAGATGGGTGGAGTGTGGATGATTTATACCTAAACCCAACCTGACTTATCCATCCATAACCTCCACTAACCAACTCCACAGCACCTGTCTTACTAGAGCCACGTGCACACTAAGAAACGACCTTATTTAAGATGCATGCTCTAGAAGAAATATCCGTAGCCTAAAACTCTTATTTAAATTTTGCCCCAAATGTTTCGTTTGGGCTGCTTCTTCTTCTCTTCCTCCTCCTCCTCCTCCTCCTCCTCCTCCTCCTCCTCCTCCTCCTCCTCCTCCTCCTCCTCCTCCTCCTTCTCCTCCTTCTTCTAGCTTTAACAGAAGCAATTTTTAACTAAAGCCACAATTTCTAATTTTTGCTAGAGAGTTATTGACTAATTTGTGAGTCAAAAAGCTGGTTTTAGCCAGTTCCTGCCGAAGTGGAATGTGCCGTCCCCATCTTTCTGCAAATTACAAACACAGGGCCGTTGTCCACCGTAAACTCCTGGCCCGAGAAATCCAACTTTTCATCATAAATTCTGAGAGAAAAAGCTCGCCTGGGTGTCTCCTTCGCCTCTGCCTGTGTTCCCAGACAACTCGCAAGCAACCCAGCCTATGTGCGTCTCCCCAAAGGCTAACACTGCAGACCTGCCAACAGCTGCAAGTTATAAATAGGACAGCTTGGGACAGTAGGAGGGGAGGGTCAAGAAGCAAAATCTAATAAGTATTCAGAGGCAATGGCCAAGAAAGCTCTCTGGAGGGGTGAAGAAGAAAAACACTGGTGGAGTGCTGCAGAGGAAAAGAATAGTCCACAGGACCGGCATGGCTGATCCTGTGGCCACTGGAACCTGCTCAGCTGAGGGAAACTGAGGACACCCTTCAACCCAGGGACATTACCTCAGAATGTCATCTCCTTGATTAGACCTTTTTTTCACTTAATTTTTTGAGAACTTCATCCACGAATATGATATTTTGCTCAAGCCCACCCCCACCTCCTCCCATTCACATCTTCCTTTACTCACCACGTTTTCCCTACCTAACGTTTCCCTCCCTCCCTTCCTCGTATACACTTCAAAAAAAAAAAAAATCATCAAGTCCACTTAGGGCTGTCAGCGTGTGCACGGGTGTGGGGCCATCCTCAGGAACATGGGCAGCCTATCAGGAGCCCCGTCCAAAGAAAACAGACTCTCCCTCCCTCCCTCGGTAGCCATCAATTTCCAACAGTTCCTCAGCTAAGGGAGCGCCCCCCCAATCCATGCCCTAGATTTGGCTGGCTTGATCTTATACAGATCCTACTATGCTGTTGTGCCTTAGAGAAAAAAGTAAAAAATAAAAAAGCTCAATCATTCAGATTCAGTGGTTGGTTTGGGAAAACAAGTTGGCAGCCTGAGTCATGGGGGGGGACAGTCAGTGGCTTTTGCTAGACCTGTGTTCCCTGGTAACGTGTGCCTCTACCGTGATGCTTCACGGTGTCTCCAGAGGGTCACTGTACCTGGCACACCGCACGCCTTCCTGTTGCTGGCCTTCTCTGCCCAGCCCTAGCATGCGCTTTCATCCCCAGCCCTCACCATGCGGGCTGCAGTGCCTTCTCCTGCACATCTAGTCGGGAGGTTCTCAACCTGTGGGTCCTGACCCCAATGGGGATTGTATATCAGATATTTACATTATGATTCAGACAGTAGCAACATTACGGTGGTGAAATAACAACAAATAGCGTTTTGTGGTGGGGGTCACCACAACCTGAGGAACTGTATGAAAGGGTCGCAGCATTAGGAAGGTTGAGAACCGCTGCCTTATAGTCTGTCCGAGCTGCTGTAACAAAACACCATCCATCAAGGGCCTTAAAAACAACAGAAGTGTACCGCTCATGGTTCTGAAGGCTTAAAAGCCCTAGATCAAGACTCCGGCAGAGCAGGTACCTGGTTAAGGCTTCCTTGTTCCCAGATGACGCAACCTCGTTTGGTGGGAGGGAAGGTCAAGGAGCCGCCTCTCTGCAGCCTCATTTAGAGGCTCTCATCCCATTCATCCCTGGCTCTATACTCAGTCACCTCCCTTACACCTAATTCTGTCACCTAAGAATTAGTTTTAACACGTGAGTTTGGCGAGTTCACTAATGTTCAGATGGCAGCGTCACCTGAAAACTGTCGTTACGTTAATGTCCGTCCGTGTTCCATCCCTGGCACTTCCAGTGTTGCCCGGCCAGCTGATGTTTATGGATGAATGGATTGCTCCCTCAGGAAGACACATACAATTTAGAGAAACCCCACTTAGGAGACTTTCTTTTTATATACATTCACAATTTATGACTTCTTTGTTTAGCCATGATGTCAGATGTTCCTTCCAGAAGTATCTTCAGCTTGGGAATTATGAGTAAGCTGTTCCTTTGTAAAACAGCTGGGCTGTGAAGGGCAAGATGGGAAACTTCGGGGGGGGGGGAATCTGCTGTCTCTTACACGCATTGGGTTTTGATTTTGTTGTTTTGGTTTGGTTTTTCTGGATTTAGGGTGTGTGTGTGTGTGTGTGTGTGTGTGTGTGTGTGTGTGTGTATGTGTGTGTTACTTATTTGGGGAGTTTTTGAAGCAGGGTCTTAAGCAGCCAGGACAGGCTTTAAACTTTATGTAGTTTAAAGTTGACCTTGAGCTCTGATCTTCCCGACCCCACCTTTTAAGTGCTGAATTACAGGCCTGTGTCACCATGCACCTCTCACACTGATTTGTCAAAGTTCTGGCTTATTGGTATAAGGAAAATATGCATGATCGTGGACTCTTTCATTCGTAGGAACTACCTGCCTCTTCTTCCTGTGGGACCTTGCTTCCTGGAATTCAGGATCTACCCTAAGCCCACAGAAAGTGGTTCTTCCTTCTGTTACCAATGGTTATCACCATGACTCTGACCCTCAGAGCTGGCCTAGGAGCATCCAGGAGTGCTCCCATCCACTGATTCCACTCTGCCCTCACTTACTATGTGTGAAGCATCACTGTTTATGGCTGACTCACACCGAAATAAGCATCATTAACCTGCTTGCTTCCTCCCTCCCTAAGGCCTACATAGGCTGGAGTGAGAGGCAGAGAGAAAGGGCAAGGCTGGATGCATTTGCCCCAAAACAGAGGCATGAGAAGGTAAAAAGTGCCCTACTCCAACCGAGCCTTCAAATCATGGTTCACAGTTCATTGTAAAATCTCAGTCCCAGGTTCATATTCTTCAATGATGAAGAATAGCAAAGTCCAGTTAGGGATGGAAATCTCATCCTGTGCCCAAGAGTTTCTACTCTCCTCCCTGCTGGTCTATTCAGTGGATCTCAGCCTTGCCTGGCCAGCCCCTAACAGCACATAAGTCAATTCCTTACAGTAGATGTATTTGCAAGTGCATACATGTGTCCTACCAGTCTTGTTCTCTGACATGTAAACACATGTAAACGCGCCTTCAACTAGCAAAAGCTGACCAGGACAATACTTAACCATTCTTGTCTGAGCATATCGGCCCTATATGCTTAACACTTGGAAAACCCTTAATCAGTTTGATATCCTACAAAAGAGTCATGTGCTACAGTCCGAAAACTGTATGTGATGTGGACCACCCTTGCCATGCATGCACCATGGGAGCTCAGAGTCTCAGAAGCAAGCTGGAGCTTATTTCCCTTAGGAAGGATGCTTCATTCCTCTGGGTGTGGAGTCGGCCATGCGCTGGGACACCTCACATGTGGTAAACCAAAGGAGGATACCGGTGGGTGGGAGCACGCACTGATGGGTCCATCCTGGTTCTGGGGTTGAGGATCATTGTAATAAAGACAACTGTAAATGGACACCCTCCAAAGAGGAATTCCTCCCGGGAAAAGGTGTCCAGATCCTGCCCTATAGCACTGCGTAAGCCTTCCAGGCCAGCCCTACACAAACTTGAAGAGGTGCCATGAGAGGAAAGGAGGGGGAGGCTGCAGGGATCAGTGTCAGGGTTCCCTAAGAGACACAGAGAGGAAGGTGGGTGCGTTGATGAGCTCCCTAGAGAACAGAGCAAAAGAGGACAGGCTGTTCCTCTCCAGGAGAGAACAAGCCAAGAAAATCCTTGGCAGAAACACAACCAAAGACAGCAACCCGGAGCCATGAGACAAGATCTTAGCGTGGTTCTCGGTGGCTTCCCACAGAAACAGGATTTCACCTGCCAGGCTGAGCAGTCCAGGCAGGGTGCTCACTGATCATGCATAGCTGGTTTGAAAGGTGTTCATCCTAATTGGGAAAAGAATTCTAAGACTCCTCACATACCATGAGTCAATGAAAACAAAATGACAAAACTCTCACTAAGTCTCTACAACAATAAAAGACCTCCAGCAGCCAGCGGAGCCAAGCTCAGTGACATAATTTGCTGTTTGGTCTATGCAGAAGGGTACTGAAAATGGGGAATTAGGTCTTTACAAAAGTGATAAACAGGCTTGCTCAGCAGGCTGGGGCCTGAGATTTTAGCAACAATTCCCAGATAACAAGCTACTCATGATGGAGGTGCCAGCTAACAAGAAGGCCACTGTTTTCTCTGCTGATGCAAGCCACACTGAAGTCTGCTTTGAGTCCTCTGCCCCTCACAATGGAACTTCTGCGGTGACTGTCATAGGCAACCCCAGAGGTCCCACAATTCTGTAGGCCCAGTGGAAACACAGCCCTGCCTCATGCTGTCCACTTGCTCCTTCCAAATCCCATGAGGTAGATCTGCCTGGGGGAAGCCAGGCGACAGGCCAGAGCCAAGCTGTGAGGGACTGTGGGAAATGGAGCCTGACACTCAGAAGCCCCTGTGGGGGAACATAGCAGGTCCCTCAATGGGATCCATCTCAGAGAATTTGCCAGGGACTTAACTGGAAACACTCGGGAGCAGGCAAGCAAACAGAAACCGGGGACTGAAATATCACAGGAACACTGGGACTTGAAGACAATCTGCTGAAGTCATAGGAGAAATTATCTCTGACAGGCCAACATCAGCTCGACGTAAGGCATGGTGGGCGCTGAGCATACCGGCCGGCACAGAGCTTCACTGTGTGAGAGAAGGGACTATATACAGACTCAAAGGAAACAAGGCAACGTTCCCATTCCTCCTGCTGCTCACACCCAGATTCAGAAACATGAAGTCAGGAAGTACTGTAGCGCTTAAGCTGTGGAGTGCCAATGTTCGAGATGACAGTATTTTCTTTTTACCCCGAGCGTTCCTTGTATCCACTGACATCACTAGAACAGAACCTGGGGCACTGGTTCTAAAGCTGAGTCATGTATGTTCAAGCTGTAGGCTCAGTGTCGGCAACCCTGGGCGTTGGACAAAGTGCTAACCTCCCCGTGCTTTTATTTCTTTCCCTGGAAAGAAAGAAAGAAAGAAAGAAAGAAAGAAAGAAAGAAAGAAAGGAAGGAAGGAAGGAAGGAAGGAAGGAAGGAAGGAAGGAAGGAAGGAAGGAAGGAAGAAATTCATAAACAAGATAATTTCACATAGCTTCAAATATGAGTTAATATATATAAGTCTGCTCACACCACACCACCCCCCAGTCAAAGCTAGAGAAAAGAGATGCATTCCACATATTAATGACATCATTAAGCAGATACAGACACCTGTCCAGGCACCAGGGAAGTGCCTGCCCCATTGCCAAGGCCACCTGAAATTCTTAAATAACCACCGCAGTAGCATTTCCCTCTTTTTCTTTTCTCTTCTTTCCTATTTTCTTGTTACAAAAGAATAAACAGGGTTCTAAAAAGACCATATGCTGCCTGTGACCACACAGCCAGGAAATTCCGGATCCAGATTTGAATCTTGCCCTCTTTCACTAAGGAATGTCATGTTGTTTCTACTCCATTACGTCCTGTCAGAAACAGCCCTGGGAAGCCATGTTAGGAGATGCGTATGTAATTGAAAGGTGAACCGTTCCTGTGTTCTCTCCAGCCCTTGCCCCCGTCACCATGAACAGACACGCTTCCACGTTTTCAATGTTGTCCTCTCTGCCCTTTGACAGACAGGCTCCCATTCTCCAAATGACAGTTTCCATGGGAATCCAGGAACCACAGTTTGTCACTGTAAGTGATCTCGGGGGCAGAGAAAGGAGCTGCAGGATGACTCAAGCCAGAGTCAGGGTCCAAGTGTCTATCAGTTCAGCCATTCCCACCGTGAGCCACATATCCTCGCATCCACCCTCCATAGGCCTGCCACGCTGTCACACCAACAGCCAGAAGTAAGGATGGCATCAGCGCCATTGGAGAGAGAAAACAAACAAACAAACAAACAAACAAACAAACTGCTCGCCTTCCCTCTGCCTCTACTGGAGGACTGCCTGCCTTTCTCCCAAGCAAGGCCTGTGAGCCAGAGAGTCAGGCACAGGCTGTGAAAAGGAAGACAAGTGGGCTTTGGTTGACCTTGAAACTGAAGTGTTAAACTGGCTAGGTTTTTCCTAACTCAAAGGTTCCTGAGATCTGCAAAACGAAGCAGCCTTCACGAGTTCAGCCACGTGACAGGGGGATACCGAACAGCACGGCTGGCAGGAGTGCCCAGTTAGCTGGCAATATTAGTCTTCTTCTGATCTCTTTGATGTCCTGATTTTCTGCAAGCATGTGTTGCTTTTATAAATAAGAAGGGAGGTTAACATTCACCCTGACAACTCAGGGGTTGTACGGAAAGGAAAAGCTTGCCATTTAAGGAAAGCCGGGAGCCGACTGTGATTTCTCATCTAAAGACGGTTTGGACTTATCACAGCATATCTGAAGCAGTATCCTTTGCAACCGCCAACTCTATAAACACGTTAAGCTACAAATCACATTAATAACGCCTGGAGGAAAGGGCAGCTTTCATCTGGGAGCTTGCAGATGCCACCAAGCACCACTGATTTCCAGCTCTCGGGGGCGCAGTCCTACCCCAAGTTAGGACGACACACCTGTTTTCATACAAGCAGGCAAAGTCAGCTGCCTGCCTGACCCCTCGGGAACAGCCACCGTTCCCTGTCCGGGACTCCTGCTGCCCGCTCTACTGGGTGTTCCTCTTCGGTGCTTCGTCCAACTACGGAAGAATAGCCGGCAGCTGGTGTCATCCATCCATAAATAATGACCTGAGACTGCCTCAGACTCAAACACATAAGCTCATGATCTCAGCAGACTCCTGGATCATCACAGATGCACTGTCCTAAAAAGGCAAGCTTGAGGTTCTGAGGCGGTAGAGGGTGGGTAAAGACAGTGGGACACCGGCTTGAAGGGAAACCTTATCCTGGAGGACCACAGCGAAGCCAGCCAGCATGCCCAGACTAGAGGCAAGTGTGGGAATACTGCTCTTTGGGGTCAATTAAGGTCATCCCCACTCCTTGGCAGTACCCAAACGTTTACTCAAGGAAGCCCAGGGATCTTTCCTTTGTCAGCACTCAGGAGACAAGAGCTTGGAGCCAAGCCCCAAAGCTATCAGCAACCAGTCCTTAGCCAAAGGCTGGCCATCTTCCAAGGCAAGGTCCAGGGACAGGTGGCTGTGAGCACAGCCCCCCTCCAAGCTTTATCTCCACAGGCATCCAGTTTTTCAACATCCCCCAAGCAGGGCCTTCCCCAGAGACCATGAAGCCCAGTTGACCCCTGATTTCAAAGGCCGTGGGGAGAGAGTGGCACAACTCTTTCCTGTGTGTTCTTTTCCATAACATGTTAACGTCAGCCCCACAGCCATGGGCTAAGAGGAGGATGGGTCTCTCATGGGCCCTTAAGTAATGAATCCGCTAACCAGCCGTGCAGCGTTTCTCTGTGTTCTCGGCACACAGACGTCCCTAAAGTAACAGAGGTGCTCCGCGTGGTTGCCCGTGGACTGATGACCTTAGGCAGTCCTTAGGCTACCGGGCAGGTTCTCCCACGAGGACAAGAAGTCTCACCCATGCCAGCTCTTGCCCCCCTGTGGCAACCCCTCTACAGCCACTCATGTTTCCAATCCCTTGAGTCTAGGCCTTTTCTTGGACCCAGAGGCTGCACACCCTGCCCTTTGCCACATCCTTCCAGAACCCGGTCAGTTTCTCTTTGTCCATCCAGATCACATTTTACTGGACTTCCTGCATACTCTCAAGTGGCCCAGGCATGCCATTGCCTGCCGCGAGCACCTTACAACATCTCTCTTCTCAATGTAGCCTCTAAAACACTAGCCCAGCCCAAGCAGACTCTGTCTAAATGACAGGATAAAGGAACTCTGTCAGGTGTGGTGGCACATGCCTGTAGTCCCGGAAATCTGGGAGGCAGAGGCAGGCAGATCTCTGTGAGTTCAGAGGTCTGGTCAGACTGGTCTGTAGGCCAGACTGTAGGCCAGACTGATCTACGAAGTGACTCCAGGACAGTCCAGGCTACCCTGGTTCTCTCTCTGCCTTCATACCTCTCTAAATCACACCCAATATCCCACACATCAATCAAAGAAGACACAGTTATTATGCACTTTGCTTCACAGCGAACCCTATCGGCTCCAATAAGAAAAAATAAATAAATAAATAACTGGCATTTTAGATAAAGTTCATATAGGCCACCGTGCTGAGAGCTCAGTGTGCTGTGGTTTCCTGATGGAGCACAAAGACTTCAGGGAAATGGTTCTTACGTTCACAGATGACATCCAAACTATTGTCCGAGTTCCTCTTTATGGAGTCATAAAGATGATGGTTTACGGTCAGGATGGCTGACATCTTTCATCATCCAGTTCCCTCAAATAGGCAACAGCCAGAAGCATCTAACAGAGGCTTACTGAGTGAGTGCCTGCTTCAAGCCGGGACCTGACAAATGAGATGTGTCTCTAAAGTTTTCAGATTTGCTAAAAATATTCTTTATTTCGCAAACAGTCGAGACTTAAAAAAAAAAAAATGGATTTTGCTCCAGTCTTCTTTCGGGAGCCTGCTGGGTGAAAATGTACCTAGGGAAATAGAACCTTCTTTCACAGGCCTTGCAGATCGCCTGAAAGGTTTTGTCTCCAGCTGGCTCAAGAGCGCTTACTCATTAAATGCAGCGCACAAGCTCTGTCTCTCAGCAGCTCAGCTTCAGGGCACGCTGTAATCCATCACCCCCAGAAACCTGTCCAAACCGTGAACCAGAGGCTGGAGGAAGTACGCATGCTCTCTAGTCCTCCTCCTCCCTATGGAGCTTTCCCAGCCAAAGGAACAGGACAGCTTGTTAACCCATCTGAGCCCCAATTTCTTTATGCGCAAATGCCTTACCAGGATATAGGAGAATATTAAAGATAAGCAACCTGGATGTATTCAAGAAAAACTCCTGAGTGCATTGCTTCCATCTATGAACGGACCGCTTAGGATGGGTAGACAGTCATGTAATGTGTTAGGGGAGATGGAAGAGGAATAGCAATGTGTCAGGAGATTTGCTCAGGATCTGTGGCATTGTTGACAAACTCTTGACTTTGTTGCACTATGCAGAGCATCAGGTCTCAATAACAGTAAGCCAACAAGTCCCCTGAAGAGGATGCTGAAAAACACAGATTCTTCAACCCAGATAGAATCTACGAGTCCATGACCCCAGTAACATACATTTCTGTGTGTATTTATATCCTGTGCATGCATTGTGTATGCCTGCTTGCATGTCTTTAGGCACATATATATGTATTCATATATTGTTGCTCTTCCCAGTTGCTCCTACTTTATAGAGAGAGGCAGGCTCTCTCACTTGAATCCAGAGCACATCGATACAGCTAGTCTCGCTAACCACGTAGCTCCAGAGAACCCTTGTCTCTGCTCCCCCCTGCCCCCCAGCACTGAGATTACAGTCAGGGCTATCGTGCTAGGTTTCTGCAGTGCTGGATAGCAAACCCAGCGTTTCACACAAGCTAACATTTTACCACCTGAGCTACATCCTCAGCCCAGGTCACATAGCGTGCATCGAAGAGCCCCGGTCCACAGGCAGTCCCTCGGGTTGAGAGGGCATTCAGCGGCTCAAGCAAGGTCCTGCTCCTGCTCTATTTGCTGCTGCGGCCATGGTCCTGGCTACCAGATAGGCACGGGGTGAACACAGCTGACACGAGTCAAAGCTGAATAGAGGAAAGAAGAGAAGCAGCAGGTGTGAGGGAAGCAACACAAAGACCAACCCAGCTAGCATGGAGGGCAGTTGTGGCAGCCAGGGGCACTGCGGCACCAATCCCTTCAGTGACTGGCATAGAGCAGGAACATGACAGACGTGAGAGGAAACAGACGGGGTCTGTAGGGGTAGGTGGCTGCCGTGCCATTGGCCCAGAAGAGAAGTCTGGCCTGGGTGATATTCCTACTGTCCCAGTGCTCAACTATCATCCAGAAAGGAGACAGAACCATGAAGAGGCCCTCTGAGAAGAGCTGTAAAGAAAGATGTCGTCAAGTATTGAGCAGGCAGCCCAGGAAGGCAAAGAACTGAAAGAGAGGGGACAATAGGGGCAAAGGGCACATGGTATGGGGGAGCTGGGAACAGAGTTGATAATCCATATAGTCTTGGGCCAGTCTTGGGCAACATTGTTTGGGGGAAGGGAGTAGTTACACCCTACGGTGTGTGATTGTATGCAGCAAGAATGTTCTAGGGGTTAGGTATACCGCACGCACTTACAGCTTCCCACATGTCCAACTGACAGGGTTTGTTTATTTAAGTCAAAGAGCATGTTCAAAACATACGTAGATAGGGCTTGGAATGGAGGTGAATGCCTATGATCCCAGCGCTTGGGAGACAGCAGGCAAGAGGATCAAGAATGCCTACCTGGGTTCAGGCTCCAGCACTGTGTAAACTAAGCATGTGGGGTGCCCATGCAATCCCAGCCCTGGGACGAGGAGGCAGGAAGACCAGAAGTCTGAACTTGTCTTCAGCTCTGTGTTGAGATCCTGTTGGAGAGAGAGAAAAGGAGTATGTGTGTGTGTGTGTCAGTTAAACACAAATTGAGTCAAGAGTTGTCTCATTTTCTTTTTGATCAATATTAATCTAAAACAGAGAAAAAAATCAAATACCAGCATTATAGAATGAACTTCTGGGATCCAATAATAAATCTCAATGCCTATAAAAATTCATTATAATTACATTTTGTTATTTGACCACTGTATTCAGTGGTCAAATTGCAAAAGTCTGACATTATACCCTGTATACCTCTTTGCTGAGACTCTCTGGAGCACCCGCCCCATAACTGACCCAGGCCATCATCAAATTGTAAGATTTGACACTATACTCGGCATAATTCTTTGTAGTATGAATAGCCAAAAACACTACAGGGCCTACCCTTTAATTGATCCTAACCATAACCATGTGACCTGCCTTAGCCTCTGCTGGGTTGGCAGATACGAGAAGAGCAGTTCAGCCAACGGTTCCTGTACGCTTTTCACTTGGCCAGGGAGAGCTGTCTGAACCCCCAAAGTCCCTGACGTGGACTCTGTCCTATATAACTGCTGCCCCCACACTACCAAGACTTGCGAAGCTGGCCGGACTCAACCTGAGCCCCTGGGCTCTATAGTGCCCCTGCAAGGCCAGGGGAGGACAGCCCCTATCAGCAGAACCCAACCTGCCACGCGGGCCTGGGACTATGAAGAGTGTAAAGGCGGCCGCCACTCTCTGAGGCATTGGCTTTGCAGGTCCAGCAGTGTCACGACAGCAGCAGTTAACTCATGGCACAGCTCCCTAGCCAGCATCTCCAGGCAGATCAGAACTGTGACTTTGTTTCAACTGTAGCATTTGGAGGCTCAGAAAAAGATATTGTCTTCACAAGGTTATCCTAGCACCTCTCTAGTAACAACTGGATTATTCAACTCTGTGTCAATCTCTTCTTCTATCTGATGATTTGAAAGTTCTTTTTAATGCTTTTATTCGTACTATAATTATTAATAACGGTGGGTCTCATTGGGGCATTATTTTCATACCTGCATTTAATGTATTTTTATTATATTTGCCCCCCACTACCCTTTCTTGTCCTACTCCCACCCCATTACCGCCCCTCTTTTCTTAACCAGTCCTCATCATATTTTCATGTGTTGGGAGGGGGATGTAAATTCACTGAGCTTTATTAGGGGTACTTACAGGGACATGGGTGAGAGGCAACTCTCACCTGGGCACCTTGCCAACGATGTTTAACCATGCAAACAAGAATGATGATCACAAATCATGTGTTGGACAAGTGTCCATTGAGTGTTAAAAGGATGATGGGGGGTGAGGTCTCAACATCCAACCTTATCCATGTATCTGGCATGAAATCATGGCTCTTGCCAAATCCCTGAAGCCTTAAGAGGTCACTTAGAGAGTCTGCCCTCCAGTCTGGTCCCTGGTAGCACTGCAGAGAACCTCCCATTCCCTCCTGCCTCTAGAGAGTAGCAGTACTGGCCTCTCTCCTGGCCCATCTCCTTTTTTCAAATAGTCCTTCCTACAGGAGTCAGCGTAGGGCCTGGGTCTGTCATGACAACACAGGTAGATGCCCTAGATGTCACCACCTTCTTTGGGATGAATTGTGCCTCCTCTCATTTATTCTAAATGTGCCTTCTAAGATCTAGACTTCCCACCACCCTTGGCCAGAGGATAGTTTAAAGCCTATTCTCTAAGAGGAAGGCTACTGTGAAAATATTGTGAAAAAGAGATGTGACTCTGGTGGAAAGTAGAATCACATCTAAGGGGAACTATCCAGATCCCCTTATCGGTGGTCACACCCACCCTGAGTGCTGACCACCAGGTCATATGACTCTGATCTCTGGCCCCCACATCCACTACCCTCACACCCATCATTACACTTAGATCTTGATCACAGGAAATGCTCAGACATTCCTTCTGAATCCTGGGTCTCATTCTGAACCCTAAAAGTTGGCAGAGACTCAGAGGCCCCATCTCTCCTCGATAGACCATGCTCTTTAGGATATTAGGGACCTGCCGTGAAGAGAGGCAGCGTGTAATTAGTGCAACTTGAAGCTCACAAAGTCCTAAGCCTTTCCCTACACTGTTGCAAGACACATTGTTTCCCTTTTACAAATTTGACTCACCCAGAACCTGGGATTCCTTGGGAGAACAGCCTGCTCTCAACCCCATTCCCATTCCACATCATTTGATTAAAGACTACTTTATTTCTCTCCGTCTCCACAGGTAGGCACACCCAAGCCAATCCCAACCCATCAGAGCATCCTTCTCGGTGGCAAGATTGAATGTGTCAGATTCTTCTCTTCACGGTTCCAAATAGTAACAGACGGAGTCAACTGATACAAGTGAGATTCAATTGAGAGCCTTTGGCTCAGAACAGTTCCTTCAACTATTGTTGCTAAACAAAATAAAAGAGGCCATAAAGACCGGTAGCAATGGTGCTGGGTCCCACTGTGTGGGGCGAAAGGCCTGTCCAGAGTGATTCCACTCCAATCAAAGAGGAAAGAAACAAAGACAAACATCCTGAAACTACTAAATGTTTGTATCTAATCATGCCTGAAGCTGACCTACCCTTGGTTTCTTAGTGAGAAAAAGTGATAGCATTTCCTCCCACACACCCTTTTGGCTTCATGCAGTTTTGACTGGGTTTGCATATAATCCTTCCTGAAGTAGCCCTGACCTTGCTTTAACCTAAGGATGCATGTTCAACTATTCCTATTAGAATACATCTTGTCCATCCACCTCTAAACAGCTTCATCAGTTTGCCATCCCCAGCACTTTGCCCCAAGGGCCATGCATGTAGGATCTCCTGAGCCTTTTCACCCTCCAGGGGCTACTGCCACAAATTGCTAGGCCTTTCCTCACAATTCCTTTGCAATCAGCAATGCCACCCCGATAGCTTTTCAGCCCAGATGATTTAAAGAAAGAAAGTGAGCTGAGAGGCAGGCATATCTCTGGGTTCAAGGCCAGCCTCATTTACAGAACAAGTTCCAGAACAGCCAGGGCTGCACAGAGAAACCCTGTCTCAAAAAAAAAAAAAAAAAAAAAGACAGGAAAAAAGAGAAGGGGGGAAGGGAAAGAAAGGGAAGGGAAGACAAAAAGAAGGAAGGAAGGAAGGAAGGAAGGAAGGAAGGAAGGAAGGAAGGAAGGAAACAATTAAAGAAAGATAAAAAGAAAGGAAAGAAGGAAAAAAAACAATCCAACCAAAATCAACAACGAATCCTCTTTGACATGCTTCTTTTCATCATCTAAAGTCTGGGTTTGCCTGTCAGCTACACCTGTCCTTACAGATAGGAGCTTTGGAAGTCTGAGCCAGTGGGGATGCCTGGGCTGGTGAGGTGACAATATTGGCAGCTCATCAGTGCCTCTTTCTGTTTAGCCACCTGCTTCCATCCAAACAGAACCACAAGAAAGAGCAAAGACCCCAACCTTGTGACACATGCAACAGATTCCCAGGTAAATGCACTTCCCCTCTTAATACATTCCTTTTCTTCGGATGACCTAGGTCCCAGTCGCCCAAACGTATTCACTAAGATCTCATAGCTTAGGCATCTGTTCACCTCACAAATACCCACAATGCACTAAGTACAAGCTTCCTCTTTTAAGAAACTGCCTCTGCCAATGCAGTGTTCTGTAATGCTACACACGGCATGGCTGTTGCCCTCTTGAACTCTCAACAGTCTGTGCTCACCCTCACAATACCAAGATATTATCATTCCATCACAAGGTAGGGTTGGAGAGATAGCTCAGGGAACCCCAGTCCCTCTCTGAGGGTTTATAGACAGTTGGAGGAAAGCTATCGTCGCCCATGCAGTAGCTACTCCCCAGTTGCCCATGCTCCTATACGGAACTCTAAGGAGCTCATTGGTTCATCCAAACAGACTTACGTGGAATTGTTTTTTGTGGCCTGTCTTGCTGTCCTATCTGAGATAAACAGATGTTTGTTTATTCCCAGGAAAAGTTCACCTAGCACTCAGGCGCTCAAAACAATATTTCCAGGCCAAGCCGAGGAATTCGGCACCTTTTTTCCTTCCAGATGTGTGCCACCACAGCCAGCTTGCCTTTCCTTTTTCAACATTATCCTGATGCTGAGTGTGAGAAGCCTGAAATGCAGATTGTTTAACTAACCAGGTCTGGCATACATTTCTGCCATCTCTCCGGGTATTCTCATCCACTTAATTGGACTTAATTCCTGCCCTAAAGCTCATGGTTCCCAAATCTGAACATACATCTAACATGGCGATGGCACTGAGCCTGACTGGATCTGCCCATCTTCAGTGTGTTCAAAACAGTACCTCATATTTTCTTCCAGAACCTTGTCAACTAACTCAGTCTGTTAGCTCTTAGCTCAGTCTGTTGACTCAGGACTCCCACGTGTTCAACATATATTCATGAAAATCATGTATGCCCAGTTGACACTGCATACATACTCTCTACTCCACTCCTGCCCTCCATCCCATAGCAGCCTTGGCTGAGCTACAACAGAGCCTCATCTCCCATCACCACCCCCAAATCTACGGCTACGCCCACAGCCATGGACTTGTCTGCAACATAAGTCTCATCCACTTGACTGTGATCTTCTAGAGTCAATTCTACTTTCCAAACCTGCTATCCCAGGCAGCCAGATCCACACAGTGCCCCCTGGACATCCCAGCTGCTGCCAGGCCCTGGGTTCTCTGTTAGCCAGAAGGTCACCTTCCCAAGCTCTGTTCCCTACCCTCACAGTTACAGATCATCTTCTGCATCTCCTGGAGCCTGAACATTCCTCTGATGCTACGTGCTCTGTTTGCCTTAGAGTCTCCATACTGGATGGGTGTTTTTCTTAGGAATGTGAACTCCGTGTTTATTCACACCACACAATCAACTATCAGAAAACCTAAAGACCAGCAAAAGAGTTTCCATTTCCAACCTGTGTTACTCATGTTTCCCTTCTTTCTCCAGTGACCCCCAAAATGACCTCTGAAAATATGGGTCTTGGTGCACAGACAAAACCAATGGGCAGCACCATTTCTAGTCTAAAGGAAGGCGCCTCAAAAGTAATGCAAGGGAACCTACCCTTGAAAGGAGAGAAGAGGGTGTCACAAACTCCCTTCCTACCCTAGGACAACCCAGAGAACTATCCCCCCTCCTCCCCCCCGACCCCGGGCCACTCCAAGAAACTCTTCCCCCATGCATTATCTGTGGTCACCCAGGAAACAGGCTTGGTATTTATGCTTTCTGAGGCTGCTACCCCAGCAAGGCTCCAAAGGCAGCCTCCTGCTTTTAAGAGTGGGCTCTTTTCTTCTATCTCATTAGCCAGGAACACTTGATGCCTGCTCTTCTTCCCACATGCAGAGATGTTACTGGCTGCTGACTGTGACCGCCTTTTTCTTTCTCAGTAGGTCTCTCCACCTGGAAGTAATCTGCTGACAGACCTTCAAAACCCTCCACATGACCCCTGGATGAAACACCAGGAGGGGGGCCATCAAGCCCCAGGGACTCCACCTCAGAGAGTGGGTTTTCTACATGAACAGACATAAGGCCTGAAAGGGAAGAATCAATGCTACTCAACAGATAGTGCTGAGTAATGTTCTGGTAAGGTCTCACAACAAACACGCTTGCTCTATCGTGTCAGTGCAGCCACCTTCACACACCTCTCACGCAAATCACTGTGGATAGTCTCACCTACGATGGAATCCACAGCCAGTTGGCAATTCCGGAGCCAAAAGGTCATGCCACTTCCAGAAGCCAAGGTGAGAAAGGAGCCAGCATCCACTGACTCAGTCAACCAACAGTTACTACTGTGTGGTAAGCCAGACGTGGTGGCACACGCCTGTAATCCCAACCTGGTCTACAAAGTGAGTCCAGGACAGCCAAGGCTACACAGAGAAAGCCTATCTCAAAAGAACAAAACAAAAAAAATCAAAAATCTTTCGAGGTATAATTCCATTTTAATGAAATATACTTTATGTCTAGAATAAATAAATCCATAAAGACAGAAGGTGTTCATGGATGCTTAGGGTTACGGGAAAAATAAATTGTTGTTTGCTAGAGGGTTTACAATTTTGTCAGGAATGACAAAAACATTTCAAAATTGATTGAAGAAATGGTTGCATAGTGCTAACTGGGAATATACTGAAATCATCACTGAGTTTATGGTATATGAGGTAAATTTCACAAAAGCTGATGATTTCCAAGTACCGGAAGCAGCTATTCTTGCTGTACATGCTGGGGCTGGTCATAGATGCTGCTTAATTCTAAATGATGAAAAATGAAGCTGGCTATTGATTCCATTATTGAAGTAAGAGCCATTCCCTTGTCACAAGACAGCAGAGACTAATCAAGAACTGTTCAAAACAAAGCCAAAGTGCCCAACTCATTCTATTCCTAGATCTCTTTGGGGGTAGGAAGGGATGTCAGAGTTGGTTGTTTGGAAGATATAATCAAATGAAGTACACACGTTTTACAATAAATGCCGCTCCCGTTAGTTCTGCCAGTTGCAATAGGCACAAAAAAACAAAGCTTTGTCAGGAGCAGGTAAAAGCGAGAGCTCTGTTTGCAGTGGGGGAGAAGCAGAGCGATGATGGATGGGGAGAAGACACTGGAAACCATTGGGGTATGGCTTGCACTCATGGCTGAGACGAGTTGCTCTTAACGCTGTGAGCTGCACCAAAGCAGCCTTGATAGATATTAAAACTGAACCTCACCTTGGCTTTCAGTTATGTCCATGATCCTTAGTCCTACCCAAACCCAGCCCACCTCGCACTTGAGCTAGCTGCCTCAGGAGTCATCTGGCAGGTTTGTGAAATCACAGCTTTCTGGGATTAGCTCAGAATTCCTAATGCAGCCCGTCTGGAAACTGTACATTGCTAACAAGGGCTAGACCAGTGGTTCTCAACCTGCGAGTCATGACCCCTTTGAGGGTCAAATGATCCTTTCACAGGCGTCACATGTCTTATATTTACGTTATGATTCATAGCAGTAGCAAAACTACAGTTATGAAGTAGCAATGAAATAATTTTATGGTCGGGGGGGCGGTCACCGCAACATGAGGAACTGTATTAAATTGTCGCAGAATGAGGAGGGCTGGGACCCACTGGTCTGGATGGTGTAGATGCTCATGCTGAAGCCGGGCAGAAGCAGCCAATCCATGGACCTCATGCAGCAGGGAATGCAATCTGCCAAGAGCACTCCAGGGCTGGAGGACAAGAGCACTGAGGACTCTTCACCAGACATTTCTGCAGATACTTCTCAGGTAAGAAGGGCTAAGGAAGGATTGCTCTAGCACAGGAGAATCAGCTGGGGCCCTTACACGGTTTAAATTGGATTCTCAGCTTCTCGGTTATTGATTACAGTCAGTCAAGTTATCCCAGTAATAAATTGCCTTAAATTATTGAAGTGGTAATGGGCACAGCTGGGTAAATAAGGCACAGGCCGGCACAGATCTATATTCATGAAGAGGTTGTCCATGCATTACAGCTCCCACTAGGTTTGCCTCAAAGATATCTGTTCCCACCGGTCCACTGTTTCTCAAGGCTTGCGCATCTGCCAGCTCTCCAGCTCAGGAGGCACATTTGGGGCAGGCCTCTGAAGCCAGGCTTCGTGGTTTCCCACTTCAAATCCATAAACACAGAAATCCTAAGTGTCTTTAATCTACCTAACAGCATGCATACCCAGCGTACCTAAACACCCTCCGATGACAATGAAACTCATGATTTGATACAAGGGAAGAATCAATGCTACTCAACAGATAGTGCTGAGTAATGTTCTGGTAAGGTCTCACAACAAACACGCTTGCTCTATCGTGTCAGTGCAGCCACCTTCACACACCTCTCACGCAAATCACTGTGGATAGTCTCACCTACGATGGAATCCACAGCCAGTTGGCAATTAATCCTTCAATTACAGGCTGCATTTAGGGCATATTAGTGAAGCTGAACCCAAGAAGGCTTTGTTTTCAATGTGAATTTCCTTTTTAAAGAACTGAGACTTCAAGCTGGCACAGTGACACCTGCCGATAATCCCAGCACTCTGGGAGGCAGAGGCACGCGGATCTCTGAGTTCAAGGCCAGCCTGGTCTACAAAGCAAGTCCAGGATAGCCAAGGGATACACAGAGAAACCCTGTCAAGAAAAACAAAACGAAACAAAATAGAGATTTTTGTCCCAGTGAAATACATTGTTTTCTTAAGGAAACTTTCCATGTCATGAGAAATGCTTCAAAGCAGCTGCTCAGGACTGGGGCAGATTAACATAGGCTCCTTGGAATGCGTCACGACTCAGAAAGTACAAATCACCATGGAAAGGAAGTCATGCAATTATTATAGGTTCCTTATTATCCTAGAAAAGTAAGAGAAGTCCAATACCTAAGAGAAGACCAGAGTGGGCATCAGTGAGCAATAGAGCCAGAAAATGAAGTGATGGAGCGGCTGGGAATGCCTACCTTCCTCTGACCTGTCCAGCAGGTATCTGCCCAGCTTTGCAGGAAAGTGCCTTGCAGTCCTGGTGCAGGCCGGAACCAGCCATTTCCTCACATTATGAGGCTCGCAGCATCTGAAGTTTCTAGTGCAGCCTCCCAGATCCTTGGGTTATAGAGGACTGTATCAGTTACTTTCTCCTTGCTGTAACTAAGTAGCCGACGGAGACTTCAAGAATGCAGAGTTTACTCCTGCTCAGAGTTAAAAGAAGAGATTTGGTTCCCATGGCAGGGCAGGCATGGCTGGAGGAGCAGGAGGCAGCCTTTTACAGCATGTTCACAACCAGGAAGCAGGTCTGGATGCTGACACACAGCTTGCCTTCTTCTTCTTCAGGCTAGGTTCCCAGCCAAGCGATGATGTGCCCTCCATTATGGTGGGTCTTCCCTAATCAGCTAAAGCCTCTTGGAGATATCCTCATGGACACCTCTAGAAGTGTTTCCATGATGATCCTAAATCCAGTCTAGTTGATGATGAAGACTAACCTGCCCAGGAAAGGTACTGTTCTTGCTACTCCTCAGGAGGCAGTCCAGCCCTCTTATCCGTACACCTCAGCGCAAGGTGCAAGGACTGAAGGACAAGGAGAGGGACTTGTCCACTTGGGTCAGTTGGACCTGGGTTTCCAAAGGCTTGTGTTTAAATCCTGAACAGTCGGACTCTCCTTTCATTTCCAATCTAATCTACAACTGTCATGTTAACATCCCCCAAATCACCTCTCGGTCTAAATAAACACATCTCAGATTTCAAGCTACCTGCTTCCAAAAGGCAGTCAATAATCTCTCCCTAAAGAGCCCATATGAACTGAAGACATGATTCTGCACGGGGTGGGGGATGGGGGGGTGACTCACACTTGAATCCAGATCTGTAGAGAGTTCTATGCACAAGCTACAGTCTGCTGGTGCTGTAGCTGTGGGGATCTCAAGTGAATGCGGCCATTTTGTCATAAAGCCAGTCTGATGTAGTCAGCTGCTGAGAAATTTATGAATTCCTGAGGCCCCTGCACCCCCCCCACCCAGCCTCCAGCAACCCGAACTGTGCCCCAGCTCTCTCCTGCCGTGCCTTCCCCTGTCAACACTGACATGGGTCGTGGATCTCGGTGGCCTCCCTGTCACGTCCTGCACCTCCGCCTGCCATGTTTTGTTTGCTCTCATTCTAGCCGACGTTGAGCTGATCTGCTGGCGATTTTGCTAGGTATCACCAGCTCCTGTGGACAGCTTTCACATCCCAGACCCTCCAGGCCTGTGGCCCACTCTGTCACGAAGTGTCCCAGAAATGCAAGATTCTCAAATTACCTGCCAGAGTGCAACCCAGTGCCTTCCAAAAATCATGGTTAGATTTTCAACCTGCTAACAATAGAATCTGAAGTGACAGAGTCATCATTAGCCCAACCTGCCGTGGGCCTCCCTCCCTTGCCAGGGCTTCTTGTACTTGTACAAGGACCTGTGTTTGTTTGTTTGTTTGTTTGTTTTGGGGGTGGCTGTTTTGTTTTTTGGGGGCTTTTTTTTTTGCATTCATAATATTGTTTCTTCAAGTAAGACAAAAAAAAAAAAAAGATAAGAAAAGGAGGGCAGGAGATAGCACTATCTGTAAAGCACACGCCGCACAAGTATGAGAACTTGAGTAGAATCCCCAACATGGGCATAAAAAACGAACAATAAAAACAGACATGGTGGCACACGTTTGTAATATCAGGAAAGCACACAGGCTGGTCAAGCTAATCAGCAAGGTACCACTGAGAAAGCCTACCTCAGGCAGGAAAAAAAAAAAAAAAAGGTGAACCCAGAACCTACCTAAGGTTGACCTCTGGCCTTCACACATACATCATACAAATAAATCTCTTAAGATGTACTCTGAACCTGCTTGGAAACCTGGTCCTCCCGACAGAAATGTCTTCTTTATCTTGGAGTTGTCTCAGTGTAGTAATAAACAGAGCACAGAGGTTTGGTCCTGGGCGTCAAGCATGGTCAAGCCTGCTCCACTGTGACCTTTGAGCTGGACAAAAGGCCCCCAGGCTCCCAGCTCAATGACCCGAGCCCCACCCTGCTCCAGCTGCATCCACTGGACTCTCAAGGGACTGGCCAGGCCCAGGCCAGATGATCTGATAGGATGGAAAGGGGAAATTCTCAGCATTCCTTCTGCAGAAGAAGCCTGCTGAGCTTGAGGCAGCGAGAAGGACTAACACATGGAGCTTCAGATGCGTCTTCAATCCCGACACAGCCCAGTGAAGAAAAGAACTGAGTCCCCTGTCATGGTTACCCAGGGACCACGAATCCAGGAAGCCTGGAAGTAGGAATCCTTCACACAGGCCAAGGGAGGTTATGGGACCAAGCCCTGAAATTCTCTCTCAATGCACACAGACTCTCAGTTTTGGAAAAAATGTCTTCATATTCCCAGAAATGACCCAATGGAACAATCAGATTGCATTATTCTCCCCAGTCATCAATGCACAGCACGGTTCCAGATGGACAGGGCCACAATCTTGTTTTTAACTCTATCTCCTCTGCCATGCTAGCGCATGGCTGGGACACGGAAGGCCCCGTTCGCTCTGTTTGCTTTCTCACCGGCCACAGAGGAGGCTCGCTGGGGAATCATCAGTCTTGCAGAGCGAACTTGCCAAACCAGGCCCTGCTGTCAGCATCCACCAGGCACTGGAGGGTTGCCCAGCAAGCTGGCTAGAATCCTCCTGCCCCACAGCCAGAGAAACGATCTACAGCTCAGGAGTCCCTGCCCAGCAGACCCTCCGAGGAGCCCGCGCACACTAATTAGCCAGCATCTTTGTATCATCTGAGACTCTTGGCGAAGTCCAAGCTTTCCTCCAAGCCTCAGCTCATCAACTCCATGAAGCCCTACATGAGCACCTTACCCGCTAGACTGAAGCAATCACTCACCACTCCTTGCACATCCTTGTTATACACTCAGCCCTCTGCGTTATGAGGTCTACATTCAAGGATCTAGTCATGCAAGAGCAAACATAGAGTTCTGTTGTATGTCGTACAAACAAATGAGGTGGATAGTACCTTAGAAATGACCAGCCAGCTTAAGCTCTGCTGTACCCATATGGGTGTACACACACACACACACACACACACACACACACTGATTCAAAATCAAAAAGAGTGTAAATGTCACCTTTCTTCTCCTCCTTGCTGAACATGCCATTCATTCAAATCTGGAGGAGCGCACTCAAGCGTCGTCACACAGCACAAAGCTCAGCATTTTTGACAGATGTCCACCACATTCATGAGTGCGTCTCCCAACCCCTCCACGTCACACAACAGCAACCGCTGTGAGTTACCTCACGCAGCGGAAACTCAGCCCACCCCACACCCACTGTAGCAGAGTGCTTTCTAGCGGCAGGTCTCGGGGGATGTGTGTGGAGAGTAAAGCTGGACCCCCACAGGACCCCAAGAGAGTTCAGCCTGCAGCAACCAGAGGAGCAAATCTCATCGGTTCATTCAAAGACACCTCCACTAGTGAATACCATTGGGGTGTGTGTGTGTGTGTGTGTGTGTGTGTGTGTCTGAACCACACATGTGGAGGCCAGAGGACAACCCTGGGTGTCATGCCTCAGACACTGTCCACTCTTTTTGAGACGGGGTGTTCCATTGACTGGGAGCTCCGCCAGCAGTCTAGCCCGGCCAGCGAGTGAGTTCCGGGTATCCACATGGCAACACCTTCCGGTGCTGGGGTGATAAGCACATGGGACCACACCCAGCCTTTTAAAATCTATTTATTTATTTATTTATTTATTTATTTATTTATTTATTTCGCCTGGGTTATGGAAAATTAAACTCAGGTCCTTCTCCTTGCAAAGCAAGCGCTTTGCTGCCTGAGCTGTTGGCCCGGCTCTCTGTTACTGTGTTTTTAATTCTTGAGACACTAACCCTAAACAAGAACCACCTGTGCGGCCCTGTGTGGATCCTGTCCTATGCCCTCAGGCTCCCCCCTGCTCTTACCCACCAAGCTTGCATTCCTCCTCACCCACCACACCTACTCGCCACTCCCAGAAGCGCCCTGGGCCTCTTATTCCCAGAGCTGCTGGGAGGGTATCATTGGTTTATCCAAAACTTTGAAGTAAGGAAGAAAATAAAGGTTTTGAACTCATTGCAAAATGACTAGAGAATAAAACTGATGTTTTGCCACATGGAAAAACGCACCCAGAAATGAAGTAATAAGGGAATAGCCAAGAGCCTTAGGGGCTGTTCATAAACCAAACCTAGGATGGTTTTGAGAAATCTCCTTATAAAGCCATATTAGACTTGCCACTGGTGAGTACTCTGGAGTCCAGCTGTGTGTGGTGTGCAGCTGAAGAAGCCAGCCCCATGAAATCCTGGGTTACGAGAAGGTCAGAGCATTTTCTATAACCAGCCAGTTCTACAATTAGTCCTGGGTGTGTCGGGAGGTGACCCCCCCAGCTGGAAGGACCCATGCCTGGGGAAACCAGGACCCTTCCCCAAAGGGGAGCCTCAGCTTTTCTCAGCCTGCTGGAATTTCATTAGCTTGTTCACACTGTACAGATGGGAATTAAATAATTAATTAGGGAACCCTTCACTCCAGAGCCCAAGCAAGGGGGGATTATGCAAATCACCCGAGTTTGTAGTAAGGGGCTGAATATTTTATAGTGTATTTAATTTGCAAATATTACCCACTGAGAAGGCTTAGGCAGGAAATGATCATCATAATAATTATTATTACTCATGCAAAACTACTTGAGTTGCCATCAAATCTCCTTCCTTTCCACTGCTTTCAAATGCTTCCCCTAAGAAACATAATTTTTTTTTTTAAAGGAAAAAGAGTAAAGTACAAAGGCATATTGAGAATGAAGTACACCTGCCTGGATCACAGGAAAATTAACGTGCCCTAGACCTTCCACTCCACCCAGGAAAGTGTCTTAACACTCAAACGTTTCCCGTCCCTGTAATATTCCCTCACAGTCTCTGGGCCCTGAGCGAGCTGGTGTAGCTGGAAAAGTGCAGTGCACCTCTTCCTCGTTATCTAGTTAATGCATTAAGTCACTGCTGATTCTGCGAGCTCCCCCCACACACACACACACACTTCTGACACATTCTTCTCCTGGGCTCAGAGAAGTTCTCAGCCACTTTCAAGAACCCTAACTGCTGCAGCTTTATGAATAAGAAGGGGCGGAGAGTCACACACTCAGGGGGTTCTGGCCAACTCCACATCCTCTACCACCACGGACTGACAACTCAGTCATCCAGAACGTTGGCAAAACGTGCTATAAAGGGCCGGACGGTAAATATTTTAGGCTTCCTGGGCCATACAGTCTCTGGCGCAACATCTCAATTCTGCCATTAGGGCACAAAAGCAGTCTCTGCTAATATGTCAACAGGTGAGTATGTCTGCCTTCCAAAGAAAAGCTTTATTTACAAAAGCAGGTGGGGGGGGGCAGATATGGCTGCTATCCAAACCTCTTGTCAGTTAACGCTGTGTGTGTGTATGTGTGTGCGCGTGTGTTAGATTCCCTGCAATTTCATTAAATTTTTTTTTTCTTTTTAAGTTACCCTATAATGCTAAACCTAAGGTATGGAGACTTAAAAGCTTAGACTATCTCTGCTTCCCATCTTGAAGCAGCAGTGCTGGGGTTACAAATGTACCACCATATCTGGCTTTTTTATATGGTCTGGGGATGATACCTAGGACATCAGGAAGCAAGCATTTTTACTCCTTGAGCCCAGATGCATGGTCCTGAAAGGTCAAGCAAAGGCTTCTCGACAGACCCACATCTCCAGCTTTCTCTCTTGAAACTCTTAATAAATGCTTGTACGAGAGCCTTGTATTTTGTACTCAGTCCCACAAAGAATGTTGCCAGGACTGGTGGTGACATAAAAAGAAAGGTTATCACTGCTGGGGAAGTGTCGCTGGCTTCTCGTTGGTCCAGGACGCAGCTAAAGCAGCCTACACAGAGGTCTGTCCCACAGTACAACAGGGATCATGAAAATGTCAAACATGCCGAAGTTGAGAGACCCTCAATTAAGCAAAGTGAAATTGTCAATAACCCTGCCACCGTGGGTCTCAACTATAATAATTCCATGTGGCACATCCCAAATGGCCATGTTAACTTAAAAACATGATAACCCAGAAAAATAATCCTCACCCAATCTAAGCATTTCTGATATATTGTTGCTCAATAAATAATGAAACTCAATGAAACAATAACTCCCCTGAATCTACTCCTATTTCTATATTCATGAATTTATCTCCTGGTCATTTTTTTCTTTTTAAAATATTCTTATTACATTTATTAATTTGTATATACATGTGTATGGTACGTGTTCATGATTGCATACCATACATACATATAGATGACATATATACAGCAGACAATTTTGGGTAGTCAATTCTCTCCCTTTACCATGTGTGGGGCCTGGGGATCGAACTTGGTTCATCAGGCTTGGTGGCAAGCGCCTTCATCTACTAAGCCATCTTACTGGCTGTTTGTTTGTTTGTTTAATAAGAGCCAGAAACATGTTCAATGAAAGGTAATTTCCCACTCACTCCAGTCCCTCTCTGTAGTCTCAGAGCAACCAGCAATAGAAAATTAATCACATTTTCATTGGTGTTGTACAAATACTTTAGGAGGAATCCTAAACACTCTCCTCTTTTCTTTTTTCAAGACAGCCTTGGCTGTCCTGGACTTGCTTTGTAGACCAGGCTGGCCTCAAATTCATAGAGACCCACCTGCCTCTGCCTCTGCCTCTGCCTTTGCCTCTGCCTCTCTGAGTGCTAGGATTACAGGCATGTGTCATTGCGCCCAGTTTCTCCTGTTTTCTTTAGATTATCCTTTCTACGCCCACGCAAACTACTCAGAAAGATCCCTGGTACCTAGCCTAGCTCTGCCTAGTGTCATATTTTTATAGGGCCTCCCTCCACTCCTTCCACGCTCTCTGCTTCAACAACCCTGCAACTAAACTGAAAGAGATTTCACTTCCCCTTTGTTGTGTGAGAACCACAAGTCTACTTACCCCAGAGAGGGACCCCACAATACACCACACTACAGATACCAGCAAAGTCCAGTTTGGTAAAGAAATGAGTTTTCCTGGGTTAGTTACAGGAGTATGGGTACGGAGTTACTTATAGGGGCAGAAATGACTCAAAGACAGCTGCATCACCAAGGCCCAACCCAGCACTGGTGATGACTCATAAAGCTGGGACTCTGAAGCACACTGCACAATCTGCAGGTTGCTGTGTGTTCTTTCCAGGTGCCTCAGTTGGTCTGAGCCTCATCCAGGCAGCTTGGCTGGTCTCTGCTTCTTCAAGGTAGCTGGTCTTCTTTTCGGCTTGCCTTGTCTCCCAGTCTTAATTATAACTCAGCTTCTTTAGGTCTGAGAGGAACTTCCTCTACCAGAAGGCCTAGTTAATCTGGTCAGTTTCAGGGTCTTCCTGAAGCTAATGTTGGCTGTTTACCTTTCTGTTTAAGGAACTTCCCTGAAGGATAAAATTCTTTACCCAGGAGGAAACTATTACACAACCGGTCTTCAGAAATACCGCTGAAATGATAAGTGCTATTTGATTTTTCTATTTCCTCTTTCTCTCTCTTAAGGCTCCTTGTATAGGGATGAATTTTCGTTCTGCTGGCTCCCAGCATCTGTCAAAGTCATGTCAGAAACAACAAAATCATCAGCTCTTGCACTTGATTTAGATGCTACCTTGCCCAGTTGATGCTGGAGGCTCTAACTTCCTGGCATCTTATGAAGAGCTAAGGTCTGTTCTTGCTTCAGAGAGTGAGCAGAGGTGTATGTGGCCATGTGTGCGCCTTTCCACTGTCCACACTATCTGTAAACTACAAAGGAGTCGGGGGAGGAACAAGTAACAGAACAACATAAACAAGCAGGGAACACCTACACAGTAGACAGTCGATTAGGATCACTGGACCACTCCCATGATTCAAGGGCAGCATCTCCACCTGAGGGAAGGAAAAACTCACAAGAAGATATGGCTGGGACCCCAGCTTGCAGCAGACAGCAGCTGGAGAACAGCAGGTCCCTGGGAGTCAACCCTTCTTTTTCTTGACCTTTCAACTCCATCATGGCTGCCTTTTGTGTCCCCGGGTGAAAGCTATGGGCTCCAGTTCCCTCTAACCCTCCAAGGATAGAAGAATGAGATTCCCCTGGTTGGCTGTCCTGGCTGTATGGGGTGGGTGACAGCTTGGTACTGGACAGGTGCCTCTGTCACCTGACTGATGGGAATACCTAGTCTCAGAAACCTGAGTAGGCCCTGGCCTTACCGCCCAAAGCTCTGTCCTTACTCTGCAAGACGATAGGGGCTGGTGGAGAGCATGAGCTGGCAAGAGAGGAGCAGTATCACCAGTAATTTCAGGGACTGTTCTGCCCCCCTGTACTTCCATAGTATGGTCCTTCAAGGAATGTTGGGGCCTCTCCTCTGCCAGCCAAATTGCTACCCACAGCTGGGAAACACTCAGTATCATCCGTGTGTGTTTCTAAAAGGCAGACTAGTTTCCTACTGTCCTTAAGGGAAGAATGCATACAAGAAATATAGACACAGTCCTAGAACTGTTCTCTGACATGCAGTGTGTCTTCTGACCTTCATGTGACCTTAAGTCCACATTCTTGGTATTTGTTCGGGATCTCGTTGGATTCTTTGGGCAACCCTTCAAGGAAAGAGGATGTCCACCTCACAGGTGACAAGTGAGAGCTCAGAGAAGTAGCATGACTTGCCTGTGGTCAGTCTGTAGTCATAAGGCTGGAGCCAAGACTTATCATCAGAGCTCTCTGGCCTGGTGGGGCATGTTCTGCCCTCATCTTTTCGCTTTCTGCTCTTCTTCTCTTCCCCTCCATCTCCAAAGCAGTCACAGGGTGTCCATGCCCATCCCACCCACAGGGGCAAGTAGGAGCATCCCACAAATTGAAAAGGCTTAAAACCTAAGCTGACTTGACAATTAGTGCAGTGGAGAAAGCAGGGAAAGAAGGTTGTGGTGTTTGGGAACATTCTGCCAAGCTTCCCATCATATAGCCTCTCGGGTGGCTAACCTCTGGAGTCCCCACAAAGGAGCTCTGTGGAAGCAAGCCATGGGAATGTCTTTGAGGTTCAAGGACACTCACTACCTTGCAGCTCACAAAGCTCCTACCAGATATTTTCAGGAAACCACAAGATGAGTCCATCATGTTCCCATGGCATTACGTGCCATGTCTGGTCTCCTTCCCAGGGTTTATCTCAGTAACTTTCCACTGAGGGGATGAACACTTAAATATATACTCCTCCCTCACAGGTCTCCAGCTGAGTTGTTGAAATACTGTCTACTTGGAGTTTTCCAGAGAAGCAGGAGAAACAGGAACTCTCCATTACCCATGGGTCCCGTGCCTACAAATTTAAGCAGCAGCACACTAGATACACTCAGGTAGCATCGTCAGAACATGCATATACTTCTCTTGCCATCCTCCCCACCCCCACCCCCCGCCAGCAGTGCAGGATAAAGAACATCCACACTGCATCAGAAACAAAGTCATCTCAAAAAGATTTTCAAGTCTATGCAAACGCCACACTACTTAATATGATACATGTCATAACTAGAGCATCCTCAGCTATTGCTAACCTTTGTCCATGAAGAATGAGGGATATGTACACATTTTTGTACATAAGAATTTATTTTAAGACACTGACTCATAAAATTGTGGGGCTGGAAAGTTCAAACTGTGTGAGGCTGAGCAGTCTGCTGACTTAGGAAGAAGACAGAACACTTTGGGAAACTCCAGTCTTTTTTTTTTTTAAGTCTTTTAGTTGATTAAGATCAACCAAACTGTAAAGGGCTCTATTGTTCTCTAAAGCAACTCGTGGGCATTGCCAGTTACCCTAAAGCCTTCACAACAGCATCCACATTAGTGTCTGACCCAAGTGGCCGCCATAGCCAGGCCAAACTGATGTGTTTAAAACAGATGCATCACAGGCTGTGGAGAGATGGCTCACCAGTTAAGAGTACCGGCTGCTCCTGAGGTCCTGAGTTCAATTCCCAGTAACCATACGATGGCTTACAACCATCTGTAATGGAATCTTATTCCCTATTCTTGTGTGCATGAAAACAGAGCACTCATATACAGGAAATAAATAAATAAACCTTTTTAAAAATTCATTACAAATGCATACATCCCTAGAAAACCCAGAGAGTTTTAGCAGTACTGCAGATAGTGCTAAGAAGGAGAGAAAGAGGTCATAGGCTGCTGACTCTCAACAGTATGATGACTATGAACTTAATAGACTCGTCGGGCTGTTGCTATTTGCATTCTGTGTGCTTGCAGAAAATATTTAAAGAATCAGGGAATCGAGCAAAATTCCAGACACTGTCAAGAGAACAATTAGTGAGCTTTGTTGAAGGTTCACTCTAGGTAATAAAAATGCTATTTTATCTCAACCAAATCACACAACTTGAGTACTATGAACGGCCTTGATTTGAAAGCCCTTGTTTTACACAAAGGGAACCCACGACCACAGAGATAAATTAACTTACTGACAGCTACATTAAGCTATATGCCTCAGCCTTTCTTTCCAACAGGGTCTCAAACTCCTTATTTCAACCTTACCATATGTAAGGCTTGTTGGAGATACTGCCAGGCATTGTGTCAACACCTGAAAGTCACTTACGCCTCTCAAGGATACTGTGAGGTATGTATTGTCAGCCTTATTTTACGGAAGAAAACGTTGAAAGTGTAAGTAATCTTGGAGTCACTGAGTATAAGACAAGACCACTGGAATGCAAATGCCCACTCCCTGGCCCCTGACACAGCAGGCTAACTCTGGGGGAAGATGAAAGCATGAACCAACAGTTCTCGTAGGTTTGTGTTTTAATGACTGGGAGTACTGACATCACAGAGGAGTCTCAGAGCATGCCCAAGAGTGACATAGAAAGACGATGAACACAGAGTAGGACATCAGTAGATTCAGAGTCTGGAGAACCTGAGGCTAATAAAACTGAGGATTTGGGGGATTTGAAATATTTGCTTAGAATAAGAAAAACTCATGTACTTTAAAGAGTTTACCACAAATGCTTTGCCATGCAGAAGAACCATCTAATCTTTTTGTTAATTAGCTGCCTGGCAACCTCTAAGGTGCCTGAATCTCCACACATGTGCTGCACGCTCTTCTCTCGCCTTTCTATAACAAAATAACGTCTTCTACACACACACACACACAGAGAGAGAGAGACGATAATTCAGGATAATTCAGCCCTTCCTCTGATGGGGTAAATGGAAATTTTATTTTTATCCTTCACTGATTAGGAAAAAAAAAATTATATTTTCCAACTAATTTCCAATGCGGCTGTGCAAATGTTCAAGGCAGTTGTCAAAACTGAGAAATCTTCACAGGTCCATAAAAAGTATAAATTTCAGGAAACTTCTGGTTTCCCTATGCAGTGACCAGTCTTTAAACTAATGAAGCACATTGGTCAATTTGCTGTCGATGTCTTCATAACTGTATGTATTAGAAATGTAGTCATTGTGTCCCGGAAGTGGTGACACACACCTTTAATACCTGCACTTGGGAGGCAGAGGCCAGCCTGGTCTCTGAGTTCGAAGCCAGCCTGGTCTACAGAGCGAGTTCCAGGACAGCCAGAGCTACACAGAGAAACCCTGTCTCAAAAACAAACAAACAACAAAAAGAAATGTAGTTGTGTGACTAATATCACAACTTGGGGGCAAATCAGCAAGAAACTGAAATCTCGTCCCAAAATATCCATATGCTTCACTCTCCCTAGTTAACTGAGCTATCAAAATACCCAAGGGGTCACTCATCACCTCCGTCACAACTAAAATGCCTCTCACTAAATGGCTTTCTTATAATGTAGCTTTAATTTCTGTCTTACAGGGTTTTATTTTGTTTTGTTTTTTGCTTCTTCCCCCCCCCCCCGCCCTCCAGGGTTTTGCTCTGTAGCCCTGTCTGCCTGGACCTTTTTACAGAGACCAAGCTGGCCTCAAACTCACGGTGATGCTCCTACCTCAGCCTCCTAGGCTGCTGGGATTACAAGCCTCCACCACTACAGCAGGCCTATTACAGTTTTTATTGTCAAATCATTTCACTGATTTCTGTTTAATTCATTCGTCCTCCACTCAGTTTCTCAGTTTGCTTCAGTTTACTCGGAGTTATTTTTTTCTTAAGGGACAGAATCTTGCTACGCTGCCTGTGTTGGCTTCTCATTCCTGAGTTCCAGGGAGACTCCACCTCAGCCTCATTCTTTAATAAACAAATTTAACAAACAAAAAATAGCTTCCCTTTCATCTCCATCCAAATTAGAGTCTGTAACTTCTCACTTCTCTTATTCAAATATTCTAGACCATTTCCAAATTCCAAAAATATGAATATTCAAGCTTTTATCAACTTTTTCAAAATATCTTTTGCTTCTCATTTATGCTCAGGCTTTCTTCCAAGTCTTTGAAAATATCTTTTCCAATTCTTGACATGTCTTCCTATGTCGTAAGGCTTGAACAATTTCCTTATAGGCAGACACCCTTACAACATGCTCACTAAAGAAAGATCCAGTCTTGGCAAAACTGAAAAGAAATCATGATATAGAGGCAAAATATGAACACATAAGAGGAAGACAAAGGGAGAAAATGTTCAAGGTAGCCTTCAATCGCAGTCTCATATCTTACTTTTATCCATTTATAATACTTCAACCAGAACCAGAGTGTTTTTCTGAGACACCTTCTCAAACCCCTTCCCAGGCCCCACAGCTGAATCAGAGAAAACCTGAGTGTCACAGGAGAGCCAGCGAGCAGACAGTACCACAGCAAGGACAGCTCATGGGCATGAGGAGAGTTTGGCTTCTGAGTTACAAGGGCCCCAGAAAGAATTTTGGTTTTGAGGTGACATTCTCTGTTTTGTTTTGCTGGTCCTCTCCCACACACACCATGAAGAAAGGAGAATGGAAACTTGGCACTTGTGGCTACAAAGTTTCAATTGGGGGAGATGCAAAAGAATTGCCACAAATTCAAGGCCAGTGTGTTCTGTACAGTCTGAAGCCAACCATTGCTACACCGGGAAACCTTGTTCCCCACTCCAAAAAAATACACTTCATGCCACAGAACTAGAGCTTAAAAATGATTGTGGTGAGCCAGGCATGGTGGCACATGCCTTTATTCCCAACATTCAAGGAGGCAGAGGGAGGTGGATTGCTGTGAGTTTGAGATCAACCTGGTCTACAAATAGAGTCCAGGACAGTCATAGCTACTCAGAGAAACCCTGTCTCAAAAAACCAAAAAGAAGGAAAGGAAGGAAGGAAGGAAGGAAGGAAGGAAGGAAGGAAGGAAGGAAGGAAGGAAGGAAGGAAGGAAGGAAGGAAGGAAGGAAGGAAGGAAGGAAGGATTGTGATGGTAAATGTTATACTATATACATTTTGTCTTAATAAAAAAATGATTAATGAGGTTGGGGAGATAGCTTGATTAGTAAAATGCTTGTCTTGCAATCATGAGGACCTGAGTTTGGTGCATCAAAACCCATGTAAAACTTAAAAACAAATATCACTAGGCATGGTAGCACATGCTTGTAATCCCAGAGTTAAGGAAGTGGAGACAGGTGCGTCCTTGGAGAACCCTAGCCAGTGTAGACTATTTGGAGAGATCCAGGCCAATGAAAGAGCCTGACACACACACAAAAAAAGATGAGCAACAGCCAACATTGTTCTCTGGCTTTTACATGCATGCACATACATGTACACACCCACACATGCACACATGTACCTACACCCGTGCGCATGCACATACACACAGAGAGAGAATGATTAATTAGATGTAATTTTTAACTAACACATCAGTTGAGATCAGTGTAAATTCACATATTAAGAAATGATTGAGAAGTCTCTTGTACACTTCGTTTCACTGAGCAGCTTTGCAGAATCACAGTACAGTATCACAGCCAGGACATCAACTAGTCTATGTCTCCCCGTTGCCTTGTTCAGGTTACCCAGTGTGACTTACTGACCTGGTGTGTTAAGTCAATACAACTGCATCTTCTCTGTAGGTTCCCATAATCACCATCCCTCTCAAGGCACTCAGTAGCTCCAACTTATAAAGATACTTTCCCATTGTAACCATATCTATTCCTCTTCCAGCCTGGCCTCTTCCCATCCCAAAGCCCTGGAATCCTTGCCATTATTTCACTAGATACATGCAATCAAATCATCACACATACCTGTGTTGGGTCCTCTTTAAGATTTGCTTATTTACTTTCATGTGTGTGTGTGTGTGTGTGTGTGTGTGTGTGTGTGTGTGTATTTCTGTGGCGTTTGTGTATCTTTTGGGATTCATGTCTGTGTACATGTCTGAAAATCAGAAGTGGGCGTTAGGGTGGTCCTCCTATCCCTTTGGAGATGGAACTTGCACTTTTCTCAAGTATATTGGAAACCAGCAAGTATCAGAGATCCTTCTGACTCTATTCCCCACTGAAGAGCCGAGCCTCAGGCACATATAGGACCTCTGGTTTGTTACCTGGGTGATGGGATACGAACTCTGGTCCTCATGATGACACAGCAAGTGCTCTCAGTAGAGGAATCATCTCTGCGGCCCCTAGTTTATCTTTTTCTGCCCAATGTTATTTCCTGGAGACCTCTCCTCTTAGTTGAATGTATCAATTTGGCTCCTTGTACTGAACAGTTGTGTAGCATATAGACATGCCATAATTTGTATAATCATTCCTTCATGGGAAGACATCTGAGCCACCAAAAGATGGTTTTCAGTCTTAAAAAAGGAAATTTCTCTGGGCGTTATGTTCACAGGAGTTCATGTCAATAGAGCTTTTCTTCCTCTGGGGTTCATGCTGAAGGCTGCCATTATAGGCTTAAAGGCAGTTGTTTGTTTATTTTTAAAATGAACTGTCAAACCTAGAGGCTGTGAAGATGAGTCAGCGGGCAAAATGCCTGCTGAACAAACATAAGGACCTGAGTTCAAATCCCTACCATCTTAGCTAAACCTGTTGGTCTGTAATCTGTGGTGTGGGTCTGTAATCTGAGTACTGTGGAGACCAGGGCAGTTGGATCCCTACAGTTCTGTAGGCAGTCTAGAAGGAAGCAGAGCACTAGTTTTACAGAGAGGTCCAGTTTCAAACACTAAGGTGGAGACCCCAGGGCTCGGGGATGATCCCAGAAGGAAGTTAGGAATGATGTAGGAGCCAGGGGGCAGAGGAGCCAGGGACAAAAACAGTGTCTTCTGGACATGATGGGACTGCTGAACTCATAGCAGCTGTGTTTGCCTGTTCAAGATAAAGCCATTCAACATTCCAGCAAAGAGAGAGGAGGGGCTATGAGCCCCCACCCCAGCTGAGGAACACTGACAGCTGATAGCTCCTCAGGGAGGGAGAGTCAATTTCCCTTAAGGGTGTGGCTTCTAGTAGGTCCACCATGCTTCGGTGAATAACCCCTCATCCGTGAAGATAATATGAGTAGGAAAAATTGGACCGGGTAAGTTATGAAAAAGAAAAAGGGCATGAAGTTGGTCGGGGAGAAGGGATGAAGAGATGGGGAGTGGATTGGAAAGGAGTTAGGAGTGAATGTGATCAAGATAAATCCTATGGGTGCACAAAATTCTCAAAGAATGCATAATATTATTTTATTTTTAAAAATAAGTAGAAATGGGCTAGAGAGATGGTTCAATGGTTAAGAGCACTGTCTGCTCTTCCAGAGGACCCAGGTTCAATTCCCAGCAACCACATGGCAGCTCACAACTGTCTGTAACTCCAGTTCCAAGGGATCTGACACCTTTACACTGATGCACATAAAATAAAATAAAATATTTTTAAAAAATAAGTAGAAATATAGGAAGATCCCTAAAGTCAACCTGTGGCCTCCAAACTGAACATACACTCACAGGTTAGCATGTATGCACATGCAGGCACACAGACACACTTAGAAGAAGAGGAGGAGAAGGACGAGGAGGAGGGGAAGAAGGGAAGAGAAACGTAAACTGTCTTCCAGAGCAGCTGTGCCATTTTACATTCCCACCACCTTCTTATGAAAGCCTGCATTTGGTGTGGTCTTTGTTTTTGTCAGTCACTCTGACGGTGCATGGGCACCTCACTACGGTTTTGCTTTGCATTTCCCTAGTGACTACTGGTGTTCAACGGCCTTGTCATGGAGCACTGTGAAGCAATGCTAGGCCAGTGGGAACTTCTGAACCCCTGCTCTGAGGAGGTGGTTTATGGAGTGCCCCCCCCCACAAAGGCCACAGGGGGCCTGAGCCAGAGCATGACAGTGAAGGGACAGAGTGGGATGAAGGATGGGGGTTCCAGAAATGTATGGAAAGCTGACCAAATGTGCTGACTCCGAAGAGGATAAGAGCTGCTGCTAAGGAAGACAGAGGGATCCAAAGTAAATTCTAGGTTTCAAACTAAGAGAAGACTCTCTCAAAACCATTTGTTTTGTCCATAAACCATCTATATAACCCATAACCATTTGGATGTGGGCTCTCAAATCTGCTCTTGAGCTGAAGATATAAATTGGAAAGCTCAGCTCTTTCTGCCACTGTTTTTTTTTTTTTTTTTTATTCTCTAGCCCACCGGGTTCTATCTGGAGGCCTCAGACCCTCAGACCTAGGCGTCCAAGACCAACAGACACACAAAGCATTTTCTATAACCCATGACACACATGCCATGCCTATACACCTGGGCGACAGAGATGAAGTTTCATTTCATGAGCTCATTTTAAGATTTTTACATTTTATTTTTTTTCTACACTGTGATTATTTTTTTCCATCGGGTAAGAAAAATGAAATCTGTTGTGAAAGCATGCGAAATGTTTAGTCCTTCAGAAGTGGTTGTGGCTTCCGGCAGCTAGCTGGTCATCCTGGGGAGCTGGGTCTCGGTGACTCAGCTTTCTGGTCCGCTGGGACCACTGGCTTGCTTTCCTTCGGAGTTCTTGCCCTGCACCTAGATCTCCACACTCCTGCCACAGGTGGCTGCAAGCCTTCGCTTTGACCGGGACACACTCCCTCTCTCCACCCACACACTGCAGAAGCCCAAAGGGCTGAGGGAGCATCCTTAGTCCCAGAAGTCATCCTTAGTCCCAGAGGGCAGGGAAGAGTCCCGGCCCACCCTGGTGAACACTGTCAACTGGGAGGGAGTTTCTATAGGTCCTTAGTCCTCACACTTCCCCTACAGTTGTGAGGCTCTGCAAACCTCGTGATTTTAAAATCACATTTTCCAAGGCGTTCCCATCACCATGCACACACCAGCAGCACGCACCTCATTAGCCTCCAGGTAATGCAGCCTGCCAGGCCAGCCTGGAAGAGAGCAGCAGATACTCAAACCAGGACCCTCGCTGCAGACTTACAAGCAAGAAACACAAAGACTGGCCAGGCCTTTTAATATGCAAGGCAGCCCACAGGCAAGTCCAGCCAGAACCCAGAAAGTGCAGACTCCAGCCTTGCCGCTGGTATTTCATAAGTCTGCTGCTTCGGTATAATCCCAAAGAAATTGAGGTTATCCCTCGAGGTACGGAGGGAAGGTTAATGAGCAGAAGCCAGCTTGTCCGGTTTTATCACAGTCGCTGATCCTGGAGTAGCCCAGAATCGCCCGGTTTTATCAGATCCAAGATCTCGGTGCAAATCAGGGAGTTTTTCTCCCAGGAACATGAAAGTGACCTCGTGTCTTCTAATACTACCTCAGAAGTCTTGGGCGCTGAGGATAGGAAGGAGTGGTGACCTGAACTGCAGGGCTAGCTCTCCGGGCGGTCAGCTGATTGCCTCTCTTCAGATTTGGGCTCCCAGGCTCCATGCTACGCATTTGTTATTTTTCCCAACAACCGGGAAAAGAGTGAAGCTTTCTCTTTTTTTCTTTTTTTTTTAATTTATATTTATCTTTTTGCTTTATTTTTGAGTTTTCTAAAATTAAAAAAAAAAAAACAACAAACCAATGTCCGGATCCTGCTTATTTAAAAACAAGCAAGCTAACTTCCGCTGTGTAAAGCAGGCCCTTAAGCAGTTTCCCTAGAGGATCCGCGTTCCCCAAAATGAAGAAACTGGGAGGTAGTGGGTGGGTGGGGAGAGAGCCATGTGACCCGAACTTCCTCCTGGCATTTTCCCCTGGGAATTCACTCAGGTCTGTAGATCACAGGCCCCTTCCATGTGTCAAAGCCAAGACCTTCAGTGGCTACTCTGGCTGGCTTCTCCTCCACGCTTTGTTTCTGGAGGCCAGTGGTGTGGGTGCCATGTTTGCACGCTTGCAGACCGGAAGACCTTGGCCAATGCAGTTTCTAAATCTTAGAGGTGCCAACAACCGCAGCTGTCCACAGTCACGCAGCCATAGCCCTCTTGAACTCGCCGGTCCTGCTCCCCGTTAGTGACGAGGTAGAGGGCCCCACTCTCACCACCAAGAAGAAAAGGATAGCAGGCTGGGTGTTGAAGACGTGAGTCTGGGGGTCCTGCAAAAGTGATTTCCCTATAAGATAAAGCAACCATTATATTTCCAGTGACAAGGACAGCCTTACCCTGAAAGCAGGATCTGTAATGTCTGAATTTTCCAGGAAAAAAAAAAAATTGGAGAAATTAGATAGACAAATATACATTTAGTAGCTTTTTACTTTGCCAAGATATTTTTAAAACAATGACTTTTAACTGTTGATTTATCACGATAATACTCTAAGTCCTGTACACAGGTGTATGCAAGAGTAAAAGAGAACAGGCAAGGAAGGGAGGAAAGAGGGATAGAGGGAGGAAGGAGAGAAGGAGGGAAGAAGGGAAGAAGGAAGGAGGAGATACTCAGATAAAGAGCAGTGCTTTAACTGATCACATCCAGCTTCCTGCTGAATCTCTTCTTCTGCCTGGTTTGGATACTTTGTGAGCATCCTTTCTCAGAGAAAAGATTAGTAGTACCCTCTGGGGAAGAGAAGAGCAAAGAGATAAAATCACGAAGAGGAAATGTTGACCGACAACTTACCTATCAAGAACTGACCCCTAGGCTTCAGTTCAATATGACCTCAGAGTTCTGACCTTTCTGTTTAGTGCAAGGCATCAAAGCACTTGGGTTTCCTTGTGGATTCAGCACAGTGAGAGTTATTTCTGTTATTCTTACTTGCAAATTGTTCACTACTGTATTGATGAAAGACAAAAAAGAAAAATCAGCAACTGTTAATACAAAAACAACAACAACAGAATTGACCTAGGCCTAGAGTGGATTCCCATTCTCTGTTTAAGCCTGAAACTGGTGATCCAGTCTCAGGGTTTGAAGGGAGTGGGCCTAAAGCTTGGCAGGTATCACCTGCTGCTGAGAGAAGTTCTGCTTACCTCCTACGCTAAGACCTGCACTGTGGAAAGTGTTGCTGAAAGGCTGGGGAGGCATTTAAAGATGTTGACAATCTTCAGTGCTTGGATGTTCTGTAAATACTCTGGTCAGCTCTGCACAGACTCACAGAACAGATAAAGGGTTACCTCCCTTCTGATGAAGATGTCCACACCTCAGTTTTGTGGCTTTGGGCCATGTTGTTGGATATTAATATTTATTATTGAGTTATCTTTTAGTTAAATAGCAGTTATTCCTAAACCAGCTGCATACTCAAATCACCACACCTAGAGCACAATGCTGGGCAATAAATACTCCAAAAAAAACCTACAAGCCTGCATAGCTTCCTCCCATTCAGATTTCCCACATTACACTTGCTTTTAGTCATATCTTAGGTCTGGTTCATCTCTCCTAGTGGTTCCAAGCCCTCCCCTCTCCCTTTTCTCTTCCAGCCTCCTCCCACTTGCTTCTCTCTCCTCCCCTCTAGATCAGGATGGCCCACACTATTCTCACCATTGCTTAGCATTGGCTGGTTGATTTATTGACAATACAGAGAACAAATGGTGACATGTTTACAAACTTGAGACAGGTGATGCTTAGAATAAACATCACAATGCAATGATTAGATTGAAACCAGATAGTGGGGTAGAGAAATCACCATTTGAAAGAACAAGGGTAAATTGTATACATTCCAAAAGCATATTACACCAACAGGGCCTTGTGAAAGTCTCCCCACTAAACATCTCATATGGGGTTGAAAGCTCATAAGATACCAGCCTCCTAGTCATAGCTGAGTTCTTTGTACAGGCAACAGAACCATTTAACTTCTTTTCTTTCTTTTTTTCTTTTTAGATTTTATTAGCACCATGCTCTAACCAACTGAGCTAACTGGCCAGCCATTCTTTTTAGATTTTATAATTGCCTTATTTCACCTTTGGCTGGGCAGATATTTCCACCTATGCTATCTCATATCTCCCAGCCTCCATCCCATTCCATCTGCTTTAATCATTCCTATCTGGGCTTCCTCCCATCCATAATCCCAAATACTTGCTAATGTTATTCATCTGGGCCAATTTTTTTATCCATGCCACCCATGTTCTCCTTTCCTCCCTAACCCATCATGGCTTCCTTCTTCCTTCTCCACGTCCTCTCCCTAACTTCTTTGCTAGTAGTGGGGAAGAGGTCACTGCCTGGGAGCCTGCAGTGCACAGTGAGAAGCCATGCCCCTCATTCCTGCAACATGGACCTCTGAAGATGAAAGAGGACAACGTATAATCAAGAAAGCCAAAATCACCTGGAGATAAAATACTGAACCTGCCTTTAATTCCAGTACTTGGGAGGCAGAAGCAGGCTGATCTCTTGAGTTCGAGGCCAGCCTGGTCTACAGAGTGAGTTCCAGGATAGCCAAGACTACAAACAGAAACCCAGTCTCAAAATAAAATAAATTATAAAGTGCTGATTTCAAAAGGGAGCCAAGAAAGAGAACAACATGAAAAAAGACAAAAGAAAGAAATACAATAAACGGGGGGGGGGAACAACTCTACACACCTGGTCATACTTTTAAAATATGAATTGACAGAATGAGGTGGCATTTTTAGTACATCAAACTGACAAAAATAAATAAATAAATTATGAGTCCTTTTCCTAGGGTCTTGGGAAGCTGGCACTTTCACACCTCCTAGGAGAAGCTGAGAACAATTGCAGCTTTTCTGGAAGTCACAAGCCCACAGGCTGCAGCATCCTTTGACTCAATACTGAAGAAAGTGCAAATATAGGACTATTTTAGAATGTGCACTAACTGCCCACTACCAGGAAGTTTAGTTGGGTATGATATATCCACACAATGGAGCAATGTAAGCATATTAAGTCAGTATTTGTGAAAGTGGAAAGAAGTTAAAAAATACATGGTTAAGATTTTAGAAGAGTAAACACAGTGAGCATACAGCATTTTTTTAAATTTATACAGTTTATTCCAAAATTATTCCTGAGCAAAAGGAATAAATAAAAAGAGTGGCCAACTTTTACAAAGGCTTTACTTATTGGCATGTTGAGTTCTATGAAGAACTTATCAACTGGGGCTGGAGAGATGGCTGAGCAGTTAACAGCATTGGCTGCTCTGCCAGAGGATCTGGGTTCAGTTCCCAGCACCCACATGGTAGCTCACAACTGTTCAAGGGGGTCTGACGCTCTCTTGTGGTTTTGCAGACACAGATATGGTGCATATACACGCATGCAGGGAAAACATGCATACACATAAAACAAAAAACTTTTGAAAGGAAGGTGTGCTTCCCTTATTTAAAAAAAAAAGGAATTAGGTAACAATAAACAGGTAAATTAGTAAGAGAATTGTAAAATCATTGTAGGTGTTGTGCAGAGAATGAAAATAGGGTGGTGAGAAAGAAAGAGATTGTGAGCAGGGAGTGGCAGCATGCACCTGTAATTCCAGCACTCAGTGAGGCAGAGGCAGGTGAGTCTCTGTGAGTTCAAGGCCAGTGTGGTTTACAAAGTACAGGACAGGCAAGGCTATACAAAGAAACCCTGTTGTGGGGTGGGAATGCTGATTTTTAACATGAGATGCAAAAAGGTCCTGAGAGTCTTCTGTGCAGGGCCAGTAGCTAATGCTATGGCCCCGAGGCATGAGCCAAGTGCAAAATAGACATTTAGATGCAGCTATGGCATCAAGTAGCTATGGCAGAGTGGGAGAGGCAGAGTGGTAATTGCTGTCAGAGAAGTCCTCACATGGTATGAGGGTACGGTAAGCAATAATAAGTTTTATTTCACGTGCTGTCAAAAGACAGTTGAGATCTCAAACAGAAGACATGATCTCATAAACAATTCCAAACCTCATTTTGGCTGCTGTGTGAAAGCATGGAAACGGCTTTGAAAGCACAAGAATGGAGGCAGAGAGAACAGACAATGGGAGGCTGCAGTCTGGGCAAGGCTCAAAGGTGGCTTAGTGAGGAGCTGAGATGGAGAGAAACGGATCCACTCAAGATTATGTTCCAAGTCAGTACCAACAGCGTTTGCTAAGATACTAATGACTCCTGGGGTTCCCGCCCTTTCATTTCCCTCAACTGTCTCCAGCTCTAATTCCAGGTCTTCCCCCAAGTTCATCTAAATGCCCTGTCTTTAGTTTCTCTAACATGGTTTGGCTCTCGGACAGAAATTCTGGTCCTTCAAGCTAACTCATTCTCGTTTGCATGTGTTCCAACTTGGAATAATGATATCAAGAAGCTATGGTGTTCAAAATCCTCCCAGCAGCTTCTGAAGGAGGGCAGAGCAGTTGAAGCAAACGGGGGCCTAAGAGAGAATATATCTTTTCCAGTATGAGAGACAGAGCACAGTTTCAAACTCAGGTCCTCTGGGTCCAGAGCCAGTACTTTTCCTTTGAACCATGTTACATCAATAAAATACAACCATGAGCTGGGCTTGGTGTGGTACACCTTTAACCCCAGCACTCAGGGGGCAAAAGCAGGTGGATCTTTAGGAATTCAAGGCCAGCCTGGCTTATAGAGTGAGTTCCAAGACATCCGGGGTTATGTAGAGAAACCCTGTCTCAAAAAACAAACAAAAAATGTACTCAGCTGCTAGTTGGCAACCAAATATCACTGGAGGTCAAGCACAATCTATGTCTCCTGTTCCACAGAAATAGACTGATGACTGCCCAGCAACATTAACTTGCCAGCTTCCCTTGCCGCTAGATGGGGACATGTGTGAAGCTATGATGATACAAACAGAGCCAGGCTTCTCCACATGCTTTGTCCTGCTTATATCTGCAACCCAGGCATGCTGCACTCCAGCTCCAACTATTTATATCACAATAGGGCTTTTTGGGAGGGAGACTGAGCGAAACTGTGACTGGCAGGAATCAAAATGACCACACAGAGCAGAGTCTTACGCCAAACAAACAAACAAACAAACAAAAAATCACCCTGGAGTGCAACGAATAAACATTATTCTTGAATTATTATTGAGTTTCCTCTTAATAGCAGTCCAGCCTTGCCCTAACCAAATAGCACATAAAGAAAATAATTGAAGCCAGGAACAGTGACACAAACATGTAATCCCAGCACTGGAGAGTATGGAGAGTTCAAGGTTAGACTGAGCTACATAGCAAGTCTATTTGTACATACATCCATACATGCATATTTAAGTACACATATAAATGCATGCACATACATACATACATGCTTGAAGACCTCAAATAGTACCTCCTAATAATGATAAAGCCTTAAGACACCGTAAAACACTCTCTGCAGCCCTACTCTATACATGGCTAAATATGTCTGATTAGTAGGTCTACATTCAATTCTTGGTGCTCCCCGATGGGAACCTTAAAAACTAGTCTTCAAGGAGGATATATTTCTACTCAATAGATTCTACATTGAGATGCCTCCCAAAGGATCCAAAGTTTAGCAGCCAAAAAAAGAGCCCAGGAAAACAGATATATCTCAGTCATTCTTGGGACACTCAACAGAATGCTTAATGTGGCCTGCCAGCTGGTCTCAAGGCCTTTAGACTGTCAAGGCCTGGCTTCTGTGGGTGCTATTGTGGGTCGGGAGGATATGTTCACTGACCACAGCCCAGCTGGTCTGCAGCTGCGGCTGCCCAGACCTTCCAACTATTCTCATGTCTAAGTCAGTCAACTTCACAGGAAAGTCGACTTCCAAGGCGCTTTATTCTGCTGTCTAAAGTCATGAAGAAGGGGAAAAACAGACGAAGAAGAAACGTGGTGCTTGTTTTCTGTTCCTAGGACTGATAGTTGACTCATTTTGCTTTGATTACTATTCTACCCTACATAGCAAAGGAAGCTAAACCGCTGACAACAAGCTTCATGAATTCATTTGGTTTTCTTTTCTCACTTGCATATATGTGTGTGTCTGTGTGTGTGTGTGTGTGTGTGTGTGGTGCATATATGAAAGTGTCAGCCATCTATGTGACTCAACACAGGTGAGAAGGTCAAAGGACAACTTTTGGAGTCAGTTCTTTCCTTCTCCTTTTTTTTTTTTTGAGGCAACACCTCTCCTGTTGCTGCTGCTGTGTCGTCGAGGCTAGCCTACGGGCAAGCTTCCAGACAGTTCTCCTGTCTCCACGTCCCATCTCTCCACAGGCACTCAGTAACAGACGCAGCCCCTGCATCCAGCTTTCTCCGTGGGTTCCAGGGATAGAATTCAGTTTACCAGGCGAACATAGCATTTTTAGCCACTGACCCAAACCCAAGCACTCTACCGCAGGGTTACCTGCCCACCGGTTTTCTGCCGCTCTGGTATTTCTTCATTTCTCAATTCTGCAAAACATTCGGGCCTCCTACAGCTCCTTCTTCATGGTGTCCTTTGGCACCCTAGGATGTGCTTTCGATAACATTCTGCCAAGAGTAACAATCTCCTGGCTGCTCTTCTGCCTCTTGTCTCTGCAAACCAAGTTCCATTCACCCATTTTTATTCTTTTTCAACTCAATTACCTTGTATGGTTCTCTTTTGCTCACCCTTCAGCAAAGATGACAAAGGACAGCTCACGACAGTCGGTCCTCTCCTTCCATCTTGCAGGTCCCAGGAATTAAATGCAGAGATTGAACTCAGGTTTCAGGCTTGGCAGCAAGCTCCTGCGGCAATCACTTTTAACTTGCTGAGCCATCCCGGCTGTCCCCGTAAACTCACTTAATATAATTACTACCTAGGCGTCCATTTTTGGATCTGATGTAAATTGTTGGAAACCCAGTTGTTTCTTGCCACCTCTGGCCTAGTTAAAACATCTTCCTTTCGTGTGGTTTTCTGCTATATGGCCTGCATGTCCCTAGTTCCATTGACCCCCAAACACAACACACCCTGAAGCTGCTGGCCACGATAAAATCAATTAGATAATGCAGCTATGGCCAGCTCTTCCACACTTCTGGCAGTTTACAGCTTTGTAAAGTAACTGGTTGGAGGGGAAGGACAGCAGGCTGAACTAAATGCACTAGCATTGTGCAAGTGCAGATTTTATTGGGACTATTTTATTGGAGGAAGGGGTCTACACAGATGGGCAAGGAACCTGCTACTCCCCAGAAACATCCCTTTATTCCTATTTTCCGGCTACACTACAGACGCCTAAGGGCAAAGACTGTTTTGCAATCAGGATTTCCATGCAGGGTCCAGCCCAGGGGCCTGATGGTGAAGTTAAGTGTTTGACAGAAAACCCCTGCAGAGCAGGTTCCCAGCAACCTGTTGCCTTCCCTGGTGTCACTGGAGGGCCAAGGCGTGAGCCAGAGGGTCTTTCTTTCTTCCACGGGGTTTTGGTAGGATTCTGACTCGGTATTCTGAGCCCGAGCTGCACTTTTCCAGCTCTGAACTTGAATTTATCAAAAAAAAGATAGGCTACCCCGGGTACTCCAAGCCGGAAGAGACAGCCCCGCCACGTGCCCGTTTTGTCAGTGAGACGAGAAAGATTCTCTCCTCTACTCATCCTGCGTTCACTTTCTGTGGGTGCCTTCTCGCCCAGCAGGTGCCACTACTCATTTGCAACAGTCAGAAACAGCAAATTGCTCCACACCCCGGGAGCTCCGCCAGCTTTCCCGCCCGCGGGGCGTGGTGCTCGGAGGAGGGCCGCCTCCCCGGTGCACTAAGGCGAGCCCTTCTCGCCAGCCGGTGGACTCTCCTTTCACCTAACGGCTGCAGCGATGGGCAGCGGGCAGACCTGGCCTGCCTGGTGCTAGCAAGCAGCCCTTCTCGCAAAAGGAAGGAGAGAGTGGCCGGGAAGGTTAGAAGCCCCAGCTGTCTTTCTTTGAAGCCAGATTTTATCTTTCCCTCTGCTACTCTGCACGTCTGAAGAGAAACTGGGGCCGGGTGTGGTGTCACACGCCTCTAGATCCTAGCGTTCGGGAGGTTGAGGTAGGGAAGTCTCTTGAGTTCGAAGCTACCCGGTCTACAGAGCAGATTCCAAGACAGCAGGGCTACATAGATTAAACCGTGTCCCAAAAGGGGAGGGGGGGTTGGAAGAGAAGGGAGGAGGGGGAGGAGATGGAGAAAAAAAGAGGAGGAGGAGGGGAGGAGGGGAGGAGGAGGAGGAGGAGGAAGAGCCCTCCATTGATATACCTGTGGCTTGCTGCTTCCCAGACCTAGTTTGCTACCGCCTTATTCAAACAAACAAAACAGGCTTGAACCCAAGTTAGCCTATTTCCTGTTCCTAAGGAATTCAGGGTTAAAAAAAAAAAAAAAAAAAAAAAAAAAAACAAAAAAAAAAAACAAAAGCTCCCTGAAGTTTTATATTAGGAATGTTTCTTGACTATTCTTGAAGCCATGCACAGTTGTTAATTGACACCCTCAGCACGCCCCATGGCCTTATTTAAAGCCGGTGCTCATGGGCGTATTTCATCTGCCTGTGCAGTATTCCATTGCAATTGAATATGGAATGAGTAGCATTAATTATTCTTGTCTTCACTGGCCAGGCTCATCAGGGTAAATAACTCTGGCTTCCTCCACTGGCCCAAGGTTGAGCTGAGATTTCTAGGAAGTGGGCTGTTTGTAGCCCAAAGTGAGAAAACCTTACCCACTACTTTACAACGGTGACTTTTGAAAATAAGCTGTATATTGTGAAATGTCAGGCACTTCCAAAGAGCATTTTTAAGAGGGCAGGGGTGGTCCCCAAAGAGTGGTTCCTGACCGCTTACAGTGATGAGAAGGCCACAAATAAAGGTGTAATTACAGATTGATGTCAGAGCTGGGGAAAACAACTCCTGGGATTGAGAATTGGGGAAGTGTCTCCAAGGAGAGAATGATGGAATGTGAAAAAGGAAGATAAAAACAGAGCACACACACACACACACACACACACACACACAGTACAACTCCCCTATTTATAGACAAGGAAACTGAGGCTCACCCAAACTAAAAGATTTGTCTAAGGTCCGGGCTAATTATAGAAACCAGCCAACTGCAACACCCAATCCCTTCCTGCTAAAAGCACATGGAGTTTATTTATAGCTCAGTTATAGATTACCCAAATTCATTTGGCCCAATAAAACGCAGAACATTGAGTTCAAAAAACACATCCCTTAAGACCACAGCATAAAATTAAGGATGGGGCCTTAATATTGACGATACCTTTTCATTAAACACAGAGTTCTCGTCCTGTCAAAATTCAAGATTAAGAGAAAGTCGGGTTGTAACCCCGCGTGAAAGGTCCTGGCAGTGCTAACTGCGCAGCGCTAATTCGAGTGTGAGCTGTGTGTCCCGGCGGACTTCACACCCCAGTTGGGGTGAGACCCCGGGGATGAGCCGCGGGGCCGAGCGGTGCTCACCACTAGGTGCGTGAGCTGCATTTAGAATCCTTTTGAGAAGCCGGGAGTTTCCTCTGGCAATCTGTGCGCGGGGGTGGGGTGGGGGGTTCGGGGAGGTTCTGGGGGAGGGCTCGGGGGGAGGACGCTATGACTGAAGGTTACCTCTGAGGCCGTACTGCAGTGTAGAGGAAGCGCAAGACGGCATTTCTACTCCGGACCCTGCAAGTGTGTGAATGTAGTCGAGTGTATTCGGGGACCATGCATGCAATATGCATATTATTTATTTTTTTCCAATAAGATTCTTAAACAAGAGTAAAATCCCCATAGAACAAAGGTGCGTCTCGGCAGAGGTCGATATATATCCATGATCAAACAAACAAACAAAAACAACTCTGACCACCGTTGGCCCCCGGGTTGAAAACGTGGACTCCACGCCACCCTTGCCTAGGGGTCAGGAGAGCTGAATTTGTTGGCGGGAGGGAGGGTCGCCGCACTTGCTGTTCGCACCCCGGGGTCCCGAGCCCGCGGGGAGGGTGTGCGCTTGCTGGCAGGCGCGCCCCCGCGTCCTCAGACACCCCACTAGCGCGGATCGGCAAGGGTGGGACCGCGGCGGGGCGGAGCCTCCGGAGCCGGGACCCCACCTCTCCCGCCCCTCCCTCCGCCCCGCCCGCGCTCGCCCCCCGCCCGCTCCCGGGGCGCCCGGCCCGCCCCCTCCCTGCCGCGCGCAAACGAGCCTCGCAACGCCGCGCTAGGCGGTGGCGGTGGCGGTGGCGGCGACGGGAGCAGGTTAGCCCGGGCCGCCCTACTCTGCGGGCGTCTGGGAAACGCAGAAGCACTGGTCAAGCCGGCCGCTCCTGGGGCCAGCTCCTCCAGGCGCTCGCAGGCATGCAGCCCGGGAGCAGGCGGCGCGCCCCGGGCCGCTACTAAGTCCCTAGCTGCGGGGACCAGCGCCAGCCGGGCCCCTCCCACCTCGCCCAGGGGCCCACGAGAGACCGCCCTACACCTTGTCTCCGCGCGCGCAGTCCCGCCAGCGCCACCCCCCGCGGGCTGGAGGGGCTCATGCAGCCGCCAAGGTAAGCGCGGACAGCCGGGGCACCGGGTCCTGATGTCCCCGAGGCACTGCCGACACTTGCCTCGGCCACCTCACTCATCAGCGTCTTCCCCAGTCCCGTGTCTCAGCTCACACATTTGGGGCTTTGCCTCGGATGATTCGCCTTCTCTCTTGGCAGCAGGAAAGTTTTGTGGTTTGGTGTTTGTTCTCTCCCCCCCACCCCCGCCCCAAAACGCTGTCCTGCGGGCAGCAGGCGCTGCGCGTGGCTGGGCAGACCCGGTGCACGTCCCACCCACTGTGAACAAGCCTGGAGCTCCCTCTCTTCTCCACGGCCACCTCTTCCTGGGCGAGAACCGCGCCTGGCCCGCAGAGCTCTGGACAGGTCTGGTCACCCCGCTGACCCGCCGTGAAGCCCAGTTTGCTCACTTCACCCAGGCCGGAGTTGCAGAGGCTGGCGACGAGCGCGCCTGCCCGGGGGCGTCGGCGTTGTACAGCATCCAGAGTGGCCCTTGCCTGGGAGCGTCCAGTGTGCAAGGAGGTGCAAGGAGGTGCAAGACTTGGGGTGGGTGATATGGGGTGAGAGTCTCAGAAGGTCGGACCTTCCTGAGAGGAAGGCAAGGCAGCGCGAGGACTCAGCGCCTGGCTTGAGCCGCGGGTCATTTCTGTTTATAACTAGGAAAGAGGGACAGGTGTATTTTGGGGGACGTGAGAGATGCGCGGATGCATCTCTGGATTAAATCTTACTAAAGTAATTGTATTAGATTTGCTTGGAGGGAGAGTCAATTTCCCCAGACTGGGATTTTAATGGGAGCCTGTGTGCTGTTATTATGTGCTGTGGTTTCAGAAGGTGTTGGGTTGTATTTATTTTATAAATTGGGTGTCTTGAGGCAGATGGATTAGGGAAAATGTCGCCATCTAGCGGAAGTGGTGAGCTGTACCTTCCTCACAAGACACAAAGTTGGGTGTCTTCTAAGTAGGCGGCTGTTCGAGGTGGAGAAATGAGAACTAGCCAACATGTCCAGAAAGTCTGGTTCACAGGTGTTCCTGCCGTCCTGCAGAGCCGGAGCACCCGGATGCCAGGAGCATACCTCCAGGGACCGAATGGCGAACTGTATTAGTGGCAGGATATCACCTCGGGGGGTGGGGGGGGCTTCCATTTCCTTCTCTGTGTAGTTTTAGGATCGTCTAGGAAAATCAAAGGAAACTGTCACCTGCCTTTCCCCCCGGGCACCTGATCCAGGGACCTTGCAAGCCTGTGCGGTCACTTTACTGCTCTCCGGTGCATGGAGATCTCTATAGGTGATTTGTGAAATTAATGTTAAGCCCTGACCCTTAGAAAAGATATTAGGTGTTCAAGTGCGCTCTTAAGGGTAACTGAAGAACTGGGAAAGGGTGTCATGCCATCTGCACTGGAAGGGAACAGTGTACCCCCAAACGGCCTCTTTTTTTTTTTTCCCCACACACAAGGGGAAGAATTTCTGCTGCTCCACCACATGAGACAAGCAAGCCTACTTCACTGGAATGACTGACTGCTAAGGATGTCATGCAGTGGACAAAAGGCTCTGGGTGGGGCACCCACACATCCAGGCGGGCTGCGCATTCTTTATGGTTGGACCGTGCTGCCACCTTCCAGGCCAGCCGATATTAGCAGGGAATGAGTTCTCTCCGCGTGGCGGGCGCTCTGGCTCCTTGGAGAGCACGGTGGTGGCTGTCTGCCTGTGATAAAGACTCCTCTGGGCTGCTGTGGTGGTGAGCAGGGAACCGACCTCCTTTTTCTTCCTTCTTTCCTTGTAAGCTGGTCTTGACTTCTCTGTGAGGCCAGAAATGACCTTGAAGTTTTGATTCTCCTATCTTTACCATCGGTAGTGCTGTCATCTAATATATGCGCTGTCGGGAATCGAACCCAAGGCTTTGTGCATGCTGGGCCAGCACTCTACCAGCTGAGCCACATCCCCACCTCCAGCCTCCTTTTTATCTAAAACTCTGCCCCATCAGTTTCTTCCCAGATGAAGACGGGTGCTTTCACTCCTAACACACATGTGACTCATCCAACCCCATCATTCTCTCTCGGTTCTCTCTCTCCACCCGAACATATTTGTTTGATAATCATGACAAAAGGGGGTCCTAGACTAGCCTGGCACTTATTCAAAGAGGGCATATCTGACCTTCCTTGCTGCCTGCCCAGTCTGTGGCCTGATACAGAAGGGAGGTGTGGAACGTGATTCCTGAGTCTGCTCTTCAGCAGCCTTCGGTAGCCCAGGTTCAAAATGAAAGGACTAGAGGCTGCACATCCCTGACGACAGGACAGGGAATGACCAAGCCACCTTTGCCAGGATGCTCGCTGCTACCAGGAAGCAGGCTGACGCTTTCATTTCCTGGAAAAGAATTCCAAAGAGGTGTAAGGGCGTGGTCATAGTACTGCAGCTAAAGCAGCAGCTCTCAACCCGTGGGTCAAGACCCCTTTGGAGATTGAACGGATCCTTTCACAGATATCCTGCATATTTGATATTTACCTTTACAATTCATAACAGCTGCAAAATTACAGTTATGAAATAGAAATGAAAATAATTTCGTGATTGGGAAACTGTGTTAGAGGGTTGAAGCATTAGGAAGGTTGAGAATCACTGCTCTAAAGTTCTCTCTTCCGCTGTAGCCCTGCTAAATAAATTATGTTCAAGCAAATTTTAAAATCCATACATGGCTACAGAATTTGGTCATGCCTTAAAGTATGCAGGGTAGACAATGAAGCAGGTATGTCCCTGAAACCTTCCAAAGTGGGCACCCAGAGTGTGTGTGTGTGTGGTCTGCTTTACCAAGCACGCGTGCAGCATCACGCAGACTTCAGTTTCCTTGGTGACAAATGACTGTCTTTAAGACACCTGGTTTCTTGTCAGTCCTTTGAGCAGAACACAGCCTGACCAAGGGTCAGAGGCAGGGAGCCTGCTGAGTTATAAAACTTCCTGATTCCAAGGACGAGAAGAAACAGTTTTGAAATTTTGGCAGAAATTGACTATGTAAATACAAAAGTCTCTTATTTAAAACACTTTAAAGGCACTGCTAATTGGTGAGCCTACAGAGGCATGCCCTCTAAGCAAAGAAGGAGGCTGCAGCAAGCACAGTTTGTGCAGGGGTTAACTACACAGTTCCCCTTTGGCTTTTCTTTGTGGTTTTCAATTGTCTATTTAAAGCACAGCTGCCCAGAGATAGAATTTTCAGAAATCAAAATACTGCATTAGCCAGAGTGTGAAAATTAAAGGGGAGAAGAAAATCCCCCAAAATAAAATATCTTAATAAACAAGGCCATTTCTTTCAGATTCTGTGTCCTCCGAGGGCCAAAGCAGAGAGCAGCAAATAGGAGAGATGCTCTCCTCCACGTTGCCTTGTGTTTCACTGGAACATTTTCATAGTCACCATGTTTGTTCATCTTCCAGGATGCCTGGATCTCAAGTTTCTTGCAGGAGCTTGCCCTGGCTGACAGTAACAATTTGTCCTGCTACCCGATAGTGCTTTCTGCCCTTATCTATGTGCACACAGCTGACTTGCTGGAGTTCTCTATGGCAGTCTCTGTGCCTTTGGTTCCTCTTAGCATGGTTGTCTTACGAAGGGTGGACACAAACAAGTGTTGCTGGTCCATAGGTGTGTTGAAGAATCTCTTCCTTGATGACCTGGTAGGTTCCTCACACAGACACAGCAAGACTGACGTGTGGCAGCCTTGTAAGCATCCGTCACTTCACAAGCACCGTCAGCCACACTCCAGACATTCTATCACGGGGCTCACTTTCCTTTCAGACTTACGCACGGCACCCAGCACTTTGTACTTGGTGTGTGCTCTTCCCTCCTGAGGGTCTTCTGATTTATAAATCTTGAGGTCACAGCGTACAGGTTGCTTTCACTATGTTTGACTCTCTCGGTCTTGCTGGATCAGTTTTCCCTGCCAAGGATGCCCATTTTAAAGGCTGGCTTTCAAGCTCCCAGAATGTGTTTTGTTTTGTTGTTGTTTTGTTTTTGCCCTTGGTGGTGTCATCCCAAAAAAAAAAACAGATTGCTCTTACAAAAACATAACTGGGGGACACTTGAAACCGCATGAGGATTTTTTTTCCTGGTCATCAGAAGAGCACACAGACATGCACCGTTCATGGGAAAGTTATAGGGTTTCTTTAAAATAATTGGTACCTTGAAGAGAATAATATTTGGACATTTGGGCGGGTGATATGCTTTCATTATGGTTTAATTTAATACCTTTGATGGGAGAAGGTATAGTATGAATAATAAATAGAGTTTTAATGCAATGGCATTGCTGACAGGCTGGCTCACCCACAGATATTATAAGATTCGTGGTGACAGCGCCCGCAGGCCCAACCTTGCTAGGCATGGGTAGGTCACTTTTGTCCTACTATGTGAGATTCATGAGAGTTTAGTTTGCTTTGTCACACATCAGTCATCGCCACAGAAATGGTTTGCTATTTGGACTTCAGAATACTGTCTGCTGTGTTTGAATTGTGTCTTCGAGGCTCTAGAGACTTTCAGAAAGTGGTTGGATCTTGAAGGCTCTGGTTTCATAATGGATTAATCCATTTGTGAATTCATGCTTTGACAGTGTTGCTGAAGGGAGTGGTGATGGAAACGTCAGGAGATGAGGCCTGATTGGAGGAGGCGGGTCACTGGGAGAGTACTTCTAAAGGCTGTGTCCTATCCCTTACACTCTCTACCCTCTCTGCTTCTTTTCCGCTGTGAGATGAGTAGTTTCCACTATCAAGATAAATGGCCTCAACACAGACCTAGAAGCAACAGAAGAAAAAAGACTCTGGTCCGACACCTCTGAAGCCATGAACCAGAGTAAATAAATCTGCTTTAACATACTTTCCTAGCTGGATGGTGGTGGTGAATGCTTTTGATCCCAGCAGGCTGGCCGATCTCTGAGTTCGAGGCCAGCCTCTGGTTGTCATCATAGCGATGCTGAACTGACTACTCAATGTCCCATCCTAGCATCTTCAGATCATATGACGGGAAAGCTAGTGATGACCCAACCCTTAGAGGCTAAAGCAGGAAGATATGAGTTCAAGGCCAGCCTGGACTATGTAAGGGTTTGACATTGTTTTCATTTTTTTCTCTGCTGGGAGTATTTTGAGAAAAGAGCTCCTGAACTTTGGGAATCTGATTTCTTTTTGAGTGAGTGGCTGCTGTTGGCAGGGCCCACTGACTCAGGCCTGGTTAAGGAACAGAAGCGCCAACCACCCACCCACCCCACCCCAGCCTGAGTTAAGAGGAAGTTAAGAGGAAGTGGAGCTCAAGGCAACAGGGACCCTCAGTAGTCCCAGTCCTCTGTGCAAGGCTTACAACCTGAGGCTGCCTTGGAATAATTGTGGGATAAAGAGATTGCAGAGAATCGATCCTGCAGCTGGACTAACTTAACCATATTGTTGTTGTTGTGTAATTTTTCCTGGTGGTCTAGAGCATGGCTAAACCCAGGAGAGGGCACTGTGAGTACTTGGCAGAAAAAAAAAAAAGAACTTCTTGCCAGATGAAGAGTTCTATACTCTGACTCTTTCAGCTTCGGAAGTTACTTAGGAGGGATGAGAGAGATTGTTGAGGGAAATAGTCCTTTTCTAAGAACATTTTTCTATTTGTGTTAGTGTCTGTAAAACAGTATTTCTCTAAACATATTCCCATTTCTAATGCACAATCCATCATAAGACATATGGGATGTATTACTGAGCTGACAGGGAAGGATAAACCTTGGGTGAAGATGAGGCGCAGCTGCAGCTTGGTGAGAAAAACACTGGACTTGGCATCACAAGGCCTGGATTTAGCCTCTGCCCTGACATTTGCATTCCTGGGGACCTTGGGCAAATCATTTACCCATCCTGAGTCTCGGACCCATTTATAAACAGGAACTGGCCATACCTACTTGCAGAGTTAAGGCAATTCTGCAGTCACCTACAGAATTTTTTCTTGCAGTGAGGGCTCACTAGGCCCTAAAACCCAGGCAAAGTTAGAATTATCGAGGGGTCCTTAGAGGATCCTGTGGGTGCCTCCCATTCTCCACCCCTAAGAGAACTTGGCACATCATAGGCATTCTATTATAACCCAAGCAATTGTCTTCATCCACAACATACAACTAATGTTGGCAACCGCTTTTCAACACTTAACTCTGTTCCAGGCATCTGTTCTGAGCAGATCGTGACCGTATGAATTCCCTTAATCCTCACATTAACCTTCTGAGGGAGCTACAAGTACATCCCCATTTTACAAATGAAAATGATTGCGGTCCAGTCTTTCCAGACTGCATAATCTCAGCCTGGGACACTGCACTCTCTCTCTCATACAGAGGTTGGAGAGGTGTTGTCCACCTTGAACTAAAATAAGGATCAAAGCTGTGGTGGGGAACATTGTCACGTGAGCACCCGTCTGTCTGGAGGGGACCTTCCCTCACCTCCTGTCAGTGGAGACGCCCCTGCTTTTGCTCTGCCTTCACCATTCCAAACAGTTTGGATTTGATAAATAACTTGACTGCCAGTTCTTCTAGCTAAGTGTGCGTGGTTTTTGTGCTTGGCACCAAACTGTTCATTAATACAAATAGTGTAGCCATCTGCTGATGAGGAGAAAGTCACAGACTCACTCAACTGTCCATTCACACGGTTGCCATGGGGTAGATAAATAGTTTCAAGACAGTTCTGCTCTCAGGAGGTTGCTGGAATAGAGAGAAGTAAAGACTGTGATCTACTCATTATAGGAACTGTGTGTTTGGGATGTATGGGAATCTAAAAGCTGCTCTTAATTTTCTAAGGATTTATTTGTTTTCATTTTGTCTGTATGAGTGCTTTGCCTTTGTGTATGGATGTGCACCATATGCATACCTAGTGTTTTAGAGGCCAGAAGACTGTGTCAGATCTCCTGGAACTGGAGTTATGGATGGTTGTGAATCATCATCCCATCTGAGTGCTGGGAACCGAACCCTGATCCTGTGCAGGAACAACAGCAAGTGCTCTTAACTGCTGGGCCAGCTCTCTCTTTTAATTACAGTGTGCATGTCGTGGGGGGGAGGGGCAGTTAGAGGACAGCTTGTAGGAGTCAGTTCTCTCCCCCCATCCTGTGGATGCCAGGGATGGAACTCGGGCTGTCCAGCTTGGCAGCAGGCACCTTTACCCACTGAGCCATCTCACTGGCTGCTTCAAATGGGAGGAGGTTATTAAAAGGTTTCAGGGTACGGTTTCAGTAATATCGTTGTTGGAGAATTTAATGCTGACAGTAAAACATAAAAATGACACTTCTCAAATAACATTTCCTACTTGCTCAGCAGTATTTCCACTCGGGGGATGCAGAAATGTTACAGATGAAGCTCCAGTACTGTCCAAAAGTCAGATGATGTCGGATGAGGACAGTTGGTTACACGGACAGCATGAGTTCTGTGCATCCACCATACCCCAGAAGCAGCCAGGCCATTCAAGTGCAGGAGCTGAATGGGCCAAGATAGGACAGGGCATGATTGTACCACACATCTGGAAGTAGGCAGTCCTCATCCCCACACTGCTCTGTACTGCATCACCTTTGAAAGGTTGAAACTCGACACAGACAGTTAACTCACAAATGTCCCCTGCTATTCTGTTGGGCTTTGTAGGAAGAAGAGTTGGCAGTTTTGTAAAGTAAATGTCAGGTGTTTTGTACTCCTCGACAAATACCTCAAGAGAAAAGTAGGGGAAGAGACTTTGATTATGACACTCCAGTGGCATGCCAGTTATAATGCCAGTGGAGAGATGTGGAGGCAATACTGAAGGAAGGAACATGGCCGATCCAAGGGTTTGCTGAGGACCTTGGAAGGTGAGATGGACCAAGACACAAAGATAGAAATGTGGAAGCAGAAACTGCTAGAAGGTCATCAGGAGGAGTCCCATGCAGCCTTGATTCTGGCTTGGAAAATGGAACACAGAGAACACAAAGCAATTCCTCGCTTCTTTTCAGAGCAAGAGAAAGCTTCTCCCACGGGCTGGGATAGAGGAGACATGGCTAGGAAGCAGCTAGTGCCGTGCCTGTGACATCATGTCAGCAGTATTCATGCCGACCAGTATGAACCTTCTGAGAAAAAGTGACATTAAAGCAGAAATTGAGGCTTAGGAAGAGGAAAGGACATAATTGTTTAATTATGGCCTGACACCCCTCACATGCATTGTTTTAAATTTCATTCTGTCCATACACACACACACACACACACACACACACACACACTGACCCTGGCTGGTGAACTCAGATCTTCTCTGTTTCTGACATGTTGGAGGGTTTATAGTACCATTTAAATGGAAATTGAAAGGGAAACACCCACTGTGGAGAGAACAGTGAAATGGCTGATGGTTTCTTGTTTTTTTGGTTTTGTTTTGTTTGTTTGGTTGGTTTAGGTTTTTTGTTTTTGTTTTTTTTTGTTTTCAGTATTAGTATTTTATATTGAAGGATAGATAGAGGCTGGAGAGATGGCTCAGTGATTAAGAGCATTGGCTGTTCTTCTAGAGAACCTAAGTTCAATTCCTACCACCCACATGGCAGCTCACAAATGTCTAACTCCAGTTCCAGGGAAATCTGATACCCTCACACACACAAGCAGGAAGAACACCAGTGCACTTTAAAAAAATCAAATAATTAATTAATTAGTTTTTTTAAGATTTATTTATTACATTCACAGTGTTCTGCTTATGGAACACTGAATGCCAGAAGAGGGCACCAGATCTCATGATAGATGGTTGTGAGGCGCCATGTGGTTGCTGGGAATTGAACTCGGGACCTTTGGAAGAGGAGTCAGTGCTCTTATCCTCTGAGCCATCTCTCCAGCCCTAATTAGTTTTTTTTTAAAGGATAGATATCTAGGTAGATAGATAACTGGTTTGATTAATTAATGAAATAGTTTTTTAAAAGGATAGATAGATGATAGAAGATAGATAGATAGATAGATAGATATGTTCTTATACAGATGGACCTATATTATTATTTCATTTTCTATAAATATTTTTGGTATGAGAATGAAGGAAACTAAAGACCAAGAAAATTAGTTCTTCTAGCATCTTATCTCCTTGGAAATGTTCTCTCATTTTTCTGTCTTCTTAGTGCAGTGAGTACATCCTTGCCAATATGGAGGGATAGAGCTTGTGGGGTCCCAAGGAGAACATTCCAAGCACACATCTCAGGTCCACCGAGCTGGTCTTTCAAGCCCTGAAGATTCTCTGACTGTTTCTAGAAGTCGATTAAGACATGAAGGCTGACTTATGGGTCTGTCTGGGATAGTTTATCCAAGAAATAAAATCTTGACAGAGGCAATCTTAGATGATGTGATGATAGAGATGATGATCATCTAAGATCTTAGATGATCTTAGATGATAGAGGAAAGCATTGGGGGTAACAGCTGTGCCTTTGTGACCCAGGACGTCATGCTTTGCAGTCAATAATCCTGTTTAAAAGAAGTTCCTTGCCTCCATCTCTAGAAGCCTCTCAGCTTTGTAGGGGCCCGTGCTGTCTTGTTACAGTAGGAATGGGCGGGCTGCAAACTCAGGGTTCCTGAGGACCCCAGACACCTCTCTTGGGGCACTGTTACCTTTTGTTGAGATGTCAAGTCCTCTAATGAGCTGCCTAGTGCAGACCAGAATTGTCTACTGTTCATCACGGGGTACCTCAAGCCCAGCTCAGAGCCCTCAGTTCTTAGGTGAAACAGAAAAACAATGCATAGACAACACGAATTTTTCTCTAGTGAGGAAAAAATATTATTAATCTGATAACACATATCTAAAGACTTTCAGAAGTGGCTGGAATCTGCAAATATGTTTTTTTGTTTTTGTTTTTTTGTTTTTGTTTTTGTTTTTTTAGTACATGTGAAAGTATCCCAGGTTAGAGGCTGGCTTAGTATCTAAAAAGAGATACTGGAATATCACAGTAATATGTTCTTTTCAGAAAAGTAACATTTAAATGTTGAAGGAAAAAAAAACTGTATGTTTTAATTAACCAGGAAGTTATCCTCATAGTAACAGAAGAAACATCCAAACAAAAACAGCATGTACACACAAAAAGAAAAGAGGCCAACCAGGAAACTGTGCGTGCATGTGCGTGCATGTGCGTGCGTGTGCACACATGTGTTTTGCTGTCTCAAACCCAGAGTACTGCAAACTCCAAGCAAGCACTTCACCACCGAATGCTACTCCCAAGAGCTTCTTAGTGCCAGCGCAATGACAGCAAGCTTACAAACGCTTTGGGAGCAAATAAATGGGGAGAAGCCCTTCCTAACCTGTTACGGCAGTGAGCATGGAGAGCAAGCTCTGTGGTCACCTATCCTATCACCTCCTGCAGGGAAGAAGACGGTGATGATGAAAGATGGCAGTGATGTCCTCCTGGCCAGAATATTCAATTGTCCTCACACCCACAAAGGGAGGCTGCCTGACTAGCGGTCTCCTGTAGTGGTCATTCTGATGGAGCATTTTCTGGATGAAGCTCCTGTGATGGGAATGTCAAACTGGACAATTTAATGGGAGAAAGGCAAACAAACCCAAAGGCAAGGAAGAAACCTAGGGATGAATGACATTACCTTCAAAATCCCATCCAACAAGGTTCCACGCAAAAAGTCATTTGTAAGAGTTCAGTGTCTTCAGAGCAGGGAAGAAGGGAATTGCCAGAGATTAGAATTATCCCCAGAGACAAGAAACAAAAATAGGATAAACTAGTATTTTTCTGGATGAAGAAGTAGAAACAGTGGGGAATCCCCCAGGATTGATTGTGCGTCCAGATTTAGCTTAAATTTACATAGATTATCTGAAGAAAGAAAGGTCAGACGGTTCCAGCCTGCCGATGAGATGCAGGTACTGTGGAGATAGCAAACAAATGGTGATTAACTACGGGGTGAGCTTAAGACTGAGTAAGAAAACACAAATGAAGCTTTGCAGGCACATGCCCAAATTAATGCATTTACAATAACATAATCCAAATGACGAGAAAACAGACTCTAAAGCCCAGGCTGTTTATAGTCACACAAGGGGATCTTGAGGGTCTCTGTACTATGTTTGTTAGCTAAAGGCCATGCAGGGCCAGACATTCAGCAACTTCTAACATTTTGTCAGAAATGGTACTGGACACCAAGCCAAGACATAATGTTCTTCCCAGGCTGAAATCCAGACCTGACAGTTTATGTCCTTTCATTGCAGAAAAAAATATCTCAAGGCTGTAGAAGGCTGAGCAACGTTTAATCGCCACAGAGAGCATCTCTCCCAAGAGGCTGCCCTGCTTTGTTCCTTTAGGGCTTTGGTGTGGGAAGATAAAGGCAGAGAGGTGATAGGATCAAAGTCTGCGTGAACTTGAAGGTCATGGAGAACTCGAACAAAGACTGCTTCATCAACACTGAGAGGGGGCCAGAGTAGCCCTTGAAGTATCAAAGAGGAATCGGTTGGGTACATTTAAAAGGATAGGTTCACTTGGAGTTAGGAAGTGCACCAAGCCAGTTCTTCAAGCCACAGTGTAATTAAACTGCGTGTCTGTTTGCATGGACACATGTGAGTTTCTGGGATCAGACTCAGACAAGGCAAGTAATCTACTCAGGTCCTCTTGCTTGCAAGGCAAGCACTTTACCAACTGAACTATCTCCGCTGTCCCCTCTCCTGCCTTTTCAAAGCAGAGTGAGAGTGTAGGCCACTCAAGAAAATGTATCAGATTCATAACTGAGAGGGGAACAATGGCTTGACGGCCACTGGCAGCACAACCCCATTTATGACGTTGGCAAAAATGCCCGGGACCAGCGCTACCCCATTCACTTCCTCTATATCCAGGGGTCTGTTTGTATAAGTGAGAGAATTCTAAACCATGACTAGAGTGAACCAAATGAAGAATGTCATGGTTTGCCTTCACTGGAACAAGTAGTGGTGTTTTCTAGAGGAACCAAAGAAGACCTGTGGGAGGTGGGGAAGCCTATGATGAAGAGTCCCATCAGCCCCTACAAAGCTTACCGGTCAAATTCAACTTCAATGAAAACAGTGTGGCATCTCTGCAAACAGCCTCAGTCCCAGGATGCAGTAAAACCCACCTTCCCTTGAGCCCATCTTGTATTGGCTCTTAAGACTACAGCTAGCTATCTTGATGGCCTACATCAAAATAGAAAGAACACAATGGGGTGGGGTGGGTTCCCCAATAGCAACTATCTCAGAAAAGATTTATTTATTTATTTATTTATTTATGGAGGGGGTCAGGATCTCACTAACTCTGGCTGTCCTGGAACTCACTATGTAGACAGGCTGGCCTCGAACTCAGAGATTTGCCTGCTTCTGCCTCCTGAGTCCCTGGAATGAAAAGGCTTGCACCACCACACCCAGCTTGGGTGGATATTTCTGATCACTCAGCCAGTTTTCTCCTCTGCACAAGGATGATCTTGGAACCAATCTTAGCTGAAGCTGTCTGAGACTGTAAACCAGCACAGACAGTATCAAAACAAGGTAGGAGGCCAGAGAGACGACTCAATGGTTAAGAGTACAGACTGCTTTTCCAAAGCCTACAAATTCAGTTCCCAGCGTACCTATATCAGTGGCTTATAACCAGCTGTTCCTCTACTTCCAGGGACTCCAACATCTTTGATCTCTGCAGGCACCTACATCCGCATGCATGTAGACACACAGATACACATGCGTACCTGTAATTAGAAATGAAAATAATTTTGAAAAAGAACTAACTGACATATTAGCCACGATCATTAGAAAGCCTTCAAGACACCTGAAAGCTCTCATCACCACCTCGATAAAGATGTTTGTCCCTCTCTTCTCTTCTTAGTCACTGTTCTCTGGTCTTTGTTTTCACAGCAGTTCAGACATAGGATTGTGTTAGCTTTCCATCGCGATCACAAAATAACCAAGCTTACTCACAGGGAAACCCCAGTGGCTTGTCTTTAGACAGAGGAATGCATACGCTGTACACTAGAGTGGAAAAGCAGAAGAGTTTGGAAAGATGGGCTTGAACTAGGGATTGGAAAGAGAACAAGAGGTAAGCCATATCAAGTCTAAGAAGATCCCTGAGCAAGAAAAAAAAAAAGAGTATGTGAGGAACTGAAAGCAGGTCACTGTAAGATGAGGCTGTGTAAGCCAGGAGGGTCTGTGGAACCTCACAGGCCTGACGTCTCCCTCCTCCATGCAGTGAAGCTTTCTGCAGGCTGTCTGTGACTGGGAAAGGGGCAAAAGCAGAAATGGGCTGCATTTGGAAGACACTACCAGAAGTACAGGTGGGGCTCATGGTGCCACGCTAGAAGGCTGTCTGTGCAAGTGGGGAGGATTGGAAGATCCGACAGGAAGCACTAAGGACGTGAGACAGCTGTTCAAAGGAAAACAGGTAGTCTTGTTGTCTGCAGAGAGGAGAGCCAGTTTTTCTCTAAGGGTGAATCCTCTGATAAGCTGACCAGTGGAAGACCACATACCCAAGAGTATTTATATTTGGGCAACACAAATTGGTCTTGAAGGGTTTAAAAGTAGAAAGACACAAATTCGGATGGGTAAGGAAAGCGGTGGGGGAGGACTGGATATGATCAAAACACACAGGACGCCAAAAACTCAAAGCACCCATGTAGGGAGGCTCACAGCATCCTGTAACTCCAGCTCCAGGGGAGCCAGCACCCTCTTCTGGCCTGTGTCAGCACCTATGAACACTTGCACTTACTCACAGATACATACATATACCTAAATATTTTTTTTTCAATCGAGTCTCCTCTCAAGACAGCATCTATCCCTGGCAGAGATGCTGGGGAAATCCCAGGGCCTGGTGCCCCTGCCAAGTTGTATTCAGTTGCGGTCTTAAGTGACAATAACAGATTGGCCCTTTTTATGTGGAGAAACATGTTGAGATGAAAATTCTTGCTGCCTCTGGGCCAAGGACAGGGCTAGAGAGGCACTCCTTCCAGATCTTCTGAAGGCCACGTGGCCTCTGACCTGGAGATGCAGTGCCGAAGGATGCTGGGAAAGCTTATGAGAGCTCTCGTTAGGCAGAGGTTTAGAATGAGGTTTAGAATGAGCTTCTGACAGGCCGAATCCAGCCAAAGTCGTTAATTGCTGGACCTAAGGAGTGGAAAGGCCACCCCAAGCCTCTGGGCAGTCTGGCTATGGGCCTGCCTCAGTATGCCAGGGCTACTCCTGCAACAGCCTGCTCTGCGGTGACTGTACAGCTGTTGGGTTTGACTGGCCAGGCTTGAGAGGATTGAGCGGGTGAACTCTCCCTAGACAAACCTCCACTGCACTTGGAAGTGCTGGTTCAAGAGGGCAGTAAGCAGGCAGGGCCCATTAGTCTGAGACTTAAGTATTTGAGAGGGATAGCGGGGTAGCCCAACTGGAACAGACTACAGCTGCTACCAGGAGCTTTGCGACCAAAGGAAACTGCAGCCTCTGGCTGTAGAGGTGGCTGAGGAGTTAGTCAGCCTTTATTCACCTGCTTCGGGAAAGCCAGATTCTGAAATTCTGCTGTCTCGAGGCCTGGCTGAGCCACCATGTGACTTCAGGGCATAGAGCGCCACAGCTCCAAACCCTCCCCACCTCCCACCCCCGCCAGCCTCCTTTCTCTCCAGTCTCTCCTCCCTCCCACAGCAGAGTACTCAAAGCAGTCATAGCCCTACAGCTTGTGTGGCCTGCTAGTGAGGACTGTGATAGCTCTTAAGAGAAATTGGATCAAAACCCAGAATTTTTTTTTCCCCCAAAGAGCCAGACGGGCAGGCTTGGGGTTGGGGTGGGGCGGAGGAATCCGTTTGACTGAAAACACTTGCGCTGGCATATTTGTGTCACCCAGAAGATGTTTCTCAGCGGGACTTGCCAGTCCCTTAAATACCACAAAGGCAGAGGAGCCACCGGGGCCTCAGGAACCTTTAAGTGGAGACGTTTTTTATCCTGGAAAAATAAGTGACCGAAAAAGGGAGATCATCACCCTGAAGCCTTTCCAAGATGGGCCTCGGGAATATAAGCCTGTGCCTCAACACCAGAGGGCTCGGCAAGGACCACTGTATCTCTGCCTCCCTATGTTGGTAGCTGTATTCCTGGAGGCAGCTTTAGGCCCACAAGATCTCAATGAGAGATCTCAGTCGCGAACAGGACCGTCGGGTGCTTAAAGTTGGTGCGGGAGGGGACCCCGGCAGAGTCCAATTGGGTGGCCCAGGACTAAGGGCTGGCGTGACCCCTGAGTTGCAGCTGTTGCAGTGGGTCATTCGTCCCAGAGCCCGACAACTCTGGAGGAGGCTTTTCAGTCTTCTGCACAGGCGAGACGTCTCAAGTGGGAAAATGAGCCAAGGGGTGTCGGTGGCGGCTTTGGGGCGGTAGTCTAGTGGCAAAGGGAGGCGGGAGTTCGTGGCCAAGCTCTTTCAACTTGGATGGGATGTTGACGGGGGAGATCCTCGTGTCCTGAGCGCCTTAGCCGCCCGGGTGCGTGGGGAGTGTGGCGGTTAGATCGGAGCCGGGACGCCCGCTGCGCTCGCAGGCCCCTGGTTCCCCAGGTCCCCTTGGCCACCGGCCCGACCGCCTGGGCCGCCTCTCCTCACTCCTGCCCGCCCGCCGGGATGAAACCCGAGCTCGGGAGGGCGGAGCGCGCGGCGGCAGAGCGCGGGGCCGCCGCGACATTGGCGGGGAAGCGAATGATGGATGGCGAGGGCGGGGCCGGGCGGCGGGGTGGGGGGACGCGGGGCGCCCGTGGCGGAGGTGGACCGGGCCTCCCGGCTCGCTGCTCCCGCCGGCGGAGCGAGGCTGCCTCTTCTCCGCAGCGTGATTGATTTTTTTTTCCCCTTCCTTTTCTTCTAAACTTCTTCCAGGGAGAGGCTAGTGGTAACAGGCCGAGCTGGATGGATGGGTATGGGGAGAGGGGCAGGACGTTCAGCCCTGGGATTGTGGCCGACCCTCGCCTTCCTTCTCTGCAGCTTCCCCGCAGGTAAGGCACATCGTCCTGGTCGGGGGACAGCCGACCGGGCCCGCTCCTGGGCCTCCCTGAGCGGGTTGGGGCCCCGGTTCACCAGCCCCCTGGTGGCCCAGATTCCCTTTTCCACGAGTCTTTGTCCCGTGCCCTGCGGAGGGAATGATGGGTGTCCGTGGAGACCTGGAGGTGAGGGAAACCCTGCCCGAGCTCCGGAGCCGGTTGGAATAAATCTGCAGAACCCGGGATGCCTCTCCGCCCTCCTCTCTCCTTATGGAAAATCGGGTGCCCTGGACGCCTCCAAAGGAGCCTCGGACTCGGCACCAGGGCCACTTTCTCCAGCTTCTCGCCCACCAGTTTGCAAAACCTGTTGGTAGCCCAGGGGTGGAGCTGGGGGCGCTTGGGAGGTCCCAGACCGCCCGCCCCGTCCCGCCCCCACGCTGGCCCACGCGGGAAAGCCCACGGACACAGGCTCAGACGCGCTAATTCCTGTTTGATAACATTCAGCGTCGCCCCCCTGTTTGTTTTTATTGTGCCAGAAAGCGAGAGAATTTCAGAATTAAAGCTGAAAAAGCCCATCTGTTTCCAATGAATCCCCCATAGTTTTTCACAATGTTTTTGGCAGATCACTGCTTTCAAATTCCTCCGAGCCCGGACCTCTTGTTTTTGTTGGGGGAAGGGAGACCAACTCCACAGAGAAGCGTTTGTTCCTTCCCAAACGCTCCGGTTTCTTTACTTTTTTCCCCTTTGGGGGGGGAGGGGAAATGAACGAAGCTTTAAATCCCCGGTCTGCTTTCTTTTATAATGTTTCGTAAAACTTTCATTTCATTTTTATTTCGCGCTGCTCAAGAGTCAGAAAGGGCCAGTTAAACGCTTTCCACCCGTTTTTCTCTTTTTAAAATACAAATAAACAGTGTCACGACCAAGTGGTCCTCCGTGTAAGGCGGACCGTTTCCATTGTGTTGTGGGGTTCGGAAGTGTCTCTGAGCAAAAAATTCCAGCCTGTCTCGAAGCGCGGCCAGATGTGGTTCTGCTGCCTCTGCACAGCTGAGATTTGCAAGAAAGGACTTGAGTTAGAACTGGGATTGAGTTGTTTTGATTTCCTCTTCAGCCAACTGGGTTTCAAGGAACTGACGGAGCAGGGCAGTCAGTCCAGGCTAGGCCTGGCTGCAAGTTGGCGTTTCCAGGAGCACACTTAACGTAGACAAGCACTGTTGGGTAAGGGTCAGTTTACCCTCTTGTTTCAGCCGAGCTGCAGGGCCCCCGAGTGCCTTCTTAGCCAGAGCGGCTCAGCTCCCGCAGCAGCTGCCAGACCCAGGACCATCCTAGACTTTCAAAACCATTTTCTGAAGCTCTCTCCTGAAGAAATTCCTGCCGGGGACCAGAAGCGGTTAGGGTTGTCAGTGTGTCCCAAGAGCATTCATACCACGGACAGCCTGGAAATATCAGGCCCCCCACAGTGGTCTCAGCAGGGGGAGTAACTCCCTCCCCCAACTCTCCTGCGTTTGAGACCCAAGTCTCTACATCTCAACCAGTGGTTCTCAACCTTCCTAGTGTTGTGATTCTTTAATACAGCTCCTCATGTTGTGAACCCCCGGCCATAAGATTATCTCCGTTACTGCTTCATAACTGTAATTTTGCTACTGTTATGAATTGTAATGTAAACACCTGTGTTTCCCAAAGGTTGTCGTGACTACAGGTTGAGAACCACTGATCTAAATGTCCCATTTGAAAGAGTGATTTTTATTCCTTCTCCATAATTGAGATAATAAAGTAAAAAAAAAAAAAAAAAAAAATCAGAAAGTAAAACAATGTCAGAGAAGCGGCAGCTTGCAGTTGTGCTCATCTCGGTTTGGTCCGGATAAAGATCCAGCCCATTGGAAGTTTTATCAGATGGGTTGATAAATGGCTTTTGTCCCTTGGCTGCAGTGGGGGATGTGATCTCAGTGCTGAGCTGAAATCGAGAAGGGGGGCTCCCAGGGCTCGCTCTTAAAACAACACCTTCCTGGTCTTAAAGCTGTAGCACTTGTTAACCCCTGGGGCTGGGAGGAGAGGGAAGGAAAGAGCTGCTAGGGCTGGGTGGGAGCTCTGAGGTTTCCCGTTCATTCCTTTGTCTTAAAAACTTGTCTTAATTTTAAAATATCAGCAGCATAGTCTGAGGCCCGCTGGTGGGGTTACATAATTCACAACTCAAATTCCGCCACTTTCCAGTCCAAGAAGCCCATTTCTTTTTGGCTTCAAGGCTGGTAACTAAATCCTGGCAGATGGAGCCGATAGCCGGGGTTGTGTCATGCCAACTGGCTACGGTTTCTCCTCCATGGAGGCCTTTGACAGTTGCATCTAGTCAAAACTGCCCACCTTTGTGAAAACTGAGCTGCTGGTCACCAACGACCAAATGAACCAAGGGCTTCAGCAATGTGGAGGCTCAAGAAACCTGCCTCAAAAACACAGCTACGTAGGAGAGAGCTAGATGTGTAATTTCCACAGCAGAGGTGGACTGTCACACTCCCTCTCTGACAGGTCGGACCGGCAAGCAGGATGCCCCAGAATGAAGTTCAGAAAGTGTAGTTCTGCTAGACAGTGAGTGGACATTAGGGACAAAAAGAAAGCCATGGCCTCGCCCACCAAAAACAGGTGGAAACTGGCCCAGCAGTGCTGTGAAAGCATAGGTTTGTTCAGAGCTCGCCCACTTGAATGGCTGCCAGCAGAAAGCAGGAGTGCAAATTAAATTGGACGTAGTTATGTGGAGAAAGATGCCCTCACTCTGCCAGACTGAGAGGGCTTGTGTGTTTTTTGAGTGTTTACGTGTGTGCGACATGTACAGCTGACTCCCCAAGCTTCTGCCTCAGCGACAACCTTCTGATGGAGGGGTGAATACTGTTCTAGAATAGAAGGATGGGGCAGAGTGGTGGCATCTACCCAGGATGGTGGGCGGAGGGGGAGGTGGGAGAAAAAAAAACTTTCTTAAAAGACTGTCTTCCGCAAATAGTACCCATGGGAGGCCATTGCGACTTAGTCAAGCAGACTTCTAAGAGAAAGCTGTCCGAGGCATAGTGTGTGCATGGTGACGTGTTTCCTGTAGCTGGTGACGTGTTTCCTGTAGCTACGAGTGCTCGCTGTGCTGTAGCAGGGGTCTCAAGAGTGTGGGCCACAGACCAGCAAGGGCCACCTCCCCTCTCCACTGCAGACCTAGTGAAGCAGGAAGCAGGAGCCTGCAGTCAGTATTCTAACAAGCCCTGAAGAGGGGGTTGATGTGTGCATTATTTGAAGGGCTAGGTCCTTTTTGTTGCTGTTGTTGTTGTTGTTGTTTTGTTGGTTGGTTGGGTTGTTTGTTTTTGGAGACAGGGTTTCTCTGTGTAGCCTCGACTGTCCTGGACTCGCTTTGTAGACCAGGCTGGCCTCAAACTCAGAAAGATCCCCCTGCCTCTGCCTTGAAGGGCTGGTTCTAAGGAGGCTGCAATGCAGCCTCTCTTCCTTGTTTTTTTTCCCTAATAGTTCTTTGAATTTAAGAATATTTATGTGTATGTGCATGTATCTGTGTGTCTGCATGTGCCCCCCTTGTATGTAGTGCCCACAGAGGCCAGAAGAGAAGATGGGAGCCCCTGGAATAGGAGTTTTTGTTTTTGTGAACTGCCCTGTGTAGGTGCTGGGAAGTGAACCCTGGTCCTCTGCAAGAACAGCAAGTGCTCTTCAGTACCCAGTCAGCTCCTCGGCCCCTCCTGTTTGCTTTTGAACTGTACCTGTTGTAGGATGTTAGACTTCAAGTAGGGAAACTGAGGCTTAGAGAAACTAAGGTTCTCTAAAGTATCTAAATATATCGGCATGACTATAGAGATGAAAATATTTCTGTCAGAGCCGCTGTCTAAGAGGGGGTAGCTAAGTAAGCCTGCTTCTCATATAGAGTTGTTGTGCCTCTGAGTTGAACTTTGTATCCCAAAAGGAGGCTGTATTTGCCCAAATCTGTTGCTGTAACAAAATACCATAGATCTTGAGGGTTACAAACAACAGAAATTTGTCGATTATAGCTGTGGAGGCCAAAAAAGCCGAGATCAAGGAACCAGCCGCTGTGGTTTCTGGTGAGGCGACCTTTCTAATCCAATGTGTCTTGTGCCTTGTTAGTAGATTCCTCCAAGACAGAGGAGATGGGAAGCTGACTCTCTGGGGTCCTTTCCATAAGGCCACTTTCATGAGGGTGAAAGATAGAGATATAAACACTTCCTAAAGTCCTGTATCCTATTCGTAATACCATCAGTTTGAAGATTGGGTTTTAGCATGTGAGTTGGAGGCTGGGGAGCCTAGAGAAGAGGGAAGAAAATGCTGTTCAGTTAGGAGAGGCAGGTAGGTCACAGGGGCAGACCTTTGCCTTCTAGGGAAAGAACAGATATCAAATCCTAGAGCTCCTGTGGCCCCTTAGGCTCCGAGGGTGCCCTGGAGAGAAAGGGAGCATTTCTCTGGTTTTCTAGTGGAAGGAGAGCCTCTGCAAAGTTGGGGAAAATTGCTAGTAGCCGCTCTGGTGCCCAAAAGAGGGACCCTTGAGAAATGGAAGAGTAGGAGAGGTAACCCAAGGTCATGAATAAGGCTTGACGTGGTGAAGAGGAGACTAGGTTCCTGCAGAGGTAAATGAGTGAGAGTGAGGACCTGTTTATATGTCGGGGGGGGGGGAGGGACTGCAGCTTTCCAGCTTCAGGTTTGGATTGAGTACCAGCTTGGTGCCACTGGCCTGAAATGCGTCTTGAAGGCCTTGTTTCCTCAAGCGGCCCGCTCATGTCAAGACTTTCCTAGTTTCAAAACTGAAAGTCAAGACTCTCCAAATGTCTCCTGGGTCCCAGGCACACCAGGATGTGGGCTCCCTAGTTGCTTCTTCTCCCCAGCTGTGCCAAGGACCCCCACTGCTTGGGAGCATGAAGTCTTTCCTGCAAAATGGTCTTCATGTAGTTCAGTCACCTAGGACTGGGAGTCTTTCCTCTGCCTTTTCCTGACCTTTTCTGCGGTCGCTTTGGAACCCCAGGAGCTGTCTCAGTGTCCCACTCCAATCCCATGCAAGTGGGCCACACTCCATCCAGGACGGTCATATCTGATTTCTGTCCCAGACCTCATCTCCAAAGGATCCAGCACATCCCAGCCCTCTCCCCTCCATACATCCCCCTTTCCCATGGGACGCTCTATGCCTTGTCATGCACCACCCAGTTCTGAGTTGAACACACCACCATGCCCATCTGATCAAAGTCCAAATTCAGTGCCACCTACTGTGGTCCACCTCACAGGGCCGAGCATCCCCCTGGTTTTGTGAACTCACAGGTCTTGGATTTCTGGCTTCTCACTCTCCACTTCTGTATGTTAAGGGTGGGAGCCTGTTTTCTGCCCTTCTCTAACTCTCCTTCCCCATCCCTTCAAGCATAGCCAGTGTAATCCTGCACCTACAAAGCCCTTAGTTTGTTTTCTTGTTGTTGTTGGTTTTGTTTTATAATCTTAATTCCAGCTTTTGTTCAAAGGACAAAGACTTTCTCCCCCAGACACCTTACACCTTCCCCGAATATTGTTTCTGATTATAAAAGCAGTAGACATTTAAAAAGCCAAAGGCCAAAGGGGATACCCCTCCCCCAAAAAAATCTGTCCTCTCACAGACAACTCCTAAAAGCATTTAACAGCATCCTTCAAAACATAATGCCTTCGTATTTTCCTCTGCCAGGTGTGGTTGCTTGGAAGAGGTAAATAATTTTAAGAGTTCTGTGGACGGCATGGCCACGGAGTACCCGGAGTTCCCAATAGCTGGGTTAATTAAAATAAATCCTCAGGAACCGTCATTCCTGATGAGGAGGCAGGCGGTGCAGGAGAGGGCAGTCTGCATGGCGTTACACAGTCTCCAAGCAGAGCCCAATAGTGGATGCCAGACTCCTGCCCTTTCCAGATTTGGGCTAAACACAGTTGTTAAATTCGCTGTGTAGCCTGTTCAGCTCTGCTGTTCGGCATGTGAGGCTTAAGTTTGGTGGTGGGGTGGGTAGTCAAGAAAGAACTGTGAGACTATGACACTGGGCAGCAGAACGAAGGGGGGCCTCCCGGTTCCCACAGGTACAGTGCTTTCTCAGCCTCAAAGCCCTTCCCGCCCTTTGTCATCCTCTTAAGTTTGTGTTCCCAAGAGGAAGATGGCGCTGCCACAGGTCGGAAAGACTGGCTGGCAGGAGTTCACTAATGGATGTACCCACTGTGTGTGTGAGCTCTTTCACAGTGCTAGGACACCTAGACACTTAGGGCTGTCTTTGAAGCCCGTCCCATGCCGAAAGGAGTTCAGGGTTGTGCCTGGCAGCCTGGCATGGGCCCTTCCAGCACCTGCAGATGGCACAGAGGGAGAGAATGTGTCTCAGCCGTAGGTTTCCTTTTTGCTTTTCTTCTCCTCTACCGTGTTTTGACCTGCTTTGACCTGCAGCTGAGCTGAAAAGCCCAGCATTGCCCGGAGGCAGAGTCAGGACATAAAGCTGTCACCTCAGGTGTGTGAGCCCCAAGTCAGAAACAGGGGTCATGCTTCCAAGCAGAAACACCTGTCTCTCACCTGCCGCTTCATTGTCCTGGGTAAACCTCCCTTAGCACTGACCTTCTGGTGCCCAGGGCTGTTTTATTTCTCCCCAAAGCAGGATGTTCCTGGTCCCTTTGCTTGACCTTTACAGGCCCCTGTTTCCCAGGCATGCTCTCAGCCTTGCCTGTGGCCTCCCACTAGAGGGAGAAGTCGTAGCTTTCACACCACCCTGCTTGCCCAGGAGCTGTTTCCACACGGCTCCCGTGGGAGCTGGGGGAGGGTGGTGTGTTTGGAAAGCTGAGGTGCGCCCTTTTCCTTGGCACTCATCAAAGGTGCTTGCAGTAGCTTGGCATGTGTGGAGGCTGAGGCAGGGCAGCCTTGGCTGGGTGTGATGGAGGGGGCAGTACCATTCTGTCCCAACTCTGGGAGTGGCACTCCATCAGCTCTGCCCACGCTAGCTAGGGAGTGAGTTCACCCTGCAGGACCCAGCTCCCCAACATGTCTGCCTTCTCTTCCTAGGTCACCTCAGGTGTTTCCTTCAGCTCCCTTGTGCCCCCAGCTTTGTCCCGCAGACCAGATTCTGAAGAAAGCGTGGACAATTCCCAGCGGAGCTAATGAGTGTGAGACACGTTGTGGCGGAGTGACAGTTCTGGGGCCCTTAGGCTGCCTGTGCCAGAAATGTCACACAGGAGCAGTGATCCCTTCTGGCTGCAGTGATAGAGGCTGTGCAGCACCTGGCAAAAAAATCCTGTCTGTTGGGTGTGTCCCTCTCGGTATCTGGGGCCAAACACCTGGGTGTTTACGCCAGGGTGATTGAGTGAAATTCCTTCAGGAGTGACGCCAACCGGGAGCCTCAGGCTTTCATTCTTGTCCCATAACCCACACACACACACACTCCACCTCACCCTACCCCCGTACTCCTAGATTCATTCCCGAGGAACTAGAATCAGCAGGAGACCCAGGCTCCTTTTGGGGCTCTCGCTCAGAGGGAGCAGTTGGACCCCTACTCAGTGCCCTTTTCCCCACCTCCTTCAGGATGGTGAGGATGGAGTTTCCAGAGGCCTATGTGGCGTCTGTTCTCCAGGCTAGGTGGTCAGTCAGGAAAGGAACACGGAGACTCCAAGCTTCACGGTTGGCCTCTCCCATAGGCGTAGGCTGGGGGGCTTCTTATGATGGCTTCCCCTCCCTTCCTCCTCCACCTGTGTCCTAACTGAAGCTACTGCCTCTTAAGTTACACTGCTTACTAAAATCCTGTGCTGTTGCTGCCACTGGGGCCTCTACAGGAGCTCCCTGGCTGGAATCGTCAGGCAGGCGGCGCTCCTTCGTAAACCTGCCAGGAAAGGGAACTCCCCTCTCTCAGACATTTCCACCGAGGGAGCTAAGCTTGGGGAGTCATAAGCTTGGTGGACTCCAGAAGACATGCACAGCAGAAAGCAGCCTCCACCTCTCAGACATTTCCACCGAGGGAGCTAAGCTTGGGGAGTCATAAGCTTGGTGGACTCCAGAAGACATGCACAGCAGAAAGCAGCCTCCACCTCAGATGCTAGAGTGATGAAGGAGCTGAAGAAGCCTGCGTTGTACCTCAGAGCTGCACACAGACAAAGATGTCAAGGGGTGGAGGAGAAGGGCTTTGGTGGGGAGAGCTGCTTTAGGACTCTGGGAAAGCTTTTTTTTTTTTTTCTACCTTCCGCCTTCCCTTTTTCATCTAGTGCCCCCTGGTGGCAGAATCTAGCAGGATGGCAGACAATGAATGGGTTTTAAAGGATTCTTTAGGTCCCACCAGCAAAGGACAGCGATTTGAAGTTGGGTGATAACTTGCTTGATACCTGCTCACTACCCTCAGACTGGCCACCCTTTGCCTCTTGACAATCTCGGGAAAATGCTGCTTCCCTGATACAGGCATGCCTCCATCCAAACTCAAATGAAACATTACAGAATGTGGTGAGGCCAACCCCACCTAAACACAGAGTGTGTTCAGAGAACAGCATTTGTCACAGTTCCTAGCACACAGCAGGATCCAGAACCCCTGAGCAAGTAAATCAGTTCCGACAGTCACTGTGCTAGCAGAGTTGAAAACATCTTGACCCTGGAGCTTTTGTATTCTAAGCGATCCTTAGCTCTTTAAGAGAGGGCAAGGCTGTCTCCCTCCCAACTTACCCGGCCCCTCCCCTAGGCCCCTGAAACCTGATCTAATCCCTTTGCACTCGGGTAATTTATTGGTCTATTGGGCTTTTCTTGGTGGCAAATTACATTGTCTTTATTCCTGGGTTCTGGCCCTGGAGCAACTCACCGCATTCCTAAGACTTCTTTCTCGTGGTTGATCCTTCACACCCCCTCTGGGCCCCAGCAAAATAAGTTTTATTGGGATGCTTTGTCATGCAAACAGGGCGGTAATAAACAGGCTATTATTCTGAAAGATTGGGCTTGATTAGCAGTTCAAAGGCAACAAATGGAGGTATATGGTGCATAGATATTTTTTTCACTGTGCTGGTTAGTGTTCTGAGATATTTCCTTTGCCTTTCTTGCTTCCCAGAGACACTGGTTGCCATCCACAGAAAAATAATGAAGTCTGAACTGAACGAGAGCCTTATGGCCTCCCATCATGGCTCAATCCAAAAGGAAGGCACTGTGGGGCTCTGTCTCAAAAATGTGAATGGCTAGCTACAGGCAAATACACGCTCCCTGCACCTTGGACACATGGAGGTCCCAGGTTTCCACCAGGTGTCAGGGTGAAGGGCATGGGGTAGCATGATATCTAAAATCTCAATAGATGCTTTCAGTGTGTAGTGGTGGGGAGTGGGGGGGAAGAACAATGAGAACATTAAAAAGAGAGCAGCCTTTTGGGGACTTCTGATAGGGGACCCTGCAGCTTTTGCTTTTGAAGCTGGGCCAGGCTGCCTCTAGGTCCCTGACCTCCCGGCGGCCTGTAGTTGGTGATTTAGTGCAGTGGACATGGATGCAGGGATATCTCTGTAGAGTAGAGGTCAGGGGCCTCTCAGCTTACTACTTATGAAGACAGTACAGCCTTGGCATCTTTGAGGTCCCTCCCCAAGGTCCTTTAGAAACCACAGCTGTATGTATATCACTTGAGGCTAACATCCCAGAGGGTCATGTCACCATTTGAAGAAGTAGCAGAGGGCACTCACTGGGCACACCCACTTCTGGCCCCAACTTATCACTGTCAGTGAGCTGTTGCCTTGCTGAGCTCTAATGTCTCCATCCACAGTGGGAGAGTTTGGCCTTTCTCTGAAGCGCCAAGGAGGATTTGCAAGGCTAACTTAAAGTCTCAGAGCTGTAGGTCAGCAGGGGGTACCTCAAGAGGCAGAGAGAGGTCATTTCTCAGCAGCATCTGTGTCCAGCAGCCCTTCACAAGCCTTTCTGCGGGGAGGGCACAGAAGCAGTTTCTGCTGGGACAACACGATCGTCTCAGATGGTGTCTTGAGAGGGACTTTTTGTGAATGCATTTTGGAAAGCATAGAAATGCGGTGGAGGAGATGGCTTGGTAGACAGAGTGCTTGTTCTCTGAGCCTGAGTTGCTGAACTCAGATCCCAGGTATTTGCTCAAACAGTCCGGCATGGTAGATAGGGAATGTCTGTAACCCCAGCTCGGGGAGGGCTTGCTGGGTAGCCAGTCCAGCCAAAATGGTAGGCTCCAGAGAGAAACCTTGTCTCAAAAAATAAGAGAGTACCTGACATCAACCTCTATATTGCACACTTGAGAGAACACATACACACTTACTAGTGGGGAGGGGGCAATATATGCATACCCCACAGAGAAAGGGAGGGAGGGAGGGAGAGAGAGAGAAAGAGAGAGAGAAAGGAAAGAAAGAAAGAAAGAAAGAAAGAAAGAAAGAAAGAAAGGAAGGAAGGAAGGAAGGAAGGAAGAAAGAAAGAAAGAAAGAAAGAAAGAAAGAAAGAAAGAAAGAAAGAAAGAAAGAAAATCATAGAAGCAATTCCAAAACCAGCACACGGCATGGCATGCAGGTCTGAGGCACACTTGTGGTTTTGCAACCCAGGGCAGCTCCAACCCCTGAGGCCTCCCACTGGGAAAATGAAGATAAAAATTCCTGCCCCCAAGGTGAAGTCGTGAAGGCCTGAGATGAAAGCAGCTTGGGAATTGAGGGCTGTGGTTACATCCTTCCTGTGTCAAAAGACCTAGGAAAAGAGCTCTTCAAGGCCTTGTGCGCCTTTCTGCCTATCTGTTGAGGGGAATAGTATGTTCTGGGGCCACGTGTGCACATCTGGCGCGCGGTAAACCTTCAGGTCACGTTCCTAGTTCTAAGGACAGTTAAGCAAAGTTAGCAGCACAGAATTCTCTTTCGTGGAGCCTCTTTCTTGAGTTCTTCGGGCTTTGCTTGGTCGGCACTGCTAGCCCCGCCCCTTCCCCACTGCATGACTGTGGCTCAAGGAGGTCACCCAAGTGTGGGTTTGACAGAGGATACCTGCCGCAAACCCAAAATGCCCCCCTAAGTTATGGCATCTATTCCTAGGAGACTAACAAGGTGTTGCCAATGACCCAAATCTGTCACTTGCTGTTTGACGACACTCAGTGTCCCCTGAGTCTCACTGGGTAGAGAAATTATAAGTGTCCCCATTTTTTGTTCTTGCACAGAACTCAAGCTTTCTTTATTTGCTCCCTAGCAAGGACAAAACAGACTTGACCAATTCAGGACCCAACCCTTCTGACTTCTCCATCCTCCAAGAAGCATCTAGTGGGAGAGGCATTTGTGGGTGCCATGAAAACTTCTGGAAAGATACAAATGGGTGCCCTCAGTTGGGCTGGGGCATAGGTCACCCAAGCTGGAGGGGCAGGGGTCACTGGGCAGGGAGTCAAGAGCCACTTCATGATCAATGCGCTGCCTTTCTGCAAAGCCACTGTGATCGTGCCATGCCTGAGTCACATAACCTGGCACAGGTTCTTATGAAGTGATGAAAGAACAGATTCTGTGAGGCTAAATATGCCTAGACCTTTGATACCTGGCCAGATGATATCTTCGTTGACAGCAGCTACTTAGAAAGAAAGCCCAGGCAGGAAATGAAGGTGGGATGAGGTTTTTCAATCTCTGTATCAGTCAGTCAGTGTAGGCTGTGTAGCAGCACCTCAGTCGTCATACACAATTCCCATTTACTCCCATACTTCTGGAAGTAGGGCCAACCAGCACAACCGTCTTCAGTCCGTGAGGACCTCTTTCTGGCTTGCAGATTTCCGACCTTAGCATCTTCTTTACCTTTTTCTCAGAGTATGGAGAGAGGTAGCAAGTTCCGGTGTTGTAAGGGCAATGATGGCATGATGAGACTTTATCTTCGTGACCTCCGCTAGGCCTAGTCACATCTCAAAGGCCACACACAGTCCAAATCTTGGGGATTGGGACTCATTTGCATGGCGAAGTGGAGATCAATCCATAGCCAACGAGCCTGGTGAAAAGGGGGTGAAAAATGAGGCGGTGGGCTGACCACATCAGTGCCTACGAAAAGTGTGGCCTTTAGACCGTTGGTCCCCCTGCACTTGTCCAAATGAGTATGAGCAGCAATCAGTGGACTGAAGGAGCTGACCAATTGCGGTGATACGAGTCGGGGTGAGAAGAGGGATCCACAGAGCTCTGGAATGACAGCCTCTGGGAGCAGGGAAGAGGAAGAAAGGGCTAAATCCCCAGTGGAGTCAGGGCTGAAGCATCACATCAGGCTGTTGAGGACAGAGGGAAGCCGACCGCCATCCATACCCTTTCTGTCTCCTACCACCAACTTCTAGCCTTAGAACATTGTGTGTCTCTTTTTGTTAGTCTGCAGACCCTGTGTATCGTCTGACCCCTGGGTCTCAGGTATGCTGTGAGCACATCTCTCCATCTGAAACTAGCCCTTAAGGCAAGCTCTTTGCAGATAAACTGAGGCAGAGTCAGGTCCTCAGAGCTAAACTCAGAAGAGAAATTGAGCCCAGTGTCTTCCACCGCCTGTCACTTCATATGCCACTGTGTCCCTCAGACCTCTGTTTGCTCTCCCCTGGGCAATAGCGTGGCTGAGAATTGGAGTGAATGGGACCAAGATGTCAACTTAGGGTCCCTTAGCTTGCCCAGGGGTAGGAAGCAAATGGAAAACCTAGTGAAAGAATGCCAGAAGCAAGGCCTCTGTTGCCAACTGTCGGCCATAGATGTGCAGCCAGCCTGATTTGGAGAAGGCCATCTCTAAGGGAGGCGGGCCTCTAGAAGGGACTGTGGCATGGGCAGTAGAGGTGAAATGAATCCAAGTGTAGTCTCCAGTCAGGACAGAGTCCATGTCTGCGGTGCTTTGCTCATATTCCTCTCTCTCTGAACCTAAGAGGGCAGGATGGCAAGACAGCACTCTGCTCCCAGGACTGGGTTAAGCACAGGCTATTGGAACCGAGACGAAGGGCAGGTGGCCACCTGTGTCACAGTTCCTGTGAGCCCCTGCCCACATACACCATTGCCTCACTTCATCTCCATCTAGAGGGGCAATGGCCAGGCCCTCTGGCTTGTGGAGCCAGGAGCACAGCTTATGAATGGGAGGGAAGCCATACACTGGGGAGCTCCATGGCTGCCATCCTGCCCTACAGAGCAGGCGCCAGTGGACCGCTGACCTAGGTTGATTCACCGGTTCTATTTTCTTCTGTTGTTTTTGGGGTCTCACTGTGTCAGCCAGACTGTTTCAAAACTTGCAACCCTCCTGCTGTTGCCCCTCAAGTGCTAAGATTGTGAACGTAAATGTGCACGTGGCTCTAGTCTGATGCAAGTCAGGCTTCTTCAATTTACATAAAGCTATGAAGACGGGAAATCTTCTATTAAATGTTTTCTCTAATGCTCAAATAAATACAAAACGGAAAGAAAAACAAGTCCAAGGGCTACCAGCCAAAAGGAACTTGTTAACCAGCAGTATCAGAGGCACAGGTAACCTGAGCCTGAGCCTCAGGATGGAGGCTGACTTCTCTATGCTCATGCCTTAGTTACTGTTGTATTGCTGTGAAGGACCATGACTAAGGCCACTCTTATAGAGGAAAGCATTTAGTTTTAGAAAGCATTTACAGTTTTAGAGGGATTGAGCATCATGGCAGGAAGCAGACAGGCATGGCACTGGGGCTAAGTGCATTGCATCCTGATCAGCAAGCAGCAGGCATAGAGAGAGAGACTGGACTTGCCACAGGCTTTTGAAACCCCCAAGCCCCCCCCCGGTGACACATTTCCAATAAGGCCACACCCCCGTGAGCCTTCCCAAACAGTTTCACTCCCTGGTGACTAGGCATTCAAATATACGATCCCTGTGGGGATCATTCTCATTCAAACCATCACAACTTGTGACCTGGCACAGACTGCCATTACAAACAGGGTGAAGCACCCCAATTCCCTGAGCAGGTCAGAGCTCCAGATTAGACCCTGCCGGGATGAGTATATATTCCCATCAGCCAGCCTGTCCTTAAAGAGTTTTTATTTTCTTGTTTTGATGTGAAGGTTGATTTTATAAGGAAATCCAACTACAGAGAAACAAACTGAATTTTCCAAGGTTACAAGCCAAGTTATCAGTTGGTCCAGCCAACCAATGTAGAACAAGGCCCTTTCCCTTCAGAGACCTCCCTTGCCAGCATTGGGCTGTGACCCTCAGTCTTCTGGCTGGACACACACCCCCCAGCTCTTTTATCTTGCATAGAAACATTTATCCTGCTGCAGGGATACGTCCTTGGCCACCGTAGGTCGGGTGGAAGAATCTAGAGGGCCAGGAAAGGGTAGGTTGCTCATGTCCAGATGTATGTTACAGCCTCGGTTCTCAGCCATGGCCATCTCTAAGGTCGCAAGGTTTGTGAGTAACTTTGTATTTTGCTGGCAAGATGGCTTGGTGGCAAGCCTGAGAACATGAGTTCGATCCCCAGAACCCACCCAAGAAGCTCCACAGTCACACAGGTTTGCAATACCAGTGCACCACCGAGGAGAGCTGGGAAGCGAGGTGCGGGGAGGTCTGCCAAAATCTCATGGACCGGTCAGCCTAGGGTAGGGAGCATAGCAGGAGCAACCAGAGACCCTCCTTCAACATCGCAGAATGCAAGAACCAACTCCCCAAAGACATGTTCTGACTTGCACATGTAAGCCATGGCAGGCACACACACATACACACTCACAAATAATAACAATAGTTAGAGCAGATTCAAGGTAACTTGCACTCGTCAGCGAGAGGCAGGACCTCCAGAGTGAGGTCCAAGACCTGTGGCAGCCGGCGTCCCCAGTGTCACAGGAAAGCCCACCCGAGGAAATGCTGAAGTCAGTGTGGTATTATGCCATTGTTCTGCCCTGCTGCAGGGTCTGGGGAATGCATTGATTGATAAGGTAGTCTCCATACTTAGAGCTGCTGTGAGCAGGGCCTCTTGGCCCCACAGCTGTGTGAGGTAAATCATTTGACACTCAAATTTATACCGTAGGTGTAAATTTGCTGTTACTCCTTTTTTCAAATGAGTATAAAGATGTGAAGAGTTGCAAGGTTTCACAGTTGCAGAAACTCTGCTCATCTAAACTGTAGAGTTTAAATGCCTATCTAATTAATATTGCTTTTTTTTTTCTCCTAAAAGTTCCTGGAGGTAGCCTCCAGATAGAAGTATAAATATTTTGTTGGGTTGGCTGGTTTTGTTTCTTACGTGTTGGCCTTTTTTGTGCCCAGGGATGGTTGGTCAATGATCACCATCGAACTAAATGCGGATGCTGTCTCTTTCCTGCAATCTGCCCCATGCATCTGGACCCTCGCCGCCATAGCGGGCTACGCAGGGCAGGCTAGACAGGGCAGGTTACTTCACACTTCACTTACCAGTGAACATGTGTTATAGGTGCTTCCGTTTCAGGGGAGGTCTGTAAAAGAGGGTCCCGACATGATGGCCTGTCTGTTTTTTTCCGTAGCCGTCTCCTCCTGCAAGATCCTCAAGTGCAACTCTGAGTTCTGGAGCGCCACGTCAGGCAGCCACGCCCCTGCCTCTGACGACGTGCCAGAGTTCTGTGCGGCCCTGCGCACCTACGCCCTGTGTACGAGGCGGACGGCCCGCACCTGCCGGGGCGACCTGGCTTACCACTCGGCTGTCCATGGCATAGAGGACCTCATGAGCCAGCACAACTGTTCCAAGGACGGCCCCACCTCACAGCCACGCCTGCGCACACTCCCGCCCGCCGGGGACAGCCAGGAGCGCTCGGATAGCCCAGAGATCTGCCACTATGAGAAGAGTTTCCACAAGCACTCAGCTGCCCCCAACTACACTCACTGCGGCCTCTTCGGGGACCCGCACCTCAGGACCTTCACAGACCACTTCCAGACATGCAAGGTGCAAGGCGCCTGGCCTCTCATCGACAATAATTACCTGAACGTGCAAGTCACCAACACGCCTGTCCTGCCCGGCTCTGCTGCCACCGCCACCAGCAAGGTAGGGGCTGTGCGGAGGCTGGGTGGTTCGGGCTCTGCTGTCACCAGGGTCAGTAAAGAGGCTAATGGTTTACAAAGGGATGCCCTGGAGACTCCTTGTCAGGAGAACCAACGCGCAGCTATGTCTGTATTTTCCCCCAGTGTAGGATTTCTCAGACTTATAGAGAGTCGTGAGACCCTATTCTGGTGTCGAAAACCAGCATATAAAATATATGGGTTTGTTTGCTTGTTTGCTTAATATTCTTCTCTAAGTATTTCACACACGAGTACTGTGTGAAATACCTTACATCTTTTCTACCTCTTTCTCTCCCCACGTCAACTCATGTGTCTTTCCTACGGCCTCTCAATTCATTGGCCTCTTTGTTAATTGTTGTGACACGTATATGTATGTTTTAGGTCATGCGATACACGTACTCAGCCTACTGAGGCCCTTTGATGTTGCTGGTACCTATAGTTAGTCAGTCAATAGCTGCTGAGAGATGGAGACTCGAAATGAAACCCCTGATAGGTTTTCCATTCCCAAATGGTCAGCCCTAAGCACATACTTTTTTATTAGGCAAAACAGAACAAGACCAGCCTCACATGGCCCTGATACAAAATGCTATCTGTGAGTGGTCTGGGTACAGTAAGGGCAAGCGTTAGGGAAACTTAGCTTCCAGGGTGTGTGCTCATGTTTGTACAAACGTGCAGCACAGGCGAGGATTTGAAATGAATTTCAAATGGCCTTATAGTTCTGAAAACAGAAGGTCAGAGGATGCTGGGAAATGGCTCAGTCAATATGTGCTTGCCACACAAGTGTGAGGACTGAGCCTAGATCACCAGCACCCACATGGAAAGCCACACTGCAATCCTAGCCTTGGGAAGGCAGAGACAGAAAGTCCCTGGGGCTCACTGGCCATCCACTCTAGCTGAATTGGTGAGCCCCAGGTTCAGCAAGGGACCCTGTGTCAAAAAAAGAAAGCAGAGAATTGAGGAAGACACCTCTGTTGACCTCTGACCTCCACATGTCCACGGACCTAGGTATTCTTCACATACAAACACACACATAATAATACGAAGTCCAGAAATACTCCCCAAACACTCCTTCTCAAGCCTCTGGAATAGTCTCATCCCCAGACTGTGTCTTGGTAGAAGCATATTAAAACCCATCAAAGGAGTCTGTGGACTGTATCCCTCTCTCTGGACCAGTGGCCCTGCCCCCTCTACGGCTGCATTTATAAAGGCAGCGGTTCTAGAAGGCAGCAGCGCTGTTCTCTGCACCCCCACTCCAGGATGCGTACACCTCTCCTGGCTGGTTTGACCACGGTATCTCTGGGATGGATGTGGGTTATTTTTTTAAAGCCCTCGTGGGATCTGGGGATGTAATTTTTTTATGTAATTGTGTTGTTAGGGTCCCCTGCACCACATAAAACCAGATATGGTGGCTCATCCCTATAATCCCAGGACAGAAGGATTGTTAGTTCAAGGTTATCCTTGCCTACATAGTGACTGTGAAAGCCTGCACTATGTGAAACCTTGTCTCAAAATAATAAACAAACTAATTATTCAGTAGTTCTAATGTTGGTTCAGAGGCCATGCTCTGAGATGGCATAGGTGAACAGCCGAAGCTGCTGGATAAAGAGCCCTGCCCCTGTGTCTCCTTGACTTCTCTGGACACTGAAAGGCAGAGAACATCTGAAATGGGGGAAGATACAATGGAATTTGGATGGACTTAACAGAGTACCTTAGAGACCATCCAGAAGCCCTCACTCCTCCCTGGGACCAGCCCTGTCTGCCTGGTGTAGCTCCTTTGCACAAAACAGGAGATATGTAGTTAGTGGGAAACACTAGCTGTCAGCCAGAACAGCTCCTGAGCCTGGCATGTTCTCCATTACCACAGAGTCAGCTGAGGGCCATTCATTCTTTCATCCAAGGAGGGCTCAATGTCTGGGTGGCAGGTTTCAGGTCCTGCTCACCGGCCAGTGCCAGAGACAGCTAAGAGGCATAGCCCCATTTCCCAGACAAGGAGATACTCCTACCTGCCCCACATTCTCTCTCCTGCTTCTGCCAGGAAAGGGACAGGTCTCCCGTGATGTCAGACTTCCCAGGAGGTAAGGTATCAAGGTGAGGGGGCAGGGCCATCAGGCAGCGGGGACACGTCTGTCCTCCTCAGTGCCTAGCCTCTGTGTGCTGCCAGCCCTGTCACCAGAACCCCCTGGGGTTTCCAGGCTGGCTAGGAGACAGTGGGTCTGTTTCCCCCGGAGGAATGTGTTGGGAGACCACATGTTCGGCCGTGCCAGGCTGGCCCACAAGGCTGTTTCTGTTCCCTCTCTCCCTGCCACACCCTAGAAGGAGGACAGTGAGGTGACTTGGCAGCCAGAAAAATGCTCCATCGCTGCCACTTCCTTCTTCTTCTCTGGTGGCCCTGGCCTACCAAAAGAGTTCTCCCCGCCTGGGTAGGAAACAAATGGGTCTTCACCATGGTTGCTCGACCGGGTTCATTGTACCAGGTCATAATGCCTAACAGGCAGCAGATCTGTGGCCAGGGTTCTCTCCTCCCCCTCCTGCTCCCTCTCCTGCTCCCCCATCCTGGCCCTCAGAAGACTCAAGGTACCACAGGCAAAGATCCAAACACCTTCCTGCAGCTTTCAGCTGCTCACCACCCTCCTTTCCCAGAGCCAAGATAAATGAATACTGTGAGCCTGAGGCAGTGGTTTCTAAATGCAGCAACAAACACAGCTCTGGAAGGGACCCAGCCTCCCTGCCCCATGCTGTGGCCTCCTGAGGGCTGGCATCTGGGCATGCAGGGAGACCTGAGACAGAAGGGATGGGGACCCCAAGTGGCTGCTGCTCTTCTTGACCTAGGAAGGTGTGTGGTCACCAAATGTGACAACAGAGTGTAAACACAGAGCTATGCAGCATCAGGAAGGCCTGGACCTGTGCCACCTTGGGCACACTTAGACAGGGTACCTGAGGCGACATGCCTGGCCTTCAAACACCTGGACAGCTGAGGTACACCTACACCCCAGGTCTCAGCACGTAATGCTGTCCACAAACCAAGTGGACTAATTATTCTTTTGTTTCTGTGCCGCATTCCCTCCCTCCACGTACCTTTCAGGTGTCCACTCTAATTCAGGATCGATGCAGGGCTCTGGGCACCCAAGCACTGCCTGAACAAGAACGGGAGGCCTTTCCCTCTCAGGCCAAAATGGAAGTTTCCCGAATGGTATGGGGTTGTGTGACAGAGTTTGACCAGGCCAGCCCTTCCTCTGTGACCCAGACCTTTGATCTCAGCAGGCAGAAGATTCTCAGACCCCATCAGCCTGGCTCAGCTAAAGACCAGACAATGATAGTGTTGGCATCTGTAGCCAAGCCAAACTCCAAAACTCAGACCAGACTGGGAGCCCTGTGGTCCCTGGGTGAGCTACCCCAGTGGCCAATTTCCAGGGCCTTGGCATACTGCCGTTCTTAGAGCCTCTTGCTCCCCAAGTGTGTCCGTGCTCTCTGATCTCGCAACATGGACTCTCCCTTCTTGCCAGCCTCTTAGTGCCGGCAGCTCCTGGCTCATTCAGAAAGAGCACAACGCAGGGTGCTCAGACAACAGGATGCTTTGGCCCCGCTCAGGGAACTCATAGGGCCTGCCACCGAACTGGCCTCTGATGACGTGGGAGTCCCCAGTGAAGGAAAGAGGAAGCATACATAGTGCCCCAAGGAACCCAGGGATGTAAGAGACTTTCATACCCAAGGTGAGGTTCTCTCTCGGGACCTCCTCCCTCCAGGGCCCAGGCTCTAGCTCCAGCACCTCACCCTGACTTCCCAGAAACAGCCTAGCCCCAACCTGGTCCTCACCCTGATCTCACCACCTGGTAGCCTTGCCGGGCCGCTGTTGTGGAAGTCACGTGCAGGGAGTCTGGCCCCATACAGGCAGGGACTCACACAGGGCCTTCGGTCATTCCCAGGGTATAGCCGTTAGCCCCCTAGTCCCTCACTGTGTTCAAGGGCAATCAAGACAGGGTTTTCTAGAGAAGGGCAGACTTGTCCGCCAGCTTCCCACTCCAATGCCTCCTCCCAGTTTGTTTGTTCCCACTTTACAGGCAAAGAAACTGAGGCTCTGAGGGCAGGAACCTGGCTCTCTACCTCCTCCACCCCCTTCACTCTTGTTTCCCCCTAACACTCAGAAGCCTGTTTCACTATGTACTTCATCTGCTCCGTCAGTGACCTCAAGAGGTCGTGAACTCTTCCCCCTTTATCCCTGCCCCACCAGCCCTTGGCTTCAGATGACATCATTGACCTCCTCCCTCCCTCTCACTTGCTCGCCTGCCCCCTCTGTGTGTGTGTGTGTGTGTGTTTGGGGCTACTGAAGGTCCAGCGGCCCCTTTGAAAAGAGGATACCAAAGGCGGAGAGTCATCCATCCATGGTGGGTTTGGCAGCAGGCCGCCAGGCTTTCGACAGGCCCCTTCATGTTGTTACTTGTGGTCATGTCCCTGGCACAAGTGCCAAGGAGTCAGGCAGCCTGTCAGCCTTCCAGGAGGCTGTCTCCATGAGAGATGGGGGTTCACGCCAAACCAGCCTTTCCTGTTCCGAGGAGACTGATGACACTTGGAAAGCAGGAGCCCCCTTCCCCGTGTCTGTGTGGCCTCGTACACCAAACTGGAGCACCAGCAAGCCCTCACTTTACCATCTCTCCAGGGCTAAGACCACCCACTTCCCAGACCACCCTAGCCTGGCCACCTCTGTTCCTGCAGGTGCCTCCACACCACGGTGGGCGATCTCTGGGCTGGGAAGAAAAGGAGAGGGCAAACCATGAGAAGTAGCCATTTTCATGGGTCAGGGACCAGAGAGTAGCTGCGTTTTCATGTGGTCCAAGCCTTGTGGCTCTGCAGCAGGGACAGGCCCCAGGCTCTGTTGACATCCCAGTGTCTATTAGAAATGGGAGCCCTCGGGAAGGAAATAGAAAGTGGAGTCCCATACTTAGAAAGCTGTGTGGCCAGTGCCTACTTAGCTCACACTCTGGGGACATAGCCTTTCTCTCACAAAGCAATGGAATGGGGCTGGTCACTCATCATACAACATACGCACCAGGCTGAATCTGAGCTGACTTAGCATGGAAAGGTTCTTGTTTCTTGTGAAGTCAGAAGGAAGATAGCACTCTAGACCAGGCTAGCCTCAAATTCAGAGATTTGCCTACCTCTGCCTCCCAAGTGCTGGGATTAAAGGCACGTGCCACCACTGCCTGGCCTGTATTTGTTTTTATACAAGTAGACTCTAAACGATCTTGAAGTAGGGTTTTTGTTTTGTTTGGATTTGGGGGGGGGTATAATTTGATTTGGTTTTTAATATTTCTGTAGAGGAAGGAACCCACACACACGCACAAAAAAGTCCAGATTACCATAGCTCCTGAGAGATGCATGCAGCCTGCCATGCTGATGTCCTGCCACCCGTCCTGCCTATGGGCCTATGGTCCAGGGGGAAGGGAGGGCACCAGGTCTTCTCAATTCCCAGGACCCCTGGATGTCACCCATTTACTACCTGGTTTGTATGGGGGACCCACAGAACAAGACGGCCTGAGCAGAGGAACTCCCCCGGAAGTTCTGAGCCCTTGATGGCCTGCCCAGCCTGAGGTGGGCAGAAGCCACAAGGCTCCACTGCCCTGGCCCAAGGCTACTCTGCTTCCCTGGGCCTCCTAGGTTCTTGGCAGCTGTGGCCACCTGGACCTGCAGCCAGGCATTGTCTGCCATCCCCAGTCCACACTTCAGACCTTGCTGGCCGGCCCTTCTGTGACTCCGATCCCAGGTTTTTTTTTACTCTCCTACTTAAGGTTCCCATCTGCACAATGTTTCTGGTCCTTGTACTGGCCAGAGATTCCCTTAGCACATCCAGGATTGCCCTGGACCCTGTGAGTCTTTGCAGGCCGTCATCGTGGCCCTTGCTGCTGCCATACTTACCTCCTGAGCAGCCAGACAGAGCCCCCAGCCTCAACCAGGCCCATGTGCTATCAGCCGCCTGGGTCCCTTAAATTGGCAGATACTCTGCCATAGAAGTGGGGGCGGTATGTCCTGGAGCCCCGTCAGCTGGCCAGCAAGATCCCTCTCCGTGAGGAGTGAGCGAGCCTTGTTCGACAGAGAGGGCAACACAGAGAGGTCGTGGTTGGAGGGGTGACAGGAAGCCAGGAACTCTGGGTGTTACCTCGTCCCTTCTGCTGCCTCCCTCCATGGCTTCAGGCATCAGGTTCTTGTTCCCCTCAGATGGGCAATACCTTAGTGGTGCCCAGTTTCCCATCCCACGCCCTTGCCCAGCTAAACAGCTGGTCCCTGAGCGGCAGCTGGAGGAGGTGGCCATTCTTCCCACAGTGTTGATCACGTCTCCAGCCTTGCATACTCCCTGGATGACAGCCAGACATCCCACCCAGGATGACAGGCAGGAGCCTCACCTTTAGCCTCCTCCCCTATGGGCTAGTGGCCATAAGAGCCTAGGACAGTGGTTCTCAGCCTTCCTAATGCTGTGCTCCTTTAATACAGTTCCTCATGTCGTGGTGACCCCCAGGCATCCAGTTATTTTCATTGCTACTTCATAACCGTAATTCTGCTACTGCTAGGAATCATAACATAAATATTTTTGGAGATAGAGGTTTGCCAATGGGGTCACGACCCACAGTTTGAGAACCACTGCTCCAGAGGCGAGAAACCCAAAATGTAACATTCTGCCTTCGGTGGCTGTGTGACAAGCGACTGCAGAATGCTGAGAAGCTGTGAACTTGGGGCCGTCACCTGTTCTTGGAATGCCACAGGAGACAAGGGATAATAACGGCAATACCTGGAAATGCCAAACACAGGGAGAGTCTGTGGCCCTCAGAACAGTTACTACTGGCTCAGCTCAGCCCCTCCCTGGAGGCTCCATTTGGAAATGACCACCCAGCTCAGGCCTGCACCGGAGGTGGGGGAGTGGGCCTGTACCCACAGCCGCCTCCTCTTCCTCCTCTTCCTCCTCCTCCTCCTCCTCCTCCTCCTCCTCCTCCTCCGCCTGAAGTGACCCCCAGAACTGCCTTGGGACCATGACCTTTGTCCTCTCGCTTGCATGGATTTTGCCCGCTCATCTCTCTTCGAGCATGTCAGCCCTTCGTTCTCCCTGCTGGTGGGCTTCATGCAAGATAACCAAGGTATCAGGAGAGCTGTCCCTTCTCAGCTTGCCAGCTGCTGGCATCCCGCAGCTCAGGGGTGCACCTTCCCTATCTCTGCTTTCCCAGTCACCTTGCCTTTTCCTCCTGGCCGTGTCTCCCTTGACCTCTCATTCCTGCAGACACTTGTGACCGGTTTGTGGGGCAGTCACAGGCAATCCACTCCTTAACACAGTGTGCAGCACATCTACCGAGCCCCTTTTGCCGTGTCAGGTAGTACTCGTGAGGAGTTAGAATGAATCAGGGTCTGATGTTTCCAGGAGCAGTTTTTATCCTGACCACAGTGGACTGAGGACCTTATTTTGTTTTGGGTTTTGGTTTTTCGAGAGTGGGTTTCTCTGTGTAGCCCTAGCTGTCCTGCAACTCACACTGTAGACGGGGCTGGCCTCAAACTCAGAGATCTGCCTGCCTAGGCCTCCCGAGTGCAGGGCGTGCACCATCGCCCAGCAGGACCTTTAATTTTTAATTGGACCTTTTAATTTTATTTTTATGGTTCACCTCTCTCTGTAGTGAATGAGCTGGGTTTTTTGTTTGTTTGTTTTTTAAGTTACAGTAGTGAGCTAAAGTTTCTCTGAGCGATTTTCGAATGTTAAAAAAGAAAGTCACAAAGAAAAATCTTGTGCACAACAGTATGGATGGTATTGAGCTGTGACCACTATGAAGAATGGAGGGCGCACAGCATTCCGAGGCACCTCCCCGTTCCTTAAAACCTCTAAGCCTCATCTCCCCACATCCTAACCCACTCTCCACTCTTCCCTGCTCCATAGCTCACCATCATCTTCAAGAACTTCCAAGAGTGTGTGGACCAGAAAGTGTACCAAGCTGAGATGGACGAACTGCCGTCTGCCTTTGCCGACGGCTCCAAAAACGGTGGAGATAAACATGGGGCCAACAGCCTGAAGATCACAGAGAAGGTGTCGGGCCAGCACGTGGAGATCCAGGCCAAGTACATCGGTACCACCATCGTGGTGCGCCAGGTGGGCCGCTACCTGACCTTCGCGGTCCGAATGCCCGAGGAGGTGGTCAACGCTGTGGAGGACCGTGACAACCAAGGCCTCTACCTCTGCCTGCGGGGCTGCCCGCTCAACCAGCAGATCGACTTCCAGGCTTTCCGCGCCAACGCTGAAAGCCCCCGTAGGCCGGCAGCTGCCAGCCCCTCTCCTGTGGTCCCCGAGACATTTCCATACGAGACGGCTGTGGCCAAGTGCAAGGAGAAGCTGCCTGTAGAAGACCTGTACTACCAGGCCTGTGTCTTCGACCTCCTCACCACCGGCGACGTGAACTTCACGCTGGCCGCCTACTACGCCTTGGAGGATGGCAGGATGCTCCATTCCAACAAGGACAAGCTGCACCTGTTCGAAAGGACTCGGGAACTGCCAGGTGCGGTGGCTGCAGCAGCGTCTCCCTCGGCCCCTCAGATGCTCCTTGGCACCGTCACACTCCTGGCCCTGATGTCTGTGTCTTGGTAGACATTTGGCCACATAGGATGCCGAGGAGAGTGTAGACTCTGCCCCGAGCCTTGGGCTCCCGCCTCTGGCTTCTCCTTTGTCTGAGAGCCCAAGTGGGCATCAGGGCTCGGCCCAGCAGGTGGGCTCCCCGTGACCCCAGTGTTCTCTGCATCATTCAGCAGCAGAGGTGGCCTCTGGCTGATGGCCTGTACGTGGTTCCCTCAGAGCTGTTTTGGCCGGGGCTCAGGGCCTGGGACGGCCCTCCCCTCTCTCTTAGTGCACGAGACAAGGTTGTGCTGATTGATGGTGTGTTTTTGTGACAGTAAAGTTGTGTGAGGGGGAGAGCAGCTCCCTCCATCCCGACCCCACCGTGTGAATGTGCGAGCCAGAGCCCCCTCGGCTGAAGTCCCACCCCCCCCACCACCACCACCAGAGAGACACTGGGAAAGTCAGCTCCTCCCACACCCTCACAATGCACTGAGACAGGCCCCACTGACTGCTGCACGCCTACTCTGGGGCCTCCTGTGCCCTCCCACACACGCGCACACACTGTTACACAAGCACACTCACACACTAAGCCCGCAGGGAAACCCCGTGTTAGTGGGGCTGAAACATCTATGTGGTCCTTTTCCCAGGCAGGGCCCCCTTCACGGTCTGACACCCACAGAGCAGAGGGCCCTGCTGAGCATCGTTAGCAAACGGATGTAACCCTGTAGCCCGTAGGCGGCGCCCTGGTACCTTCCTGCCCAGCGCCACAGACTGCCCTGTGCGTCCAGCTACCGCTGATGTGAGTTCGAGGTGCCGGAGAGCCCCACAGTTGAAGGGAGGGTGTGTTTTGGCCTGAGGTCTAAGCAGTGCTGCTCCTGGGCTCAGATTCCACCTCTGGCTCCACCCTCTGCCCCTCTCCCATTGCACTTAAGAAATCAAAGTGCTCGCTTCTGAATGTTTCAACAGAGACGTGATCCTCCAGCTCCTGTCCCCGGCCCGCAACACCCCATCCTCCCCGCCAGCAGACTTAAGAGTCGCCCAGAAGGAGCGCTGGAGCCTCAGGGCATGAGCAGCAGACCCAGCGGATAGGGCCAGCTGGACTGCCCCATCCTCTGCTCTCTCCTCACCTGCCTCCTAGACTTCCCCGGCTGCTGGTCAGCAGCTCCATCCCACCCCTCTCCTCTGGATTTCTTTGTGGCCCAAAAGCAGCATGTAAGAGGCCCAGCAGGGTCTCCTCCCACTAGAACCTTTCAACTCTGGCCACGAGGCCAGATGCCTGCCACTGGGATCCTAAGTCTCCTTCAGCTCAAGGTGAGCATCCATCCATGGAGCCCAAAGCCATTCCCATCTCTGCTGCTGTTCCAGAGGCCCCAGAGGTACCAACACTGTGGTGCAGCTGGCCCCATGGGCCACCTAGCCAGCAGCCCTACAGCCCACCCTAGCCCTGCTCTGCTCCCCAGGGACCTCTCATACACTGGCCAGGAGGCTGCAGAACCTGCCTCCCCCTCCCAGAGGTCCTGACCCCTGCCAAAACCACACGGGGAGCTGGGAGGGGTCAGCTCAGCCCCTCCTTCTCCCTGCTGGTTTTTTTTTTTTCTTTTTTTTTTTTTTCTTTTTTTTTTTTTTTTAAGCTATCCCTATGTTGGAAGTAAAAAAAAAAAGTTGAAGCACTTTATTTTGGTTGTGTTTGATCACGTTCTGCTTGGAAGTGGGGACCCCTCACTGAGTCCACATGTCTGCGACCTGTGTGGAGTGTCACTGCGTGTACATACTGTAAATTATTTATTAATGGCTAACTGCAAGTAAAGTTCGTTTTGTTTTGTTTTGTTATTTTCTTTTAGATGAGATGTTGGAGTTTATTTTCTAAACAGACTCTGGTCCTTGCGGGGTGGAGAGGTGATGTGAATGGTGGGTCTCTGCCTCGGCAAAGTGTGTCGAGACGGACTGTGCTTTGGGCAAATGTGTGTCCAGTTGTTGTGACCTGGGAGGTGCAGCTATGTAACCACCATGGCCCTCCGTGACTCTTAAGATTAGTTTTTCTCCTCACCTTGAGCAGTTAGAAGGACTTGGTTGGTCCAGTTTCCCTTATTCTAGGGACATTGGAGCAGACCGATGGAAGCTGTGATCTGTTTTCTAGGACAAAGTTGGAGAGGCAGAGGGAATGGTCTGAGGTCCATAATGGCTTCATCCAAGCCAGCATTGCCCCAGCCACAGGTCAACCCTTATCATCCTCGGTATCCCTTTTATACCCAGCCGAGGGGCCCAGTGACCTACTCTAATAGGACCACAATCCAGACCTGTGTAAAGCCAGGTTCACTGCTGACTATGGTCAGATGTCCTCCATTTTAAAAAAGAGAACAGAAACCTACCCAGTGAGTCCGTGCCAAGGGACTCACACCATTTAACGGATTAAGAACGGGGTGAGATGCACCTGTGTGCACTGTGCCCCAGCAGAGGCAGAGCCAAGGCGCGTAAGCTAGATCTGTTTTGCCCCAGATACTCTGCTCCTGGTACCAAATGCCATGAGGCAAAACAGCACAAGTGAACTTGAGTTCCCAGGCAAGTGACCCTTGGGCAACTCATTCAACCCCTCCGGATCCCGTTTCCCGCCTTTACAAGCTGGAAAGTACCTATCCCTTGGGGTTATTTGAGTCAGTGAGCTCATGCTTGCAAACTGACACACTGACTGAGTGACGGTGCTATCCCAAAAAAACGAGAGACTGGGAGAATGGAGATGGGAGTTTCTGATCTGCCTGGCTTAGGGATGACTTGATTGGGGAGATGGTGGCTAAAGAGACCACAGACACGTGTACGGCGAACATGGGCTCAGGTAGGCTGTGGGCCCTGATGGAGACAGCGACAGAAGCATTGATTTCACCTGTCTGAATCAGAAGCAGCTGAGCAAGGGTTAGCGAGTCTCAGTAGGAGAGCAGTTTCAGGCTGTAAGCATCTGGGAGGAGGACGCCGAAGGTGACGCCTTCTGGACACACTGACAGCTTGTGCTCACGAACCTGAGGAGGGCTTTGCCATTCTCATGAGTGAGGCATTGGGGTCCTTGACACAGGCCACATTCATGTCAGCAGCGTACATTCACTCAGGCCTCCCATCTCTTCCCCATAGGGGAGGGGTCTGCACAGCCTGGGGAGGAGATGAAAGGCCAGCAAGAGGAGAAATCCAGAGGGCTTTTCTGCCCGCCCCACACACAACCCCCAACACCAGATGTGAGCTGAGGATGGTCAAGAGGACTTATTATTATTACTATTCTTATTTTAACACAGGCCCCTAAAGAAACACTAAAGGGTTGATTTATGAGGAAGACGCCAAATACACCCACCCTCCTGCATTGTTAGTACCCCAAGGCCTTACTCTCAGTGGTCAGTTGGATACATTAAAAACAAAAACAAACAAACAAAAAAACCAGCACAGCAGCACAGACGGAGGTGGCAGGGCCCTTGGCACCAGCCGCACACAAGGACACAGAGTGTGGAAAAGCCGGGCACACAGGGAAAAAGTCTTTCATTCTCCATCAGATGAAAATGCTATATGACACTTGCCAAAAAATAGTTTTGGCTTGGAAACCTTTCAGGCCCCTAAATTTAACCCACAAGAATTCTTTCCTAAATACCACACAGCTTGTTGCCCTCATGAACAGGGGAATTTGCATCTCAAGAGTATGGGCCCAACACCTTCAGCTTAAGTATTCTGTCCTCGCTGTGCAAAGCAGTCTAGATCTGGTGCAGACCCGGGCCAAGGCCAGTCCGCCTACCTCTACGAGTGCTTCAGATGGGGCGCAGTGGGTACGTAGTTCACTGTTAGGGTACTTGCTTATGGTGAGAGTTCCTGGGTTCGGTCCCCAAGCAAAAACAAGTTCTTAAGAGCTCTCGTTGGACAAGTCAGAATTTGCAAGGGTACTGAACAGTAAGGGCTGATAAATGAACTCTGATAACGGAGTGGGTAAACTGGGAGGGAAGAGCTATCAGAACACTCTGGCAGAGGCCCAGGAGAGCCAGGCAGTACTCGAGCCTGTCTGTCTTGCCCAAGCATGGCTCAGAGCAGGGGTGGCATGTGGGTTTAGGCGGCAGGCTGAGTTGGCGTCCGAGCTGGCTCCTGCCTGCTGCTAGCTGTGTGGTCTCCCCTGGATTTTTTTTTTTTTTTTTTTTTTTTTTTGAGCCTTAGATTCCTGATCTGTAAAATGGAGTTTCGTGTAGCCACCTCCCAAGGTCCTATAGAAATCTAATGAGCTAATTCCTGGCGCAGAGGCCTAACGACAACAAGGGAAGCCACCAAAAGGAGGTCCCTGTGGCATATGACTTACTCATTGGATGACTCCACTTGTCTGTAGGGATGAGTCCTGTGTCTTAACTGGGGAGACAAACCAATAAGTGATAATTATATAATCTAACGGTCTATGTGGCAGACCCCAGGAAGAAAGAAGCAGGTTTATTCTGAGTGGCCTCCTAAGGGTGAGGAGGGATGTGCCTCTTTGGAGGGGTAGGAGGCAAGTCTGACTAACTCACCATGTGAATTCCCAGAACGAGACACATCAAGAGCTGGAAGGAGCATTCTGCAAAGAGCAGAGAACGCTGGGGACCTGGAGCAGCACAGCCCAGAGGGAGGTCTTAAGAGGATTGCAGGAAGCCAGTGTGACCTCAGGCCAGTGACAGTAGCCAAAGAGTGGCAGGCCTCCTGGGCTAGGGGGAAAATGATGCAGGTGTTCTCCCTCTCCCTCTTTCCCTCTCCCTCTCTCTCTCCATCTCTGAAAGGGTCCCTCTCACCCTCCCTCTCTTTGAAACAGTCTCATAGAATGAACTTCCCTAATACAAGAAAATGTAGGGAGGAAACACAAGCGAACCTACATGCACACTCCCCAGCGCCACCAAGTTATGCCATACCCATGGGTCCTGTAGAGCCACAGTCTCCTGCCAGACGCGCAAACCAGGTGCCACGCTTTCTTCATTGTTCTTTTCCACAGGCTAAGCTTTTAGGTGCCATCAAGAAAGCAAATCTCTTTGGTCTAATTGGTTGACAACCTCTTGAAACTTGAAAAGCTACTTGGCATTCTAGCCAGGGTCAGTGGAACAGTTTCCATCCACCCCAGCCCAGTCCTCTAATGGGGGGAGGGGGCAGGAGGGAGGTCTAAGGTCCTTCAATTTCGTGGAAAGATATCACCTGATTTTATTGATCCAAAGCTCCCGCTAGCGGATTCCATGGCTCTCCCTGCTGTCCCTCATGAACCTCATCATCCTGCTGGCCCTTTTAAAATAGCAACCCTAGCCATTTTAGTCTTCCCTCTCTTGGATACAGTGCCAGTACCGTGATCCAGCAGAATGGACCTTTATAGAGCGTGCTAAAGGCAGGTTGTGTGCAAGCATGGTTGGGGTGGTGGCAGGGCTATTTCTGCAATCAGGCAAGACTCTAGACAACCCCATCGCCAAGGTCAAGGTGAGCAGACTGACCATTTTCACTTGCCTCAGGGTGACCTTGGGAGGATTCATCCACATTTGAACCCACACCAGCACCCTAATGTCTTTCCTACGACTGAGGTTGTTCTCTGGGCCTTTAGATATATCAACACGTCCCAGCAAAAAACCTGCCAGGGGAGAACTAAGATATGCTCAAAAACTGTTAGAGAATCAGTTCAAGGCAAAAAGGACAACTGTTACAGAAGGAGAAAGTTGTGACAGCTTACCAGCAAGATGAGTTGGCTTGGGCTAGGCGGTAACTCACCAATAATGAGATCCTAACAGACTAAGAGATTTGCAGATGGGGCCAGCAGCAGTCCCTGGAGCTTTTCTTCAAGGCATCAAGACAAGAGTCTGGGCACTTAATGGGGCCACAGGGATCACTCAGTAGAAGGGCAGGCATTGCTCCTGCAGAGGACCCAGACCAGTTTCCAGCAGCAAAGTCAAGCAGCTCAGTCACCTTTAACTCCAGCCTCCTCTTCTGACCTCCATAGGTACTTGCGCTCACATGCACACACCTCCACACAGACGCACATGCCCCCCTCTACACACACAAACGCATGTACACATCATTGCGGATGGCCAAGGTGTACAGTAATTTGTGAAGGAGAACTTCTGGGCAGAGCCTAGCTGGACCCTGTCATTCCTGGGCTCCATGCCAGGGGAGGTGAGTAATAATTGCTCCCAGCCTCAGCTGCCTTAGCCACGAGAAAACAATGCTGGCACCTCTACCACCAGGTAAAATGACTGGAGCCTGTGTGGAGACCACTCTTCCTTGGAGATGACCATTTCCTGCTGTTTCCACGGCTTTAACCCAGCTCCAACCAGTCCCGCACCAAACTCTAGTGCACACACACCTCAGCTATAGCATCTTACTGAGGAATGGGGACAAAGCACTATGTTGGAACTTCTCTTGAGTCCTGACAAATCTAACACCCACCCTGGAAAGCACGGAATTTCGTCCCAGTTTTCCCCTGATGGGTAGGCCAAGGTCAAGAGCAGTCAAGATCAAGAGCAGGCACTTAACTTCTGAAGGTTAGGTGAAGAAGCCCTGCCATTCCCATCCAGCCTCTTCTCTCCAAGGCCAAGACAGCCTCGGGAGTTCCCAAATCGGGTAGAGTCCACCTAGGGCTCTAGTTTGGGGTGACCAAAGAGAGCTCCCACACACATGCCATACCTACAGTCTAGACAGATGGACAGGGAGACTCCAAACCTGGACTCAGAAGAGGGACAAGCTGGGAGGAAAAGTTGGGTTGAGATAATGACAATCAGATCTAAAGTCTGAGAGATTTGGAATCTGTGCTGACTAGTCTTACGTTAGCTCGACAAACGCTGGTCTTAAAAAGAGGGAAGCTTAGCTGAGAAAATGCCTCCATAAGATCTGGCAGTAAGGCATTTTATTAATTAGTGATGCATTAGTGAACCAGCCCATGGTGGGTGGGTGGTTCCATTCCTGGGCTGGTGGTCCTGGATTCTCTAAGAAAGCAGGCTGAGCAAGCCATGGGAAGCGAGCCAGTATGAAGTATCCCTCCGAAGAACTCAAACAGGTTCCTGCCCTGTTTGAGTTCCTTCCCTGACTTCCTTCGATGATGTACATCGATGTGGAAGTGTAAGCCAAATGAGCCCTTTCGCCCCCCAACTTGCTTTTTTGGTCCTGCTGTTTCATCACAGCAATAGAAACCCTGAGACAGGGTCCAAGGAGGTGTGTGCTAGTGTGCTGGTGAGTTATCAGTTGGCTCGCCATCATCTGTAAGCAGCCAGTCCATTTTCCAGGCTGGAAACAAGTATTTCAACAAATCTGGCACGGTCCAGCTTCTATTGTGATCCCCATTTCCCGTCTGCATGGACACCGGAGACACCCCAGTGGCATCACTTACCAGAGGGTGCCAGCACCAACTTGTCACTGTGGAGCCCTGTCCAGCCACCCCCTTCCTAGGCTTCAGGCTTCATCAGAGGGTTTGGTGAGCAAGACCCAGGAGTGTCAAGACTGGGGTCGGAGCTACCTAGAGCTAGGTCTACAATACAGAGCTCAGTTCCCCAGGAAAGGTCACGATATCCCCCAACCTGCCTTCTTTAGTGCACACATCCTTCCCTTTGCTAATAATCAGAACTAACTGCTCCCTAAAGAAAAGTATAGAGAGTTGCCGAGTTGGCCTAACGCAACACTGAGAGTCTTTCCTGCTTCTTCTCTGTACAGACAGTTGGAAACTATCCCATGTGGCTGGCCATGGTCTGGATTTCAGGGGACATTCACATATCCTCCAAATACTTAACGATACTGTGATACTGAACGCTGGGCTCCATGTTGGGAATACTCATAGCAAGCACAAGCAGAGAGGACGCTGGCTCCCTGCCTCGTGGCTGACCTCTAGTGGTGAATGGACGGCAACAGCAAATTAATGCTGTTCACCCAGCAGAGATCAATTGAGAGGTTGCCCTCTCAAGCAGGGTTTCCCGGTTCTCTGACCTTCACCGTGAGCCCCATCGTATTGCTGAACCTTGATGTCCTCTGCTAACTAGGGCCAGGATGATTTCCTCACAGGGCTGCTGGGGGAACTGAGAGCATGCCAGTGCAAGGCATGTGGGACCCAGAGGAGGCTGTCAAAGGAGAGGGAGACACAAACTCGATGGGTATCTGGGTCTTGATAGCATTTCTCTCCTTGACTATATACTCTGTAGGCTCTCCTGAACTTTTCAACTATTCAGAAATTCAATTGAACTTTTCAGAATAGCACCTCCTATTGTCTTTGCACTGTCCGGTTTTAATAAGAATCCTACTGAACCTAGCAGAAATGGAACCACAGGTTTATAGAAAGCAGCTCAGAGGAAACCATGGGTCACTATAGACTTTGGGGCTCAATGATCCATCTTGCTGCCACAGAGTGGTGGGCCCTGAACAGTGGCTGGAGAATAGGGAGGCTTGCTTCAGGAATCACATAGCTGTTTTCAGTCCCCTCTCAAGCCTCCTTCAGAAACAAGGTGGCTCCAGTCTTCTGAACCCAGAATTCTGGCAAAAGAAAGGGTCTAAAAGTTGGAAGAACCATAGAGCCGTCTCCTGGGCACGGTGTGGGTTATCTGTAGTTAGGCTGGAGTTTATGTCCTGCTGCCCTCTGCAGGACAATCCTAGAATCACACTTACTCTGGGATGATGTGTCAGATGCAGAGACAGCCCCAGATTCTAGAATACAGCCAAGGCTCCACCTAGGGAGATGTGCTGGTTGGTTTTCTGTCAATTTATACGAATTGGAAAGAGGAAACCTTAATTAAGAAATACATCCATCACATTAGTTTATAGGCAAGTCTGTGGGGGACATTTTCTTTTTTTGTGGTTAATATGTTTTATTCATGAATAAGTACAATTACATACACATGCACTCTCACAATGCTTCTTTTTCAATTTTTTATTTATTACAATTTGTTCATTTTGTATCCCAGCTATAGTCCCCTCCCACATTCCCTCCCAATCCCACCCTCCTTCCCTCTTCTCCTCCCATGCCCTTTCCCCAGTCCACTGATAAGGGAGGTCCTCCTCCCCTTCCATCTGACCCTAGCCTATTAGGTCTCATCAGGACTGGCTACATTGTCTTCCTCTGTAGCCTGGTAAGGCTGCTCCCCCCTCAGGAGGAGGTGATCAAAGAGCAGGCCACTGAGTTCATGTCAGAGACAGTCCCTGTTCCCATTACCAGGGAACCCACTTGGAGACTGAATGGCCATGGGCTGCATCTGTGCAGAGGTTCTAGGTCATCTCCATGCATGGTCCTTGGTTGGAGTATCAGTCTCAGAAAAGACCCCCTGGCCCAGATTTTTTGGTTCTGTTGCTCTCCTTGTGGTGCTCCAGTCCCCTCCAGGTCTTTCTACCTCCCCCTTCTTTGCTAAGATTCCCTGCACTCTGCCCAAAGTGTGGCTATGAGTCTCAGCATCTGTTTTAATGCCTTGCTGGCTAGTTTTTCAGAGGCCTTCTCTGGTGGCTCCTGTCCTGTTCCCTGTTTTCTTCATCTTCCAATGTCCGTCACATCTGCCTTTCTGAAGGAGGATTGAGCATCTTACCCAGGGTCCTTCTTGCTTAGCTTCTTTGGGTGTACAGACTTTAGTATGATTATCCTACATTATATGTGGGCCCAGCACACTGTGGGCAGTGCTACCCCTGGGCAGGTGGTCCCGGGTATAAGCATGCCATGGAGAGCAAGCCAATAAGCATCATTCCTCCATAATCTCTGCTTCAATTCCTGCCTCAAGTTCCTAACCTAATTTCTCTTCAAGGTCTAAGATGAAGCAAACCCTTTTCCTCAAGTTGCTTTTGGTCATTGTGTTTACTGAAGAAATAGCAAACACAGTCAGGTTGCAGGGGAGTTCTCCCACGTTCAGGGCCTCTAGCGGCCCCGTCATCCTCCCTTTCAGTGTGGCCAACCAAGCACAGCTTGTGTGTCCTGCAAGGCCTTCATCACGCTACCTCAGTCCCTATAGGATAACAGAGCGCAAATTTAGTAATGAATGCAGAGAGAGAACAAATGCCAAGGTTCAAGTCCCAGTCTGACACACACCTTGGCACCCTCTGGCCTATAAGCCTTCTTTAATCCCCTCTGCCTGAGGCTGGCGACCAACACCTTGACTATATTCTCCCTTAGGTGATACTTTGCTCACTTACTGTTTGCTTGCCTAGAGTATCCACTCAGCTAACATATAAACTCCAAAAATGCAGGGTCCAAGATTCTGGTTCAGAACTCTGATGGACAGCCTGTCTTCAGGATCTGGTCCCAGCAGTGTCTTTCTGATCCCACTGGAGTCTCTGGATGGCTGCCATCCCCGCTGGGTTCCAGAGCAAGCTGTGGTTTTGCAGAAGCCTCTTCTTCAAGCCACTGACTGGGGTTCAGTACTGAGCAAGGCCTGCCCTCCAAGATGGACAAGCTTCGTCCTAGTCAATCTATCCAGCTGTCCTCTGGCTACGTCCTCAACTAAGGACAGAACAATGTGTACTTCCTGGTGGCCTTCAGGCCTTCTCTTCCACCTTGTATGCACACTCATACAACACATCGATTTGCGATTCAATATGCTTCCTGGTAGAGACAAAAGAGGACATGGCTCTGACTCTTATGAGTTCCTTTATGCCACCCAAATGCCACAATAGTGTCTGTAGTTAGCAAGAACTCCAGGGAAGGCAGAAAGCCCACATAAACTCTCCCTGCTTACTTACTCTGAGATATGGATCAGGTAAAGACTGTAATTCTGATCTTTATTCCCACACAAAGCCAGTGAGCAGTGTGGCCAGGGACAAGACGTTTGGACAAATAACTGACCAGGAAATCCCCAAGACCTGTCACGTGAGGGAGTGTGCCACCAGCAGAGGCTGGGCAGGGCGCCACCATGATCAGAGGAATACAGAAAAGTTTTATCTGGTCCAGCTGCAACTACAGCCTACTCCACAAAACAATCACGCAAGCCAGGAGGCAGCATGGGCCAGAAAAGGTTCTGACAGGACATATGATGGAAGAGGCTTTCAGTTAAAGCCTCAATAGCAATGCTAGTGTGGCTCCTTTAAGAGCCACGAGCTCCGTTCTGTTCTGGCAAACTGCTGGTCCTTCGTTTTCAGTAAGTGACCTTTCTGTTGGCACTAATTGAGCGGGATTTGTGGTGTTTGCCAAGCATCTGAGTTCCCGCCAGGGAGGAGCTGGGAGGTGAGGGCCCCAGGCCTGCAGCTTCCAGTAAAAGGCAGGCCTGTTGGCAGCAGTGGGCTTTCGAAGCCTTGTCACTGTTGTAAATCATAATACCCAGTATTGCAGCGCTTGTTCTTAAAAGTTTCCCGGAGCCGTTCCAGCTGCGTCGTGAAGCGGAGGGATTAACAGTCATTTCTTCACAGGAACAGCCCTTCATTAGTTCTCCACTCAGGAACTAACTGCAGGCGTTACAAATCCAGCTGCCTTCTGCCAGGCCAGGTTTGCACCCAACAGTACTGGACAACCAGCAGGCTAGAGTCCCAGTTACTATCACTGATCAATGGACACATGGGTTTACTTGGTACTAAGAATTAAGAGAATCACAAAGATTTGGGCTTGGCTTCGAAGACACTTACGCACCAGTAAGAACCCGTGGGCCTGGGCAAGATTCTCCTACACTCCTTCCAATGAGGATCTCCACCCACTAGCCATACCTTCCTCCTGTCGGAACTGAGCCTGCCTCTGTGTGAAACTGCAACTTTCCATTTGTGTCATTGTTTCCATAAGAAAAGTACTTCTCCCCATTCAAGAATTTATAACCCGGGCTGGAGAGATGGCCCAGAGGTTAAGAGCACGGGCTGCTCTTCCAGAGTTCCTGAGTTCAATTCCCGAAACAATATGGTGGCTCACAACCATCTATAATGAAATCTGGTGCCCTCTTCTGGCATGCAGGTGTACATGGAGACAGAATACTATATACATAATACATATTTAAAAAATTATAACCCAACTGTTAACTGCACTAAAGCTGCAGGCTGGCAGACCTAGTGTCGTTACTTCTTTCTAGACAGAGGTGGACATTCTAGGCAGGACCCCCAAGGACCTCCAGAGACGCTGAGGGTGCTCCTTCATAACTATCAGTTTTAATGGCTCTTTGCTGTTCTCTGCAGTGCACAGCTGCAGGATGCGGCCTGAAGGTGTTCAAGAACAGAAAACTACTTAGAACCACCACCACCACCACCAACAACAACAACAACAACAAATGCAACTTAAACTCCATCAACCAAGCTGTGAGCATGTTTGGCCACATGGCTGTGCAACCAGCAGGGGGAGGAGACCAGGGTGGCATCTTCAAGGCACTCACCTCACACCAGAATTTAATGCAACTGGCTAGCCCAATTCTAAAAATCCTTAGTAACGTTTTTTAATATATAAGAATCAAAAGTACAACAGTTTTACAATGTAGGAAAATTTTAATACATACTATATAAACAACATTATTTACATCAGAAATCACTAGGACAGTGGCATTTTTCACAAATATAAATTAATTACTGTTTAGTCAACAGGTTTCAAAAGTCCACAAGTTTACAAGAAAAACCACCTGTCCCCAAATGAGTAGGGCACAAGATGGGCTAAAGCAGCCTGGACCCTTGGCATGGCTCTCTTCACCCAACACAGCTGGCCTCAACTAGAAGACCACAGTGCTGGGCCTGGACCACGGTTCCTGCTGACATGTGGGTTTTGGTCTGTAGGATTTCAGTGTTGCTGTGTGTGAACACTTAAAGTGAATCACCTTTGCTCTGCAAAGCCTGATGCAACTGCCAGACACACCAGGTCAGAACACCAGCAGCACAGTGAGAAATGTTTGCGCTCCCTTTGTGGGGCTTAAGGAATGACTACACAGAGTACAAGGAAAGACCGTCAGATTTGGGCTCCTGCAGGCTGGCCAAGCTGAGAGGACATAGTGATCAGCAGAGGCTTCAACCTTCCTTTTCTAGGGCCACAGTGCATCACAGTACTTCAGGCCTTGGCAACACTCACTCTCCTTCCTCAAGTCCTGCCATTTCCTCAACAGTGAGCTGCTCAAAGCCAGGCTCCACAGAACTCCACTGGCAGCTTCTCCCACCTATACAAACTTGTGATGTAAGCATGTGATGCACATACCAGTTTAAAGTAAGAGGAATACCCTTCTCCCAACCCACTCTTCAAACACATTTCAACACCTAAAACACATGTCTGATGGGAGATACTGTAATCTTAGAATCAATGTAACACTGATCTGGCCAATACTGCCTTTTGCTACATTTTATGGCACCACAGTCCTGAATGTGAACAAAAGGAAGTTCCTTTTTCCTCATGATGAGACATCTTTGAGAATAACTTGTAACTTCTACCAACAAGTTGAAAGACCTAGGTGAGAATGGAAAGGCAAGGCCTCCACCTTTCACAGGGTACCTCTCATTCTTGCTGTCCTCCCAGCGTCAAAGAGCCCAGCAAACCAAAGACAGATTAGTGTCAATGTTATCAGCAAGAAGTTCCACCTATGGTTTACTTTTCACTGTGTGGCCAAAGTAGGCCTGACTTTCAGACTTCAACTGAGAAGTCATGGCAGGCCACCAGGCAGGAGACTATAGCCAGGGGACTCCCATGCAGCCAGTGGGCTTTGCTGCAAGTCACGCATGCACATGGTTGGAGTGAAGGACCCAAGTACCATGAGGAGTCAAGAAGATGATGGTCTACTGAGCACTAGCTGCAGGGGCTAACTCAGCACCAGCCGGGGGCCATGGTGCTCTAAGCAGCAGAAGCAATGGCCCACCACAGCCATGCCATGGCCAGATGTTTCACTCAAGGACGTAACTCAAGCTTGTCTTGGGAAAAGTCGTTAATGGTATTGCCTGGGATGAGCCTCCCCAGCACCAAGGGAGTTCAGGGAGCCAAACCCTGCTTAAGTCCAAAACAAGACTTTTCATCAACCCAGAATGAGCCTGGATTCTTACAGAGGCAAACCATACATACCCTATGTTCAAGTCAGTTTCCTGTCTCCATCTAGAAAGGCTTTGGATACCCCAACAATACTGGCAAGCTATACAGAAAGCGAGTAAAACCAAAGGCCCTGGCCCAGGATCCAGAGACTGAGAAGAGCCATTCAGCGATACAACCTGTCAGTCCCACAACCCAACCCAACCCGACCCAACCCAATGCTAACAGGCCTCCTGACATCTTACTGCTCAGCTACCCCAATCATGGATGCTTTTGATGTGTGTGTGTGTGTGTGTGTGTGTGTGTGTGTGTGTGTGTGTGGTGTGTGGGGGGGATTAACTTAGGCTTATACTCTACAGATCTTAAAGAAAAAGGGTTCGATTCTACTGAGTTCCAACTTGTAATGGAAATGTAACCACTGCACTTAGCGATTTTCACCTGACTGCACCTGGACTGTCAAGATGTTTGGGTCTGTATAGCCTGCCTCTTCAAGCTGTGTAAAGAAACCAAGATGCAGCTACATTCGCTGACCCACTCCAATACTGAAAGCTCCCTCTTCCTAGCACTACCAATGCCCACATTAGGCATCCCGCCCCTCTCTGCATGAGAGCCCCACCTCTGGACTCCCCAGCAGCTACCTCATCAGCAGGCCATCTTCATTTCCATCTCCTGGACCTGTGACTTTCCTTCTCACCACAGGAATCAGAAACCCACCAGGGATTCCCATTTCCTGGTTATACTACCCCCACCCCCCATCTCCACCCCTACACCCACTTAGCCCACTCCCCAGACAAATAAGACCCACGCTGGCATCAATGATGCCCAAGTCACAGTATTCTAAAGTCAGCCAGAGGGATCCAACTCTCCCTGATGAAGAGGGAAAACGGACTCCACCCAGAAGACCCAACCTTTGAAATGTACAAAGATAGTGTGGGAAAAATTAGTGTTGGTAGGGAGGAGGTCACGGTGGAAGTCATTTCCCCTGTCTCTTTATCCCCACCTCACTTCACATAATGAGACCAAGTGTATCATTTCTCCCAAGAACAAATCTGAGGGATATACCTGCTCCCCTTTCAAGTCTTGCAGTGTGAAACACGCCCTGTGACCCCACTTCCCACTTCCCATCAGCAGCATCCCTCGTGTCATAGTGAACCAATCACACACTGTCCAGCAGGTCCTTGCCCTGGTCACTCATGCTGAATATAACATTCATTGACTCTCAAGATCCCAGATTCCTTCACAGAGGAAGTAGCCCAATGAAGCTGGTACATAGTCACCTCCTCCTAGCACCCATGGAGGTGGGAGGCCACCATAGGCTAGGACGGGATGGGGTACCAAAGTGCAGAAGTGGAGACCAAACCAAAGCAGCAGACGAAGGCCTCCAACTCCTTCAAGTGCTCCTTCAGCCGCCCAGTTAGTGGATTCAGCAGCAGTGTATCCAGAAACTCCACTCACCAGCCTGACCACTGGCCACTGCTGGACCAGACCACAATGTCCAAGTGCTTGATGACTCCTGAGCTCTCTCACCTTCCAGAGCTGTCCTTTATGTTTTCCGGACATTCCAGTTATAATCTGGGTTGTTTTTCTGTTCTAGTGATCTCTCCAAAGGAGATCTGTGATCCAAGGGTGATTTGGAGTCATGGGGAGATTTCTGGGAAGGGGGTGAGCGAGGATCTGAGACTGCAGTGTGCAATGAGGGCAGGGGCTGTTTATATTCCCCCAGCTTGTCTGTGTGGAAAGAGCGGTAATGGTCTGAGGGTCCCTGGCCGTGGTAACCCATAGTGGGTCGGTGGTCAGACATTCGCCGGAAATCCTGCTGATGGTAATTCTGGGGCCTAAAATCATCTGACCTCCTCCGCTTGGAGTCATGATGGTGCCTGAAAAAGAGATGCAGAGATCAGCTGAAAGACCAAAGCCAGATTCCTAATCCTTCTCCATCTTCTGCTGCCATTTCCTCATACACATATGGACCCCTACCAGCAGCAAGATAAAGCCCACACACAGACACAAGACATGGAAATGGTCAGTTATTTCACACAGATTGGTAAAAGGCATCCTATGACATGACAGACACTCTTCAAAGCTACAATAACATATGAACACACTTGGACAATCACTGACAGCTTTGTGAACTCACTCTCCCTTCAGAAAACCACAACTATATATATTTTCATATTTCTTCACCATGCTCACAAGAAAAAGATACACAAAAATTATTAACAGCAGCAAAACCCAGAATGAACCTAGATATTCAGCACTAAGGCTGCCTAAAGTTATTTTATAAGTTGACTCACCCTACCAGGAACTCTCTAAACACTACACATGAGGTAGGCTACCTACATGTATAGCTGGACAAACCGGACAGCTGCTTGCTAGGGACTGCCACTTCCTCCTGGCCCTTCTCTCCAAACTCAGGTCTCAAGGCACTCCCCATCAGGGACATTGCTATTACCCCATGTGACCCAGAGACCCAGAGTCCTACCAACTGCCTGACTGGGGCATTCCAGTTGTCCTATCTGGCCTTTAGACCCAGGAAAAGTCCACATAGCCAGTGGAAACTTGTTCTAAGCTCCTAGGCATGACTAAAGGTATCAGGCCATAGCAGATAAGCAAAAGAACCTGAAATGGAGGCTGTAGCATCAAATAGCAGACAAAGACAGGATGCCTCCCTACCAACGCTGCTATGAGTCCTGAGCAAGGTAAAGTCCTCTGCTAAAAGAAAGGTGACTCAAACAAAAAGAAAAACTCAACCCAAATGAACTCCAGATGTGCAAACCTCAACAAAAACACACGTACAAAAATAAATAAGTAAGTAACTACAAAAATAAGTAAGTAAGCAACATGTCTCCAAAAAACCCAAATCTATAGTAATGGCTCTTAGTGAAAATGACCTGGAAGACCTTCCAAATAATTTAAAAGAGTGATTTCACTATGGGCAAACAACTCGAAGACAAAGATGAATGGAATGAGGAAGGCAATCCAAAACATGAAAACAGAGTTTGAATTGTTGAAGGAAATCCACACTGAAATGATACTGGAAACGAAAACCTCAATAAACCAATTAAAACCCTTAGTGGAAAAACATGGCAATAGAATGGATCATGTCAAACAAGAGTTGGGATGGAAAACAGAGTAGGGAACTGGGTTGAATTACTTTATAAATGTCAATGAGAAAGTTGTAAAAGAAAACATGACTAGAACATGAAAGAAGTCTGGGATACCATTAAAAGATCTAGCCTCTGAATTATGGCATGAAAGAGAATACCACAGTGAAGGAATAGAGAAAACTTTTAATAAAATCAAAGAAGAAAATTCTCCAAACATAAAAAAAAAAAAAAAAAAAAAAAGATGTCCGCCCAGGCACAAGAGACCTAGAAAATAACAAATAAACAAGACCAGAAAAAACAACAACAAAAAGCTCCATGACATATTATAGTTAAACATTAAAAACATAGAATAACAGATATTTAAAGTTGGAATAAAGAAAATCCAAGTTGTCTGTAAAGGCAGGCCTATGAGAAAACACCTGATTGCCATAGAGTAACACTAGACAGAAATCTTTATAGCAGAAGGGCCTGGAAAGCTGTACTTCAAGTCCTGAAATAACACAACTGTCAGCCAGACTATTATACCCAGCAAAACAATCTCTTAAAATTGAAGGAGAGGGGCTAGAAAGATAGCTCTAGTGGTTAAGTGGTTAAGAGCACTTGCCAAGTTCCGTTCTTAGTACCCATATCAGTCAAGAGGCTCACGACCATCTATAACCCCACTTCCAGGGGAATTTGATGCCTCTGGACTCCTTAGGTATATGCACTCATATGTATACACTCACATGCAGACACACACAACAGCTACACATAAATAAAAGTAAAAATAATCTTTAAAAAATAATAAGATTAAAAATTCATGATAAAAACTGACTAAAGCAGTGGTTCTCAACCTTCCTAATGCTGTGACCCTTTAATACAGTTCCTCATGTTGTGGTGACCCCCAACCACAAATGATCTTCAAACTATTTATGAATCATAACTATTCTGTACTATTATGAATCATAATATAAATATCTATATTTTCCAATGGTCTGAGGTGACCTATGAAAGTGTTGTTCTACCCCTAAAAGGGCATGACACATAGGTTGAAAAGCCCTAGACTAAAAGAATTTGTGACCACTATGCTAGTTCTACAGAGGATGTTAGAAAGAATGTATCAAGCTGGGTGCAGTGGTGCTTGTCTGTAATTCCGGCACTCTAGGAGGCAGAGGCAGGTGGATTTCTGTGCATTTGAGGCCAGCCTGGCCTATAAAGTAAGTCCAGGACAGCCAAGCCTACACAAAAACAAACAACAAAAATAAATACAGAATATATCAATCTTAAGAGAGGGATGAATAAACCCAAGAAGTCACAAGGAACAAATAAAAAAATGCCAGGACAGGTTGTATGTGTGTGAGCACGTGAGCATGTGCAAAGTATATTATTGTCAATGGTATTTTACAGAGCACCTAATAAATTACTAGGCATGAAAAGTACCAAGAGAATATGATACATAATGACAAGCTAATCGACTTAAACTGACCCAAATGAAATAATTAGCAATTAAGTGTACTGAAGCAATTGATAAATATAACCTAGTCAGTACACCAATACTTCAACGCAGGAAAATACTGAAAACAATTTGCGTTTCCAAAGGAGAGCAATGAAAGATGACAACAATTTGAAAAATATTGAAACTCTTCTGAATTTATGGGTACAATAACCCTACACATCCAATAATTAATTAATTCATGAGTACAGAAAACACAAAGAAAACTATGCCAGAGCTTCAATGTGCTGAATGGTACAGTACTTGCTTAGCACATTCAGGCCCTGGGTTTAATCTCTGTAAAAAAAAAAGTAAGGAGGCAGGGAGTGCAGGCAGGCAGGTATTATAGCATATGATATATAATACAATCAGGGATTGAAACAGTCTTTAAGAAGGAAAAAGAAGAACAAAGAAATTTTTTCAGCAAGCATGTAAGCAGACAACAGTTTCTGTAAGTGCGGAAACCGGCAATCTAAAACTTTATGCCCAGCAAAAATACCCTTCAAAGTAAACACCTTCTCACAGTGCAGCTTCAGTAAAACAGAAGGAAGGGCAAAGACAGACCAGGCAGAAATGCAGACCTGCACAAAGGAGCCAGACGAGATGATGGGAAACCGGCTGGCAGTGAGCGTGGAGGCTCATTCATGAGGTGGCTAATGCAGGCTACTGTTACTCATCTAAATGCAGATCTTCCAAAACAACAGCAGGACATGGAAAGGATGTACACTTTTTGCCCCACTTTAAATTCACGGTGCAGTCTAAACACAAAGCATAACATCAGCCCAAGGGAGACCATAGCTGCTATGCAGTTCAATCAATAGCCAGATGCTGAATTAAAGTCTGGTAAAACCACAGTATTCTTTCCATACTTGCCAACTCACTATCTGAAACAGGCTTATCACCTCATTAGTGGCACCATGTGGCTGTAGAGAAGGGACAACTTCAAAGGGCTCTGACTTAAATTACTGGATCCAGGTAGGCAAGGACCACAGACTGCTACCCACCTCAGAAGGCCTGCTACCTAAAATAAGGCTGAGGGCCTATCACTGTTGACTCTATTCTGTGTGTATGTATGTTCACATGTGTAGGTGTGTGTGGATATATGTTCAGGTGTGTGAGGCACATGAATGTGGAGGCCAGAAGCCAGGCTCAGTTACCAAACCTCAGGCACTATTCACCTTTTAAAGAAATATCATTACATTAATTTATTCATCTATTAATTTTGTGTGTATGTGTGTGCACACATATGCCATCATATGTGTGATGATGACTAAACTCAGGTCATCAGGCTTGGCTGCAAGTACCTTTGCCAGTTAAATGTCTCACTGCCCCAACCTTGTTTCTTGAAACAAGATCTATCGCTGAGACCTGTAGCTTACAGATTAGGCTAAGCTGGCTAGCTAGTGAGTCCCAGATAACGTCCCAACTCTGCTTCTCTGAAATTTGCAGGAAAATGGATAATCTGGAAGGTATGATACTACATAAGGTGACACAAACTCAGAAAAATAAGAATCGAATGTTCTCCCTCACACATGGATACTAGCCTATATTGTATACATGTAAGCTGGGTTAAGCATAGGAAAAATACCTACAAATCTAGGAAGGAAACCAAGAGAGGACATATTATATGATGAAAAAGTATGGGGACATGGGGCTGAAAGGACACACAGGACATGAAAGGGGAAAAGCATTGGAAGGGAGTTACAAGGAGAGAATATGGATAGTAAGAAGGTGGGAGAGACAAGGGGATGCAAAATCACAAAACAACTTTGTTCAAAAATGTTATGGTGGTATCTAATACACATTATATGCTGATTTAAAAATAAAAACACAGAAAGGTTTCTGGGAGAGCAGTGTCAGTTTCTCCAGTGATGCAGCTACTCCTAAGCCAACCATGCCATTAGTACCACCCCACCCCGCTCACAGCAAACACAAGAAAGCTCACTAGGTCACAACAGAAACGACAACAAAGTAGAAAGGAGGCCTGCTGCAAGAAGAACTGCAGCAGGATAGGGAGGTGTGGGGGGTGAAATGACCAAAATTATATACGATGTGCATGTATGAAGTTCTTCAAGAACAAACACTTTTTGAAAGGGAGTGAGGCTGGAGAGATGTCTCAGGTGTTAGGAGCACTTGCATCTCTTGCAGACAACATGGATTCAGCTCCCAGTACCAACACGGTGGCTCACAATCTTCTATACTCGACGTCCAGAAATCTAACATACTCTTCTGATCCCCTGAGGTGCCAAGCACACGCACGGTATACATATGCACACGCAGTCAAAACACCCATACGTATAAAGCAGGGAATACATCCTAAAAAGCACCCTTCCTTCCAGTATCCTGAGCCTGTTGTCCTGAGAGCTGGCACATCAAGACAGGTGCTCCATACCCACTAGACAGTCAGACATGAATAATCATCACCACCTTCCCTCCCACACACAGGTCAATGCATGGTGTCTCACAACTTTCTACACACCTGTCATAATAGTCTCTGTGTCCCCGGTGGTCTCGGTCGCTGCTGTACTGCTCATACGGTCTCTTTCTGGACATGTTATTAGGTCGGTAGCTTCCAGAACGGTGGGCATCCATATGCCTCCGGTCACCGTAATGGTGATCCTTGTACCAGTGCTGCTCATACTGATGGTGCCGGTCACTGCCCCAGGGGGCATTATTACCACCACCATAGTTGAACTTTCTTTCCCGCTGCCAGTCTCCTCGATCTGCAAGAGAATTGTTTCATAACTACAGCACAAGGATCTACTTAAAGCTGACATGTTAGAAGAAGATAGTAATTTCTTCCTTCCTTAGCTTTATCACTTTATAGCTATAAAGCTTTAAACCTTTATTGTTAACATGAGTTATAAGTCCTAACAGTTTCTCTGCTGACACCAACTTCTAAGACAAAAGAAAATGTACCACCTCTGTCCCTTCTAAGATCTTCTAAACCACTGCATACATGTTTCATTCTTGCTTGCCCCAGTCTACAGCAGGTTCACTCAAGAAATGAAATGAGATCTACTTAAGAACCCAAAAAGGAAATCAGGAAAGCAATACTGTTTCACAGCAATTCCCTTACTTACACAGCTCAAGTTGATCAACCTGATGAATCGTGTTGAGCTTCTGAAAAAACTCTCTAACTAGGGACTTTTCTTGAAACTCTAGAGTACTTTGATGGGCCGAGCCCAGAACAGGAAAGCTAGGGCGCCACGCTGAGAAGGGCACCTCCTAGTCTGGAGCCTAGGAAGTTTTCTCTTGGGAACAGTAACACCAGCTAAAGCTTCAACAAGTTTTAAAGCACCTACTTGGGCAAAAATAACCAAAGAATGTAAGAGTGAAACTCAAAAGGTAATAAACATATAATGGGAAATAACACAAAGAAGTGGTTTTGACATTGAGGAAGTTAATGAACAATGAGTTTTAAATAAATGTGACTGAGAATGCAGACATGGCTTGATCGTTAAGAGCACTGGCTGCTCTTGGAGAGGACCTAGTTAAATTCCCAAAACCACGTGGAGTCTCACAACCAACTGTAACTCCAATTCCAGGGGCTTTCATGACCTCTTCTACCCTCAGTGGGCATCTGGCATGCACATGGTACACAGACATACATTTGAACAAAACACTCATACACAAAAAAATAAAAAATAAATAAATCCCCAAGCCATGTCTCCATTCCCAGTTAAGATATATATATTATATATATTATATATTATATATATTATATATTATATATGTAATAAAACTCAGTTGCAGTTTTATTATATAGCTCTGGCTGGCCTAGACCAAGCTGGCACTGAACTCACAGAGGTCTGCCTGCCTCTGCTACCCAATGCTGGGATTAAAGGTGTGTGCCACCACACTTGATCTAGTTAGTGTTCTTTAAAGAAAATGAAAATAGATGTTCTTAAAAAAAAATCTTGACATTTTTTACAAGTCTAAACTAACCTCAAACTGAGGACACCCTGTCTCAGCTTCTGATTATAGGCATATATCACACCCAGCACACATGTGCACACACCCCCCCCCCCCACACACACACACACTCACACTCTTTGAACCAACTATATTTTTAGTGTATACAAGTGTATAAAAGTTTACAGGACGGGGCTGGAGAGATGGCTCAGAGGTTAAGAGCACTGGCTGCTCTTCCAGAGGTCCTGAGTTCAATTCCCAGCAACCATATGGTGGCTCACAACCATCTATAATGAAATCTGATGCCCTCTTCTGACATGCAGGTGTACATGCAAACACACATTGTATACATAATAAATAAATCTTTTTAAAAAAGAACTATTTAAAAAAAAGTTTACAGGAGCTGTGGGGGCCTTTTTTGCGATAGTATCTTGTGGGGCTGGAAAGATGGCTCAGTGTTAAGATAATACCTTGCTATGGAGCCTCAAACACACAATCTACTATGTATCCATGTAAACAAGTGAAATTCTAGAACTAAAGTTTAGAAAGAAACGTAATTCATCTTTATTACTATAGGAAAATTGAATCTTTGTAAAATAAATCTTACATTATGCTTCAAGTCTCATTGTTTACAGAAGTCTCTTCTGTCTCTAAAAACAATTTTTACTTATTTTAAATAGTGAAGCAATAAACAATGAATAATTATTAAACTCCTACACCCTCCCCTCAATTCCTACTAGTCTAAGGTAGTACTTAATAGTGATTATACTCTTCCTTTCACATCTTTTTCTGTTTCTACAAGTCCGTTAAGTATGTATAAGGGAGACATACTTGCTTCCTCAGAAATCAAACAGACAGTTACCATAAAACCAGCAATCCCACCCTATGCACCTAGCTGAAACAATTACAAACAGGCATTTCAGCAAATATTTGGATATAAATGTTTACATTAGTACTATTCAACAGTAATAAAGGAGAAACTAAATGTTCATCAATGAATGAATAAAACATGGTATATTCACTGAGTGGAATATTACCCTTCCATAAAAAGGAATTAAGTACTGATTCACACCAGAATTAGGAAGAACTGTGAAAAGATTTTTGCTAAGTCAGTCTCAAGAGTTAAAATACTGAATATTCCATTTACATGGGTGGTTCACCTTTAAATACTTACCTGTATACTATATGAATTTCATCTCAGTAAAGTAAAAAACAAAAGCATGGATTTGATTATTGTTTGATTCTTATTATTCCTCCTACTTTTTTTTCTCAAATTTATTTATTTTTCTTTTACATCTCGGAGTATTTCTACCAGGATGGGTGTCTGTGCACCACATGCATGCAGTGCCTATAAAGGCCAGAAGAGGGAATCAGATTCTCAAGAATTTGTGTTATGGGTGGTTGTGAATCACCATGCTGGTGCTGGGGTGCTTTTTGAGATACCTTGCTATGTATAGCTTCAAACATGTACTCTTCCTGCCTCAGCCTCCCAAGTGCTGATAGTACCAGCAAGTACATAATGATTAGTGTAGCCAATTCTTTGTAATAATTGATAACACTGGGTACAGCTATCTTAATATTAATTTAACCATTCTCCTAGTTAGTGGGCATTCAAGTTCTTCCTAGCCTTTTGCCAATATAGTATTTAAATAGCATCCTCACGTGGCTATGTGTCATCATTCTACAAAACAGATGTCCAAAAAGACAGAACCACGGTCAAAGGAGCTATATATTTATTCATTTCAAGTTATTTTCTACAACATACTAGAGCAAATCCTATCCTTAATAACTAGTGTGTATTTCTTTTAATTATTGCTGATCAGAATGAATGAAAAAATTTGTTAACTTTCTACCTTACAACTTCCTGAATGATAAGGGTAGTACTTTTTCTTTTCTAATGAACCTTCCTAACTCTTTTTTTTTTTTAAAACAACATATAGCTGTATTTGGGTTTTGAATTTTTGTTTTAAGGAACTCTTACTCAGTGTAGGGATTTGAACTCAGGACTCTCGTGCGTCAGCCTTTCTAGTTCTGTGGTTACAGACACAACCCTTTCACACAGTTTCTCATGCTGTAGTGACCCCTGACCACCACACTCCCCTTAGGTTTTATGTCTATGTTTTCTTTCACTCTTGCTTTTTTTTTTTCTTTTCCAGACAGGGTCCCTATTATGTATCTCTGGCTGTCCTGAAACTCACTCTGTCTATAAGGCTGGCTCACAGAGATCCACCTGCCTCTGCCTCCAAAGCGCTGTGATTAAAGGGGGATGGTGCCTGGCTATCTCTATGTTTTTCTAAACAAATTAACAAAATTTAATTCAATCTACTTTGCTTTTTTCTTTTTAAAGCTTTGCTTCAAAAATTAAATTTCAAGTTTTTAAAATTAAGTAAAGATTATATTTTACTTTATTTTTGGTTTTGTTTTTTTGAGACAGGGTTTCTCTGTGTAGCCTTGACTGTCCTGGACTCAGTTTGTAGGCTGGGCTAGCTTGAACTCACAAAAATACACCTTCCTCTAGGACTAAAGGCATGTGCCACCGTGACCAGCTTGTTTTAAAATACACATTAACTATATAATGGCTGAGGGAACACACCTTTTTTGTGTTTGTAGAAAGAACACTTAAAACCTCCCAATGGTTCTCAAGGATATATTGTTAACTATAGTCACCATTTTGTACAGTTTCTCTCATGAACATCTTTCCCCTAACCATAGTATTCTTTAGCCAGCTTCCTCCACCTCCACCTCCCAGCCCCTGGATAATCATTGGTCTCTTCTCTGATCCTCCAAGTTCAACTCTGTTAGATTCTGCACACAGAAGAAGTCATGTAGCATTGTCTTTCTGAAACACAATGGGCTCACCACATTGTCACTTCTAATGGGTGACTGGTATTCCTGTGTGTACACAGCCACATTTTCTTTCTCCACTCACTACTGACTGACACTTAGGGTGATTCCATGTGCTGGCTCTTATGAGTAAGTACTCAGCAATAATAAGCCTGAGATGTGTGGCTCAACAGTGGTTTGCTGGCTCCCATGAGAGTTCTATATTTAATACTTTTAGGAACTTCTACTCACATTTTCTATAATGATCATGCTAATCTATAAACACTGGCAAAGGACACTTTTTTCTCCACATCTTTGCTAACAATGTGTTGCTGTGGTCTATAATGCTGAGTGCTTTTCTATATACCAGATGGAGGTTTGTATACCTTTACTAAAACTTGAGACTAACAGGTCTATGAAATAAGGAGCGTATTAAGGTACAGTTGCTAATCTAAAGGTCAAAGGCCAGGCCACAAGTTTAAAGTCCCTGAGCCACCAGCAGCAGGACGCTATAGCATCTGGCAAAATGTCTACTGGACCTAACGATAGGTTTTATTATAGTGAAATCTGGGGAATTGAGAGCACTGAGTTGCTACAGACGTCAGCATCTTAGATTCACTAGCCCATAAAGAAAGTTTCTGCTACATCCTGGTCGGTTGGTTCAAAAGCAAAGTGCAGTATAGCCCTATTAGGTAATCATTAGCCCTCTCTGCTAATTAAGCTTGAAGGTGTGGGTTAAAATCATTTTCCTTTACCTCTGCTCCTCCCTGTCTGGCCTATAACTTAATTTAGGGCAGTGGTTTGCAACCTTCCTAATGCTGCAACCCTTTAACACAGTTCCTCATGTTGTAGTGACTCCTGATCATAAAATTATTTTGTTGCTACTTCATAACTGTTTTTTTGCTGTTTCGAATCATAATGTAAATATCTGATATACAGGATCTCTTATATGTGACCCTATGAAAGGGTTGTTCAACTCAAAAGGGGTCTCAACCCCAGGTTGAGAACCTCTGGTTTGGGGCATTTCAGAATTCTCATGACCATCTTTTGAGAATTATCTATTCAGATCCTTGGTTCATTTCTTAACCAGTCCCTTCTATTTTTCATGCTAACCCTTCATCAGACATACAGTTTCCAAGTAGTCTCTTATTAATACAGGCTGCTTCTGCACTGCTAACCATTCACTGCTCATTTTTCTATTTGGTTTTCTTTTTGTCACCAACTCAGTATTAGAAGTTTTGAATGCCCACTTCACACAGAATGTAAGTTGCTCCCTAAGTCTGCCCAGTGTCCTTTGTTTATTTATGATACCTGTGGTCCCCTTAATTTAGAGCTAGCCCTTAATCTTCTAGACCTTTATTTCATGTTTTCTTTCAACCAAGAACAGACAACAAGGTCTTGGGAAAAGTACAAAGGTCCTTGGAAGATAAGATGGCTGGGGTTTTTTAATACTTCTTTAAAAGCTACCTAGCAGCCTACCTGCGTTACTAAAGTGTCTCTTGTTGGGGTGACTGTAGTTATCTCTTGGATGTCCATGAATCTGTGGGCCATGGGAGGCAGGCAAATGAGGCTTCTGAGGATGAAGGTTGTGTGAGGTATGGGACTGAGATATCAGAGAATCCCGACTTGAGCCTGAGGCCTCTGGTCGAAATGGTTTCTTACCACCAAGCGTATCATCTTTCTTCTTTTGTTCCTGGCAGAGTAAAAGGAAACCAAAAAGCTTAGGACCCCAGACTTAAATCCTGAGAACAGAATACAGATTGCCTCTTTAACAGTTCCATTTTGTTCCTCTCTATTTTTGAGCTACATTTAGTAACGTCTTACCAAAACTGCCTGTGAACTGCACTGAACTCCCACAGTACCCACAGCCTAAAAGGGACCAGCCGTCTACAGACTTTGACACACACAGTCACTGCAGGAAAACCAAGCTCCACTAATAAACACTTGGGAGAATACGTGGACGATAGCTAGATGTCACTGTCCACAGCCTATTCCTGTTCAAGTAGCCAGGCAGTAGGCACTCTCAGTGGACTATCTTGGCCACACAAAACCATGACTGCTAAGCTTCCAAGACTAACCAGAGTAAAGAACTACCAGCTGTCCAGTGGGAAGAGTTACTGTACCAAAGTCTTCAAGCTAGACACCTGATCCTATAGCTACATCACTCCTTCATCCAAGTAAAAGTCTCAAAAAGAAAAAAAAATAATTGAGACAGGGTTTCTCTGTGTAGCCTTGGCTGTCCTAGAGCTCATTCTGTAGACCAGGCTGGCCTCAAACTCACAGAGATTTACCGCCTGCTTCTGCCTCCTGAGTGCTGGGACTAACAGGATAGAGCACCACCGCCCAGCCAAAATAAAAGTATCTTTAGAAGTGTAAAGTGATTTAAAAATCTAACCATGAGGAGAATGAATTAAATGTTTTGGCCATATCTAAGCCTTTTGTGTATAAAGACTAGAAAAAATATATTATTTAGTTCTATCTTTTCTTCATTTAGCACATTATGAAAATATCTTGGTCTGTAAGATGTTTATTACTGCCAAATATAACACTTGAGTGTTACTCTTCAATAAGACATATATGACCATAATCTTCCCATTATTGTTGGATGCTAGTCATTCCCATTATAAGCATGCTTTAACCTTTGATTACTTCCTTAAACTAAACTCTTAGCCGTAAAAGTGTATGTTCTACTCTTTTGACAAATTTTAAAAAACTATTGTGCTGGCTAGTTTTATGTCAACTTGATACAAAGAAAAGTCATCTGAGAGGAAGAAGCCTCAAATGAGAAAATACCTCTGTAAAGACAGGACCATAGGCAAGCCTATAGGACATTTTCTTAATTACTGACTGCTGGGGGAAGGCCCAGCCCATTGCAGGTGTGATTACCCCTAGGCTGGTGGTCCTGGGTTTTGTAAGAAAGCAGGCTGAGCAACACCCCCGGGGCGGGGGGGGGAAGCTGATAAGCAGCCCCTCTTCATGGCTTATGCATCAGCTCCTGCCTCCAGGTTCCTGCCGTCTGAGTTCCTATCCTGAATTCCTTTGATGATGAAATAAGTATAAACCAAATAAACCCTTTATTCCCCAAGTTTGCTTTGTTCATGGTGCTTCATCACAGCACTAGCATAACCCTAACTAAGACAACCATCCTATAGAGAGGCTAAGTTAGCATACTCTGCATAGTTGGATATCAACGTATCTGTCATTCAACTTCATGAACTTCTTCACCACTCTGTGCCCAACTCTAGATCCTCAACTCAACTTTCCCTTGTATCTAAGGGCCTTTCCCAACTAATCTTTCATGGATTTTTATAATGATTAGAGGGCAGTGAGATGGCTCAATGGATAAAAGCACTCAACACTAAGCCTGAGAACCTGAGTTTGATCCATGAGACAGACAGAGGAAAGAACAGACTACTGCAAGTTGTCCTTGGACATCATGGGATTAACGCTCATTCTTGCACTCCCATGCACTATTTATTGCACTCCTTCTCATACACAAAATGAATAAATACATAAATGTAAAATTTTTATTGTTAGAGTTTCACTAATACACACTTACTTATTATTCCTGTTACCACTACACCATGATCTTCAGTGTAAAATTAAATGATGAACTATATTAGGGTTATAATTCTCTGGTCAATAATGCATTAAGTTCACACTACACATATTTCTAAGTGTCCATGTTGGACCTGGCATGACTATAGGTGCTGAGGACACAGTAGTAAATGAGACATAGTCTCTGTGTTCATGGACCTGACACATTAGTGAAAGGGGAACAATGCTCACAATTGCACCCCAGTGGCTGATCTGGACATGACCCATGTGGCAAGGTAGCAGACCTATAGGAGGGCTGGCCTACATGAGCACTGACTGTACAGCAGAAACCAAATCACCTCTATGCCCTTCTCTCTACTCACAGAAAAGAGCAACAAATGCTGGCCCTACTAATGTCTCCTCCTTTAAGTGAGCAGCTTGGATTCTTCCATGTGAGAAGCTGGATGGATGCCAAGTACATGGCCCATATAAGAATAGGAAATGTACTTTCTGTCCATGAGCCTGGGACTTAGGAGACAAGTCACACTACAAGCTACAAAAATGAAAGTAAGATAAGAAGTTAAGCTCTAAAAAATAAGCATCTGGGTCATGAGATCACAGGGTACAGATCTTTGTCAGGATTTCAAAACACTATTTTCTCTAATATGTCAGCTGTTTTACCTAATAAACAACAGTTGTACTGTCTGGCTACTCATGGAGTATGTTAATAAAATGAAAAACCACACGCTGTGATAATATGTTTGGATCACAGATGATGCACTCTGTGACCTGTGCTGGTTTCCGTCACCCTGATTGGGCTGTACTAAATCCATGTAAAATACAAAGTGCCAGTGGCCTATCTAGCACCAACAATCCTATGGATTTATCACTACCTCCCCAAGGAAAAACAAAAATAAGGGAATTTCATATGTAACTAACTTTTATATATTTGAATAAAATAGGACTAAATATGTATTTTACCTCCTCTTCTTGAGATCTTTTCTTATGAGCCATCTTATATAACTTATGTAGTTTTCGTGCATCAAATTCTGTAAACTTGGAAACAAAAATCCATAGGTTCCTAAAAGAAAAATAGTACTGGTAAATTAAACAATGTAAAAAGTGTTTTTATTATTGTTGTTTTGTATTGTTTTGTTTCTTTCAAGACAGGGTTTCTCTATGTAGTCCTGGATGTCCTGGAACTCACAGAGATCCACCTGCCTCTGCCCCCAAGTACTAGAATTAAAGGCCTCCAGCTAAAATGTGATTTATTTTATGGATGGTAATCAATTTTGCTGTGAGGTACTCTTCAAGTCCTCTCACTATGCCAGGTATATAAGAGCATGCTATAATCCCAGCACCCGTTACCACTAAGGCCTGTGATCTCTTCTTCAAATGTTCAGTAACTGCTTATCACCCTACCATGGCATTGCTGTACAGCACAGGAATGGCATAAAGATAGGTGCTTAGACAGGAAGACCCTGGAAGTAAAAGTGAGTCAGAGACAGTCCCTTCTCAACCAAGCTTTCCAGTGAGCACTCTCACTATGGCTGTGCAGCGCAAGGCCACTGAACAGTAACCACACTGTGTCAGGAAGAAACCCACTTAGCTTACTAAGGCCTCGTAAAAAGAGCAACAGTCTTCTTAGCAAATTGCAATTGACCCTACAGGCTCCCAGTGGCCTGGCTGTCTACTCTCCAGCCTCTGTTTAAAGCCTTCACTATGTTCATTTAACCATTTCCACTTAGCTCGTTTACACTCACAGTTCAAGGTAACCAGCCTCCCTGGCCTCCCTTGTGCAGGTAATTTTTTTTCTTTTTTAATTTTTATTTATTTTCTTATGTGTATGGGTGTTTGGTCTGAATGTATCTTTGTGTGCAATGTGCATACCTGGAGCCTGTGGAGGCAAGAAGAGGGTCTGGAGTTATAGATGGTTATAAGCCAACATGTGGATACAGAAAATTAACCTGAATCCTCTGGAAAAACAGCAGGTGCTCTTACTGCTGAGCCATCTTGCCAGCCCTGTAGGCATTTACTTCACAGAACTTCTAAAACTGCTTCTATACCTACTTTTAGATAGATACTATCTATGAAAGTCATACCTTGTACTATTTTTGAACTTTTAAAAACCAAGGAAGGACTTCTTTAATGAAAAAGTGCTGGTGACAGGGTATTTAAACACCAACAAATCCAAGTGCACAGTAGGAAGCCTAAGATGACCTGTTGCTATCCTCTAGTCTGGTAAAAAGAAAAGCTTTATATGCTATGTAAAGGGGAAAATGCAAACAGTGTTAAGGAGAAAGATGTTTCGAAAACTACATTTTATACTCAGCGATGTGTGGCATGCCTTAACCCATGGTTAAGGTTTCTGAAAACCTACCTTTCACTCAAAAACCAATCTACTAAAATAAACTAGAGAGATGCATTAACTATGAAGCACGTGGGCTCAAAGTAAATATAGTTTATGAAAATAAACTTACTAGTTTTTCAAAATTCCTTCTAGTACTGGAAACTGAAGCAAGGGCCTTATACATGGTAGGGACACATTCAACTGCAAAGCTATATACTCCATTTTTTCTTTTTATTTTGATACAGAGTCTCACTAGTTTGGCCAATCTGGCCCTAATGTCAATCTATAACCCATTCAGGTCTTGATCTTTGATCCTCCTGCCTCAATATCCTGGGTAGCTGTGCAGCCCATCTTGACTATTCTGACAGTCAATTTATTTCCTAAAAATAACTAAAGGGAATATAGGTTGAGTGTCCCTGTTCTGAAAATCCTGAGACTGAAGCCTTAAGAGGAAAACTATACTCTTACCCTCATATGATGGGTCATAGGCAGAATGCAAATGCACTGTAAGCTATGTATATTAAGTATATATGAAATAAAAGTGAATTCTGTGTTACAATGGTTCCCACTCCCAAGACATGTCATTACCTATGTTTTATGAGTATTTCAAAATCTGTTTATGAGTATTTCAAAATCTAAACCTCTGGTTCTGAAAGGGTTAGACTACCTTTGTAACCTGTATGTCTTTTAAAGCCTATAGTTTTGAGTTTTAGGTTCAGGTTAAGCTAAAGCCTCTTAGTACCTTTCTAGAGAATGGAGAAATGTGACCCTATCTATGAGGACAGATAGAAAAAAAAAAAGCAAGCAAGCAATGACCTTCACTCAGCAAAAAGAACAACCAGACCCTTGCCTTCAAGACAGTGTTTCTTAGCAATGAACCCAGACTTTTTCTGAGTAGCTTTTGACCTCCAGCCAAAAGTCCGCAGCCCCTAATCTTCAAGGATGAGCTAACAACCCCCACCTTAAATTGCAGCTGCATCCACACTTGGCAGGACTTGAGCACCTAAGACTAACCAATTATCTTACTTTATAGCTTCCTCATCCAATCCTAAGTTGCCAAAACTGCAACTTCAAATTTCCGGCAATTTTTCTTTTAAAAACCTAAAGGCCTTTGTCTCCCGGTGCCACTCTTTGCTGACCGGCAGGGATGACCCCATTGCACCACGGTTAATAAACCACTTGCTTTTGCAACGAGTCGTGGTCTGGGGGAGTTTCTGGGAAGGGCGCGATCTTGAACTCCTGAGCTGTGAGACCCCAGGTCTTACAGTTCTAAGCATCTCTGATAAGGGATACCAAACTTGTTTATAAATTAGTATATATATAAACCATAATGTCTTGCATTAATCTAAATTACTAATAGAGTTCTTTTATTAAAGGAGATAAAAATGGAGAACCCAAGCTCAGAGCTTTTAACTTTTGTTTCACTTCATGTGTTGGTACCTGTACTGGCAAGCTTTTATGTCATCTTGGAAAAAGAGAACATGAGTTGAGCAAAGGTCATCACAGACTGGCCCTTGGGCAAGCCCATCATACTTTTTCATGATAGATAATTGACATAGGAGGGCCCAGTCCACTGTGGATGGTGCTACTCCTGGCATGCGGTCCTGGGTGTTATGAGAAAGCCAGCTGAGCAAGCCATGAGGGGCAAACCAGTAAGCAGCACTCCTCAGCAGTCTCTGTTTCAGTTCCTGTCTCTAGGCTCCTTCCCTGCTTCAGATCCTGCCTTTCAGCAATGAAATGTGACCGGAGTTCCCAAGTTGCTTATGGTCATGGTGTTGTATCACAGCAATAGAAACAGTAACTAGGACAGAATGGAACCAACCAATTTCTTATAGTAAATATAATAACACATACATACTAAACACAGGTGAGCAAAGTATTACTCTAGTTTCTACGTCTTCTGGATTTAAAGTAAATATTCTGAGAATAAGCCAGAAAGTCCACTATTATTATCTTCCTCTTATAAATTACATTCATGGCATAATCTTGCCACATCAGAAGAGAAGGCTGGCCTAGACAAAATTACTTATTTCATGAAAAGGAAGCTGAAGCAGATGAATTTTGTTGGCAAAAGATTTATTGGGTGACTTTGCTATCTACTTAAAAAAAAAAAAACAACAAAAAACAAAAAACAAAACAGAGCACAACCACACACTGTCAAATCAAACTGGGCAGACTCAAGGCCAGAGTGTGTTACCTCCTCCACAATTTGATGTGCTCCTGGTCTGAATAAGCTTTAAGGCACTCGGCTATGCGGTCTCCAATTTTAAGCAGGCAGTTCCTGGTGTGTTCCAGCTGTTCTTGCACATTGAGTCCCTTGTCGGGTTTGTCCAACTGTTTCAGTGCCTTTTTCACAGGCCTCATCCTCTCTTTACACTGGAACAGGCCAACAACAGAGCAATGTGAGCCACTGCAAGAAATCGTGTGATTACCATGTCCACACACTACAACCTGAGATAACACTTCCCACCCTCATGCTGCATGTCACTACAGGAGGAATGGGTAACACCAGTGGAGTGGGACAAGTGCAGATGCGAGAAACTCTGAGGTCTAAGTGCCATCACCATGTCTGGAATTATATGAAGACCTCTGATACCTGACTTAGCTTCTCTCAATGCTCTGCTTCCTCATCTGCAAGAGGGCCGTGGCCACAAAGAAGATCAAATGTAGAACAGTATTATAGGCTTAACCTGAAAACCATGATCATAAAGTTTCTTAATAATGAAAGGACAAAAACACTATTCTCTGTGGTAATTTCAGCTAGAAACTCATGGGCATTTTTCAGTGTTTAATTTCAATTCTTAAAATGGAACAAATAAAACACTAAAAATTGAAAAACAATTGACTGTGAGAATAAAAATGTATAAACCATTTCTACAGAAAAGGTAAATTACTATGTAGCTCAAGTTACCCTGAAACTTGCTTTGTAGCCCAGACTGGCCTTGAGTTTATGATCTTCCTTGCCTCTGCTTTCACACTGGCGGGCTTACAAGCATGTGCCACCAAACTCAGCTACATATGTGGCTAGTATGAGCAAGACCCTTGGTACAAACCCCAATAACACAAGGGAAAATGGTGCCACAGAAGCATCAGCTATTACTTCATTTGTAAACATCAGAGTAAGGAAGAACAGGAAAATTATTTTATTCATTTTTTCCATTCATTCATTCATTTATTGATATGTTTCCGGTACCTAAATGAACTATATATAATACATAATGCTCACAGAAGAGAAAAGAAATTAAGAAAACTGACATAACTGCAAAGAAAAACAAAGGCATATCAAAGTAGGTTTTAGAGACTACAGAGAAAGGTCATAAGACCTCATAGAACTGGTCAATAGTCTCCTCTCCTTTGTCATCCCAGGACAAAAACATTTCTTCTTTCAAAGAAGACAGCTTTGTCTTTAACCTGAAAGAGTTGTTGAAGTAGCCATGACTTGTGGAAGTTTGGAAAGAGAACAGAGAGTTTTGGAACAGATAGAGGATGGCAGCACTTTCCCATGCTCCCATGAGGAAATAACTGCATTTCCTGGTCCAGCTCTTAGCTCCACAGAATGGAAGCAGGTATGGTGCAGAGCTTCACTTCTAACATTAACCACAGCCTCCCCTTCACCAGTTGGCATGTCTCAAGCCACCACTCTAGCCACATGAGCCACCACCATGTTCTCAAATGCATCATGCATGCTCCTAACACTTTGGCATGTTTGTCCCTCCACTCTTCTCACACTACTTTTTACACTTCCTGCATAACCCACTTCAAACATTACTCACTAGGCCTTCCTAACTACATCAGATTCCCTTCTTACTGAACCTCCATAGTATCCATTCTCTCCTCTATACCCTATAATAGGAGCACCACGATTCAAGGAGTTCCCATCTGCCCAATTATTATTCAGTTTGGACACTGATACTACTAACAACAGACTAAAGAAGAACAGGAAATCTCCTCTTTGAGATGCAGTCTCTAAATATTCTGTTTCCCATCCAGCACATTTCTATTTCCCAAATGCCTCTGAGAACCACCCTCAACTTTGCAGGTTCCTGCACAGGTGTGGTCTTCCAGAGGACCCAAGTTCAGTTCCTAGTACCCATATGGTTCACAATGTCTGTGACTCATGCAGGCCCACACATACACTCAATAGCAAGAATACAAGATATCCTACTAAACTGGTTCAAAATAACAGTATGCAAACATAATAAACAGTAAGCTTCCAAAGCAACACAGGAATGTTCACAGCAACTGAGGCTCTGTGGCTGCACCTGTGAAGGGCAGAGTACAGCGAGCACTGTGAGGCACATCGGCACCCTCTATTTCAAGACTTACAATGCTGAAGGTTTCCTGGTCCAGATCATCATCTTCATCCTCCCCAATGGGAACAGGTTCGCTTCCTGCTGTAATGTGCACAGGACCCTGAGAGCGCTTTGATTTACTTGAAGACTTGGCATCACCACCTTTAACCTTTCAAAAGAGTTACAAAAAGTCATCATCATTTATATAATCTTGAAATCTGGACAAACTTCTTTTTCAGTTTGTTTTACTTTGTTTTATTGGGTGGTGGTGGTATTCTTGTGTGAATATGTGTGGGTTTGGATGAGTTTATGTGTACTATACATGTGCATGACCCTGCAGAGGCCACACGAGGGTGCCAGATCCCCAGGCATTGAGAGTCACAGACATTGCGAACCATCACGTGGGCACTAGGAACTGAGTCTGGGTCCTCTGGAAGAACAGTAAGCTCGTAACCACTGAGTACCTCTACAGCCCTACAATCCAAACTTATTACCGATGGTGCTTTGCTAGAGCAAGTAAATACGGTGGCCTCATTTTACACAAACCTACAGGACTAAAAGCCGAATTATAAGTACTATAGTTCTGTCTGTAAAGGTACTAAATCAAGTTTATCAGTGTAATTTACAAAAATGTCACAAAGAGACTAAGAATCTACATAGAACCCCAGAATAGCATAAAGAAACCTTTACTAACAGCTACCCTTTGATCCAGGAATCTGTATCAACTGAGTAACTATAAATGCCAGAAGAAGTCAAGAAGAATGGGTATGGAGACCACAATTACGTAGACTGAAAGGCTTCAGAGGAACACACACACACACACACACACACACACACAAACTGACCTTACTTAGGAAAAACAAAATGTTTAGAATCTATTGTTTATTATTATATGACATAGGTAAACTACAAGGTTTTTTTAAAGCATGAGGGGTGTCTGCAGAAATGCTCAACAGTTAAAAATGCTTGCTCTTATAGTGGCTTCTGGTGTAGTTCCCAGCACCTACATGGAGGCTCACAAAAGTCTGTAATTCAAGTTCCAGGGGATCTGACACCTCTGTAAACTCCTGCCTGTGTGTGGTTCACATACATATACTCAGACACAGACACATAAACATAAAATAAAAATAAATATTTTTAAAACAAATATTACAAAAACACAGATAGCATGGTGTCAAATCAAAATTCATATTAGTAGTTATATGAGGAATGGAAACAGGAAAGAGTAACCTGTTCAGGAGATGTCAGCAGTATCGGTAATGTCTTCATGAGACAGAAAACGCATTAGGCTAGGAAGAAAAAAGCCACCTGAAGTAACATGAAAAAATATAAACCTGCCAAGTTGTGACATATGCCTTTATCTCAACACAGAAAAATCAGAGGTGGGAGGAGCTCTACGAATTCTAGGCCAGCCAGGGTTATGCAGTGAAACTCTGCCTCAAAAAGAAAACAAACAAATATACAGGAATTTTAATTCAAAACATGACTGCTCTGTCAAGAGATCATATCCAAAGACCTCTTAGGTCTATGTGATCTGGCTGGAATACAAACACGCCTTTAATCCAGCGGACAGAGGCAAGTAGAAGTGTGACCTCAAGGCCAGCCTAGTATAGAACAAGTTTAAGGTAAACAAAAGCTTAGGTCCAGGTGTGGAGGTTCATGCCTTTAATCCCAAACTATGACATTTTTTGAGTTAGTGTGTAAAAGGAAGCACCTGTGTTTGAAAGCAATGTCTAATAGAACTGCAGAAAAAGTGGTGAACCAGAGAAATACTTGACAGACTAAGATACACCTGACATCACAAGAGAGAAGAAAGGGAAGCTACCTGAAGGGCAATGCAGAGAGAGAGAGAGAGAGAGAGAGGAGCCAATTTTACCAAGCGAGTTTTACAGAGAGGGTTGAATGAGAGAATAAGCTACACAAAGGTAAAGACAGAATGAGGCACAGATGGGGGCTAGTAACTGAACCTAGGTCCTCTGCAAGAACAGCAAATGCTCCTAACTACAGGATAGTTTCTAACATTAAAAACTGCAAGGTAATTTTAGTATGTGACTTAAATAGCTTCCACTACACTACAACCAAATAGAATCTGCCTTATCAATTAAAAATGACTTCAACAGCTGTTCCTTGGTGGTAAGATAGCTTGTAATATACTATTATGTAGAGAGAAGAGGTTACCCAATGGTCTGAGCTGACCAATATCCTTATGTTTATACTATATTCCAAGGGGAAATTTACAAAAGTCTCATCAACAAGTTAAGACGTCAAGGGCTGGAGAGGCGACTCATGGTTGTGAATACTGGCTGCTCTTCTTAAGGACCTGAGATCCAGTCCCAGAACTCTCATGGTAACTCACAAACATCTGTAACTCCAGTTCCAGAAGAACAAATGCCTTCTTTTTGCTTCTTTGGGCACCAGGTATACATATGGTACACAGACATTCATGCAAGCAAAACACCTATACATAAAAAACTTAATTAAAATTTTTAAGAAGTTGAGATGTCAATAGATGGCAGAATTATAGCTGTGACTTGCTTGAAGCGATGGTTAAGGGTTACAAACATCTCTGTTCACTCCTAACCAAGCAGGTAACTGAACTCTATCAACTCTATGGTTCGGAATGAACTTCATGAAACTCCCAACATGAAGGCTTTTGGTCAAACCCACTCCAATGGCTGTTGACGATATGTAGTATCTGGTTTGAATCCTAAAGCCTTCAAATAACCTCAACGGTGTGGAGATTGTATTCTTTTGACATTTATAATCTAAGAACCTGAACCTCATCTCATTCCAAATACCTCTGCCCAGATATGTAATGACAGATCTAACAAAGGTCTTCTACACTAGAAAAGCTCAAATACTGCCTAGTTTCCCTTCCCTGTAAGAAGGGTGCGGTACCCTTGCACAGCCCCAACCTCCCTTCCTGGATATACTCAAAGAAGTTATCCCAGGGATTGCACCTCATGTTATTTGAAATCTTAACAGAATTTCAAAGGCTCTTAAAGGTTGGATACCTTCTCTTTCTTCTCCTTGGACTTTTTTCTTTCTTTGTCTCCTTCCCTGTCCTTCCGAGAACTCACTGGTTTCTCTTTGTTCTCCTTGTTCTCTTTCTTCTTCTGCTTTTTTTTCGTTGGACTTTTTTCTAAGCCTTCATCCTGGGAAACAGAAAACAACAAAGGATTGTTTTCAGGCTTCAGCTTCCTAATTTGTTTCTAAAGGAAGCAGCACTGGCCCAATGGTTCATCACTGTGTCTAAACTTAAGTTGTTTCTAATCAGAGCCTAACGCATTCACTCACAGAACTCTCAATCCATTAGACTTGTACAGGCAGACACCATTACATCCTCTGATCCAATTTTCAAAGCAACTCTTTAAGACATGGGCCAGATGGAGTTTAGCTCAGCAGAAGAGCACTTGTCTAGTGTGCATAAGGCCCTGCGTTAGAACCAGAGAGCCACCACACCCCTAAAACAATTACATTATTGTTCCTACCCCACAAACAGAAAAAAACTGAAAACCAAAGAAACACTACAGCTGTCCACAGCCAGCTAGTAACTGAGGAGGATGTTAGTACCTGAATTCGTGAACATGTATTCAAATCTTTGTTAGTCCCTATAATCACTGGGGGCCCTCCTGGAGCCACCATCAAAGCATTACACTCAGAACAACAGAATAAAATCTTACGAAGTTGTCGCTCACTGAATTACACTGTACTTCTGCTTTCTTCAGAGTGGGTTACAAACTGGCAAGCCACTGGCTAAACCTAACATTGGCTAACCTCCAGAGGACCTGAATTACATTAGAATATAAATCTTAATTGCTTTATCATATAAGAGATATTGTAATATAACTATAGTGGAGGTTTGAATAAGAATGGCTCCCACAGGCTCGTATATTTGAATGCTCAGTCACCAGTACTGGAATTTCTGATAAAAATAGAAAGATCAGGAGATGTAGCCTTGTTGGCGGAGGTTTACCAATGGGGGTGCAAAAGTTTCAAAAGCCCATGCCAAACCCCCCTTTCTCTCTAGCTGTGGATCAGGATATAGCTCTCAGCTACTTCTCCACCACCATGGTTATGACCTGCTACCATGTTCTCTGTCAAGCAATCCCTCAAGTAAATGTTTTCTTTCCTGTGAGCTGCCATGTTCATAGTGTCTCTTCACAGCAATAGATCAGTGACTAAGAAACAACTATTTTTCTCTCACAGATTGGGTAAAGATAAACAATTACATTGGTATTTTACCTATTCTATATGTAAACAAATACATCACATGACTTCACCCAGACCCATACCTTCACTTCTCCCTCTTCAGATGGGTTGTCTGAGTGTCTAGGAGATGACAGCTCAAGCCCATGCTCATCCTTCAGCCTAGGCGCTTTGTTTTCCTTCTTTACTCGAGGCTTCCGTTTCTTTAGTTTGGCCTAGAAAATAAAAGTACAATAAAACTACAAATCAGCCCCACCCAACAGCATGCCCAAGACACATGATCTAACTTGTCTCTAGAACTTAATATATCACAGATTATATTCTCACTATACCATCTACAGAGTGATACTATGTACTTAAAATATCACTGTGTAAAAGGAACAAATGGCAGTACAGTGATTTTTTTTTCATTTAAGTCTTATTTATTACACACACACACAAATAACCCAGCTAAGGAGCACCTAAGCAACACACCCACACAAAGGCTGTAGCACAAACATAACCTAGATTTCATCTTCTCTGACTCCTCATCAGTAAAGAAGAGAAACTACCAAAGAATTCAATAGCAACTTGGTATTTTTCTGTGAGCAAGTGCAATAAAGTCCAGTTTCTGAAATTAAGTATGGAATCCAACTGACTACTCCTGTATTCCATTATCACAACATCCCAGTCAGATACCAAAATATGGGAACTATGTCCTCAACTGAGGACACAGAATAGGAGAGAGTAAGGGCAGGTCTGGACTACAGCCAGTCCAAAGAGATGAAGAATATTCTGGTGCAATACTTGAGTGAGATTTTAAGAAAGGTGCCAAGATACTGAGTTCAATTATTAAATGAACACTTTGTTCTTAGCAGCCAATCTGCCCATGAGAAGTTAGGATGCTGTGCAGTGCCCAGGAAGGACATCTCTTTTCCTCCTCAGCTCTGCAGGGTTACAGGCTCCCCTAGGGGAAAGCCAGCTGGCAGTGTACTCACTCACTCACCTCTTCCTCACTGGTCACGGTGCCCTTCTTCTCCAGACCCTTCCTCAGCAGCTTCAGCAAGTAGTCCACTCGGGTCTGCAACTGCTTCCCCTGAGGCTTTTTATCTGTCTCTACTGGTAGAATCTTCAATAGGAAAGGAAAACAAGCACCCGCCACCACCCACAGCCTGGTTAGTGAATCAGGATAAACAGAGACAACAAAGAACTCAGTACAGTCCTTTCCCTCCCAACCACCCAAAACACAGATTAAAGCCTCAGAACCTATTCTCATGTCCATGGCTCCCAGTCACTGAAAATCCCTCATGAGCCATTCTCATTTTACAAAATGGGATGGAGAAATCCAGCTCTCCCACTGGCTCCTACCTGTGCTGTTAACAGGGTAGAACAACTCAGGTAGGAGGGGCTTGTGGCTTCATCTGCTAGAGCATCCCAGCCGTCGTGAATTTCCTCCTTCCAGGAGCAGGGAATCCCTGGAGCTAGGTTAAAGCTTCGTTTTAGATTGAAAATGCTTCTTAGAGCATTGCCGGAGAGCACTGAGCTATGCCAGGACATGGTCTGTTGCATCTACTACAGCTGGGCCTCTCTGGCGAGACTGAATTTGGTCCCAGTGCCTTTAATAGGGTGCTGTCACCCTCCTAAACCCAGATGGGATGAGCAGTGTTTAATGTGCCAGGACAAAGCCCAGCTAGGACCAGCTGCCCTTGCTTACAACTATAAGCACGGCCTTGTTACATGTAAGAGATAGGGTGGGAGGCTCAGTTTTTGTGGGAGAAGCACTTGACTGTTCAATTTCATTACAACAATACCAAGGTGACAATCATTCTCTCTGAACAGAACTGAACAAAATGATAAACAATGGGCCAAAAAGTAAGGCCTAGAAATGGTTTCAGTCCCAGCAAACTGACCCTGGTATTTGCTGTAATGAGATTTGGCCTGTAATAAGTATCAGAATTTTAAGATTTCTCCTATACTTTCCCCTGGCTGTTGCCTTTCCTTTTATCATCATCTAAGAAACATGCCACAGTCCACTAAAAATGGTAACTTCCCAAGAATAAAGAAACCCCCCTTTTGAAAGCAGTTAAAGATAAATCACCAATACAAAAATGTTGCACAACAGATCTTCCAGAACTCTCCAGTACTGCAGCTACTCACTTTATCAGTTAGTTTTAGCTCTGGGTCTGTCTTAATTTGCTCCCAATTTCCATAGCCATGTTCATAGATTCCAAGCAACAGACGAGAATCATCTTCCACGCCCCATTCAACGTCGAAATGTGCCGCTTTGACCCGGCAGGTTAAGCAGTATCTACAGGGGTTCAAAAACGAGGGCCTGAGAAGAGGGGGCCTTTCCAGTATGTTTAAGAAGCATAATCCAACCACACACAGCTCTAACCTCATTCCAGGTCCAGCCAGCCATGTGGGTACACGGTAAAGACACTCACTTTTTTTTTTCCTCAGGGTCCACAGGAATAGATTTATGTAGCATCTCAAACTCTTCTTCGTGTTGGATAATGGACTTCACGTTAACCTGAACCCCAGAGATCTTGATTGTTGGGCCTCTCCTCTTGCCTGGTCCTTTTCCTAATGGTTACAAATTTTACATTCCTTAAGTGAAAAGGCTGTCTATCACCAAACTCTGACTTAATCTCTCTCCAGAGACTCCAGCATATTATTAGCTCATCAGAATTTATAAGAGAAATTGTCTTCAACTAATGTTTATAAAATAAATATAAGCAATATTTTAACATTTAGAGCTTTAAAATATATATATTTATACCCATAATCTTCCTGTTTCTACTTCTTAGTGTAAACTTAGTAAACAAGATTCTAAAGACCTATTAACGTTGACATTTTAGACACAGTAAAAATAAGTGCTTTACATGACTCAGCTGTCTTTAGTCACTACTTTCTGGAAAAGTATGAGCTCATGTTAACAGCTAACACGCTGAAGTACTAACGATTGGCCATCACAGGTGGCTTGAAAAGGCTACTCAACTATACTGGGAATCATCATTTTTTTATATTTATTTTTTTCTTTTTTTAATATTAGTTATAGTTTATTAACTTTGTATCCCAGCTGTATCCCACTCCCTCATTCCCTCCCAATTCCACCTTCCTTCCCTCATCTCCTCCCTGCCCCTTTCCAAGTCCACTGATAGGGGAGGACCTCCTCCCCTTTCATCTGACCCTGGTTTAGCAGGTATCTTCAGGATTGGCTAAAAAGTCTTCTTCTGTGGCTTAGCAGGGCTGTTCCTCCCTCTGGGGAGTGGGGGTGGGAGTCTAAGAGCCTGCCATTGAGTTCATGTCAGAAATAGTGGGAATCATAATTAATCTACATTAAAAATAAAATCACTCTAACCAGAGCCTAAGTTGGAAACTACAAAATAATCAAGACACTTTTTTTTTTGTAAGAACAAAGATGGTTCTCAGTAGAAAAATGAATAAAACAACACATAAACATCTATCTTAAAAGACACAATCCCATTTACTAAAAGAAAAATGAGATCCTTTCTCCCCTGTTAGGCTAGGAAAACTCCAAACATTAGCCAGGTGTCTGGTACAGGCCTTTAGTCCCAGCACTCAGCAGGCAGAAGCTAGTAGACCTCTGTGAGTTCCAGGACAGCCTGGTCTATATAGTGAGTTCTCGGATATCCTGATCTACATAGGGAGTTCCAAAACGTGGACTACCTAGAGACAACCTGTCTCACAAACAAACAAACAAAAACAAAAACAGTTAACAATACATTCTTTTTGTGAGGCTTTCCAATAGGCTCTACCAAACATCTTGTTGGTAGTACCAGACCCACACAGGAGAATCTGGTCATACCAAAGCAATGTAAAAGCCCATACATTTACCCAGGACTCTACAGTCCCAATTCTAGAAGTCTACCTTAAATATATTTTGGTAGAGATAGAACGTAGAATTATTTGGTAGAGCATATTTATTTATTTATTTATTGTAACTTCTTTGATGACAGCAAAAGATTGAGAACAACTCAAATACATAGAACTAAGGGGCAGAGAAGATGAGGTATAAAAGGAAGAGCACAGCTACATGGCACACTGTGCAGGACACATGAACTACATTCCCTTCTTTATATGGACAGAAATATACCATGGTTAGAGTTTCTGAAACAAGTAATAAAATAAATTCAAAATTAACAGAAACAGTGGCCTAAGAGGAAGGAAGCACACACAAATGGAAAAATGACGATGAAAGATCTATTAGAAAAAAAAAAAGATCTATATAATTTGTGTTCTATGGTTTTGACTTTGAATTATTTCCATGTAAACAGTTTACATCACTGAAAAAATAACAACACTAAATCAAGCGTGGTACTATTGCAATGACAGCACTGGAGAGGCTGAGTAAAAGGACTGCCAGAATTCTGATGCCTGCTTGAGCTACAGTCAACACCAGACAAACCAGGACTACAGAGCAAGAACCTTTCAAGAAAGGTAGGAAAGAAAAGCAGGCAGGCAGCTAGTTCAATCAAAATTTTAAAGGTGATCCCTAAAAATAAAAAAAAGAAAGTCTGAATTCAGTTATGACAATCACACACAGAAAAGAACAATTTCAAAAATGACATGTATTCTACAGACAAAAAGACAGGTGGAGAAATAAAGCTTTGCGTTTGGAATTCTTATCAAACAATAAGGTTAATATTGAAGGACAGGCATGGTGACACACACCTTTATTCTCAGTGATCAGGATGTAGAGGTACATGGATCCCTGAAAGTTCAAGGCCTCCAGGGCTACACAGAGAGATCCTGTCTCTGAACACACACACACACACTTAATATTGATATTTGGAAATGTATGTATACAATGTATACAAATATTGATATTTGGAAATGTATGTATACAACATATTTTAAGAGTAAAATCAATTATCTTAATCTTGTACAAGGAAAGATCTTCTGGAGGTATCTTCACCCCGGAACTCAAGCTGTACTACAGAGCAACAATAATAAAAATGGCATGGTACTGGCATAAAAATAATAATAATAATAATAATAATAATAATAATATATTCTTATGCCAGAAATGGAAATATCAGCCTGGCTTCAAAATATGCTACATACAGCAAACAGAAGTTCAGGGAAAGTAAATCAATGTCAAGAAGAAGCATTAAGCCATAAGAAGAAAAAGAACATGTATAAGAAATATAGGACATGGGGCTGTAATAGGGAGGAAATCTCCAAAATGGAAATGAGACGAAAACAGAACAACAACAAAAACAAAAAAGCAAGCAAACAAACAAAAAAACCCAGAACAATGCACCTATGCACGGTATACTGTCTTCGACTTGTGTTTAGGAAATGACAACAGCCACTAGTACAACAGGGCACTGAGTTTATAAGGATTGCACAAATGCTTTCTGACTCAACCTGAAACCTCTTTCAGGACAAATTCATGCTGCTATTATAAACCTGGTCAACAGCCCATGTCTGGGTTGGTAATAGGTCCTAGTGGAGACTCTACTACTGTGGTTTTGCTAGACAGTGTCAAACTGCCTTCCAAACTTTTACATTTTTACCCATACATTAGTGCTACTCAGCTTTGGCCAAAGAATCTTCTGGTTGAAGTGAGCAATGCTTAAAGAGGAGACTCATAACTGGTCAAAGTGCTGAGACTGAGTGAGTATTGAGTGTTCAGCCCTGAATAGGACTCACAGCTCAGGGAACACAGGAGAAGAGGCGGGTAAAAAGAACGTTAAGAGCTGGGGAACAGGGAAGAGTGTTATAACAACAGTCTTCTGAACTCAAATCAGCTGTGGTCACCTGCATGCTGTGGTTATCAGCAGTCAATCACAGTTATGAGAGGAGCTTCTAAGACACCCCCCCCATCCCAGGCCTCTGAAGGAGCTACTGGCAGTTAATGGTTCTTGGGAGAAGGGAAACTGTTCTCTTTAGTGGTACAGCCACTGCTGATGCTGATGCTCTTCTAAAGAAGCCTGACCTATGTTCACACAAACAACCTGATTAAGCTCATCCAGTTAGGTAGAAGGGGAGCTTATTCAGAAGTCAGCAGGAGTGGCTGGGGAAGGCAATATGGAGGAGTTAACAAGATAGTGTCCATTATATTCTCATAGAAACTTGTCAACATTTTAAAAATATGAAACAAATATCTGTTCTTTTAAATAATTACTTTTAAGTTCTCAGCTCATACTGTGCTTGAAATGCCAGGTCAGATCTCTTGTACTATGTAAAACCAGGTACGGTGGTACACTCCTGAAATCCCACCACTAAGTTAGAGGAAAGGTCAGCCTTGTCTACATAGTGAGTTCATGAGCAGCCTGGACTACATGAGATACTACCTCAAAAATAAAGTAAACTTATTTCTAGAAGTCTTTGAATGTTATAAAAGCACTTATCAAGTCACTATCATATTCAAACTATCACATTTATTTTACAAAAGGGAAAAGTAACTAAAATGGTTTCACTATATCTGAAATGTTTTTAAATTTTGATAATTTCTAAAATAGCCTTAAAAGCAAGACTCAGAGTAAATAAATATTTGTTTCTTTACTTAATAAGAACAGCTTACACTAGAAGCCAGACTCTTGACAACCACTGCAATGTAAAGAATTATTAATCATCAAGGGCATGTAATTTGCCCTAGGGTATTATAACTAAAAAAAGGCAGAATGGGACTTCAGGCAACTAGCTGACTCCTAACCCTGAACTCCCCACTGGTGAGCTGCCAAATGGTGGTTCTACAGAGCAGAGCCAAGAGTAAGAAAAGAATTGGGTAAGTGACCCAGACAGACAAGGCCTAGGGAACCCATGACAACACCAGCATTTCTGAGGGCGACAACCACTCTATCTGTTCTTCCAAAGACTAGCATACTAGTTAATGTAAGCCAGGATGCATGCTAGAGTCATCCGGGAAGAGCATCAAGTGAGTGGTTACCTCTATCAGACTGACCTATCTCAGAGAATTTTCTTTTTTCTTTTTCTTTTGTATTGAGACAGAGTTTCTCTGTGTAGCCTTGGCTGTCCTAGAACTTGCTCTGCAGACAAGGTGGCCTCAAACTCAGAGTTTCGACTGCCTCTGCCTCCTGAGTGCTGGGACATTTTCCTGATTAATGATTGAGGACCCAGTACACTTAGGATGGTGGCAGCCCAGGGACTGTGTTCCTGGGTTATGTAAGAAGGGAAGCTGAGGAATGTTGAAGGTTGTGTATTCAGATGCTGATTTCTGTTTCCAAAGATCAGGTTGCAATCCACAGGCATTGTCATGATTATTGAAGAATCTCCTGTATCAAAGTTGTGTAAAGAATACTCCCCAATTACCTCTGATTGGTTAATAAATGGCTGAACAGCCAATGGCTGGGCAAATAGGAAAGTCCAGCTCTCAGCTTTCCTATTTCCCAGGAGGAGCTGAGAGAAAGAGAGATGAAGGAGAAGGGAGAGAAAGGAGGAGGCTGCCATTAGTAAGGTTGCCATGAGGATGTCGCCAAGAGGACAAAGACAATACAGAAACAGCCAAGGCAAGACTAAGAAGGCAAGTATGATGGGGCATGTGGCTGGGAAGTAGCCAGGCTAGTACAGATAGGTTAGATCAGTATCTTGCCCAGCTGTAGTGCCTTAAAGCTTATTAATAAATCTAATAGGTCACTGTGTCAATTATTTGGGAGTTAGAATGGGTAACGGGAAAAAAATGTAGCATTAATTTTGCAGAGGAAGCCATGGAAAGCAAGCCAGTAAACAGTGTTTCCGTATCCATGGCTCCTGCCTCTGCTCCTGCTTGAGTTGCTTCCCTAATTTCCCTTGATAATGAACTCTAACTTATAAAATACAGTAAATCCATTCCTCCCCAATATAGTTTTGGTCAGTGTTTCATCATGCAACAGAGAAGCAAAGTAGGAGAAAAACTGGTGCCAGCCAGCATGTGGGCTGTTACTGTGAAGAGCCAGACCATGCTAGTGTTTAGAGGAATATGAACACTTTCAAACTGCTGAACACCATATGCAGAAATTTGCTACTCTATTATGAGCCCAAAAGACATAGTGTTGCAAGCAATGTGGACTATGGAGGCCCAACTCAAAAGGTTTCAGAGGGGAAAACAATATTAGAAGCTGGACTACAGGCCATTTGTGGGATATTTTGTCAAGAATCTGGCTGTCCTCTGCTCTAAGAATTTCCCTAAGGGTAAATTTAAAGTAAAGAGCTGGAGGAGTAGCACAGGCCTTCCTAGTACTGGGCAGAGGCAGGGAGGTGAGAGACCAAAAGCTTAAAAATCAGCCGTTATTAAAGTTTATTAAAAATCAGCCGTTATTAAAGTTTAAGGCCTAAACTAGCTGGGTGAGGTCCAGTAATGCCCTGAGGGGAACAACCTGCCATACTGCATTCTTTCACCACCCACGAGAGATACAGTTGCTAAGAAACTGGCCCATCCCCCTAAGGAGGGACATCAGATCATTAATGGTTTGGGAACCTTCCTATAGACAATCATTTCAAAATGTAGCATTTTGACCAATAGATGCTTGCCAGGCAAGAATCACCCCTGCCTTGGGCATGCTGGGAGGGACCAGAATCTTTAAATCACCCAACTAACCTGAGCACAGGGTTCTCGGCTCTCACAGCTTCGGTGGTGGGGGTGTGAGCCCGAGCTGCAGCTTGTAATTTGTAATAAAAAGATCCTCATGTGGTTTGCAACAGACTGCTCCTGGTGGTGGTCTTTTGGGGTATCGTGATTCGGCACAACAGAGGCAGATATGTTCGGGTTTGAGGCCAGTCTGTTCTATACATCAAGTAATAAACTAATTTCTTTGCTGGAAAAATTTTCAAGCCTAAATAATGTTGAGGCTGAGGTATAATATTGACAACATTTATTCAGGTCTATGATGAAAAAGAGGAAGTAAGCAGAAAAATATGTACTATTTGGAGAGAAAAAGAGAGTCAGGAATCTTAGGTTTACAGCCAAGGCAAGTGTTAAAACAAAGGCTGTTAATTGTTAGGGGTAAGTGCCACTAAGGACAGGCCTACTCTGCGTTGGACCAACATGTGCCTCAGAGCAAGAGCCCACCCAGCTAAGCTTCCAATTTGAGAAAAAAAAAAAAGCCTAAGGAGTTTTTGCTCCTAGAAAGCAAGTGAAACCAAAGCTGCTACTAACATGGTTTGGGCACAGGAGGGTCCATTCTAAGCAAACTTAGCAGTGTCCTCCATGTGATACTAGCTTAGAGACATGAAGGATGTAAGAGTGAAGGGATTAATGATTCCTCCTCCATGATTTCAGATAGCCACTGAAACCAGACAGGCATGTGGCACAGGGATCTTTTCTAGGCTGTGAGAAGCCACTATGTAGCTGAGAACATGAATCCTAAATTGTAACAGAGACTCCAACATGTTGGGGAAATGCTCTGCCATGAAATATCTGCCTAAGAAAGTGCCCAGGGAAGAACCAGCCCCAAAGAGATATGTATATGACAGACAGCAAAGAGCCACTGATGTGGGATGTGGAAGTTAGAAGATTTGGTGTTTGCCCGGGTGGGTTTCCTATAGCCCCATTCCTCTCTTTTGGAATGGTAATATGCATTCTGTTCTGTGCCAAGCAGATGAAGCCCTGAGTGAGTGAAGTCCTGAGGAAATGTGTGTGGTTGACCTGGTCGCAGCCATGGGCAAAGACTACAATGCCTCAGCCTCATGGGAGTGGCTAACCTTCCCCAGGTGAGGCTAAGAGCTATGGCAAAGTCTTCCTATGGGTCTGAGTATGGATATTAATAGTGTGTACAGAAAACATCCACCACAACTTTTCCCCCTGGATATTGATGGCCTGAATTCTTCTCCCCTATCTCCTTGATCCAGCTGTATATTCCATCCATAAACCATGCCTTCTTGTCCAACTGATCCCAGCTTTTCTGTTCCTATGTGTCCTGAGGCCATACAAGAATATGGCACTGTTCCTTCATATGTTAGAAGTATGTAACTTGCTTTTTTATTTTATGGGGAATTATAGTTAACAAATTAACTTGAGTCTTAAAAGGGAAGACTTTGGATATTTAAACAATGTTGAGATTGTCACAGACTACAGGGACTTTTGACATTGGACTAAAGCATTTTGCATTATAACATGGCAGCAAGTCTGTAAGGGCCAGAGAATACAATGTGGTGGTTTGAATGAGAAATGTTTCTGCCGAATAGGACATCTGAACTCTTGGTTTCCAGTTGGTGGTGCTGTTTGGGGAGGTTTAGCTGGTGTAGCCTTGCTGGTAGAAGTATGTCACTGAGTGTGGGCTTTGAAATTATGTGGTCATGCCCTACTTCCGGTTTGCTCTCTCTTCAGGCTTGAGGATGTAAGCTCCCGGCTTCCTGATTCTGCCAACATGCTTAGTTTGCTGCCATGCTTAACTACTACAAACCTTAAGCCAAATAAATTAAACCATAAGCCAAAATAAATTCCTTCAGAAATTGGTTTCAGTCATGGTGCTTTATCACAGCAATAGAAAAGGAATTAATCCATCAGGCAAAAACCGTTTTCTGGTTGGTAAGAGGAAATAAATTATATGTCCAACCCAATTACAATAAATTATACTACCATGAAAATCTTAATATAACCAAATGTTTATATTATTTATCCAGTATTTATATTTCAGCTAATTCTCTATATGTCTTACAAGTGCCATAACATAAAAATATACATGTCATAGTGTTTAGTTCATAATAACCCTTCAGAGTCAAAATATGGAGGTATCAATTATACCCCCTCAGGTCTTTTTATCATTTAGCCAAGTTTAATCTTTTCACAGCACCATCAAAGAAATCTTGCATCACATACATTTGTTCATCACATACATTTGTAAAGCCACTTCACTTCAGAGTAGATAGATATGAGCACCAGATAGGGGAGACTCCCTGAATAAGACTTGCTGACACTTACCTTCACTGGCATTTTCTTTCAGTTGTTCTTCATATTCCTGCATTGCTGACACACAACTATTATGAATCAGCTCCCCCAGCCGTTTCAAGTCTGCCACAGACTTATCCACTAGCTCAGCATCACGTGCTATGCACTCTAGCCTGAAAAAAAAAAAAAAGACCGAGACACTGTTCCCACTTTTCTGAACATGGCATGGATGCTGCTAGGTGTCATAAGTGCTGGCTCTTGAAAGATGCTTGCTGTATGGGTCAGTCCCAGACCAATAAGAACCTTTGACAATAACTAAAGCACAACCATTTCCCATCAAAAATTGCCTTGGGATAGCTCACAAAATTAAGTGACCCTAAACACCAGAGGAAAAAAGATCTGAGATTAGCTTAGTCTACAAGTGAGTTATCTGCAACTGTTAGCATGTGAGGTTCCTAAAGATTGCACACACGAATTTGCCTCTTTATGTTCATTTTCTTTTCTCCTGTTTTATCCACTGCAATGCTCCTAGAAGCATAGGGTAATTACTTCTACATCATACCAAGTACATAAATCCACTGAATAAAAGGTTGTCTAAAGGACCACAGACCTACTTTTCCAGTGGCTTTTATACTAACTTCTTCAAAGATGAGAATTTTGCAACTAGATGTCCAACCAGTCCCAGAGAGATGACTGTGGTGGACTACTTCCTCTCCCAATGGAAACGGCAAAACCAAAGCATACACTTGGAATTTCCACTAGCCCCAGAAGTTTCTAAGAGACAGGGATCTGACATGTCCTTTAAATCAGTACTCTTCTTTGAAGGATACATTGATGATTGATTGCATATAAAGCAAGATACTAAACCATCTGAAATATCCAGATACTTCTGTTAGAAAGCCAAACTCTAAATGTGTACTTTGAACAGCATCAACTCACACTTTCTGAAGTTAGTCCTGCAAGGTAACACAAGCTCACTATATTATCTTCACGACATCCTATTACTAGATCATCAAATCACAAAGAACCCTTTCTTCTCCTACATTCCTAAAGCAAAGAACAACTAACTACCAGCATTTTCAAACGGAGCCCTGTGACTCTTTACCATGCAATCTGCATGCACGGGCCTCATCTCCCTCCTCAATCAGACAAAACTCCTGAATGATCAGTCTATAGCCACCACCTGTGCCACCTTTCCAAAACAGGACATTCACCCATTACATTAATACTGTAACAGTGTCTCCCTTGGGTGGAAAGATAAATAAAAAGAGGATAGGATCTATTCTTGGTCTTACCTTTCAAGAGGGAGACCAAACTTCTTATAAGCCTTGATGAACCTAAGAATATGAGCAACAAAATTAATTAAAAACCACAAGCATTAACTGTAAAAATTCTATAATATTTTATCATGAAGTATGAGCCACACAAATTGTCAAGAGCTGGGTACAATCCCTGCATCTAATAAGTGAATACTGAGTGTTTCTGAATGGGTCACCCTAACAAGTGCTCAAACTCTATTCAAGGAAGATACCAAGGTTATTCTCAGTGACAGATCAGGACCTAAGAACTGTGACTAGAATGAATACGGGTACAACAGCTCAACTATGATAAAACTCATTACTCAGTGGCCATTTCAGCTGAGTTTACAGCTGAGTTTTCAGCTGAAATAACAGTATTTTTTCATTATTTATGGTTAATGATACAACTATAAGATTTCTGTGGCTGTCAAATATTTTTTTAATTAATCAGAACTATATATATATATGTATTCATAATACATATGTACACACACATATAATTTAAAACTTCTACAAAACTATTTAGAAAACTATTGACTCTTGCCCATCCCTGTCTCCAGCCAAACCTCCAATCTATTTTTCCAGCCTCCACCTTCAATCACACTGATCACTACCCATCATCCCATCACTATTTCACCAACACTTTCAATAAAAAGCAAGATATCACAACACATCACTTGCATCGCTGTAATATGCCATGTTACTATGATAAACTAGTTATGCAACAGTGTAAGGAAAGAGACTAAGAAACAAGGAAATAAGATGTGACAACAGGACTAAATATGAAAATAGCTAAACAAAAGTACAAAACAAAGGATTTGCATACAAAACTTAGTAAAGTATTAAATATGAAAGTGAATATAAGGATTATCCCTTAACCCTACATTTCTCCTTAATATAAAATGAAGTATTTTATGTCTGAAGTAGTTCAGACTTTAAGACTTAAAGACAATAAGGACCAGGCATGTGTCACATTCCTTTAATCCTAGCACTCACTCAGGGAGGCTGAGGCAGTCAGATCTATGAGTTTGAGACCAGCCTGGTCTATAAAGCGAGTCCAGGACACCCGAGGCTACACAAAGAAACCCTGACTCAAAAATAAATAATTAAAATAAGGAGTACATAGAGCTACCTGCGCCAGGCCCTGGGTTTAATCCAGCACTCAAAACAGTGATAATAATCTTCAGTGACACAAAAATAACAGAACTATCAACAAAACCTGCCAAAATCAACTCTAAAGAAAACCTAGAACTTGTGCAAAAGCCTACAGCCCATCTGAAGCATATGTTTAAGTGAACACCTGAGTCTCAGAAAGAGCACAGGGCTTTCTGTCACTACTTGCTTTATTTCCAACCCCTTCTCCCTACAGCCAGAATAAACTTGAGAAATAAATGCTAACTGTGCCACCTGTGCATACAGCTGCGAGTGAAGCCGATCTGAACCAGAGCAGAAGGACTATCTCCAGAAAAGAAGGTATATTGACATGAAGTAACATTGTCAGGTTTGTCTTTTTTTCTTTATTATGGTCATTATTATTATGTACACAGGTGTTTTGACTGCATGTATGTCTGTGAACCTTGTATATATACCTGTTGTACAAAGAGGCCAGAAGAGGGAATCAGATGCGCTGGAACTGGAGTTAGAGACAGCAGTAAGCTGATAGGTAGGTGCTGGGAATTGAACGAGGACAAAGGCTGTCAAGAAAACTGTACTTTAAATAGCCTGGAACATGGACTTATAAGATATCAATCTGCTACTGTGAGTATGCACATGTTATAACTAAAGAATTAAAGAGTCACCAAACAGAGATGATCAGTAGAAATATAAATTAGAGAACTGGAGAGGTGGAGAGGGGAGACAGTTCAATAGTAGGGCACTTCCTCAGCATGCAAACAACCTTGGGTTTGATCCTAGGAGTGTGAAGGAAAAGGAACAGATTTTAAAGGAAAAGGAAAAAAAAATTTTAAAACGAGACAAATGGGAATTCTGAAGTTGAAAAGTATAAAAATTGAAACGGGGGAGGGATCATTAGAGGATCAATAGGAGAAAACTTAAACAGAAGAGAAAAAGAATGAAAAATTGTTAAACAAAAAAGAAACTATGATACTACCAGAAATAGAAAAAAAAAATGCAGAATTCATCATTAGCTTACACACCCCAACAGAAAACACTAAGTGAGAACCCTTCAGGCAGGTATCAAGGGCATTATACAGTACTTCAAATCCACATGAAGAAATAAGTACCACAAGATCACCGCGTTAGCAACTATAAAAACAGTATCAAGGAATTTTTGGTTGAACTCTTCCATCAACCTTCATGAGCAATCCAATGAAGCAGGTTTATAAAACTGTGTAGATGGCCTTCCAATGTATAAAAATTTGTGTGACAAGAGCATAGAAGAAAGAGGAAGGAGTAACTGCAGCCAGATTTTCATAAACCACTGACATTAAGTTGTTATGCATCCAGATATTACTTCAAATTTCCATGGAAACCACCAAAAAGATAACTACAAGAGCAATGGAAAAAGGCAGTTAGAATGATACACTGAACCCTGCCTACTGACCACACAAGGCACCGCTGGAGAAATAAAGGAGTAAAGACAGCCCAGGACACAGAGAAACAATCACTGCACTGCACATGATGAATTAAGACAAAGCAAAAGGTTGTCAGAGGAGATTTTGTAAAGCTAATAATCTAACTGCAGGCTGCCTACGAGAGTCAGATTTTAAAATGCAGACCAAAATAAAAAGATGAACAATAACACCATCTTTTCCATTCCAAATGTCCAAAAAGTGAGCTCAATGTCTAAAACGGATTTAAGTAAGAAAAGGCAAGCCAACAAAAGAAGTCTCGTGGGCTCCTAGAGCAGGAATCCAAGCAAACCACCATGGATGCATTAGTACCTGGCCTCAAAGGGATGGGTATAGCAAGGGCAGCACAGCTAGTAAAGCTACTTCTACATATACTATACACACAGATGTGTGCTGTATACATCAGCCTCCCCTTGGAAAACTTCCTCCTGAAAACAGTGAGGACATAAAAAGATGGAAAAGAGGCTATGATACAGGCACTCAGATGTTAGGGACTTCAAAGTGACCCTCACTTGCACTGGAGCTCAAGGCCAGGGGAGTTACATGAGACCTACCTCAACCCCATAACCCAGGCCAACTAAAAACTAAACTCCAGATTAAGGGTAGGAAGGACTACATATGGGAAACTGCAGGATCTCGTGGGCAGATCTCAGATCCTCTTCTGCCTCCTTGCACAGTTACTTTCTACCGTGTCACACGTGTCAGGGTCACTGGCCAAGGCATACTACCAGACAAGCTCCAGCAAAGCAGAAACTCCACCAACCTCCGGATCTCAGCATCAGTAAAGCCCTCCACGAGGTCTTTGCGCACACTTCGGGGGCGCCCTCTGCGCTTTGGCTTTTTATCATCATCAGAGTCATCCGTTTCACTCTCGGAAGCAGAAGATCTCTGGGCTTGCCTCTTAGACTCAGTGTCAGAATCACTGTCATTTGTCTGAGCCTGAAAAAGAGTAAGGCAAAGCCTCACTTTAGCAGGTGTCAGGTCCAGGAACAAATAAGACCAGCCCATCTTATTTGTTAGCATTCAGACTTCCCAACATATCTGACAAGTTAATTTTCCCTTAAACAAATGTCAGGTAATAGGGAAGAAAAACTGTCATACTTTTAGTGACTCTGCAATGATTAAGTGTACTGAGTTTAAAATATTTGGTTAATTTTTATACAATAAAATACATGATAACCAGCATAAAATAGTAACTCCTCAAAAATTAATTACTTTTCTTGGTCTTTTTTTTTTTCTCCTTTGTGAAATGAAGATAAAAGAATGATAGTCCCTTTGAGACAGGGTTTGTACAAGTAATAAATTGCAACAGGAAATGCAAATGCATTCAGAACTATGTATGGCATGTAGTAACAGCTTAACAAGTGGTGAAGTTGATTTACTATGACAGCAGACAAGCCTAATAGCTTCAAACAAATAGTTAATAAATTTATTTTTCTTAGTTCAATAATACTGGGGGAAAAGTCTATCAAATGGTGCTTGTGAAAGGCTGAGCAAGCTGTACAGCCTGTGGAAGTCCTATGTTAATCATGTAATCTTGTACTAATTAGACCCAGTACTGTGAGCACATAAGGACAAAAAAAGATGTGGCACTCTGGACGTTGAGGACAAAGACAATGAGAACCAAACTGTCAGGACTGTTAGCAGTTTTAACCTCAAAGTCAAAACTACAAACTTCTGTAAACTCTGAAGTCATCTAGTCATTTCTCAAAATGCCATCAGACCACGGAAAAGCCCCAAGGGTATGTTTATGAGCCCTGCACGTGTTCCCCTCCATCTGCCCCGCACGCCTGTGTCAGGGCCTCTGTGCAAGGCCTCTATCTTAACTATTCAATCTACACTTGCAGCCGCACAGGGCCCAAGGCATACTTTCCTCTCACTTCACCTTTTTAGTGGAACTACGAATTCGAGGCAGCATGTAAATCTCTTCTAACTCCTTCTGCCGTTCTTCCTCCTCCACTTTTTTCCTTTGCTCTTCTGGAATAATTTCATCCCAGTCCTTGTGAGGACGCTCTTCTAGTTCCTCTTCATCTTCCATCGTTGCAAAGTTGGCAACCTGAAAAGGAAAGAACAACCCCCATCTGACATTTCTCCACTTCTAAACATCTGCTAGGCATGGATTTAGTAAGGGTATGTAGACTACATGTGCTTAAATGTCCATTTTAATCTTAGGCAGAAACAAAAACAAACCTACAAAACATACCATTTATTCCCTACCAAATATCTGCAGGTCAAATTGTAGGTATGCATCCCAAGAAATATAACTATCTAAGCCTACCAGTGAAGGGCTACAGCCAAACAGCAGCCAGCTCTGAACAGCCCTGGCCTGCCTGGGCAGAGCTCCATTCCCAGTTTCATGTTGTTACACTCCTTCTTTCCTGGTCTAAGAGTCTGATAAAGCACAAAAACGCCTTTACACTTTTCATCCTCAAAGCCATGTGGAGCTAACATGACTTTAATCAAATCAAAACTTTATGATGTGTAGCAAAAATTAACTCTTTAACTTCTAGCAAGAATATTTTGACCTTTACAACCAGATATTTTAAACATCAAGAAGGAGAGCAAGAGATATAACTTCTGAGATTGTAAAGCGCAAACCATTTCACCATCTTGTCAATTATTTTTGTACAAACTAATTGTACTGCTTAAACTTAGTTTAGGTGTGGGTTTTTTTGTTAATTTATTTATTTTGTCTGTGCAGGTGTTCACATACACACCACTGCAAAATGTTGTAACATTCGGCTCTCTGCCTCTACAATGTGCATTCCAGAAACTGCACTTATGTTGGCAGCAAGCACCTCCATCCCATGAGCTATCCCATAGACCTGTAGGTTTGATATTTTAGAGAGCTCAGATAAAAATGATAAAACAAACATAAACCTGAATGCATGTTGGTAGATCATGCGGCTAGAAATAAGCTTTTCCAAAGGCAATAGTGATGGGTCCAATAATCTGCCTGGAAAATGATGACAGCTGCACTTGGGTGTGATGTGAGAGACTGACAGCTTCACTGGGCAGTGGTAGAGCACACCTTTAATCCCAGAACTCGAGATTGACAATAATAATATAACGTGAATAATGCAACAATACTTCAAACATAGCAAAGAATAGCACAAATGCTATTATTACTGAATAAAATGGTAATCTTACATTAAAAACAATCGCTGAGCCAGGCAGTGGTGACGCACACCTTTAATTCCAACACTCAGGAAGGCGGAGGCAGGTGAATCTCTGTGAGCTCGAGGGTAACCTGGTCTACAAAGCGAGTCCAGGAGAGCCAGAGCCAAGGCTACACAGAGAAAGCCTGTCTCAAAAAACAAACAAACAAACCAACCATATATATATATAGGACCAAAAAAAAAAAACCAACAACTTTGGAAGGGAACATCAACCAGTAATGTACTGACTATGTTTCAATAACTTAGAGCATGCGGAATATTTTCTATCTAAATAACCATGTAAGAGTCTAATCAAAACATCATAAAGTCATGTTTTAACTATGAAGAGAGCCACAGAGGTGGAATCAGGTTTAATGTTTGGGCCCCTCAAAATCTATGTATTGTAGGATTAGAGCTACAGCTCAGTGGTAAAGTGCTTGCATAGTATGTATGAGATCCTGGGTTCAGACTCCTGTACAACTACCAACATAAAGGGATAAGTGCTGAAATCATGCCAGTACCTGGCAATACTAGGAAGGAGTCCTTGGAAGGTGATTAGCTCATGATAATATGTTCCTGGCAGGATTTGTTGTCACCTTACAAAATGGATTATAGATACAACATAAACTCTAGACAGCTCTCTGGCCTCCCCATGCCTTGGGAGAATAGAACAAGTGGGCAGCAGTAGGTAACTCAGATGACAGTCCTCAAAAAAACCTCACCATGTCAGGACCATGATCTCAGAAGGCTGCAGGAATATGAGAAATCAATTTCCATTGCTTGGATAAACCAGTCTATGACTTTGTTATAAGACAACAGGTTTAAGACAAGCCACAGTGATTTACCCTTTCCACACTGTCCTCTGTATCCCAGATTGAATTCTGGGAATTCTATTCCAAGAGTTCTCTCTTTCCCCAGCTGCTTCCTTATTCTTTCATTAAGACAATTTCCACTTTGCCAACCATGGAGCACACACAACAGAGCACTGCAAACAGGCAAAATCTACCAGTTCCTCATCAACACTAAGTGGCCTACTATCCCCAATATCACAGCAACCTTTAACTTTCTCTTGCTTCTTTAACCTGCAGGGAATCAGCCATACCCTCATTTGCATTTTGGAAACATCTGCTATTTTGATTTCTCTGTGCCCTCCAGATCAATCTCCCACTCTAGGATTGCCAAGTGATCCAATTTCTCCAACATCAAGTATTGCTGGAGAAAATCATATGATCCTGTTGAGTGGTTCCAGAGGAAAAACACCAACTAGATTTAAATGACTCCCTATCAATTCGTCCCCACAAGCACAGTCTAACCTACAGCTGCCTCTTATCAGAACTCAAGTCACAAACTGAATTCTCAAACTTTTTCTCCTTGTCACTGAGATGATTTATTTCTTTATCCTCCCAACCAAATTCTCAAGCTATGCTTTAGATTACATTGCTTCCTGCTCCTCTGGGGCAATGAGACATCAGATATTCTTCCTTGTTTCTTTGGACACGTCAGGATCTCCCTATCCTCAAGTTCTTCCAGCAATCTAGAGACACAGTAACATCTTTCAAAACCCTTACTTTATTTGGTCCTTCTGTCTGTTATACATATTTACCTTCGCTACACCTTCTAATAACTACCTGTCCTCAATGGTGCCACCTCCTCTTCTCCTGGTGCCCACTTTCTATGTTTAGCCATGATCCCATTATTTCTGTTTTATCAGACAACACTGACAATTCCTTTTATCTCCCTTTCGGGAGAAAGGAGACACAGGGGAAGGAACAGGAGAAAAGGGAAAGAGAATGAAGAAGAAAAAGCAAAAGAGAAAACAAAACAAAACAAAAAAACAGTATTAAAAGAATCTCCCTCCAAAAAGAAACTTAAGCCAAGTAGCAGTGGCACACGCCTTTAATATCAGCACTTGGGAGATCTCTGAGAGTTCAAGCCCAGCCTGGTCTACACAACGAGTTCGAGAACAGCCAAGGATATACAGAAAACTCCTGGGTGGGGGTGAGGAGGTCCTCACAAATGTCACCTACAATTCCCATGCTTTGACTTCTCGTTGGTACCCAGTGCTATGAATATCTCCCATATCCCTCCATACTTCTGGTGTTTTGCTTATCCCGTTGGCAACATACTCTCAGTGTTCTTCATCAAATTCTGTTCTTCTGCACCTGACTCAAGGAAGGATGGTTTACCTCAGTGTTTACCCTCATGGTGATACTGAAGTCTACATTCCTAGCATCCTCACTCAGAGTAACATTGCACATGAGTTAATTCAGGTAAAGGGACAAAATACCAAGCCTAGTACAAAAGAAAGTGCTCAGGACAAAAGGAGTTACTACTTAATACAAGTGTTGAGTACTATCCCAAGAACTTCCTACCTTAAACTGTGAGAGAAGCTCATCTGTGGCACTAGTTGACACTTCATTCTCTCTGGTTTCAGCTAAGCGCAAAATCTCATCTATATCCATTTCCTGAAGGAACAAAAGTGACAAAGGCTTAGTGAAAAAGCAACAGTCTCAGCATTTACTAAAAGCATTAGGTGCATATCAGACATCTTTCCTATGGCACTCTATTTACTCTGACAGCCTCAGCCTCTGTCTTTCACACCCAACACTTCCCATTACTATTTATTCAAACAATGCTGCAAAATTCAGGGAATTCTAAGAGAGTAAACTTTGGAGAAATACAGAATCCATCAGTGTCTTATCCAATCCTCTTTAGTGTAGTAAGAGCTTTGACCTTGGCAAGAAAATAAGTAATAATAATAATGATAATTACTTCTTTATAAAAAAATCTCTAACAAAGAATCTACTTTAGGTAAATCTAATTTAGGTACTTACAAATATCCTTAAAAAATTTTTTTTCTACTATTGTACCTCTACTGTAAAAGTGGTGGGTTATACAAGTACATTCTTTTTTAAGTATATCATATACTTAGAAAATATTCATTCTTGAGTTCCCGCTTTTGAACCAGCTGGCTTACCTTTCTCTCTTCCAAAATACACTTCCTTTGACTTTCAAGTCATAAATGAGACATCTGACATACATCATATATATGTACGGCCATATATATTTACACAAGCAAGCACAGATACAAATACATAAAATCAAAGTTCCACATGGAGGCGGAAACATGTGATACTTGTTTTTCTGAATCTGGCTCATGCTCATGATGAGTTCCAGATCCACCAATTTTCCTACAAATGACATAATTTCAAATGTGTAGACATGACAGAGTTTCGTTACCTATGCAACTATCAATGGACACCCAGACTGATTATGTAACTTGGAACTATTAGTGCTACAGTAAGCATGGACATGCAGGCATCCCTATGACACCTTACTTATGGTTCCTTTGAGTATAGTTCCAGGAGTGGTACAGCTGGATCATATGAAAGTTCTGTTTTTCATTTTGAGACCCTTCATGCTGATTCCCATAGTAGCTACAAAAGTAAATCCCCACGCTCCAAACTGATTACCTGAGGCTCTGATTCCTCGCCTTCAATTTCTTTGAAGAGATCCTCAGCTCCAAATTTCAAGATAGCGGTCAGCTCTTCTTTATTAAAGGGATTTGAGCTGTAGGATTAAAATATAGAAGGAGTTGGTGGGATGGCTCAGCAGGTAAAGGCCTCTTACCACCAAGCCTGAGACTACCTGCATTCAATCCCCAAGACTCACATGGTGGAAGAAGAAAACAAGCTGTCCTCTACTACATTCAGAGGCACAAGTGTAACCCTCAATTTCCTCACAAAAAAAAAAAAAATTATATATATATGATTTTAAAAGAGGCTAGAAACATATTTCTATCTCAGTGGGCAAGAGTCTTTGCTGCTCTTCCAGAAGACCTGGGTTGGCTCCCAGGATGCATATAGTAACACACAGGTACCTATAACTCCGGTTACAAGTTACAGTGCTTTCTTCTGACATCTGCTAGAGCCAGGCACACATGGCACACATATATACATGAAAACAAAACACTTACATGCATAAAACTACATAAATATTTAATATATTTTTAGAAAAGAGTATCAATTATGCACTCTGGACCTGGACTTCTGTGTATATACCCTTCACATAAGGAGACAAATGGGGGGCTGGAGAGATGGCTCAGAGGATAAGAGCACTGATTGCTCTTCCCAAAGGTCCTGAGTTCAATTCCCAGCAACCACATGGTGGCTCACAACCATCTAAACATGAAATCTGGTGCCCTCTTCTGGCGTGCAGGTGTACATGCTAACACACATTGCATAAGTATTAAATAAATAAAACTTAAAAAAAAAAAAAAGGAGACAAATGACCAAAAGTTAATTCTGCCCCAAGAACAAGACTCTTCAAATTCCTCATTTTTAACCCAGAGTTTGTGATAAGTCTAGAAACTCAGTTACTGTCCTGTTGGTTCACCTACAACATGTTTATCAGCAAAGATGGTTAATAGCACATACTTTTCTCTGTCCTTTGTCTCAGAAAGTCACCTCATCTTCACCAGCAAGGTTCTTCCTTCTCACCTCTTGTCCAAAATAACCAAACTTCTCTGATTTAGTTTCTTCTTGAACAGAAAATAATCTCAAAACTTCTACTTAGGAAGAACAATTTGACCCAATCTTAAATACACTGTAGCATAATCCAAAGCTGGTCAGAGTATAAACTCAACACTGCTCCTGGTGTCCTTTCACTATTAACAATCCGAAGGCACAACAACCCACATACATATACTTTCACTAACAGTAGAAGCACAGTAGCCAGTTCTGTCTGATGGAGTCACAGCTGAAAAGACAAAGGTGACTCTGTACTGTACTGAGAACCAACTAACAACATGGCCTACACTTCGACTGCTATCATGTCACATGAGGAGCCAGAAGGAAAGACGAAAGACCAGAGCAAAAGAAAGAGGGAATATATGTGGGGGTGGGAGGAAGAGTGGGGACATTAGGCACAAAACAAAGACAAGGGACCAGCAGCACCAACCTCACAGCACCAAGTGGACTGACACTGCCTGAGGTAAAACCTGTCAGACTTTATCAAATGCTGGTGGAAACAATCTAACTAATTCTCTGTCTCCCCATCTTTCTGGTACTTACTTGGATCTTCCTGAGTTGTTTTCAAGAACTGTCCTGCCAGTGGTGTCCATGCGCTGAATCACCAGATGGTCCAACACCATCTTCTTTTTGGCCCGTTCTATGATCTCCTCTTCCACAGTCCCCTTTGTAACCAAGCGGTAAATATTCACCTGTAAGAAAAGGAAATATTATGTTTACTCCTATCTAAAGCACAAATTGCTTCTGTCAAAAATCAAGAGGGAGAAAGTCATTTTGTTCTCTTGTACCACGTATGACTACACCTGGCCAGTCTTAGTAGGTAAACAGGTGGGTACAAAATATATGCTATCTGTAGCAGGCTACATTCTTAAAGGAAAGTGCTTCTAAAGATATCAACCCTTGTTCTTCACAAACATCTTCCCAACAATAACTGGACTCATTGATTTTACAAAAACTGTACTGCTAGTCACATGAAATTGTGACTAGTGACATGAAATTGTGAAGCAGTCTTTGAGATCCACAGATAAAACAAAACCTAAAAAACAAGCCTGTGGTTTCCAGCATGCTACAGATTACACTGTCAGGGAGAATCAGACTAATTACCCTGACTAATACTAGACTAGTTAGCCATGCTCTTAACACAGCAAAGGCTCAGCTCTAAATCTGCTCCTTACACATCTTTTCTGGCTAATGCATGGAAAGTCACTCATGATGTACTTTTCAAGTAGAAGTTGGTTAAGAGTCTGTCCTAGGACTCACCCAAGGCTCAAAGACATCTTTTTTCTAAGCAGGTTATAAAGGGAAGGCAAAGCAGTAAGGAAATAAGGATTTTACAAACAGTCTAACGAGGAAGACTAAACCTCTACCTGCAGTCCCAAACTGATTTCCACAACCTCTCCCCACTGACCTGCTTCTTCTGACCAATTCTGTGTGCTCGGGCTTGTGCCTGCAAGTCATTCTGGGGGTTCCAGTCTGAGTCAAAGATGACGACTGTGTCCGCTGAAGCCAAATTGATTCCCAGGCCACCAGCCCGTGTGGAGAGCAGGAAGCAGAAGTCCTGTACACAATGCAATATACTACTTTATGCAGTGGCCTTCTCAGAGACACTCTCACAGTCCAATAAGCCCTCACACCTGGAAACCCCTGCAGGTGTGAAGAAAAGTGAGATATGATGGACAAACTTTATGAAGACTAAAAGGAGCTGGAGGACTTGAGACATGGGAAATTTTCATTGGATTAAGAGGAAGTGTCAATGCAAGGAACAAAGGAGTAAAGCAGACTCTGGCAAGGCAGCAGGAACAAGGAATTTATGCCCCAGATAACACTAGTGTATGCAACAAGTTAACCAAAAGCACCACAGAAACTCAGTCTTGGTGGAAACTGTTTCAGCAAGCGACCCAGATGTATGTTTTCTCGAGAAAGGGAGACTGTACCATGTAAGGTAGCTAGCATACGCAGACATACTTCACCGTGTGTATGCCCACCCACTCATTAGACTGAAGAAGAAAACAGCACACTACACGAATCCAGACTGCTGAGAAACACAGCAACCTCCATCACCACAGAGCATGCCGGAAAAAAAGTAGAGTGGGTTTGAGGAATCACTGTGTGTGCCAAAGACCAGGTACTAATGTCTTCCAGTCTCCATTGCATTAAGAGACTGGACAGGCATGGTTTACTGGCCATATCTATCTAGGTGAGTATTCAGGAAAACATGTGGGCAGAGGGAAAGTAAACTGTATACAGCCAGGTTTTAAAAAGCTTTAAAAAAAAATCACTATTTTCAGATGAGCATCTGATCAACTATATCAAAGGCTGAAACTTCTATTTTTTGTACATTTGTTTTAGTGTGTGTGTATGTGTGTATGTATGCTGAGCCATTTCACCAGCATCCAAAAGTTGATGGCTTTTACGTACAAAACTACAATTCAAAAGCTGTGCTCGGGGCTGGAGTGATGGCTCAGTGGTTAAGAGTACTGTCTGTTCTTCCAGAGCTCCTATGTTCAATCCTAGCAACTAGTTGGTCGCTCACAACCATCTATACTGGGATCTGATGCCCTCTTCTGGCATGAAGGTATACATGCAGATAAACACTCATATATGTAAAATAAATAAATAAAATCTTTAAAGAAAAAAAAAAGAGCTGGTCTGAGATCAAGTATGGTAGCATATACTGATAATTCAGCACTCAGGAAGAGGCAGGAGGGTAAGGGTGTCAAGGCCAACCTCATTTATATATTGAGTTTGAGATGAGCCTGGGCTACAAGAGATTCTTTCTCTAAAAACAAAGCAAACCAAAATAAATTTTTAAAAAAATGTTTTTAAACCAAACAGATAAACTGCTGACTTGGGAAATAAACCCCAATAAATGATATATTTAACAAATGATAGAACACATATAGTATGTAGAGTAACAGCAGACAGTTTAGGCTAAGATGCCTAACACTGTAAATATAATCTGTACATTGAATTATCTCATAAACAATTTTCAATGCCACAAAGACATAAATTGAATGTTGTCTATGTCTATTATCAAACTAATAGGTTTTAAAAGATTATGAAGCTTGATGCTGCTAGAAATAACATAAAATGGGAGTATTTGTACATGGAAAATATAATTATAAATTATTTTAGGAAACTGAACAAAAGCATCCAAATACTTTTTAATTTTTTAAGTATTTTGTAACTATTTTATTTTGTAACTATTTCAAATGATAATGAAATGACTAAGAAATAGCAGTAGCTGGAAAGATGGCTCAGTGGTTCAGGGCACTTGCTGTCCTTGTAGAAGACCTAGGTTCAGTTTCTGGCACAAGTCAGTTAACAACCATTTGTAATTTTAGTTCTAGAAACCCACACCCTCTTCTGGCCTCCTCGGGCACCAGACACCAGGCACATATGAAGTACACATACATACATGTAGGCTAAGGAGTCATCAACATAAAATTAAAAAAATAACAGAGATATGAAAAACACTAAAAATCACATCCTGAGATGCTGGGTTGGAGATAAAGCTTGGTGGAAGAGTGCTGGTCTAGCCCACACAAGGACCTGAATTGATCTCATAGCGGGGTGGGCTGGGTGATGGGGGGTTGATGTCCTAAGGTCTTTAATGACATGGGGAAAATCACCCAAGTATAATTTTGACAAAGAAAGACAAATTCATATACAGCATGATTACAATAAGGCAAACACGATGCGACAAATGATATAGACAGATATATCTATATCTATATACAGATATGTACAGATATAGACAGCAATGTGTCACTGTGGTGAAGGCTTCACTTAGGGTAGTCTTTACCACCGACAACATCTGACAAATGGGCATGTGGTATCTTCCCCAGAAATTTTAAAATTAATTTTAAAAAGCTACTGAGTATGTCAGAGAAACCATATTTTATATACGGCTATCAGAATGAGAATCAAAAATAAAACTACACAAAAAAATAAACTTCAGATTTTCTCTGGAAAGAAAATGAAACATTTCACTCACATCTTTTAAATTAGAACAAGGGAACAGTGTTTTTGATAAACACTGTAATTAAAAAATTGCTGGTATTTTATTGAGCCTATTACAGACGAAGAAAGAAATGTGATGAGTGCTTTGTTTATCACCACATCTCATCCTCATGGCAATATTACAAAGTGGTGGCTTTGAGCCACTGAGATTTTACAGTTATAGAAAGAGGGGGAAAGAGGGTGAGACTAATGCTTTCCATGATTCAATTCCTAAGTCTTGGTCCTTGATATATTATCACCCCTCACATGTCCAGAACATTAGTCTCACTAAGACCACCAACAAGTATCATTCTGAAATAGTGAAAGAGACACTGAGTTTTTAAAACCCTTCAGAATGCAAAATATAAACCTGTTCTATTTAAAAAAAAAAAAAAGTACCCAGCCGCTAGATACTAGAATACTCTCCGCAACAGCGCTTGTCCAGCTATCTCCCCTGCTCCTTCTGTCTTACGGGTTACTAGTTTGACTTAGCCTGAGGCTCTTCTCCCATACTCCTCCTAACTTTTTCACCTGACCAGCTGATGTGCACACTTAAAATGTAGTCAGGGTTTCTAACTTGGTTAAAGTAGCTCTAATATGGGTGTGCCCAAACCAAAACACTTGCCAAAACCAATTCCAAGCAGGGCATTTAGTAATGTAAGAGTGTAGCTATAAAGCAGAGAAGAAAAAAAAAAATTAGGCTACATTACACCAGGAGTTTACATAACTGAAACTTGGTAAACAAACTATTTAAGCATCAGTACCAGAAAACTACAGATAAGAACCTTAGTCAACAAGGGTATCAAAGCTAATACTACTGGCCTGGCCCACCCAGCTTGCTGTTCTTTCAAACCCATAAATTTGGTAAGTTGGTAGACAACATCACTAGTTCAGCGCAAGGAATCTAGGAAAGCATGTTCATGCCTGGCCAGTGAGTAACAACAAAACAAGGCATCTTTTATAGTAGGGCTTTCTTGTCTTACCAAGACAAGAGAAGTCTGCTACAAAATGCTTCTGAAACGGAATCCATTAAGATGGAAAGACCTCCCCCCTATACAAAGTTCAAGTTCTCCAATAATAAAGCCATGCATATTGTACCTCAGACCCATCTGCATTGAAGTGATCCAATGCCTGTTTTCGGATTTCTCCCTTGATGGAACCATCCAGGCGCTATAAAAAGAAACCACAGAAAAATGTGAAGTGAGGAAGATGAGTGATACTCAGAATAGAACATTAGACTTTATCTCTGAGACATGCACTGAGTAAAAATAACTGGAAATGTTGGCCAAGTACTATAAGGGTATGTGTAAACAGCATGGCTGACGTAACCTGAGCTCTCCAGTTACAAACTCAAGGTCAGAAGTTTCTAATTCAAAGGACTGTCTTAGGCTTACCCAAGGATCAGAATGTCAACTAAAACCTACAAGGAAAGAGATAAGAACATAGCCTGTGTGACAAGAAATAGTAACTCTAGTCACACAGTAAATGACTCCTGCAGAAAAAAATATTAATATGGCTATATAAACCAAATATGTGTTATATAAGCCATGTATGTGCTATACAAACCAAAGAATAGCACATTTGGAAACTACTGAAAATGTTCAAATTAATTGATCATGTATGTCAGCTTTTTCTAAACTTTACATTCTGAAATCACTACAAAGTGTTCAAATAATAAAGCTGTATCATCAGCTTGAGCCTCAGGTACTAAGTTGTGCACAGAATTTTTTATTAGTTAGAATATCCGTCACTTCCAGATACAAGGCAGTGGTACCATATTGAAAATATTCAATCCATACAAAGCAAATACTAAATGCTATACATAAAAGGCATTTCTTAACATGTGGATCTACTTTCACATGCCATCCTTTAACATCATCTCTTAAGATGAAACACTGATTTTACAAAAGGCCAGGCTGATCCAAACAGTGTCTGCAAAAACCTATATATCCCCAAGGCCATGGAGTCACAGCCACTTAAACAACAGATCCACAGGTGGGTGCACATGTACCTCCCTTCAACTATTACTATTCCCTTTATTTACAATAACTGTGCACAGAGACTAGAGCCAAAGGCATTTGCAAAGCCGGGTTCACAGCCAGTACCTGAAAGTCCCCCTATAATAGTCGCTTTAGCAACAAGCACTGAGACAGTCATGCTGAGAAATCACTACCACTTGCTCTGGGGATCAGGATGTTTCAAGAACTCCTATTTTACTCCTAGCCTCAAAACAAGGTCACATCTATGTGGTTATGCAAGGCTACAAAGAAACCCTATCTCAATTTAAAGAAAAAAAAAAAAAAAAAAAAAGATAAAACAACACTGCCTCTTTTCTTCTTAGGATGTGGCATTCTCTGATTAGTTTCACACTTACTCCTAACTGCTTCAACAATAGATATCGATAGGTAGCACAGACATTTTTCCTTGCCAAGTCTTTTTTGCTAATCTTTCCTACCACCTTGTCCTTAAAACTGATGATCATAGGCTCAGCAGTACAGGCATCATGGCACACCAATGCCTGTGCATGTGTTCTCACACACTTATTCTCTCTAATAATAAATAAATTGTTGCCGAGAATAGTGGTACATGCCTTGAATCCCACCACTTGTGAGTTCGAGGCCATCCTGGTCTGCATGGTAAGTTCCAGGACAGCCAGGGCTACATAGTGAGATCCTGTCTCAAATAAACAAAAACACAGGATCTGCTGTTGTTTTTTAAAGAATGACCTTTCCCGTGTTCATTATCATCAGAGTAGTGTAAAGGCATGAAGAAAAAGTGAGGCCTTCCTGGAATCTTAATCTCCTATGTTTTTCAGGCAAGAGAACTTGTCGTCTACTTCAGTAAGGTGGAGAAGAGAAAGAGGACGACAGACAGAGCAGGTGTGAGTAGAGCCACTGAGCTGTCTTACCTGGAAAGGATAGTGTTTGATAGTCAGGTACTCAGCCAGGATATCCAACATCCTCACCATCTGAGAGAAGATAAGGACCCTGTTTCCCCTCTCTCGGAGTCTTGTCAACAGTTTATCCAATAGAATCAGCTTCCCACTGCTCCTGATGAGGGACTGAAGATTCAAAAGAGCTCTTACTCATTACATTCAAACATAGTATTGTGGGAATGACTTTTAAACATGGTATCAATGGTACTGTGCTTGCTGCATGTTACCTAAGCTTTCTTTCTCATCATTTCTGTTCATTTGGAGACAAGTTCTCACTATGTAGCCCAAGAAAACCTTGATAAGCTGTCCTCAAACTCAAGTTCCTCTGCCTCCACCATATCCCTAAAACATCCCTGTTATCCAAAGGCTCCCTCAACTCCACACCAGTAGCTATGTCTGGCTTTTCTCATGTTTTTGAAAGCTTCCTTTGATGCTCCTTGAAGGGTAATCAAGGAAGAGAAGGAATACTTCGATTTAAGATAACAATCAATAGCAAAGCTGAATCACTTTTGAGAAGACGATTATAAGCAAGGGGAGCTGTGTACCTGAAGGACCTCCTGGCCATTCTCCCTTTCGTTTTCCTCGGGAGCTTTGATCAGGTAGCAGTGGTTGCAGCATTTCTTCAGCTCCATCACAATATTAAGGAAGCCAGATGTGCTACCTCTCGTTCCTTTGGCAAGAGCCTTATAATTCCTGGTCAGGATCCATCTGCAAATTGAAAACATTAATGCAAATAGATAAATAGAGTTTATGGTACCATAAGATATAAGCTAAAAGACAGATTTTTACTTTCTATCTCCTCTCATCTAACCATTGATCGTTTGCATCTCCAGGCAGAAGTGAAAAGTTCAATGATTCTACCACGTATGTTAATTAACCTAACTGATCAAAGGAACACTAAAAGAAGACAATTCTATAAGGTTACATACATACTCATTTATACACATGTGTATGCATGCGTGCATACGTGTGTGTGTGTGTGTGTGTGTGTGTCTGTATAAGGGATAATCACTGAAGCACTCTTCTTACAATTTTTGAAACTGGGAGTAAGTCATCAAACAGGAAGACTCTGGTTAACTAGGTTAAGTATACTGTAAAAACCAGCATGGTGGTGCACATCTGTGATCTTAGCACTCAGCAGGCTGAGGCTTGAGGATTGTCAGTTCATAGCATGGGCTATAGTTTGAGAACTTGTCTCCAAAACAGAAACAAATACATGTATTCATTATAACTGATTATAAGAGAGTATTTTTATATTACAAAATGCTAAACATTGTTAGTATTGTTTTACAATATCAACTTAGAATGATAGGAAAATTACACATATATTATGGTATATTTATACATAAGCATTGGGAATAAACTCCAAAATATTAAAAGTACTTTTATCTGAGTAACAACATATCGTTACATTTATCTTAATAGTCACAATTTTGGGAACATGTCTCAAAATGTTCACTTCATCACTATTTATAATGCCAAAGTGTTTGAAAAAGTCCCAAAGTACACACACACACACACACACCAAAGAACAGGATAAATACATTAAAATGCGGGTCCACATTCAAATGGAATAGTTAGTACTCCCAGATAAGAATACCTGGATGGTGCACAACTGTAACCCTGTTCTTAATCTCAGCACTCGGAAGGCGAGTCTACAGGAGGAGACTATACAGTGAGATCCTGTCAGAGGGTTGTAGAGAGATGTGGGGAACAGACAGAAACATCATGCCTATAACACTAGCAATTAGGATGCAAGGCAGAAGGAAGGAGACCTGAAAACTAGTCAAACCCACAAACAGAGAATACTGGCACTATTTAATTGTAAAAAAAAAAAAAAAAAAAAATCACTAAAATTCTTACCACAAAGAACACCCCTAGATCACAAGTCTGTGATCTCCAAGTACCATCTCCCAGTAAACTAGTAAGTAGAGTTCTTTAATGACTGGTTGGCTCTGATTTGAGAGAGGAAAATGGATCACATGAATATGAAATGCTATCATGTAGAGAGTAAGGGAGCTATCAACTACGATAAGGATAGCACTCCTAATCCAAAACTCCAATTTCGACAACATTCTAAGGGTAAATATGATGCTACAAATGAAAAATTCCACACCAGACCTTATGCATGCAGAAAAGAGTCAAATGTAGGTACACTAAAAATATATCTGAAGTGTACATGCACATCCATGTACATACACAATTAATAAAGTCAGAATGTGCTACACAGCACCAAGGAGGCTGAACTATAAAGGAGCATCAGTTTGAACCCAACTGGTACTATACACAGGATTCCATCTTGAAAAAAATAAACATTTACAAAGTCAGGTTTGGATTTTAAGAATATATGAAAAAGACATACTAACAAATTATAATAAAGAGCTATGTACATGTGGAAATAAAATATGAATGTTTCTGTGTATATGTGTATTCCAACTGGGGAATGTAAATACTCTGCAGATATTATTAAACTGTTAAGGAATTATTAACTACTTTTAGGCATGGTAACAGCAAAATTTTGAAGAATAAGATGTCTTTCTCTTTTAGAGACATACACTAAATCAGGAGTAGAAGAAAAGATAGAGGTGATGAACTAAAAGAACTAGTAATGGCCATGAGTTAACCACTGAAGCTAGAGTATGAGCACACAAGCAGACACCATATTAATTTTGTTTATATGTGAAACTCCCATAATATCTCTAAAAGACAAATAGGGGCTAGGGACTACCTAGAGTTCAGCAGTAAGCGTCCACCCAGCACATGTCAGGCCCTGAGTTTGATCTCCCAGAAACACTGTATACGTATATCCATAAATGCATCATATTTTGTGAAAATTAAATGTGACTGCTCTTAACAAGCACATTTTATGCTACCATCTATGTCAGACTCACTATGTTTTAATTTCCATACAATATGATAAGCCAAAAAATGTGCTGCTTGGAATGCTAGAAAAGGAGTACTTGCTCTGTACCATAGGTGAGTGCTGCCTCTCCTGAGCTTTCCTTGCACATGCGTGACTTAAATGAGATTATGCAGTGATGACTTGTTCCTAGCTTCTGGAAGGGACATGTTTCATTCATCATCAATATTTCCAATAGCTAGAAAAATGCTTAGCATTAAAACGTCAAGGAAGATTTCATGAAGAAAACAAAAACTGTTCAGCTTAGCTGATACCTACTTAGTGTAAGAGTATCAACACTAAAAATTAACGGCTAGAGAGATGGCTCAGGAGTTAAGAACACTTGCTGATCTGGCAGAGGACCTGGGTTCAGTTCCCAGCACTCAAAACCATCCTTAACTCCATTTCCAGGAGATCAAAGACCCTCTTCTCATTTCTGAGACAACAGACATGCATGTGGTGCACATACTTACATGCAGGCAAAACACTCATGTACATACAACAAAAAATAAATAAACCTAACAAAAGTTTGTTTTGAGTGACAAACTTCAAATTATTCACATTAAAAAAGTACTGTGTAAATTCTCTCTTACTCAAACGAAAAAAGAAAAACAAAAATAAAAAACTCCTAGGTCAGGTGGCGGTGGTACATGCCTTTAATACCAGCACTTGGGAGGCAGAAACAGATATCTCTACAAGTTCGAAGCCATCCTTGTCTACAGAGTGAGTCCCAGGATAGCTAGGGCTACAGAGAGAACTCCTGTCTTGAAAAATCAAAAAAAAGAAAAGAAAAAGAATCTTCCTTTTTCTGATTGAATATGAACTTAATTCCATTTTTTAGTATACAGACAAAGCAGTGGTTCTCTAGCAAACCCAAGGCTGAAGTCGAATCCTCTCTGCTATAAACAAAATAAAGCTCAGGCCTAGGCCTAGTCCTAATAGTTGGAAGATAGGCAGAGCTTTTTGAGCTCAAGGCCAGGTAGATTTACATAGAAACTCTGATTCAAAAAAAACCAGAAAACTGTACTCTGAGTACTTGCCAAGATTTGCAAGGTTCTAGGCTTAATTTTTTAAAAAAGAAAAGAAAAACAAAAAACTCGAAAACCTAAGTTCAGGCTTTACTTTTTAAAAGGCATGTATCACTTGTGAAGCATCTATCTCATGGAAGGAACTTACTTATAATACTGTTTCTGAAGGGCTGACATCTCCACCCTGAGAATCTGCTCCACTTTGGCAGGAAGGGATTTCTCCACATCTTTTTTGACTCTCCGAAGAAGGAAAGGCTCTAGTACCTTATGAAGACTCTGGTAGCCGTTCTCTCTCCCCTTTCCATGGTCTTCTTCAAAGTCTTCCCAGAACTCAAACCTACAGATGAAATTGTCACATATTAGTCACACAGAGGGAAGAGCATTTGCAAAACAAGAAAAGAACTGAACTAGGAGTAGGGTGGCTCTGAGGGGATTTAAAAATAAAAATTCAAACTGTTCTAAAAGGAAAGGCAAAATTTTTCCCATCACTGAATCCTCAATAAAAAAGGGAATAAATAAAATGTAAGTATAAAATTTCAAAAAAGGACAAGATGGCTCAGCAAGTAGACACTTGCCACCTGACAAGAGAAAGCGAGCTGAGCACAAGCATCCATCACTGTCCATGTCCTGCTGATACAGTGTGACCAGCTGCTTGTTCCTGCCACCACAGCTTCCCTGCCACAACAGGGTGGATACTAGAACCTGCAGGCTACATACTAGAACCGTAAGCCAAAACAAACCCTCCCTTAAGTTGCTTTTTGTGAGGTGTTCTGTTGGGAATTGTGTCAAGTAACTAAAGTGGCCACTATTGACTCTGATCTCTGGGAAGGAAAAAAAGGAGCCAGGAATCTGACATGGGACAAAGAACAGCAATGAGAAAGAACACACAGGGCTGGAGAGGTAGCTCAGCAGTTAAGAGAAAGGACACTCATACAGCAAATGATAAAAAGACACCAGCCAGGACTCTAAACAGTGCTACTTAGACTATGGTTACCCCACCATCTCTAAGGGAGACATTGGTAATGTCTAGGGACACTTTTAGATGTGACAACCAGCTGTAAAGGGTAGAAGCCAAGAATGCACCTAGACATCCAACAAGAAAAATGACACAAGGCAGCTGGAGTAGGGGTGGAAGGTATCCAGCCTAACTCAAAACATTAAGATCACCAGAGATGAGAAGCCCAGCACTGTGACACAGCACTGAGACACAGCACTGAATGGAGGGGTAAGGAGGATCTCTCCTCCCAGGAAAATACTGTTACGAGGAAAGAAAGAGAAAAGCAGGAAGGAGGGAAGGGGGTGTGGGGAGGATGAAGGAAGAGAATAAAAGGGGAGGGAGATGGGAGAAAGGAAGAGAAGAAAAGGGGGAGAGGGAACGAAGGTCAGCCCAGTTTAACCCACTCAGGTGAGCACTGCAGTGAAGGCAGCACAGTCACAATGGCTAGGTTTCTCAATCCGTCATCGGAAAAGTCAAATTACCTCACAAAGAATATTTTTTTCAAAAGGCAAAAGCAAATAAAGACAGTGAATGTGCTACCTATAGGTCTGCCTTACAAGAAACACTGAAGTCAGCCCTTTGGGCTTAAAGAACCGCCCCCCCCAACACACACACAGAGAAACCTCAGTTCACAGGCAAAAATGAAGAGCACCTGATAATGATGAACTACATGTGTTATTTTCTCTTTGCAAGGTTTCCTTAAAAGACAAAATCCTACGTCAACCATCAATTCTACTGCTGCATCTTGAGTTCATAACAAAAGAAGGACCTATTCAACTGCTATAATCTAAGTATAAAACAAGGACAATTTAAGTAAGTCAAGCATTAACCGCAAGATTAGGATAAAATACACATGCCTTGAAAATCCAAGAACAGGAATTAAATAGTACACTAAAAATATAAATACTACGCAGGTAGTAAAGGAGAGATAGGAATAAACATGAACCACAGAAACAAGGAGCCAAATGACAGGAGCGGTATAACCGTACCATTGTTTCTATCCAAGACCCTGCCTCAATCTAATCAAAGAGAGGAAAAACCACACACACACAACCCCTGTATCCAGTGTTTTAACCCCAACAATTCTATTCAAAACAGAGGTTCTACAGTATAAGACATGATATAAAAAGCATTCACATAAGAAAGACATTTAAAAGCCTGAACTTGCAGAAATACAAAGAAAATTGTAAAAAAAACAAAGAAAATTGGTAACAAAAAAAAAAGTTGTCAGTACAAGTTTATGAATGCCACATAAATATGTAACACTCACCTGTAGCTGTAGACTCTCCCTGGAGCTCTCGATCCTAACTATAGTTCTAGGGCAGGACTCTCAACCTTTCTAACACTGTGACCCTTTAATACAGTTCTTCATGTTGGGACGAGTCCCCCAACCATAAAATTTCATTGTTACTTCACAGCTGTTATGAATCATGATGTAAGTATCTGTGTTTTCTGATGATCTGAGGTGACCCCTGTGATAGGGTCATTTGACCCCAAAAGGGTCTCAAGCCACTGCTCTTAACTCTGCAGCTCTAAACGTAACTATAGCTCTAAACTCTAATTCTAGCTGTACACTCAATTGCAGCACTAGACTAACTGCAGCTCTGTACACAGCTGTAGCTCTGTACTCTGTAATTCTCAATACCTGTAGCTCTAGACTTTAGTACAGTATAAAAATGAGATGAAAACAAAAGTGTAAGAGGGCTCAGGATATATACAATTATCTCAGCCTGAATTTCACCCCCAGCATCTTACCAAAACAACAGAATACCCTAAAATGTAACCAAAATTTAAAAAATAAATTTAAGAAAAGAAGTTTAGGAGCTCTAACAAAAAAAAAAAACAAAACACTAAACACTACTGATAAAAATTACACAGTGAAATAGAGAAAACTTTCCTTGATCATGGATTAGAAGGTTCAGTTATTATCAGATTAACAACTCACAATCCAAACAAAATTCCAGTAGGATCTTCCCCAGATATGAGTGAGCTGATCGTGAAATAGAAATGAAACCCTTTCCGAGTAGACAAAATGTTTTTTGAATGAAACAGTCGAATACTTCTCCATGTTTCATTCAAAACAGAACTAAAGACAGAAGTAGGGACATAAGCATTCATTGCACAGGACTGACAGCCCAGAAATACATTCTTCCTATCTTAACTAAGATCTTTAAAAGATACAGTCTTCCAACAAACAATGCTGGTATAACCTTCCAAATTCCTAGGCAAAGAAAAATAAAAATCAATCAAGGTCCCCATGCTTCATACACTAATTGCCTTAGAATAAAATGTGCACGTAATGTGACAGCTAAAATTTATAAAACAAAAATCTCTTGGTGGTCCCATGGTTAAGCATCCATGCTTTAGACACATCACACAAAAATAACTTGATAAATTACATTTGAAAGTTAAAATTTGGCTCTTCAAAAGGGGTTACGAAAATAAAAAGAAAAGCCAGTAACACACCAATAAAGCACTTGCATACAGAAATGTTTTTAAAGAAATAAAAATGTTCAACTCATAAGCTGAAAATTCAATTTTTAAGAGCTAAAGCAATGCTGTTGAAATTCTCGTTAACTATGTAAAAATGCATGTCAGTATGTATGTTGGTGCACTAAGTACATGCAGAACCTGAAGAGGCTAAAAAAGGATTTCCGATTCCCTAGAACTGGAGTTACAGACAATTGGGAGCCACCATGGAGTGTTTAGGAACTGAACCCAGGTCCTTTGCAATAGCAGAAGTTCTCTTAACTACTGAGCCCGAACCTAATCTGCTTCCTTTCTTTTTTCTTTTCTGTTTTGTTTTGTCTTATTTTTTGAGGCACTGTTTCTCTGTGTAACCCTGGCTGTCCCTGAACTTGATCTGTAGACGAGACTGGAACTCAGAGATCTGCCTGCCTTTACTTCCTGAGTGCTGGGATTAAAGGTGTGTACCCAGCAGGCCCAATCTAATTTTCTTAACAGCAAGAGATCTGAGTATTTCACTAAAAAAAAATCCCAAAAAGCCAAAGAGAAAATAAGATGCTCAACATCCTTATTCATCACACAGAAAAAGATATGGAACATTTATCTGTCGATTATACGATTAGTAATTAAATTGTTTACTGTGTATCAGTTGCTATTCCAGGTTATGTGAACCAGTGATAAACAAGGCAAGCAAGATATCCCTAGTATATCTAGTATTTTCACAGGCCTAAGTTAGTGATATGCAACCAATCAAACAGGGAGAAGAAAGAGGATAAGAAAAGAAGTGGCTCTCGTGTAAAAACAAGGAACAGAAGCAGTCCGGGTAATACAGAGTAGGAATGGGTCAGCACGTAGAAAAGGCAGGAAGAGGGCCAGGACGGCTGATGCATAATGAGCAATGGAACAGAGATATGAGTCAAGTATGAACCAGGATCCAGCTCAATAAGCCATCCACACTAGAGGAACAAATTTAGACTTTTTTCTGAGTTATCACTCACTGGTCAGTCTGTGGAATGACCGTAAATACTCTGTATCTGTCCTACACAATGTATCTAGTAGGGATAAGACAAAGTTTTGTAAGAAGGAATTTGGCTTGAGGAAGGACTAAAATTGATGCTTCTATTAGTAAAGACTGTATTTATGGCATGTCAGATTATGTATGGCATATACTTCATTCATGTGGCTTTGGGTTTTGTTTTATGCTTTTTTGAAGCAGCTACATGGAGCTTAGAGCGGCCTCAAATTCACTATGTAGCTGGCATTGAATTTCTTTCTAATCCCACTGTCTTAACTTCCCAGGTGCGGGGACTGGCTAATCACCACCCACCTGACTCTCATATGTCTTAATAATAATTTTCCAAGTGCTTTGATTAATTCAAACCTTTGGTAGGCAATTACATAGTTTTCCTTAACAGTCTAATATCTTTAGCTTCTATCACTTTACCATGCAACATTATGATACAGTTGCTTCTGCCACAGATGAATTCTTTGCATCCCCCATGCTATCAATTTTCCTAATTCTATAACACCAGAAAGTTGCCAGAAATGGTTGCCTTTAATGCCAGCACGTGGGAGGCAGAGAATCTCTAGAAGATTGATTCAAGCCTGGTCTACATAATTCCAGGCTAGCCTGGGCTACATAGTGAGACCCTTTCTTAAAAATACAAAAAAAAAAAAAGTGGGAGAGGAAGCATTTCATATCAGACATTCTAGCACCTTTTGAAACAAACAGGAAGGAGCTTACTTCTCCGGCATAATAAAGTGCAGCAAGGACCAAAGTTCCTTGAGGGAATTCTGAAGAGGGGTACCCGTGATCAGTAGCCTATGGTTGGACTTGAAATCAATCAGAGTTTTATACAATAAAGAATCATCATTCTTCAACCGATGGGCTTCATCTACTCCCAGGAAGGCCCAGTTAATACTGCCCAGCACGGTCTAAAGTGAAAAACAGAACAGAACGAGCCACCAGGTCAGAAGGGAACCCAAATATGCTTACACATCTAAATCATTTCTGTACAAATACCATCACAAAGGTACACACGTAGACATACTTATTCTTCACATATTTAATATATATTAAGATTCTTCTGCTTATTCTATTAATAGCCAGATGCAAGAATACCTCTTCATCTAAAGCTATAAGTCAATCTCTATTCAAGCCACTACTGAAAGCCCCTCAAGAGGATGAAAACTGGTACATTAAGCAAAAACAGAACAAAAAGTACACATTACTTTGTCATCGCAAGATTCATTTCTTGCCCCAACCTTGAAACATAGAAAAGACAAGACCACCAAACTGAATGTAGAAGCATTTACCACTTGGTAACTTTAGAAAGCTCTCCATCACTGTAGTGTACCTCCGTGCAGCCTCCACACCCTTTCCTCCTGCCTCTTGCTTAACTCAATTGGACTAAGGCAACCTGAGCTCCCATTCAACTGTGAGGTTTGTTTTCTACTTAAATTTTAGTATTTGAGGTATATTTTAAGTTTGTTTGCTTGGCTTTTTAAACAAAGCAAGAAGAACAATGCAACAAGTGGGAATCACAATACCCGCTATCTAAACACAACAGACACGGACAAGACTTGACCTTTATTAATAATTACACACCTTATCTTTTAAGAGGATCTCGTAAGTTGTTATGAGTGCATTGAACTTCAACCTTTTGGTTTGAGAATGAATCCACTCATACTCCCTTATCTATAAGAAGAGAAAAACAGTAATTAAGACACAATTTCTACTTTCAAGTGTTTGAAACAAAACAAGTCTTGTAATAGATGCACTAGAAATGACAAACAAGTCCCATGAGAATTGAATGAAAAGCCTCGGCACTCTAAAGAGACTTGTGTAGACCAAGCGTAGAACACTGAGTGTCAAACTCAAACTATAGAGCACTAAGCAGGAAAAAACTTTATTGTCATTCAAAAATCCAAACCCTCCCACAAAGATCTGACTAAGTGTGCAGCATTTATCAGCATTTAAACTTGGGACTTCGTCAGACATGCTGACAGACGCCTTTAATTCTAGCACTTAAGAGGCAGAAGTAGGCAGAAGTCTGTGAGTTCCAGGACAGCCAGAGTTACAGAGAAATGGTGTACTGAGCGAGGCTAGGGATGGGAAGACTGGAAGATGGCTTTGGGAGCTTGAACTAAAAGTACAGCTTTCCCAGATCCATGTTCTTAAGAAAATAAAATTTCCATTCTTTCATAAGGAGATATTTATTGAGAAGTAACAAATTATAACGAATAGCTTGGCCAGAAATTTTATTAATCATAGTCAACAACTATATCCACCAGTAAAAAGAAATTTTACAGATTGAAAATATAACAATATAAGTAGTAAGTAGTGGGAATGTAAAGAAACTGGAAAATTAATGAATCCATAGTGAAACATGATCAGGAACTCAGGAAACACAATGATGGCTACTGACAAAGTTCGTATGGTTTGTTGACTTAGAAAACGGAACACATGACTATGAGGACTTACAGGTGACTACCACCAAAGACTAAAGAGAAGGAGTGCCTGCCACAAAGCATGCTGATTTGCTTTCTCCTTTTAATAACTCACAAATTAATGGAACTAAAAACTACTGCATACAGTCTTTGAAAGTCAAAATTGGGGCAATGAAACAGAGTATAGTTTATAATTCAGATGCTTTGTTTTGTTTTGCTTGCAGAGCTGGCAATGAAACCCAGAGTCTCAAACATGCTATAGGGTTTATCACTGAGCTACAGCTCCAACCCCAGATTGTTTTAATGGCAGCATTTAATAAAAATTAAGTTTGAATCCACAGAAATGTGTTTACAGCACTTACCTAAATGTTGAAGAGTCCTAGTGACCCACTCTTACTACAACCAAGCTCCAAAAAATATATTAAAATAGAAGGGCACAAGCCAAGACCAAACAGACTGTGTTTGGCAAGCTGAGGCCCCAGCTCTGGCATTCTTTTAAAAGCAAGGGTTTGGCAAACCCCTTGGATAGTTATTTTCATCAGTCTGTCAAATATTTGGTGCCATCAATTTTGAAGATTATTATGAAGGTTACAGGAATACATACAAAAGCACCCAACATAAGAACTAGCATAGCGCGTAGAAGGTACTCAAAAAAAGGCGATCATTTCTCAAAAAACTGCTAAACAAAGACAAATGTACATCACTGTGTGCTAACTTCAAGATGCTCAGTCAACATTTGGTACCAGACAATTTTCTTTTATGCAGTCCTAGAAATGCATTGCTTTCCTTTATTTTTATTTCTTTATTGTAAGTTATAAAACCTCACTGTTTTAAGAGATTGGGAAATAAATTCTAAGAACCCAAGTCTTTCCAATAACATTTCTGCTAAGATAGCAAAGATATTAATTTTTCCATAAGGAAAGTTGAACTTAAATATAAAAACCAAACTAGCAGTAATCATAGCTCTCAGGTGTATTACTATGAGTTAGTGGCTAGTCTAAGCTACACAGTAAGAGACCAGGATGGAGAGGAGAAAAGAGAAGAGAAACACCACAATCCAGCTGAGAGATAATCCCAACCAGTTAATGGTGTTTTAAAACATAGTAGCTTACGCCTTGTTCAAAGTTTTAACTGAGTTTCATTTTGACAAAACTCACAGTACACAGTGTTTAGATGTTTTCAGTAAGGAATTTACTAATACATCTATAAAGCACTTACAATAAACTCCTAAAATACATTTTTAACATAAATACTACTTCAACTTTTTTTTTTACATACCGTATTTCTGCTCATCAGGTCACCTATGTAAACCACGACATTAATCTCTGGTGCCCAGATTTCAAACTCCCTCTGCCATGAAGTAAGGGTCGATAAGGGAACAACTATAAGAAACGGCCCATAGAGCTGGTGCTGGTGGAACAGGTAGGAGAGAAATGATATGGTCTGGATGGTCTTTCCTAGGCCCATTTCATCAGCAAGGATTACACTGTTACTTCTGCATTAAGAAAATGGTACAAATAAAGGAATTAGCTCATGAGAAAAACAGTATGTGCAAAAATAATATACACAGTTCACAGTAACTAACCACAAAGAAAAGCATAAGTTTGACCCTTCAATGAATTTCTCTTTATCTTCACTGACTTATGCCTTCTAAGTTTAGAAGAAAGCAGAAGACAGAAATAGCAGCCCAGACAATGTATTTGTAAGTATATTCAAGATTTAGATAACACAAAACTTCTCCAACTGTTCCTATTGTACATGTAAGGCTTTGAACTGCATTGTCTTTCCTAGGCTATCCCTCTAATGGAGAAGATGGGTTTTATTAAAGCATGTAGCCTTGGGTTCATCAATAAACAAAACGAGCAAACTGGCTATCAGCCATGCTGCTGAATGCTACCCCAACAGTCGTGCACCTCTGCTCAAATTACCTTCCCCATTCCACTGCATTCCAGTTGATTTTTCACTATTACATCTACTGTTTTACACATCTATTTGATACAAGTAGATAGGACTGGGGTTTTGTATTGTTTGTAGTGCTGGAGATAGAGTCCAAGGCCTTGTACGTTCTAGACAAAAAGGGAAATGTTTTAAAAATGCAACAGTCTACATTTCTGGGCCTCATTATGGAACTCAGAATGAGACCATCCAAAACTATGAGGGTTTTGTTTTGGGTTTTGGTTTTTGGTTTTGTTTCCTATGAAGAAGAATCTCACTATGTAAACCAGGTTGACCTGTAATTTGCAATTCTCACACCTATGCTTTAGAGAGCTAGAAGGAGAGGATTCTGTACATTCAATAAGCATGAACCTGGTTCGTGGACCTGTTTAAGAAACACTGTACTAGAAAACAGGCTGAATTTCCTTCCACATTTGTTTTAATTTTTTTTTAATTGTACAGATATGAAAAGAAAGACAAATGAAGAAAATGAGCAGAAGTATGTTTAGGAATTAGAAAATAGATGATATGGCAAGAAAGTAGAGATCCATGTATGATACAGTCTATAAACACTGTTACAGACCAGTGAGATGACTCATAAGATAAAGGCACGTGCCATAAAACCTGACTACGAGAATGCTATCTCCAGAATCCATGCAATAGGAAAACAGGACTCCTTCATGTCAACCATGCAAATATATATGTACACAAAGGTACGCATTCAATGTAAGCAAGCTTTTAAAAAACTGATAAATAAAAATAGAGCCACAATGTTGGCCTTTAGCCGAGGTTCTGGGTTTCCTCCAGTACCACAACTGCGGAGCTGCCAAGGACCTCCCAACTCTGAATTTGCTGGTTATTTATGGCTTCGTGCTACTTCTGGGTACTGCAGCTCACCTGGATCCTTCCCATCCCAGCCCAATCCAAGTTCCAACAAGTCAGCTCAACCCTTCAGTGGCTTGCTCTCTTGTGCTCTCTTGTGCTCCCTTCTTGCTATTTCTAGCAGGGGACTCTTCCATGCTCTATTTCCCTGCAGAAACCAGCTCTCCTTGCTTTCAAAGTCTGAGGAGGAGGGGAATGAAGGCTAACCCTCTGGGAGGGCTCTTCTCAGCCTGGATTAGGTAGGGGCTTTTGGTCATTCTCTCCTTCCTTCCTTTTCTGACTCTTTAACCCAGAAACTTCTGGAAGATTTAACAATAGTTGCTCATCATGTCTCTGGAGGGAAACAAACGTCAATATACCTGTTCCGAAGCACCAGCAACAGGCACAGCCAAGGAAGGCTGGTGCTGACAGCTAGACTCTCTTTAGGAGCTGTGGGTGAGTCTTTGCGACACCACTATTTACCACTATTTTGTAATCCTTGACAAGTGGGGCCTGAAGCAAACTGACCTTGGGGTGTTTGTATTCTTGTTCTTGTACATCAAAAGATGCTGCTGCCCTCAAGCAGGGCAACCCTTTCTGCTCTCAGCTATACTCATACTAGCACTGCATTTTAATCAAAAGCTTCCGTGCCAAATGAACTAAGAGTTTGTATGTATACATGCTTTACTAGTGAACTGAGTTCTACACAGAAAAACAAGGCATTTAATTTGCCAGGATTGCAGGCAGATCTCTTTGAGTTTAAAGCCAACCTGGTCTATATACTGAGACCTAGAGTAAGCCAGCACTACAAAGTGAGACTATTCAAAAAAGAAAAATAAAAACAAAACCATGCTCATGACTATACAGCAAATATTGTGCAACTCTGGACAAAGCTCATGGTACTCTTGCTCCTAAGCACCAACAAGTGTAAAATAAAAGAGCTAGCTCATGCAATCTCTTTAGTTGTATGTAAGTTCTTACTGATCCTAGAAACAGCAGGACTTACTATCTTCTGAAAAAAAAAAAAACTGTTTTCTTAAAAACTACTTGCTTTAGAATTTCATACACATATTATTCTTTGGCCATTCCCCCTACTTTCCTCTTATCCCATACCCCCTCCATCAAATCAAACTCCTGCTCAATGGCCCCACCTACTTTTCATATCTGTTTATTTGTGTCTATATGTCTCCCACTGCATTTAATTAGGTTTGTCTGCATGAGCATGAGTAGGGGTTAAGGAAAATCATTCTTAAGCAGCTAAAATGATAGTGACCCACTTTCTCAGTCACACAAACTTGAGCTCAAATGCTAAATTTTCTTCACTGGGTCTTAAAAATACTACATTCAGTTGAAAAGACAGCAAGTAGTGACGGTGATTCATGTGATAAATAGTTCTTGTAAATGTGTTCATAACTAGAAACATCTTCCTAGCATTGAGGATAAATTTGAACATTTTTATTTTTCAAGCCATAGTTTAATTTTAAAATAAAAATATCTGCTTTACTTTAAAAAATGAAGACACAAAGAAGAGGTGGGGCTAGAGCGACAGTTCAGTGAATAAAAGCACTGGCTGCATTTCTAGAGGACATGAGGTCAGCTCCCAGCACCCAAGAGGCAGCTCAGAACTCCAGGTCCAGGATAGAAATGCCCTCTTCTGGCCTTTGTGGGTACCAGGCACATAAGTGGTGCATAGACATACATGCAGGAAAACACTTATATATGTAAATAAAAACTTTTTTTAATGTGAGGAGGGAATCTGTCATTAGCAATGAAGGAAGCTCTCACACGATGCATCACATAATAACAGAGGAATCATGCCTACCTTGAATCACTTACATTCTCAAAGCCTAAATAGCCCCCAGCACTTAGCTCTTAGGATAACAATAAGCCAAACACAAGTAGAGAAAAATCTAACTGTATCTTCTACCTACTTGCACCAGGAGTGGGCAAGCCAGTTGAGACCCTCTAGCTGATAATCTCGAAGCTCCAGATTCTCCCCTCCTAAGTAGGCTGGTTGCTTCTTTAAAGCTACAAACCGTGGTCTTTGCTTTAGTGCCTGAAAAACAAAAATTAACAAAACCTAGGTCTTAGAATATTTTTTCCTGCTTTTAGATTACAATGTTAGCCATATTTTATGCACTCTATACCAAACAAACAAAAAGCTTAATTTCAAGTATGAATTGTCATCCCACTTTACCCATGCCTACTCTGTTCCCAGATAAGCACATTTAAATAACTTGTTCTTTCTCTGACACAAATTTATGAACATTAATTAGTTCTTTATTTTCTCATCCTTTACTGTGTGACACAGAATTACCTTGATGTCACCTTTTCTAAACAATACAGTAACACTCTGCAAGTCTTACTTTATTGTGAGCATGAGTGTTTTACCTAAATGTATGTATGTGGTCAGACTAGAGTTAGATGGTTATGAGCCACCAGGTGGGCACTGGGAACTGAAGCCCGGCCTTCTGCAAGAGTAACAGCTTCCCTGAACTACAAAGCCCATTCCCTAGGCCCCAGGATAGCTTCTTGTATGCCATTAAGCGCCACTATACTTCCCAAAGGGCAGAGGAAATGGACACACTGGCTGCTTTCCTCTAGAAAAGTCTTCAATGGCCATGGAGGCCAGTCCCTCCACCTCTGCCCTGTTCTATCCATGGCTTCTCCAGCACACTGGAGACCAACAATCCCATGCTGGCTTTCACAGACAGAGGGTTAAGTTATTAACATGAATTTCAACTTCTCTAAGATATAGTCCAAGGAGTCAGGTGTATTTCTAGATTTCAACAAATTCCAATGAGGAAAAAAAGACTTGTGCAATCAATCTAGCAAAAAAAAAAAAAGCTTACATGTTCAGTTTCTGATTTAAAATCCAGAGACAACTTTCCTGTTTGTTTGAAAGTAGCTACTTTCAAATATTTCTCATAATATATCTAATTCTATAAAGTATCAAATTATAGAAACCAGTTAAAAAAATATTTTAAAGGAAATTTTGTATCTGTGTGTGTGCACCTGTCTGTACCGATGTGTACCACAGCCATGCAGGACCCTTCCAAGATGGCACTGGGTCTCCGAACTGGAGTCAAAGGCAGCTGTGAGCCCCTACATGGGTAATGTGACTCAAATGCAGCTCTTCTCAAGAACAGTAAGCAATCTTAACCTCTGAGCCAGCTTTCCAGCCCCTCACCCTCTCATTTCGCTTTCTTTTTCCTTTGAGACAAGTCACAGGTAAACCAGGATGGCCTTGAACTCACTAACAGCCAAGGATGACCTTGAATTTATGATTCCTCTGCCTCCATCTCCAAAATCCTGAGATTCCAGGCTTACATAATGATGAACAGTTTTGTGTGCTCCTAGGCAATGAAACCTGAGGGCTGTACACATGGCAGGTACATTCTGCTTACTGTGCTATATTCCCAGCGCATGATATAATTACTTATATTTAATGTCACTTTTAAATCACCATTCATTCTTATACTTTTGCTTCTATATGACTAACCCTTTGGTTACCACATCTTTCCACGACAACAACAACAACAAACAATATAATAATGGGCTGGGTGTGGTGTTACATGCAGAAACAAATGGATCTCTGAGTTCAAGGCCTTGTTCTACATAGTTCCAAGACATCCAGAGCAACATAACAGAAAGTTCCTGTCTCGTATATTATAATATAATATAATATAATATAATATAATATAATATAATATAATATAATATAATATAATATAATACAATACAATATAATGCAATACAACACAATGTAGAAAAGTAAAACCACAAAAGCAAAAACTCAGCAAACCTTGCATTCTCTTGTGGGAATGGTTTTGGAGTTGTTACGATTGTGGAAGCTGTCAATACAATTCTGGAATTTTTTTCCAATCAAGGCTTCATCTTCCCAGCTACATTCCGAGTACGGCAATCCCATCCATTTGCATAGATATTCAGGCTCATTTGAAGGTGCTGGCTTCCGACTGTGAGCTATATCATGTATAAGAATTTATCAAACAATGTCAAATTATAAGTAAAAAGTGTATTCTTTTTTAATGTATACCCAATGAATACCATGTGACAAAACTGTAAATACTCTGCAAAACAGAAAGTGCTCATAAAAACTGAACATTTCCTAAGGCTAAGATATGTTACTCACCTGGAAAATCTGTTTGGCCCAATGTAGATTTACTTGTCTTCACAGCTAAACAAACACAAAATAAGACACAAAGTTATAAACACACCAAGGAAGATACACAGATTTTACAAGTAAAAGGCAGGAGAGATGGCTCAGAGGTTAAGAATACTAGCTACTCTCCCAGAGAACCCAGGTTCAAGTCCCAGCACCCATATGGCAGCTCACAACTGTCTGTTTCTCTTGTCCCAGGGGACCTGAAGCCTTCTGGCTCTTCAAGAACAAAGTATGCACATTGTGCAGATATACATGAAGGCAAAAAAAAAAAAAACAAAAAACAACATACACTTAAACAGATTTTACAAAAAAGAATATGTGCTCATTTATGTGTTTAAAAAGAAGCTGTTGTGACCTGGCTGCCAGACATCATCCTATTACTCTGTTACTTTTTAACATAAAATGTCACTGAATATATACTCAGAACTCCACCTCATTCTCTCTTGAGGCTGTCTCAAGAGAGACATTTCATTCTCTCCACCTCATTCTCTCTTGAGGCTATCTCAAGAGAGTTATTTCCTGGGTCCATTTCACTGATGCCAGCCAGCCCTACTCCCAAATTCAAGAATGAAATCCAAGACAGTCAATCACCTACTTCTACTCCAACCATCTCTCTTAACTCACCTCTTAGATCACTGCCTACTTATTTTCTGTCTCTTGGAAACACGTAATAATGTGCCCAGACTTTCTCTTCTCACAATTTATGCACTCCCTCTTATGGGCCCACCTATACATTGGCAATACCTAAATGTATCTCAAAGTCAGATCAAGGTGAACGTATGTTGCAGTCCTCAAATAATACTCGTCTCTTAGATGACAACAATGTCATCAAGCTAAGTATTTGATTTCAACTCTAAAAATCAGTTCTCCCTCTTCCCTTGATCTTTCCATTTCAGTGATTGGTACTCATAGTCTCTTATGAAATCTTGCAAGTCAACATCCTTGACACTTCTGTCCCTCATCCCCCTAATTTGAAACTACAAGCAATAACTATCAGCTCTGCCCTCAAAATAAATATAGTCCTTTGTTTAGCCTCAAAAAGTAAACCTACAAAATGCACTTTATAAATTTGTATTATCCTAAAGCCAATGGTCATTTTCTCTAAGTTTACACATGACTAAAGTAAGTTTTTATGAACTCACCTATTACTCTTTCTACTATCTGATACTGTTTATTCAACTCGGATGCCAGCTCCTGTTGGCAATTGAAATATTCAACATCTTCAGGAGAAACTTTCCCTAACCTAGGCAAAAGACCAAAAACAAGCATATACCAGTTAGATCTTGGAGATCTATCCACATGTATCGGAGCAAACATTCTAAGTGCAAATACAAATTTATTTGCTTCCATGTGTCCATTTAGTAATCTTCACTAGTAGGTGGTCAGTAATGTTTACAAAAAACAAAACAAAAAAACCTTCAAATCATTTCTGCAAATTGTATTAAAACCAAGAATAATTTTAAGTGTATCATAACTCAGAGGGTTCTAGAATATTACCTTTCACATATAAGCCATTCCAGCCTAACCAAAACAAAAATAACAAAATGTTCTTGGGATTGGCTCTACATATAATTATCAAATTCAAGTCACTGATTCACTTGCAGTTATTCTATGACTTTGCCAATCTATAGAACAGATAAGAAAAAAGTCACAATTTTATTGTCAAGATCAAACATACTACAGAAAATGTGTCAAATGTTCAATAAGCTAGCTATTCTTGTTAAATCTGTAAATCTAGTCGTCATATATGAAGACATCTACATTTAGAAAACAAAACTGTAGACTGTTCAGTGTTCCTTGATCAGATGACCAAGGCAAAAATCCTAGATATCTGTGTTCTCCACACATTTTAAAGCTCCCTTCCCTTCGACTAGAAACACCTCATTGATCCGCAGCAAGCAACATACCACTGCTTGATTTCATCCTCTTTCTTCTTGAAGTTCTCCAGTTTTTTCAGGCCCTTCACCTTCTGTTGTTGTAAGGATTCTTCACTCTCCCATGTGCTGTGGATATGAGACCAGCCCTTCCACTTGATAAGGTACTGGATTTCACCTTCCTCCCTCTCAGTGTCAAAATCACCACTAGGATCTCCATTAGCTTCAACAGCATACACAGTGGTAGACGCTCCAGTAGCTGCAAAAGGATTCAGGTCAGCTTTAAAGAAAATGTAAGAAAGCAGGCAGGCAATGAAAAGATTCTTAATTAAGCAACTGCCAAGATGAGTTTCTTCCTGAATAAACCAAATGTCTTTGACTTACAATAAGCAGTCAACTTATTATACAATTACAATTATTACAACACATGATGGTCTCAGTACCTTCAAACATCCTAAAGATGCTACTATTTACCTTAAAGATGGTGGAACCAAACAAGTCCTCTGTACAAACACCAGACAATGAAAGAGCAGGGTCCTTTTTAGTCCTGACTACCTCAAAAAGCAGATCTCCTCCTCCAAGAATCGAGTAAAAAAAAAAAAAAAATCAAAATACCCTCTCCTTACTCACCCTCCCAAAGCTGTTACCTGCCTTACCCTCAAATAAACCAGATTGGGAGTGAGGGGTGTGGTTAGTCAGGCAAGGTACCAGGTTCCCGATCAACTAACTCTACATACTCTCAAGAACCAATTTCAAAAATAAAAGGTTTAGTCAGGAAAAGGACCATATGCTTGTTTAGTCTTTTTGCAGTATGAGGACTGGAGCAAATGCTCTGCTGCTGAATAAAGTTGTATTCCTAGCCCTAAGTATTATTATGAAATTTTCCTTATGAAAATGTTATTTTAGAACAACTTGAGAAATATCTCAATGTTTTAAAACGTTCGCTATGATACAACTATGGCTGTGATGAGTCTCGTATTTTCACAAGGTGATTCAGAAACAACTAAATAAACACAGATTTGCTTACTGTTCATGACCAAGTACCTCTGCTTGAGCTCTACACTATTTACAACTTAACTACCTTACATTAAAAGGTCTTAAAGACACTGAAAACATTCTTTTGTCTTTAGCTCTGGAATAAAGCAGGGCAATTTCCACAATTCACAATACAAGTATGGAGTAAATTCATCACGTTACAGAATATGTAAAATACTGGCCTTCTGAATATATATAAAAAGTAATGTGTGGGCTCCAGATGCAACCAGTTGATACAGTGCTTACAGAGCATCACCAAGGCCTAATTTAACTCCCAGCACCATATATACTGACCACGGTGGTACACAACTGTAATCCCAGAACTTGGGAGTTAGAGACGGAAGGATTAGGAGTTCAAGGTCATCCTTGTCTATATATCAAGTTGGAGGCCAGCCAAGGCTACCAGAGACCCTGTCTCAAAAATTCGAAGTGTGTAATTTGCTCCCCAAAGACACAAACCTCCTTTCTTTCCCAGTCTTGAATCTAAGACCTTTTCAATAGTTTCACTATTATCTTGCTGTTCATCAATTCCTTCTCCAGTCATTTCAATGAGATCATCTGAATCAGTCTCAAAGTCATCATCTTCTTTGTAACTGTGTGAGAAATAATGCTGAATGAGTAAGAGACTGTACCTTCAGAAGTAAGCATCTCTACAGAGTATCACTGGAATAGGAAGCATACTCTTTGACTCCAAGTTATCAAAGACTTTTCAGTCAGTGGACTCAAAGCCTACTTCATCCCATTTCAAGCACTGATGCATGCCCACAGATAAACTCAGGAGTAACTCACACTGTATAAGCAAGATACAGGAAACTACAAAAATACTCTATATTTAGTACTGAGTAATTAATATCTAAATTATGACAAAGAAAATTTATAATGAAAGAGAAACTGCTGTTATTTCAGACAAAAGAAAAATAATATTCCTAAGATTAAAAGTTTCAATCATGCAATTTTATCTCACAATAGCAAGAAAATGAATTTAATTTAAAATAACCCAAACAGTTGAGAATTTTCACACTTCTGAATTATAAATATAAAAAATATATTTGGCCATGATGATCCCAGAACTGAGGGCAGAGAAACAGCCTGAGGATGGTCTGAGCCACATAATAAATTTCAAGACAGTCATGACTAAATATTAAGTTCCAGACTAGCCTGAGCTACATCAAAAAACATAAAAAGAAAAGAAAAACCTTTAAAACACATGAACAATAAATACAAGGGGGCAAGGCCCTGGGTTTAAGCTCCAACACAACAAAATAATTGCAGAAAAACATAATTCTAGATACGATACAGCACAGTAAGAAAATGAGCTAAGTTAAACACCAGCACATTATAAGCCTAGTTTACATTTAACTATTAATTAGAAACATCAGGCAAGTTATTCGAATCTCTAGGACTCAGCTTTACATTTCTAAGTAGACCAAAAGAAACATGCATATGCTCTGGAAAGAAATGTACTTCACATTCTCTAGATTAAATAAAAAAATTGTCTGAATATATCTGTATCTTTTTTTCACCAACAATTAATATCTCAAATCCTGTTACTAAAGGATAATAATATGATTATACCCAAACCAATAGATACTATGAGACTCAAGAGTAATTCAGAAGTGAAAATACCATCCAGACATTGCTCTAAAACATTAGAAAGATAGCCCCTGGGACGGGACGGGACCCTCAGGCCTGTTACAATGAGCTGTTACTCTCCTCCACTGGGCTCAACACCATTTTCCCCCAAGGACGGCTAGATTCTAAAATCAGCTTTATCACATAAGGCTTGTATTCTTTTTTTTTTTTTTTTTTTTTTTGAGACAAGGTCTCACTGTGTACCTCTGGCCTTTCTGGAAAAAGCTATGTAGAACAGGCTAGCCTCAAACTCACAGAGATCCACCTACCTCTGCTCCCAAGTGCTGGGATCAAAGGAGTGCACCACCCTCAGGCTGGTATTCTTACCTGTCAATCACATCATCTGAAATTTCAAAGAACCAATCTGAACAAGTACATTATCACCTTCACATTACTGAAAAACTTCTGGGGCACAACTGACCTCACATTTTTAGCAGCTCTTCGTCGAGTCTGCCTTTTGGGAGCTTCATCATCGTCGTCATCGTCATCAGAGGACTCCTGCTTTTTCCTCTTTCCACGCTGGATCTTAGGTTGCTTTTTTACTTGAGGTTTGGGCACTGATCTAAAATGAACAGAGGGAAACAAAAATCAAAGCTTTTACTCTGTCACTTGGTAACTACTTCAAATCTGCATAATGGTATTTCCCAGCGCAGTGGCACACACAAAGAACTCTCTAAAGGTCCCAGGCATGGGACCAGACCTGGAACCTTAGAACTCATGAGGTGACAGGAGGAGGTTCAGGAGTTCAAAGTCAACCTCCACTGCATAACACTCTCAGAAAAACAAAGGGGGGAAGATAACATACGAGCACATCCATGTGCTTCTCCTGGTTACTCAGTAAATAATGGGCAGAGATCCAGAAGGACAATTCATTTTGAGAGCATAAACTCAGAGGGAAGAAAAAACTCAGGCTTTCCCTGAGGGGGTCCTAGCCCATGGGTTGGCAAATTTTTCTTTAAGTTCCTAGAAGGAAACTGTTTTAGATTTTGTTGACCAGAGCACAAAACTGGGCCACTGTATAAGTACCTACGCAAACACAAGACATATATTTGTGACAACAATTTTATTGAGAAAATTCAAAACAAAGACACTGTATGCTCTGGTGATATAATTAATACGAATAGACAGAATAATGTTTCACATAGTCAAGATTCAAATTTAGTACTATTATCAAACTATAAATGATAAATGTTTATCAATAAAAACTATTATTAGGGTTGGGGATTTAGCTCAATGATAGAATGCTTATATATCAAGGGCAAGGCCTTATGTTTAGTCCTCAGCTCTAAACAAAACAAAACAAACAAAAAACTATTATTAGCCTTCAGGGCTATTAATAAGGTAGGTGTTTGGTGTGATTTGACCCCATCGCACTCAACAGTGAAAGAAGGTATATTCTGTGGACTGGGGATCTGAGTTCAATCCCTCACAATCTATGTAAAAAGCCAGGCACAGTCACAGTGGCATGTACTTGTAATCCCAGCACCTGGAAAGCTGTGACAGTAGGATACTTGAGGCTGGGCTGGTCCAGGCTCCCGGAGCCAGGATGAACTAACCACTGAGCCCAGGAGTTCCAAGGAGAGATACTATCTCAAAAAAACAAGGTGGATGACTCCCAAGGAACAACACACAAAGATGACCTCTGGCCTTCTAACACACACAGCACCAAAAACAAAACAAAACAAAAAAACAGAAGTTAAATTTTCTTGGGGTCTTGAATTTGAGGTTAGCCTTGTCTACATAGATTGTTCCAGAAAGGCCAGAGCTACACAGTGAGACCTTGTCTCAAAAAAAAAAAAAAAAGAGAGAGAGAGAGAGAGAGAGAGAATAAGCCTGTGTGCTAAAGCTGCTTTTAGAATCTGGCAATCCTTGGGGAAAAACACTGTTGATCCTAGTGGAGGAGAATAACAGCTCATTGTAAGTGGTCTCAAGTTTCCATCCCATCCTAGGAGCTATCCTTCTAAAGTTTCAGAACAGTATCTGGATGGTATTTTTACCTCTAAATTACTTGAATCTCAGAGTAAGTTTTTTCTGCCTTCTTATGTTATCATCATTTGCCATGTCTAATCAAAAATTACCAACCCTTTTTGCTTTCCCAGCCTTTTCCATCTCTATACAATTAGACTCTCTACTTACTGTTATGGATATTATATAAAAAGAGTAATAAACTATAAATATACTTTGGGCCAGAAGAGTATTTTCATCTTAAACATTACTTCTTGCCAGAAGTGGTGGTGTACACCTTGAATTCCCATGCTCAGGAAAAAGAGACACATGGATCTGAGTTCGATGGCAGCCTGGTCTACATAGTTTCCGGACAGCCCGGACTAAATAGAGAAATCCTGTCTTAAAAGGCCAAAAAGTGATAAGTAAAACAATCAGAGAGGGCTCCACAAGGAATGCAACAGAACCAAAATATCTGAGCAAAGTCTTTCCTGAGACTGATACTCCTACCAAGGACGATGCATGGAGATAACCTAGAATCCCTAGAACCCCTGCACAGATGTAGCCCATGGCAGCTCAGACTCCAAATGGGTTCCCTAGTGCTGTCTCTGACATGAAGTCAGTAGCTGGCTCTTTGTTTACCTCCCCCTGAGAGCTGAGCAGCCTTGCCAGGCTACAGAAGAAGACAATGCAGCCAGTCCTGATGAGACCTGACAGGCTAGGGTCAGATGGAAGGGGAGGAGGACCTCCCCTATCAGTGGACTTGGAGAGGGGCATGGGAGGTGAAGAAGGAGGGTGGGATGGGAGGACATGAGGAAAGGGGCTACAGGTGGGATACAAAGAGAATAAACTGTAATTAATAAAAAAAATATTATTAAAAAAAAATCAGAGAATTAGTTCTCCCAAAATGAAATTGTATCCTCTCTGCACAAACAAGATTTTTGTTGTTTTAAAGTAGATGATAGAGTTGCATATACTACACATTCTGAATAGTCTGCCGTAAAAAAAAAAGATCCACTATCAAATAATATGCATATATGCCCATGATATGCATATATGAAAATGCAATGAGGAAACCCATTAATTTGCATAATTATTAAATGCTAACAATAAAATATATTTTTTACATGAAGAAGGAAAAAGCATCTCTGGTCAGAACTGCATCTATCCAAACACTCAAAAGTGATTTCAGTAGCCCAGTGACTTAGCCACTTAGTAAAGATACAGGCTAGCACATGAGAAGCAAACATTCAAATCCTGGAAAAGGACAGTTTGTGTTGCTTAGGGCTCTGCTCTAGCGGACTCCCTCCTTCCTGTGTGGCCCATAGTAAGCTCATCAGAGGCAGAGACTGGGAAGGCAAGCGCGTACCTTCTAGGGACAGGTCTTCTCGCTTTTACTTTCTTTTGTTCTTGTTCGCTCTCTGCACTTGTGCCTTGTTCTTGTTCATCTTCTGAGGGGTCCTGTTTCCATTTTTCTCTGTGATCAAAAGCAAAACAATTTTTTTTCTGTAAGAATCCTTAAGCTAAGCAAGCTCAAAAACAAAAAAAACAAAACAAAAAAAAAAACAAAAACAAAAACAAATTCCAAACACATTTTCTGAAACACAGAATATATGTATTTTAGATATTATGCTAAAAGACATATTTAAGATGAATTTAGGGCTAGAGAGATGGCTTGGAGGTTAAGAGCATGGCTCTTCTTCCAGAGGTCCCAAGTTCAATTCCCAGCAATCACATGGGGGCTCACAACCATCTATGAGATCTGTTGCCCTCTGCCCTCTGACGTGCAGGTGTACATGCAGACAGAACACTGCATAATAAATAAATCTTTTTTAAAAAATCAATTTAAATTTTTTTTGTTATTGTTTCTGAATTCATAGCATCTGTTCCTAGTTTAACTCTGATAACAGATATAAATGGAGACTATGAGTATAATTTTCAAACCACCTTTTCTAAGGGAAAAATACTGTTAGCCGTTCTATTTTGTTCACCACTGTGTCACTGACAAGACTAAGTCCATACTATGTATTAGACCAAAATTTCCCAAGCTTTGGTATGCATCAGAACTAGCAAAAGACCTTGCTTCTGACTCAAAAGCTGTCCATCATGAAAGCTCCGAATTTTAACAAATTCACACATGATGCTGATATTGCATATAATGCATTTGAAAGCAGAGAGAGAGAGAGAGAGAGAGAGACAGCTCTGGCACTTGTGTTTTGCTGGCTAGACAAGTACTCTCCTTCGAAGCTCCAACCCCAACCTATAGGAAATGTGTTAAGTCTTTAGAACATAATCCAGTCCCTGGATTTATTTTTCAGTGCTGAACCTACCATCCAACCAACCAATCTGTTCCATTTAAGACTTAGTTTTTAGTCCTGATGTGACTTGATGAACTGGGGTGGGTGGTGGGTGGGTAGGAGCAGGCTCCCCTTATCTGCGAAATAAAAGAGAAGGGATGGAGGAAGAGGGAGTGAGGGTAAAACTGGGAGAAGGAGGGAGGGGGCTATGATTGGATATAAAGTGAATGGAAAAGTTAATTAAAAATAAAATAACCAAGGGGGGGGGACTTAGTTTTTAGTCATTAGTAGATACAGGGATTGGTCTTTTGTCCTTGAGATCGTACAAGGCTTAAAAGAGCCATAACCAGATGTGTCTCCCTATCTCTAAGAGCTTTACACCATGTACATTATTCAGATTCTATCAGGACTATATGTTAAGGGTGGTAAACAGAAATGGCCTTGGTTAAATAAAGAAATTGACTAGTGAACGAGCCCTATCAGTTTTCCAGTCAGCCATGTTGGGTACTTTTGGAAGGAAACTAAACAGTAAGTAGCCCACACATACACACTCTTTCTTTTTGCTTTGTTTTTTGGCACAGGGTTTCTGTGTATAGCCTTGGCTATCCTATACTCACTTAGACCAGGATGACTTCAAACTCACACAGATCTGCCTGCCTCTGCCTCCCTGAGTGCTGGGATTACAGGAGTGGTTTGCTTGTTTGTTTGTTTGTTTATAAAATGTTGCTAAAGAACATGAAGAAGCCAGACATGACGGTATACTTAGAACAAGCCAATGTTGAGTTCAAAATCAGGAAACAAACAACAACAACAAAAAAGGAATCTAAGTAATAAAAGGTGATTGCCAAGAAGATGGAAGAAAAGGGTGACCCCAGAACTTGGGAAACTAGTATGTGAGTCTGTGGTATCCCTAGGAGTCTGAACAAGTAGTTTACCCCTCCAAAGTCATGCTTTAAAAAATGGCCTCACAGGAACAACTTTCAAAAACATGGTTGATTAAGGACCAAGGAAGCCTACATCAGTGAGAAAAATCCATAGTTATGTAATCTGAGCTAGGACTATCCATGAGACCCACTACAAAGAATTACAGCAAACTAAAATAACAATAAACAATGAAAGTGTGTGTTGAGGCCTGTTTATAACAATCAAGTTAAAAATTTATACACAGCTGGGGGCAGTAAAGCATATGCCCATAATCCCAGCACTCAGGAAGGCAGAGGAAGGTGGAGCTCCGCGAGTTTAAAGCCAGCAGCCCCTTGGGCCCAGAATTTTTTGATCTGTTGCTCTCCTTGTGGAACTCCTGTCCCCTCCAGGTCTTCCTTATCTCCCCATTCTTAAGATTCCTTGCACTCTGCCCAAAGTTTGGCTATAAGTCTCAGCATCTCCTTCGATACCTTGTTGGATAAAGTCTTTCAAAGGCCCTCTATGGTGGGCTCCTGTCATGTTGCTGGTTTTCTCCCTCTTCCGATGCCCATTCCCTTTGCCTTTCTGAATGAGAATTGATCATCTTACCCAGGGTCCTCCTCCTTGCTTAGTTTCTTTAGGTGTACAGATTTTAGTATGTTTATCCTATATTTTATGTCTAATATCCACTTATGAGTGAGTATATACCATGTGTGTCTTTCTGCTTCTGGGATACCTCACTCAGGATGATCTTTTCTAGTTCCCACCATTTGCCTGCAATTTTTATGATTTCCTTGTTTTTAACTGCTGAGTAGTATTCCATTGTGTAAATGTACCACAATTTCTGTATCCACCCCTCAAGGTTATTTTCTGAGACTGACTCCAACCAAGGACCATGCATGGAGGTAACCTAGAAACCCTAGAACCCCTGCACAGATGTAGCTCAATGCAGCCCATGGCAACTCAGCATCCAAGTGGGTTCCCTAGTATGGGACCAGGAACCATCTCTGACATGAAGTCAGTGGCTGGCTCTTTGATCACTTTCCCCTGAGGGGTGGAGGGGTGAGCCTTACCAGGCTACAGAGAAAAACAACGCAGCCAGTCCTGATGAGACTTGATAGGCGAGGGTCAGAGGGAAGGGGAGGAAGACCTCCCCTTATCAGTAGACTTGGGGAGGGGCATGGGAGTAGATGAGAGAGAGAAGGTGGGATGGGGAGAGGATAAGGGAGGGGGCTACAGCTGGCATGCAAAGTGAATAAAAATATAATTTATAAAAATACAGGGGCTGGAGAGATGGCTCAGAGGTCAAAAGCACTGGCTGTTTTTCAGAAGGTCCTGAGTTCAATTCCCAGCAACCACATGGTGGCTCACAACCATCTATAATGAGATCTAGTGCCCTCTTCTGGCGTTCAGGTGTGCATGTAGACAGAACATTGTATATATAATAAATAAATATATATATTAAAAAAATAAAACATAAAATTTTTAAAAGGGAAAATAGCCAGCAGTCCAGGGTAGTCAATGCTACACAGAGAAACCCTGTCTTGAAAAAAAAAAATTATTTATACACAGCCAGGATGACTTAGGCTCTTCCAACGTAAGAATATAAGAGGAAAAATATTATCAAATCAACCGTTCTAAAGCCCAGTGAGATGCTCTTCATTACAGGAGCCTAGGTTGCTTGACAACAGCAAGACAGCAAATCTCACATCTGCTTTCCTCAATCATAACCCACAGAAGACCCTTAAAGACCTAGGAAAAATTACAGCGAAGCTTACACATTCCATAATATCTAGACAATTACAAGAGACAGGAGTTTGAAATTGGTCACATTATGTTTTAATTTTCAAGAACAAGAAAAAAAATGTTATTTTATTTGTTTTCTTTTTCTAAAACAGAGACTCACTATAAAGCTCTATCTGGCCTGGAGCTTACTATGTAGACAAAGCTAACCTCAGACTCGTCAAGATCTGCTTCTTTCTGCCTCTGCCTCCCAAGAGGTAGGATTTAAGGCATTTGCCACCATACCCAACAGGATAAAGAATCAGCTATACAAAAGTCTCTGTGGAGATGAAGAATGAAAATCAACTTCCCAACACCCCCCCACACACACACAAACACACAACTCATGAACAATTAAAACTGTTCATTTCTTGTAGGAAGCCAACTTAAAAGGAACTTTGTAAAGGAGACTCACCAGTCACCCATGTACTGCAAGTCCCACTGCAGTAAAGCGGAGTCTGTGTCTTGAGTCTGGATCAGAAGTTAAGAGCACTTGCTGCTCTTCTAGAGGACCTGAATTTGGTTTCTAAAACCCACACAGAGGTTCACAATCATCCCTAACTCTAGTTCGAGGGGAGGCACACATTTTCTTCTGAACTCTAAGGACAGCAGGCAACCATACATGTATACATTTACATAAAGGCAAAACACCCATACTCATAAAATAAATAAATTTTAAGAGATAGAGAGGCAAGAACTTGATTAAAAACTATTTCACAAGCCAAGAACAGTGGCACATGCCCACGATCTCAGCACTCAAGGAGGCAGACACACACAGATCTCTGACCAGGCCAGATTGGTCTACAAAGTGAATCCAAGAGAGCCAAGGCTACACAGAGAAACCCTGTCTCGAAAAACTAAAAAATTAAAATTAAAAAATTCACTAATCAAAAAATTTTTTTGCATTTTAATCTAGCATAAACAACCAGTGGAATTTTTTACTACATTTTTGGAACTGTGGAAAAAACTATTAAAACTACCAAACTATTAATGAGACTCTAAAATAATGTAAACAAACAAGTAGTCTGAATACTAATCATATGGAAAGTTACCTTTCCATTATGAGAAAAAACAGGCTTCGGAACATAAATTGAGAAAACAGGCACATAGCTAAAGCAACTTTGAAATATAATGAGCCTGGATATTGGCCACAACGGGCAATGGCTAGCTACCGAACATGTCAAGTGCCAAAAGAATACTCTTTTTTTCTTCAGCTTTAAAAGACCTATCAGTAAAAGAAGGAAATGGCTGCCAGATAGCAGATATCCTCAAGAGAGAATACTTTCACTAACAATTTCAATCTGAGACTAATGATGACTCAATTCCATTTTGACACATCTGTGACAGATTCCCAACTCACAACACTGAAAAGGAATAAGCAACTATAATCCTATAATCTCCACCCCCAGTGCTATTTCTCCCAGGAAACCTAGGTAGAAGTGGGGTCTATACAGTATAGCTGGCAGAGGGCAGCTGGCAGCTTTAGCCATGCTAGGCTACGAACTGACTTTGCCCGCGGAGAACTCTCTCTCTCTCTCTCTCTCACACACACACACACATACACACACACACCTGCATGATTATAACTAAAATATTTTAAAATCTGGTTGGAAGGAAGAGTTGGACTAGTACACAGTAACTTCATAAACAACTGGGACAAGTTCTGAGCAACACTGCCCAGATGTGGACATTTGTGCTACACTTTATTCCTTCAGCTTTTTAAAAAATCTGGTACCCCCATCATTAAAAAAGAAAAAAGAATAAAAACGCATGGATACACAAGGATCTACAGTTTCTGAAGAGCACGTCACTGTACCAATATTTCAAAGTGTCACTGCCTTTAGGTAAGTCTCTCTCAATTCTGAAATTTACATCGCCACACACAACAGAGTTTGTTACACTCGTTACTAGATGAGAGTTACCAGTAGTACCCAAACTGTGATGCCTTCCCACAATGTGGTCAAAACGGCCATTGCAAAAACATCCCCACATGGCCATTAGACAAGACAAAACAAAACAAGAATAGAAAAGTCTCCCAGGCAGCTCATGCAACTGAAATGCAAGGGACGCCTTCTAAGATGTCCCATCCTGCTGTCTCTAACTCCAAATCAATGTGTAAAACACAATGGAACTTGGATATATTTAGACAAGACAATATTAAATACTGCTTTACAAAGGTCTTTATTAATATACATTTAATGTAACTACTTTTAACTGCTGGGCATGTAGAATTCTTATTGTTTTGAAGAAATTCAAATCTGCCTAGGAGTCAGAGAACATGTAACTAAAGACTATAGTGGAAGAATTCTTGAATTGATGTACAAAATTTTGGACATCTACAGATTTCAAAAAGGAGCTACAGAATTTATACAGTTAAAGGAACAGTACACCATGGAAATGGGAGGAAAGGAGCTGTTACTTAAAAATCTAACTGTTTGACTACAAAGAATTTTTTAACTAAAAATAATGAATATACAGGTATAGAGGGACTCTCTCGTAATACTGGTACCTGGAAAATGAAGGCAGGAGGCTTAGACTTGTCTACACAGTGAGACCCTTGTCTCAAAAAGATAAATAATAAATAAAAACAATAATGAACAGCCAGGAACAATGTCACATTCCTTTAACATCATCACCAGGAGGCTGAGGCAAGAGGGTCACTGTAAGTTTGATGCTAGTCTGGGCAGTAAAACAAGACTTTGCCTCAAAAAATAAAATAAATAAAAATAAAAAAATAACTGTCCTGAAGCCAAGAGTGATGGCACACACCTATAATCCCAGCACTGAACCAGGAACATATACCACATTTCAAGGCCAGCCTGGTCTATATAATGAGCTCTACGCAAGCCCTGTGCTCCAGACAAGTGTGAGTGTATATATAAAACAAAAGTATATATGGGTGGTATACACCTGTAATTCCAGGATTTGGGACAGAGGCATAAAACTCAAGAATTCAAGGTCATCCTCAGCTATATAATAAGGCCAAAGGCACTCGAGACCCTGTGTCAAAATAAGCAAGGCCCAGGAGATGGTTCAGCAGATAAATAAGGTGCTCACATCCAATCATGATAACCTGTATTCCATCCCCACATCCACATAAAAGGAGACTCCACAAGCTGTTCCCTGACCTCCACATGCACACCCACACATATTCATATACACACAAAATAAATGTATTTTAGATTTAATGATAAAAATTTTATTTTCATAATTAATGAGCATAGAACTAAGGCTTTAGCTCTGTGGTAGAGTAAGCATACTATAGCATATGTGAGGCCCTATGTTCAATCTCTAATGCTGGCAAAAATCATAATTACAAAGAGTATAATTTGTTATTACATGAAAACAGTATGTATTCAATAACAAAATGGGCTCCCAAACAACAGAAATCTATCACGTCAACATGAGAAGTGGCCAATTTAAATCCGTTCCTTACTTCACAAGAATGCAATATCTACTTTGGTAGATATTTGGTTTACTTTCAAGAAAAAATTAACAGCTAATTGGGCTACCCCCACTAAGAAGCTGATGTTGGAGCTTTAACAAACAGTCCACGGACATACGAGATGCCTCCATGTTAAACTAAGAATCCTAGTGGTAAAATAACCCAACCTAAGAGTCCTGGGACAAACAGAACAAAAGACTGTCCAAGAAATGCAGACATGCTCAAAACTATCAGATTAAGTCATTTCCTCCATGGAAGACTTACTGTTTTTTCAGCTGCCTCTGGCCTCTTCTTTTTGGACTCCCACTCTCAGACCCGCTACTTGCCTTCAGAGTGTGAGGGAAAAAAAAAATGATTACAAAAGTTAATTCACAGTGAGACTTTAGAATGAAACCTAAGCACTTGCTAGGTGGAGCCCACTCTTATTTTGCTTTGAAAACAAGTGTCTCTTTCTCTTGTCTATACTTAGCTCAGAGTCATCTAGAGCGGCAAAATCAAGTACAACTTTGCACATGTAAATGTTCTGTACCTATAACGTCCAAAACAGTGAGCCATCACCACATGTAAACTGGCATGAGGCAGAGAAGTGTATACATAATAAATAAATGTTTAAATGAAAAGTTAACAGCATTAGGCCAAGGAAGAATCACAGTCACAGGCAGGAGAATAGTATCTTCCCAAAATGAACCAAAATGGCATTCCTCCTAGGGCTGTTAGTCTTGGGTCCTGCTACAGATATACCTGCATAAGACAGGAGGAGTTATACAGTATAAAGGTGTGACTGGATATAATGAATACAGCTCTCAGTGGCCCAGGCACTATGGGGAAAGGAAACACAGGCACATCAGCTCAGAAGCCACTCAGAACTCAGACAGCATAAACATGCAGGTATTGGCATGAACTTGATTTTCAGAGGACATTTACTAAGACCAGAAACTTAGCTCCCCAGCACTGGCTATCAAATACCTAACTCTCATTGGAAGAATGTTACTTGACTACAAATAGCAAAATCCTCCAAAGGCAAAAGGGGGGCATTTCACCAAGACAAGAATAATGGCCCTTCAAAATTTACTCTACAAATCTAATATGGAGAGATTTCACAAAACAATGACACAATCTGAGAAACTCAAAACAAGTCCAATTCTACAGACAGGTAAAAACTCAATATATAATGCTTAAAAATCACCAGTCTGAGCACTGGGAGATGTAGTTAAGTGATGGGGTGCTTGTTTAATCTACTCAAGTATCAAGGTTCTGCCCTATCACTTAAAAAAATAATAATAATTACTCAATCTCTCATAATTAAACGACAAAATGAATAAACTAGAAACTAGTTTTCTATCTCAGACTACAAGTGAGAAAGAAAATCAAACTTATATAAATTGAGAAAGACAAAAATACAATACTCCTCTCTCCTTTCTCTGGAGTAAATGCAACACCACTTCCATGTTCTATCTGTTCAGCAAAAAAGTCATTTACTTACACGAAATACTAGGTATCTAAAGTAAACTTGCCACAATCAATTACACTTTGGGCAATTTAACTTTAAAAGTGTATAACACTACATATACTGGAATGAAACATTAACTATTAACTATTTGGTAAGTGTTTTTTACTTAATTTTGCCTACTTATCTGTTCAGAGAAATGCCCCATTATACTCTCTTTCAACTGCCACACCTGAAGCTCAGTCTTTTCAATAGTAATAAATACCAGTCACAGAAGATGAGGTGGGATAGGGAACTGAAATGCATCCCCCTGAATCCTTTCTTACCTCTTCCTTAATATTAAACCGTGATGGTTCTTGTCTGCTTCGGTTTGACCGCCTAACCCCATAAACATCAGGATATTCTTCCCACATCTGCAAAATTAATAGATTGTGCATTGAGGCCTTTCCTTAACTCCACTCTACTACTACTACTATTATTACTATTATTATTAGAGCACTTACTATAAATCGAACAAAATCGTGTAACTAAATACCCAAAGAGTTGCTTTGCTAGTTGAGAAAGCTAAGCAGTATCTTCTCCAAAGAACAGACATTATCCTCGTGAAGAAAGCTTAACATTGCCTTCGCTGCTATAAGAACTATTACAAGCACTGCTTATGTCACTGAACTAAAATGTGACACTGATTACTTCCACTTAATAAAAATTACTGAGGAATTCTAAATTTTCTTATGCTTGCAGTTTTGACTTATAAACAACAAACAAACAAAACCCACCAAATCTAACCAAATAAGGCAAGGCAGCCAGCTACCTACAAGTTCTCAAGATGAGAGCTTCCGCCTTCTCCCTGGCATGCCTGTTTTCATTTACTAGCAAAAGTTAGCGCTCTGCCTTTCAGACTTTTTGCTATCAGCTTTCACCGGTGATTTGAAAAGTTAACTTTAAAAGAGGGACTGGCTGAGGTGTTTTGTTTTTCCATTCTCTTCCCCAGAGATAACTATGCTTAAGTATACTCTGCTTTTTAAACGAAAACACAGGAAGGCAAAAGGAAGCTGAATGAACTGTGGCACACTAGTGTGAAGATGTTTAATCATGGTTAAACACATGGAACAGACATTAGAAAACCAAGGTAAGGAATATGGGTTTTATCAGCAGTCAATGTCATGTAAACATTTAAAAATTCGAGGCAGATTATATGCAAGGAACAAGAAGCCACTGTCTAAGGCCAGTTAAATGCTTGCACTTGTGTATGTTTTCCTTTGGGAACCAGACAGTAAACATCTAGGCTATGATGCTATTTGTTTCTGAAACTGTAATGGGAAATAAATCACAAAGTATCTAGGTATACAAGAGGCATTTCCAAGTCTAAAACGGCATTGGAAACAAGTGCCATTGTGTTTCTTTCTCTGAAGAGTTTTAATATGGTGAATAAACTTCACATGCCTAGTTAGGCATGGTGATGCCTGCCTATAATCCCAGTACTCAAAAGCCAAAGACAGCCATTACTGTGCTGTCAAAGCCAGCCAGCCTGGTACACACAGTAAGTTTCAGGATAACCAGGACTGCATACTGAAATCCTAACTAGAAAAAGAAAGTAGAAAACAAGCCCTAAAAGCCAAAATTGATCAAAGATTAGCCAAAAGAAAAAAAAAAAAAAAAAAAAAAAAAAAAAAAGGTTAAAAATTGGCCCAGGAATAGCAGGAATAGGCATAGCAGAACTAGAAACCAAAACCCAACAGTAGTTAGGATTATAAATAGAAGAGGCAAGTAAATCAAAACACACTGGACCAACCTGGTAGAGAAAAGATTAAAAAAGAGATTCGTACTCTAGCCTTTCTGCCCACACTCACACCTATTCCTTATGGACCTCTGCTAAAGATGAGAAATTATCTGTATAATTCAGCAAATAACTTTATGGATCCTTTATTAACTGAGATGGCTAATAAATCCCTCTGTTGGGCCCAACCACATGTAACTATACATTTTTACCTTTTTAGTACTGATGACCTTAACCATACAAAGATTTTAATATTCCTAAAGATGTAATTTTACCTTGAACTCCTACGTATATGTATATATGTATACACACACACACACACACACACACACACACACACATTTGTATATGTATGTATTTGTTCTGTGTTGGAGACTGAATATGCAAATCCAATCTCAGTAATGCTTTCTCCAGTGAGGCATAGTTTCATACAACAGCCTCTAAGTCCAGCACTAGTAGATTAAACATCTTCTTCTGAGCTCTTGAAGGACCAACACATACATATAAATAAAAATAAACCATTAAACAAGTGGGTAGTCACATGCCTATAATCCCAGCACTTGGGAGGCTGAAGCATGTGGCTCTTTGTGAGTTTGGGGCCAACCTGGTCTACATAGTGAGTTCCAGGACAGCCAGAGGTACATAGTAAAATCCTTTCACAAAAAAAACAAAAACAAACAAACAAACAAAAAAAGCCAGTTTATCATGGCTCATGTCTTTAATGACAGTACTCATAAGGCAGAAGCAGGCAGATCTGAGTCTAAGATGTCTAGGCTATACAGTATTCCAGACCATTCAAGGATATACAGTGAAATCCTGTCTCCAAAACAAAAGACAAAATTCTAATACTAAAATAAGTTTTCCTATCCCTAGCCATCAGCATGCTCCAGCCATCCAACGGCCCCTAAAAGTCAAATACCATTACAGAGCAACTTGTTGAAAACTAAAATAACTGATCAACCCAAATCTGTCCTCAAAGCACCAAATGGTTGTCTTTTAACTTCACATGGTCTGAAAATGTTCACTACTGTCTATAATTTAATATCATCTATATAATATGAAGATGCAAATACAAATTTGTATCTTCCTAGAATGTAGATGAAATTTAAGAGATGACAACACAAAACTTAATTTTATTCAGGTGCTTATTTTTTTTAAATAGAAAGCAAAATTCTTTTGTATTCTGAGTAGTTCATACATAAGTCTTTCAAATAAAATCTTACAAGTTCAGATGTGGTAGGCTGGAAGTAACTCTGCTGGAGGACTTATCTAGCATGCAAAAACAGAGCACCACAGAAGTGATAATACATGGAGGAGTTCAAGGTCATCCTTGGCTATAGTGAAATCAGGGCCAGCCTAGGCTACATGATAGTCAACCTCGCACCCCCCCCCCCAACACACACACACAAAAATTAGACACCTGGTGATGAAGTCACACAATTACTTTAATTCTTTTTCTACCAAATAGAGATGTATTCCAATGTGAATCAATGTGAAAAATGTTATACAACTTAATTTTTTGCCTTGGGTATTCCCTGCTACAACACTCCTTTCTAATAAGCAAAACATAACTACAATGCCTTCATTCAGGCTGTTCTGTGGTTTATTTCCTTTCCATTACTCAGGCAAGAAAATCTCTCTTTATGGCAGTGTTATGACCCAGACCTGTAATCCCAGCATGTGGGCTGAAGAAGAATCTTGAGTTCCAGGACACATCAGCCTATAAAGTAAGACCTTGTCTGAAAACGAAGCAGGATGGGAAGGGAAGGACTAGCCAGGCATAATGGTACACACTTGGGAGATAGATGCAGAATGATCAATGGGGTAAGGCCAGGCTTGGCAATACTGCAAGCAAATTCCTGGCCAGCCCAAGGTACATGAGACTCTAAATCCAGAAACAAACAAAAAGACATACTAATCAATTTTCTTTGGAAACACTCTGCTAGCTAGTCCTGGATATCAGCAAATTTGCAATATCCAGCCCAGGAGATACCTTCTTCACATCAGCTATCCGTTCCTTCTTGGAGGCAGGCTTCTCTTTGGCTTCTGGAAGAACTGGCTGGGATTTGGAACCTGCCGATTCACTTTCAGATTCTGATTGGCTCTCAGAAGATTCAGAACTGCTATTGGACTCACTGCCATGTCCACTTCCTTGATCGCTGCCCTGCTCGCTTTCAGACTGACTGCCAGAGTCTGAACCCGAAGCTTCTTCAGAGGCTGAATGACTTAAGAGACACAGGCAGAGAGAGAGAAAACTTAGAAACATTTAAGAACTGCCACATAAATTGGATTTTTTAGATCCTCTGGTAATATATCTTCAGACCATAATTTCAGCAATTTCACATCCAAAATCATTTCTATTCTTTTGCTACAAATAATGCTTTACTTTTCCCAGTGTTTTTAACTTTAACCTTCATATTTTTTGATACCATACATAACAGGTGATTTACATATTTTCACATATTCAAGTAAACATGGGTCCTTTTATTCCAAAGAGGTAGAACTCCAAGTATTTGCCTATGGAACACTATGATCTGCTAAGTCATATTGGTTTAAGTACCAACACCCTCTTCAAAATAAAAGACAATAATAACTTCAAAATGTCAAAAACAAACCCACCCCAAAAGGAAGAATGCAATTATCCAATCAGAGATACTCAGAGACAGGTGGTCAGACTCAGGGAGGAAGCTGCATACACCATCTGCAGTCCAGAGGTCCTCTCCAAAGCAGTGATTCCAATGAGAATGCTACCACCTGGCATTCTCTGATAATGGTCTAGGCACATCCCACTGCCCTTCCTAATTCCAAATCCTCACAATTGTGCGGATTTTTCACAATCATGAAAGCCATAAAATAGACACTTTAGGTTGAGATGTAGACACAATAGCATGAAGCTTGAGAGGGAAGTTTCTTATTTACCACTACTGTATCTTCCACACTAGAACTAAGGTCACATAACTAACTAAGCAAAAGTCTGTGGAGAGAACTGAGGTGTGGGTATAACTGGGTTGGGAGTGTTATGTTCAAAGACAGCAGGGGCCCTGTGCTTCAACATGACACAGGTGGGGTAGGTGCATTCAAATTAAAGTCAGCCTCTGCTACATAACAAGTTTAAGGACAGCCTAGAACACATAAGCCCCTGCCAAGATAAGAGAGACAAAGAAAACAAGTTACTGAAAACTTAGACTGACCAAATCTACAAAAAGCACATTACAATACAAGAGGCCTTTAAGTCAAGATGAAGAAATAGAAAATTTAGTCTCTAAGGAGGGAGGACAAGAGAAATACAAACTGCCTGATCTCCTAGTGTCAGGTATTCTGCTACGTACTTTACACATATTTATTCTACAGGATAAACCTATGAAAAGACAGATTTTAAGAAACGTGGCCTTCTCTCTCTCTTCCTTTGGAGTCTATACCTTATCCCATCTCTCACTTTCTAGTGCATCAGTATTCTGCATGTATGCATGTCTGTGTACCATGTATGTGTAGTACCCAAAGGCCAGATGGGCCCCCCCAGGACAGGAGTTATAGACTGCTGTAAAGAGCCATGAGGGAGTCAGAACTAAGCTACATACATAGAATTCCTATGAAAGAGCAGCTAAAGCTCCTAACTGCAGAGCTATCTCTCCAGCCGCACAGCTATGCCAACTTTTAAGCACTTACACCCACCTAAAGAGTCATGAGCATCACATGGCAGCTATGGAAGCAGCAATACTTCTACATAAATGCTTTGAGACTAACATCTACTCTCAGACACCCTAAGAGAAAGTTCTCCCAGCTGACACCACCACAAAACTCAGGGCACTAAAGGATTAATTTTGCTGCCACCATTTGCACACAGAGAGATATAGAACTAGCTGCAAAACTTCCTTATATATTAGAGGTTCAGAAGGCCCATTCTCCCTGAAATGGAGGCAAGGAAGAATCTGGAGGCTAGGCAGCTGAGTATTTATGAAGGCCGGCCCTGGTCTTTGTACCCATCTCAACATGAGCTAGAAAATCCAGCCTCTGACTACTCCCCAACGCTCATGTCTGTATAATTCCTAACCCTCTCTGTAAGATTTACTTTATGTGTATGAGTGTTTTGCTTCCATGTATGTCTATGTACCACAGGCCAGAAGAGGGTTTCAGATACCCTGGTTGCTGGGAACTGAAGCCCAGGTTGTCTACAAGACCACTATTGGCCTCTTAACTGTCAAGCCCTCTCTCCAAGACCCTGCTCATCTCTTCATCATTCCTCCCCTCATCCCCATTTGCTCTGACACTTGCAGAGGCATGGCATAAATCCCAGTACCATTCCCCTCCAACGGCTGTACACAGTGCTTATGCAGCAAGCTAAGTATCTAATTTTGTGAGCTTGGTATCATCTTTTGTAGGAATGTAGGCTTTTCTCTCATGTGTTAAGCTCAGCCAATTAGACACTTCCAAATGCTAACCTGTCAGTGCAACTGCTACCGTGAGAAAACTGGCAGCCCTACCTTGGTATCAACTTCATCTCCCAACCTCTGCTACCTCTCACTTTTCACAGTGATTCCTGCCCCTAAGAAAATTAATCCAAAGCCCGAGCAGTTGAATTGGGGATATGGCTCAGTGGTACAGTGCTCGCCTATTCCTATGTAAATCTGGGGTTGGGCCCAACACCTATTAAAGAATGATAAATCTAAGTTTTTGTAAAGCCCCGCTATTTGACATATTACCTTGTTTCCCATTTGTCCTATCTTATAAAAATAATGTGGTTACTTGTCAACCCTTCAAAACAGGCTTGAAAGCTAAGGTGTTGTCTTTTCAATGTTCCTTGTGTTTGGTGTATTAGCAATTACTGACTGACTTAAATATACAATGTACCTGCCTTCACTTTCCAGCTAACTCCAGACTAGAACTTGTAGGTGGAATCATGTGACAATCATCACAACTAAAATCGTCGGAGCAACACAGTATAATCAAGAAACTAAACTCTCTTAGAAAAGAAATATTCCAAATGTAACTGAAAATTGTTAAACTATCCGTTTAAAGACTGAGAAAAAAAGCTACAAAAGTCAGCTTTAGCCTACTACATACAACACTCCAATTAACTACAGAGGCTTTTTTAGTCTCGTGCAGGAAAGCAGGAATCACAGCAGACAACACAATGTGTCAATGCCATGTCAGAATAACAGTTTCCTATGAAATGCCACAGAACTAAGCTGTATTTCAAAGTCCGCTTTGGTTATTTTCAAATTGTTCTCTTAACCAATAAGATATAATATCTGTGATTCATTTCTGTGTATCTTTATTTCTACACACAATATTTTGGTTCTTTCCCCGTTGCTCATTATAACCAGTAAGGCTCGAAATATTCTTGTTTATATTTTCTTGGACAGCTGTGTTTCTGCTTATGTGCAAGTGACCATTAGAAATGTAATGCTGCATACTATTACCACAGAAAAAGACCACATTTCCATTAGCACACATTTATGTAAAAGGTAATCTACAAATTTGTTAAAGAGTGGCTTATTCAGTGGGAAGGGGTATGTTAGTAGATTCCACAGACTAGCTTACGCTTGTAAAATAAAAAGTAAAAAATGGAACACTACAAAAATCAAACTAAAAAAAAAAAAGAAGTTATAGTCAATGTGGAGCTGAGGCAAACAGATGTAACCACATAAGACACTGGCATTCTTTATGGCGTTAGTGGTGAACTCACAGCTACTTATTAATTCTTAAATATTTTTAATGTATAAACTTGTTTGCTAACCAAAATAACACATCCAGAAGAGTGAAATCAAGGCAAGAGAACAAGGTACTCAACCCTACACAGAAAAGACTGTCTCCAAAAGCAATACAAATAATTTTTTTTTGGTTTGTTTGTTTCTTTGTTTTTGCCCACACACTAGGACACAGGTCTATCATCATGAAATTAATGTAAGTATGGACTATGTAAAAAGACCCCATCTTAGACAAAGAAAGGGAATTTTATTTTGGAACAAGGCAGCTAGATATAAGACTTAACATATTCCAAAAGAAGGAATGATTTAAAAAAAAAATAACTTTTTGGGGGGAGAGTTGTTTTGGTTTTTTTTCTTTGAGATAGAAGCCCAGAGACACAGCTGCCTCTGCCTCACCAGTGATGGGATGATAAGCATGGAGGAGGACAAGTTCCTTACTGCTGGAGAGAACAACAAAAATTTAAACATGTACTATTTAGAGAAGCAACAGCTGCAGTGACACAACGTTTCCTAAAATTTGGAATATTAAGTACTTTAGCACTACACAGCAGCCTTCACAGGATTCACAGAAGTTCTAAGACTGTAAATAAACAGGTCAGCATGTGCTGCACGCTTTAATAGCAGCACTTGGGAAGCTGATGACCAGGATACAGCCTTGTATCATATATCCAGAGATAGAGAGACAGAGGCAGACAGAGCAAGCACCAAATTCAGTTCAGAGCTGACAATCCTTAAAAAGACTTTCTGGTGGAATAGTAATCTCACTTTCAAGGTGTAGTAGCTACAAGGCAGCTGAAATTACGTTCACATGAATTATCTACTACAACCTCATAAAAATTCATTTGAAAGTTATTCAAACTCTAAACAAATTTCATACTTTTCATCTAGACAAAAAAAAGGCTATGTGTCAAAATCCAAGAGAGAGAGAGAGATGACAACTAAAAAGAACACCTTTACTAAGGTTTTTATGAAATAAATCAGTCTTACAACTGGACTTTGAAACCAATAGGGTCACTTTCATTTCTTAAAGTGCCATTTTCAAAATGGCCACAAGAGGACAGCACAACATTCCACTTAAAAGAGAGAAAGCCTGTGGGTTCTCTGTCCAAGAGCCTCCATTTCCGCACATTGGTGTTCATTTTCCAAACTCACAAAATGGCTGAACCATTTCCTACTTGACAGAGCTTTGTGGTTACTGCTGGTGAATGCAAAATATGAAAGAATGCAAAGTAAATCTATACTGAAATTCCACAAAGAGATATCCACACAAAGTTCAAATTATGGACATTAACAGTGTCAAAAATATCCTTAAGTCAATCCTATAAAGACAGTCTTTGACAAAGTTAATGACGTCTGTAATGGAAGTTTTGGTTTCTTTGTATGTTATATAAAAATGCTTTTGTTTTAATCCAAAGTGTGGGATTTTAGTTGGGCTACAGTTTGTCCACACCTGTTAAGTGTCAAGTACAGGTCAGAGAGGGGCTCTTATATTTGTATTTACTCTTAGGACTCTAAGAGGCTGAGAAAGAGACTGTGAGGTGTTTTTTTTCAGGGGAGTTCAGTGTTGGCCTGTGATGGAGACTAGAGACGATGAGGCAGTTTGGCACAGACAGAAGGAGAGAAATGCTTCCGGGCGCAGCAGCGTGGGAGGAGCCTGCTGGCTGCATCTCATCTGCAGTTGATGGAGATGAGGTGTAGAGCCCTAAAAGAACCCTTGACCCTAACTAGCCAGGAGAAGTGGGGCCCTCTCCCCACTAACCTTTTCTCTCTCCTACTTAAGGTTGGGGGGCTGGGGAAGGGAGGTAGAGGCCTAAATACCCCAAATATAGTAGAGTTAAAAAAAAAAAGAGAGAGAGAGGAGAAAGAGCCACCGGTGGCATTTAGCTATAGACACCTGAAAACCAGAATCTGTACTATCCACTCCTATGTGATATTGCTGGCCCTGCATTACACACATTCTCAAACACATTATTATGTCAACCAAGCAGCCATATGACTGCTCCTTCTAGGTCATGGCTGGATGTCTTTAAGGAACTGAAAAGGGCAAGACACTTCAATCAGCATTCTCACTGACAAAGAGATGTGAAAATTCCTTAGGCTCTGTCTTAAAATTCCTAGACAGCTAGGCAGTAGTGGTGCACACCTTAAACCCAGTCTACAAAGTGAGTTCCAATACTTAAGAAAATATTATCAAGACAGTATATCAAAAAACAATATTACTAATTTGGGAGATATATTACAATAGACAACTTTACACATTTTGTCAAAACTGAAAAAATATTAACCAATGATAAAGCAGTATGGAAATAGTAGTCACCCCACTAAAAGAAGTTTATAGACACCTTTGGAGAAGAAGGTATTAACCAGTAACATTTCTTTCTTTTTCTCATTTCTTTTCCCAGTCTTTACTTAATGAGTGGGTATACATGTATGACATGCCATGACAAATGTGAGGTCAAACTGACAGCTCTGTGGGTTCCAGGGCATCTTTACTCATGAGCTTTCTTTCTTGCCTATTCCAGAAATGGTTCTTAAAAATAAATGTACAAACCAGGCGTAGTGGTGCACACCTATAATCCCAGCACTCAGGGAGGCAGAGGCAAGTGGATCTCTGTGAGTTTGAGGCCAGCCTAGAGTTCAGGACTGCCAAGGCCACAGAGAGAAATCCCGTCACGAGAAAAAAAAAAAAAAAAAAACCCTACATAAATAAATAAATGCATACATACGTACATAACTGTATGGGCTAGGTTGTAGTGGCTCATGCCTTGAATCCTAGCACTCAAGAGGCAGAGCAAGGCCAGCATGGTCTACAGAGTGAGTTCCAGGATAGGCAGGAATACACAGAGAAACCCCATCTCAAAAAACCAAAAACAAACAAACATACATGGGTGTGCTACCTAGGTAAGTCAACACTGGGCAACAATCAAGCACAAACCTACTCAAAGGAGAAGAACAACAAAAAAGTGACATACATAACCATGTACAAAATATACAAGGTGTGATTTATCCATATTATGCAAATAACTTTAGGAGTAAGGTTAGGGCTTAATTACATCTATAAATACAAATGACAACCTAAAAACTGTAAGTTTTAGGGGAGCTATGATCTGAATGTAAAGTGAATATATAAAAATAAATTTAACAAACTGTAATTAAAATAAAAAATAAAATAAAACTGAAAATAAATTCAACAAAAAAACCTAAATTTTAAAACAAAACTACATAAGCAGTAAACATTTTTTTTAAATTTACATGTGCCAAGTTAGCACAAAAGTGACAGTAGTTCCTTTTACTAAAACTTATTCTTTGAACCTTTGTTTCTTCAAAATTTTTCAAAAAGGTTTATTTGCTTTTTTTGTTTGTTTGTTTTGAGACAGTGTCTCACTGTGAAGCTCTGGCTAGCCCGAAAGTTATGGACCAATCTAGAACCTAGGAGATCTGAACGCCTCTTCCTTCCAAGCAGGGGCTAAAGGCACACCACTTTGGCCAGCAAGGTTTCCTCTTATCACATAGCTGATCCCTTCCTAGGAGGCAGTTCACAAACTCAAGACAGACAGGAACAATTAAGGAGAAATGACAGGGAAAAAAGAGGAATCTGGCTAAGGCCTCTCATCAGGGAGAATAAAGAACTCCAACACAGTTAACACTGTGAAGGCAACTTTGCCCAGATGAGTCAACTATGGCTTCACTGCATTCATACATTCTCTGAATCGCAAACAAGAACAAGCCTAAAGTAACCTTCTTCCACACCCACACGCCTTGTTTGTTTTGTTTTTGAGCCTGGGTTTCCCAGGCTGGCTGGGTGTTTTGGAACTCTTTAAACAGAATAGGCTGGCCTTGAACTCACAAAAATCTACCTGTCTCTAGTGGGATTAAATCTGTACACCACTATGCAACACTGTTTACAGCAGCATCTTTAACTTCCCCCTAAAAACTCTAGGCCTCCACTTTAATCAGATGTAATCTCACCCAATGCAAATCAGAAACCATCCCACTATTTTAACCATCTTACTTCCCCAAAAAGAAAAGGTCCCTCAGAAGAGGGTTTCAACAGAAGAGGAAGGAGGAAGTAGAAGGCCAATGGAGGGTAAAAACAAATCAAGTCTATGCATGAAGCTGTCAAAGAACACTTTAGCAGACCTTCAAGATAGTACTTCTTCAGAAGCCACCAAAATTAGTATTTATGGCTACAAAGACCTTAACCTCAACTCCTTTGAGGAACCCAAACTCACAACTTACTCCCAAGTGTCCTTTCATTAAAATTTATGTTAAAAATGTACTGGGCCAATAAAACAAATCTGTTTTGTGTGTGTATGCATATCTCTATATATACACACTCGCACATAAAGAAAGGAAAGAGGGGAAGAGAGACTGAGATTGAACCAACTGGAAATGAAATTCTTTTCTGTAGGGAAGCCCTGAATGCTGACTGAACTGAAAAGTTTCTCGACGTATTGGTGACAGTAGGAACTGACTAAATATGTCTCTGCTTGTCTCCCACTTGCATTGACATCTATCTCACTGTAAGTCTATGGAAGACCACTTACTTGGAGTAGGCTAATATACCAGTCAACAGGAAACCAAATCAAAATGATATCACTTAAGATAAACTTCTACATATTTTACCTTACCTCCAGGGCAATTTACAACGGCACAATCTCAAGTCTTCTCTGTCTTAAATGCTTAAGGAACCAAAGAAACCAGAAGTGCCCAGCTTTTTGTTCCCTTGTTCCAACAGACTGCTTTTGTTTCCTTGTTCTAATAGACTGCTTGTTCTAATGGACTACTCCATACCTTCCTACTTACTCATGAAATGCTGTTCATTCCTCAATCACTAATAAAACCCAATTGGATTTTCAAACTTCTGTTAAAAACTGTCATTTCTCTACAAGAAAATTCACTTTCACTTTAAAAGAAAAACACACTGACTTCATGGACTAACAAAGCTAAATCCCAACTATGTTTCTCAAATTAAGGCAGACAGTGATCTGCAGTTTACAACGGCAGAAGGTTTTCCTTTACCAGCATTCATAAGGCCCTCTAGGTTCAATCCCAGTGTGACTGAGGGTAACAGACCTGGTGGTACAGGCCTATCACCTAGCTATTCTGGAGGTTAAGGCAGGGAGGATACCCAGAACTTACATAGTTGTGTCTGAAATTCTCATCTGGGACCAGGCAGAAGCCCTTAAGCTTTCTCATGCTACTTCTGCTCCCCAATAACCAATTAACGTTTTCATCTTACATGGTTTACCAAGTACTCACACTATTAGCCTCAGCAGATGTGAGTGTGAATTACATAAAAGAGGCTGGATTTGGTCTCCACGGAGAATTTTATGCCTAGTTAGTTAATCAGCACCTGTCAACAATTACAAGCTGAAAGGCAGGAAGAAAGCTTTCTACTCAGGTAAAAACAAGACTAAGCAGCAAGCTAAGAAAAGCTACAAGGAAACCTCCCTGAACTGATAAACAAGGTTCTAGCCAACCATCAAAAGGGCTATTTACACTCTGATCACCAAGAATAAATGGACTAGTTTGGTCAGGAGTTCTTTTTGAACCTCCCAAGTCTATTTTCTTATTAGCTAACTTGTAGACTATAATTTTTGTAACGTTTACAAGATAGACTGTGTTTAAGAAACTTCAAAGTGCAAAGGAGATTAAAGGTCCTGGTTAGCAATCCCAATAATAAATGTGCAATGTTCATGTCCTCAAGAGTCCTTGGAGCTGAGAAAGCAAACAAGGTGAGGAGATTCAGTGTAGCAATCAATCCATCACCAGCACCCACTATGGCAAGAACGACACCACATTTTTAGCTATACATGCTTTCTATACTGGGACACCTTGGACAGGGCTGGTGCTGGACTGGTGAGGGCATGCTCATGTTTACAGGCTGTTTAGCATCCCATAATTCCATGCACTAGATGTCAATAGCACCTCAGCACAAAATAAAATTGGGTGTAAGGAGCCACACAACGTCAACGGTAAAAAGTGGCCACTGCCACTTACTACTTTAAAAGATTTAAAAAAAAAAAAAAAAAAGACGCAGAAGCTCTCACCCAAAATTCTACAGCTTCAAAGAAGCAAAAATGGCAGACGGTGGTGGCTCACATACCCATAATAACATCACTGAGGAGACCACGGCTGAAAAGCCTCAAATTCCAGACCAGCCTGGGTAAAACCATCTCTAGGGAAAAAACAAAAAACAAAAAACAAAAAACAAAAAAAACTAATAAGCAAAAGAAGAGAGGAAAAAGAAACAGAGATCCAAACTGTTGATAGCTCTCTGTACACCTGTCATACAACCCTATCCTGCTGCCAAAACTCTGAAGCCTGCAGTCACCTGAGTACTGCTCCTGAGTACAATCCCTAAATTACTCTATCTTAGCAATTTCCAAGCAGGAAGCCTGGACATATGTTTGGCAACCCAGGTGCCTAATTCTAAACAAGAGTATTTTTAGACTTATAAATTCAAGTCAAACTTTTGTCAAAAAGAGGCAAGAGTACTACAGAAGTTTGGTCCATCAGTCCCAATTTTCACCTTAGCACCCATATAGTGCCTGTGTGAATGTCAAGCAACCTGTACCTAATCTGAACAGAGGACACACTAATCGTTAATATTCTCACCATCCACCTGATCTAGGACTATTTCTCAACAGAACAAATCTACAAGACAACAAAGTCAACAGGAATCCAGGTAGTTCTCAAAATAAAATGTGCACAAAAAGTAAACTTAGAATACAGAGGAGGGGGACCACAAGCATAAATTTTCATGTATTATAGACGAGCCCAAAGTGCACATGTGGCAATAAAGCCAAACAACAAAAGCCTAAGTTAGAAGGTTTACAAGAACTCCCCATCCACCCTACACTTTCAGGATTCAGCTGCCCTCAAGGAAATCACTTCAATGGCCACACTTTCGCCTGAGTTTTGGTGTAAAACAATGGCCTTTTGGGGGAAAAAAAAAATCACATCTACAATACACAGTACTCTTGAGTTTTTTGTTTCTTTAAAATGAAAAAGGTGGCTGTCCGTGGTGGTGCATGCCTTTAATCCCACACTCTAGGAGGCAGAGGCAGGTGGATCCTCTGTGAGTTTGAGGCCAGTCTGATCTACATAGTGAGTACCAGGATGGCCAAAGATATGTAGAAAACCTGTCTCAAAAAAGAAAAGAAAGGAAGGAAGAACGTGCAAAACGGTGGGCTAGGGAGAGGGTTCAGCAATAACAGCAGTTGCTGTGCAAACATGAAAACTTGAAATTCAAATCCCCACGATCCCCATAAGAAGAACAGGTGTGAGGCTGGAGATGCCCAGTGTTGCTGCTCTTCCAGAGGACCCAGGATTCAATTCCCAGCACTTACATGGCAGCTCACCTGTCTATAACTCCAGTTCTATGGGAATCTGACACCCTTTTCTGGTCTCCAAAGGCACCACAAACATACATGCACGAAACAGTAATACACATAAAATACAAATATATGAAATTTTTGAATTAAAAAAAAAAAAAAAGTTAGCTAATGTGCATGCCTTTAAGCAAAAAACCCAGGTAGAGACATGCAAGTCTAAGTTCTAGGCCAACCTGGTCTTCTTAGTTCCAAGGTTGGCTAGAACCACATAGTGAGACTGACCTAAAATAAAATACAATATAGGTGTGGCGAGAAAATGCAGTGCTTCGACATAGGGAGAAGGATCACTTGGCAGGCTAGCTCCATATCCAGTGAGACCCCGTCTCCAAAGCAATAGGGCAGAGAGTGAGAGGCCACCCTATATCCTCATCTGGCCTCAGTGTGCATGAACTACATATACCAAACAAAAGATAGACAGATGAGATAGACAGATAAATAGACACACACACAGACAGACAAAATGTTAAATCTTTACGAACAGAAGACATTTTACTAAGTCTCCTACTTCTTCTACAGCTTTTTCTGAATCGACAAAGGAGTTAGCAACCATTCCTAAAAAGCTTAAGCCATACAAGAGCCAAGCTACCAAAGACCTGAGTCACAATTCCACTACTGACTCTGTTATACTTCAATTTTCTCATTTACAAAACAGGGATGATAATACCTCTTCATGAACGAGGCTGGGTTTATGGTGGCTCTTACTGAGCCTTCTCATTATTTTCTTTTAAGCAGCCTCTCGCAATCATTGCATCCACAGACTTGATACCTATCAAAATACAATGATTACAAACACAGGGCCAATTGGGAGCTCTAGTGATGTTTGTCTTTAGTCCCAGGGCTCTGGAGCAGAGACGAGTAGAGACAAGCGGATCCGAGTTGAGTCTAGCATTCCAGGATAACCAGGGCTACAGAAAATGACTCCATCTCAAAAATCAAAACAGAGAGAGGGGGAAAAAAAAAAAAGCAGGGCAGGCATGGTGGCACACACCTTTTATCACAGCACTAGAACAGAGGCTGGCAGACTGAGTTCAAAGGCCAGCCTGGTCTACACAGTGAGTTAAAAGCCACCCAGAGCTACAAAGTGAGACCCTGTTTCTAAAAAGACAGACAGACTACAAAAGTGAGATTCCCTAAAGAGTCTTTATCAATTTTTAAAATGTTGATGCTAGTTACTTTATACTCTGCTCCTGTATAATCTGGTTGATATTTACCTCTATAAGCTATAAAGTGAAGTCAAAATGGAATAAATGTGTTGAAATTAAGTAATTCTTTTTAAGATTTTTAAGATTAAGTAAATCTTTTTAAGGTATTTAATACACTTAATGAGATTAACATCCAAGCAAAGTTCTAGATCCATTTGCAAGAGACCACCAGAACTTAAAGCAAACTGAGACACAGAAAGGACTCAGCCTCTACAGAAAAGCTCCTCACTCAGCTTTTGAAATGAATACTCAACACAGAAACATTAAACCTCTTAACTCCTTTTCTCAGATTCCCAGCCATCTTTTATTTCCTGACAAACTAAAAACACTGGCCTGAAAGTACAAACAAAGAGGATGTGACAAGCCAGTGGTTATTATTGAAGAAAGTAAGAACATGTTCCATTGGAAGATTTGCAACACATGGAGACATTGCAAACAAGAAGACACTGGTCAATCTGAACCACATAGACACCTTTTTACAAAATAAATCTGGAAGGTGGGGTGGACTTAAATATTTTAAAAGACCTCCAATGTCAGAAAAAACCAAATTCCTCTAACCCATAAATCGCGTTAAAAGGAACTGAAGTGAAAAAAAAACAAGTTCCACAGGAATAAATTCACACCAGACCAGGGCAGGCAGATGCCATGTACTAGGAAAGGCTAGCTCCAGCAAACTAGATGGGCTACAAATACTACAGCGCTCGCTAGCCACTCTCCTACTTCAACAGCTAGAGGAGCAAAATAGGGCAGAGAGTTAAGTAAAGCAGGCAGTAATTACCATCAGAGGGGAAAGGAAGGTAACTCAATTACTGTCAAGATCAGGGCTGTGACTCATAGAACAGGAAGAATAATCAGCTCCCACAGAGGCTGGCTCTTCTGAGAAGGAAAAAAAAATAAAATAAAATTGAGGTTTAACTACAAAATGCACCCAAGATTTTAAAAGGGGACTTGCCTCCTGAGGCCATTCCCAAAAATCACTCCCTTAAAAAGGACTACCCAGACAATCACCAGAGCACTTGGGAAGAACCTGGCTCATTAGAAAGCACTTAAAACTGACAGGGAAGGGTTAGAGGAGACAAGGATAGCTGAGCAGTAGTAAAACTATTACTAGTAGCTGACATCCACTGGGTGTTGCAATGTGCTAGGCTCTAAAAACCTCTAGAAGCATTCAAATATTTAACCCTCGCAACCCAATAATTATTAACACGGTCTACACTCTTTAGATGAGAAAATTTCATGTCTAAAAATAAGCTAAATTGGAAGCTTTCAGTACTAAACTAAAAGCTGAACTGATATCCATTATCTATGCAGCTCTTGCCTAGCAAAAACATGACTGAGACTTAAGCCTTGAAATTAGACCTAACTTTCTTTACCCAGGCAGGCCCTGAAAGGGGTAAGAACTGAGAGATGGCTGAGCCTTTACGAGCACTTGCTACTCTTGCAGATGATGCAGGTGTGTGGGTCCTAGCACCTACATGGCAGCTCACAACTGTTAGCAATTCCAGTCCAAAGAGATGTGAAGTCCTCTCCTGGCCTTCAAGGGCACCAGGCACACTCAAATAGTACACATACATACATCCATACAGGCAAACACTCAAACACATTTAAAAAATTGAAATAAAAAAAAACAAAAACAAACAAACAAACAAACAAACAACGGGGAATCCAGTATCCCCAAACTACAAGAGTATCCAAAGCCTTTTTAAAAATAAGATATAGAGCCAGCCAGACATTTGAAACACCAAAACAGGGTGCTCCATAAGCAAGCCCATAAATGAAGTGCTCAAACTTTCAGAAAACACAACATGAATGGCAGCTTCTATACTTGTTATCATTTATTTCAGAAAGGCCTCGACCCTCATGTCCTAATTTGAGCTCAAATGTTTCCAGCACAGGAGCTTTTTAGAAAAGTCTCTGGTCCCAGTGTCACCTAATCAACTAAAGCCCAAACTGATTAGGGAGCAGATACATAAAAAGACACATAACAGACACATAAACAAAATAACCACTGTGCTAAATTACTGATTTAAAAAGGAAAAGAGCCCCTGAGCATTTGATGATTGGGGCAAATAAGTTTTATTCTGGCATTTTTTTTTTAACAACCTTAAAGTTCCAAAATCAGTACTAACTGGCAGCACTGGAGAGGCTGCCAAACCATGTTGGATGCAGGAGGTAATACTCAGCTACATGACGCCTAAGATAAGCACTACAAGTGTTCTTATTAGTCTGCAGAAGTAACTCTTGGGTGATGGGGTGAGGGTAGGTGTTAAACTCTTTGTTAAAGTAACACTCCTCAAGGAAAATTTAGAACTCAATAAAGAGATCTAAAGTAGTCGAGCAAAGCTAAAGCATGAAGGAGCTTTACTAGCAGGAGCCCATAGCCAGCAAAAAATGACTTACTAGCACTCACACGATGTTCTTGTTAAGGACAAGTTCACTATACCAAATTTTGTGGGGAAAATGGTATGGCTGTGGACATAGCAGATGAGCTCTGCAGCTATGTGGTAGAAATTTAGACAAATTTCTAGGCCAAACACTACAGTAATGTAAATTATAAAAGCTGAATGGCATACAAAGTTCAAATGAAATTACAAATTCTTTCCTCCAGTAACTCTCTGGCTGTAGTTAAGCAAAACTTAGCAAATAGTGTTTGTAAGCCTCCCTTCATAAACTCCACCTTTTTACCTTATTGTAGAGGCATCTCAGGCAGCCAGGGCTGGCCTCAAACTCTACAAAGCCAAGGGTGACCTTGAACTCCTTATTCTCCAGCGCCCACATCCCAAATAAAGAGATTTCAAGTGTGTCACAACCAGCTTACAAAATTAGGAACCAAACCCAGGGGCATCTTGCACACCATATAACCAACTAAGCCTCACCACCCAACCCCCACTGACGTAATCTACAAAAAGGTACTAATTATATAAAAGCCAAAAAAGAAGAATTACAAAGTGCAAGGTAGTTTTGTTTCTGTTTCTCTGTGTAGTCAGGACTGTCCTGGAACTCCCACCTGTAGACCAAGCTGGCCTTGAACTCTGAGAGTTGCCTTTGCCTCCAGAGTGCTGGGACTAAGGGTAAGAGCCACCACTGCCCACCAAACTCTTTTTAAAGTAGTAAAAACACACATCACACAGAGAGAAAAAAAAATAACAAAAGAAAAATTTTGCCTCTTCTTGAAATCCACACAGGGTTTAAAAGGGAAGTATCAAAAAGCAGACCTAAAAAAATGTTGATGTGTTCACTGACTCCACTGTTTTCAGTTCCTTATCACTAGACCTGTGATAATACACATTAACTCCGCACAATGCAATACATTTAGGCTGAAAGTAGCCTCCACAGAACTGTTTATTCTCCCATAAATACAATGCAATGTTGGCTACTTAATTCTATCCCATAGAAATTTAAGAATGGTTAGCAAACACTAAAATCTACTACTACTATAATATAATTTCAATACCCAAAAAAGGAAGATGGGATTACTATCTTCCTTCTGGTGTCAAGATACTTTTATTTTTGTTACTTTTAATAAAACACTTTAAAATGTTAGAAACCAGTAAATATAAATACATTTTACAAAATACTGATCTCTAAGGATGTTAAATATTTTCTGTAGAATAAACATGAGCAAATGGTTCCGTGTAATTTTTTTTATAACAATCTTAGAATCCCTTACTTTCCTACGAATTTCACTAAACAACCAGGATTAAAGGAAAACCTATAAAACCCATTACAGGGAATTGTTCCTTTCACAAAGGCCCATGAAAACATCTCTAGCAGCACTGAAGCCTATACCACTCTTTCTTAAGACTGATCGCACAGAGCAACTCTGGCTGTCATGTCCTGAACTGTTTGCATACCAAACTGACCTTGAACTCCAGAGATATGCATGCCTCTGCCACTGACTCCCCAAACAGTGAATAAAGGGAATGGGCCACACCAAGTGCCCATACTTTTTTATAGTATCATATTCTACTAAATTGTTAACAGTGTCCCCTAAGGAATAGCTTACTTAATACTGCTACAATAAACTAGAAAGAATAACATTTGAGTAAAGAGAGAAATGTTCTAACACTGCTTTTCCTTCTGGGTTAAATTCATTACTTGTGATTTAATTTGGAACTGGAGTTGGTAAATTATTTTTAAAAATAAATTCTTACAAAGTTTTCTGAACAAGGTAGGCAATGAGCAGCAAGTTTACCATAAATGAACGAATAAAGGGAGTCTACAGCCAAGGCATTTCTCAAGACTTACCAAGTAGTAATTCTACTACCAGCCAAGTTTGAGTCTCAGCCAGTGCCATTAACACTTTAATAGTTTGCTGACACTCCACAATAATGTGTTGCCTAATGCACTGATATTATTTTGTCACATTAACTAAAAGTTTCTAGGCCGTTTTCCATTTAACTTCCCCACTGCGATTCTTACAATCCACTAAACACATACTGACCTGAGTTTTTCTTCCTCAAATGTCAATTGAGAAAATGTTTGATACCAAGTAAAAATGCACGGGGACAAGTTCAAATGTTCTTCCCTTGGTTTATGAGCCATGTATGACACAGAGCTTAAACACCCGTTAAGACCTTTCAATTAAAAATATTCTACTCACACTGAACTGGTTTCAAACAATGGGAACAAAATCAAACTCACTTATCTCTTTACACTGAACAAGGGAATAAACGGGAGAAAACAACACACCGTAATATCAAAAAACCGCGAAACTGTAAATTTAAAAAAAAAAAAAAAACTAGCGAGTTACTATTTGGAGATTTACGATTACTGTGTCTTTTTCTCCAAAAGAGGACAACTACTCCTGGAACGGCTGAGGAAAACACACTGTAGGGTGTGGTGTGGACCACTACAGGCCAGGCCTGAGGAACTGCAAGGATAAAAATCGGCCCGGAAAGAAGCCGCCCACCGGAAAGTCCCGACCAAAATTCCCTTCCTCTGCCCCGCCCCCGGCACAAGCAGAGCCCAGAGAGAAAGCGGCCGACCGACGCACGAGGCTGCGCGTCACCGCGTTCTCCCACCCACAACGACTGACGTCAGGGGGCGGAGCCAGCCCGACGGCGCCACCGTTGACCCTGCTGTTACCAGGCGCGCGCACAGCCAATCAGCACCCGCCGTCAGCGCCGGCTGGCCTTTGAACTCCGCACGGCAACTTCCTGCTGTTTGGCGAGTACACAGTGCAATGCAGTATGTCTGTCAGCGCTGCGGCACAAAGGAACAGCCATTTTGTGACTGAGCTGGACCTGCACCAAGATGCCAGGGCCTCCGAGGGCTGCTGCCTGCGCCAACTACCGAGCTGCCCTTTATTTCATCAGCAGAGTACCAATGGGAAACGTGGGGAAAAGGATGTTCTGACATTAAGGTTTCGATTCATTTGTTTTCAGCCTTCTTAAAAATCCGTTTTGGAAAGTATTATCAGCGTCATAAAATGGCTGCCACCTAAAACTGCGTGTTCCAGTCCACAAGCACTGCATATGCCTTTTCTAATCATCCCCAGCCTTACAAGGCTAGGAGGCTAGCGAAAAATGGTAAGAGTATACCCACACCTACGGATAGCAAACCACAGCTCAAAGGCAGACGATTTTAGAGCGACACGGTTTTAGAAATGCCGTGTCCTACAACACAGAAGCGCGTGCAAGGTTACATGTGCATTCCTCTCCCTAGTTTCCATTCCTGGATGTAACTTAGGTAAGTGTGTTGCATACTTTGTATGTCCATCACTAAGACTGCTTTGTTTGGAAATTTACATATGTGAAATGTTTAAAATTACATTCTAAAATGTAAACTTTTAATCTCCAAAAATCGTGATATACCAAGCACATTAGACCAGCATTAACTTCAAAAAATCTCAGTGATATAATCACTATTAAAATATAGCACTTGTTTCGCGAAACAGGAAAACAAGCTTTACTTAAAACTTGAGCTCATTCCAGTCTCTCAGGTGATTGTCATTCTAAAATTTACTTGACCTGAAAACAATTCCTTTTCTCACCCTGCAGAATCTGGCTGCAAAGGTGGTGTTTTTAGTAGTGTTCCCTAAACACCACGCTTAAAAAATTAAGCCTGTACAATGTCAACTTACTGATGACACGGGGCAACATCACTTTCAGCTCACAAAAAGTATCAGCCTATCAAAACAACACAAACATCCTTTAAACTTACAATCTTTAAAGGAAGTGATGTCATAACTATGTACATGCATTAATAATGTATATAACTTAAGAGTTAACAGTAATTTAAAAGTAACTCCATCTTCAAGGAGTGTAAGACTATCTTGGACATTAACCAAGTATAAGATTTAAAATGTACTTGGCAAAAGCATTAAAAACATGCCTCTTGTTTTGACTAAAAGAATCAAATGCATGACAATGCCCAAGTCATTTCCCAGATAAAAGTAAGTTTATTCAAAGGCAGCAGGACTTTGAGTTGATAGCATTGTCTGATCAATGAAACAAAAAACCTTGAATAAGAAAGCCAAAACCCTGGTGAGAATATGCAAATCATACACTCAAGGGAGTAACAATTTTAATATTGGGTCTTTCATAATTGTCAAATATATCTGGAGCTTCCTATAACTTCAAATTGTCACTTTCCAGAAAACTAGTTTTGCATTAGAAGTCTTTTTGTCCTATATATAACTCAATAATTACACAGGCAATTCAAAAGATATCCAAAATGTTCAACTCAATTTGCCTAGGAACTTGGAAATGTATTTTAATAAGAATCAAAATATTTTCAGTAGAAAGCAAAACATCATTTGTAATAAACTATATTGAAGACTTCCAAATTTATTTACAAGCTAATTTAGAAAAGGAATTTTATGCAAAATTATAAAGTAAAATAAAAAATGGGAAAAGATCACATAACCAATCATATCCTTGTTAGCTGCATGATTTAAAAATTATGACATGACAATTCTTAAGAATATCAAGAAATGCATTCACATTTTTTAAAAATTAAAATAGTCATACAACAAAAATCTTACAGACTTTATTACTTTAGTCACTGATAAGCTACTTCAAGGAATGTAAGACAAATCATGATTTGAACAAACGGTACATTAAAAAGCTTCAGAAGAAAAAGCATCCCAGACGACTCTGTCAAAATAAATGGATAAATTTTAAGCAGCATCAACTAAAATGTAAAGATAAAATACAATTACCAACCAGAAAGCAGTCTTAATATAAATATACAAATAGAAACCTTGTAACATTTTAAGCATAAAATCTACAATTACACTGTAATAGAAACAAAGCTAAAGTATTGATAACATTCCAGGATTTTTTCACTTACAGATTTAATGATCTCAGGAACTGTAAGATTTTGATAAGCCACAAAAATTTTTGAAATTGTCAAGTGTATCAAAAGAAACAATCAAAAACATAAAACTGAAAGGCAAAGGGTCCTATTTGTGATTCCATTTTTAAATGTACATTTTTTCATTCATATAACTTTCTCAAATGTCTATTTACTATAATTTACTACTACTAGGCCCTCAGTTACAAGTTTCAATATCCCAGATTCTTCAAAGAAAAAAATTTGCCTTGTATGTAAAATGGTGCAATGCAGCAATGGCTAAACAGACAAGGTCATTTTTCTGCAGCACGAAAACCTAAAAACTAAAAATTTACCGACAGAAAAACTACAGTTTCTAGGAAAGGCCCCTCCGTATAAAAGTACCTTACCTCTGAATGCTATAAGAGGCCTTAAGTCACAACTCAACTTTCATAAATTGCTACCAAAAAATCAGGGTGTGGCATGTTAGCAATCTCAAGGTCACGCTTTAAAAAAAAAAATCAACCCAAGTTAGAAAATTCTTATAACACAGACAGCAAATCCATGTCTGTCAAAGTAAACAAGTGTAAGCTGAGGTTTCCCCAAAAAAAAAAAAAAAAAAACAGAAAGTAAGTTGATAGCTCATACCTCGATGCATTGCTGTGTAGCGAACTGTCCTCCTCTTGGCTTTTGTCCTTATTTCTCATCATCTTTTAATTCTTAAATATTAAGGGGGAGGGGGAATCTGTGTTTGCTTTGAAGTCCTGTGCCCAGGTATTTACTGTCAAAAGTTGAAAGAAAGGTAAGGTCCCAGCTTCTATGGATGTTTTTTATTATCAGGAACAAAGTCCTGACGATGTTAGCGATATTCGTGTAATTCAACAACGGTAAGCACCAAAAAAAAACAAAATATTTCTATTTTTCCGTTTTAAAATAAGTGGGGAATAAACTGAACGGTAGAAGCATCACTACCAATAAGGAAAGTTTCTCAAAGTAACACACTGGATACAAATAACAATCTCTGTATCTTATTGCGTCATCCAGGAATTTCTCATATTTACAGTAAATAAAGGCAACTTAAACATAAAAATCTTTAAAATTATTACTAATTATCGTGGACTTACCTGATCCATGTAGTATGTCCAAAGCAAGAGTCCTATCTAGTAGTAGAAAAATATCAGATCCAAAATAATTAAAAATAACGCAAAGTCCTCCGTTAAAAAACAAAAAGCAAATGAAATAATCTTCAAATATGTTGACTTGTCAAAAAATAAAGCAGTAATTAATACTAAAACAGGTCCGGAAGAGGGAAAAAAAACCTCATTAGGAGAGCGCACAAAAATGGAGGTGCGCCATGGCTTCTAAGCTGGAAAAAACAACGACCTGGGCTCTCAATACGGCAGCTTCTTCCAACAAGGCACGAAAAGAAAGCTCCTAAAAGCTGCTTTTCTCCCAAAAAAAGGTTCGGATCGACCCCAGAAAGTCACTAGGAGAGGCAGGGGGCTGCGGGGGCCCCCTGAGGCTGCCCGAAAGTTAGGGAAAGTTGCGTAAAGTGAACCGAAGCAGGGAGCAAAGCGCGCTCTCTCTAAGGCACAGCCGCCATCTAGAGCCTCCTTCCCAGCTCTGAGAGCTCTGCCTTTGATTGACACTCTCTACATTTACCCCACAACTCAGGTGATGTACCATAGACCCACCCCTTCATCTCCACCAAAAAAAAAAAAAGAAAAAAGAAAGAAAAAGAACCAGATCCTCCATCCAAGGGAGCCTGAAGACCCCCAACCCCACACCTCCCTGCCCCTCCAGACCACTCCATCAGGGGGAGGGGGAAGGGCTTCTTAACCCCCTCTGGCTCAAGCACCCTTTTTAAGCCAGAGAGAAATGTAATTTGTTCCTTTTGTCTAAAGATCTGCTAAATATTTCAGTGCTTGAGCTAAAATAACTTCCTCCCTGGACAGGAAGTGTTATTTTATCAAGCCATTTTGAAATAAGGATAATTTTTAGATAATCTAAAGCTGTGCTTAAGTACTAATCTTTAAAAAAATTTACACCCCCATGGGTAAAATGGCTTGTAAATAGAAGCAACATCTCAATACCATAAATTATGCTCAACTCTTGCAGTCTTTATGATGCCTAAAAACATACAAAGATTAAGCTTAAGGGGGAATTTTCCACCCCAACTGGAAGGAAAGGGCAATTTTTTTACAACTCAAGAGCGCCTCCCTAGTGTTCAATTGCAGTAGAGCAAAATTTTGTACAAATATTTTTGTCCCAGAATCAACAAAATTCTTTAACCCATTATATAACCTTGGAAGTACAACACATCAAAAAAAAAATCCTCATTCATAACATATTTACTTCTTCTACTAACTTGGACAAAATGAACTTCAAACTCAAGAATATACACCAACACTGATCACCTTTAAATAAAAAACTCAACTTCAATTCAAAAACCAAAAGAACCAGTATATCTGAACCCTTCACTCATATTTTAAGTCAATTCTAGGTACGCCCATATTTCATCAACGACAGGTCACTTACAATAGGCCACACCTAACAGCCAATTACCAAACTGTCAAAGACAAACTCCTTCAAGGTGGAATACAAGGTCTACAGAAACAAACTTACTAATTTAACAAAGGGTTTTCTCCCATGCAGACAAGTAGCCAACCTCATACAAATGTCCAAAAAACTCAAAATACTGAACCCTATTATTGGTCAAAACCATGTCACTCCATCATTGCAATAATCCATTTGTTTCACAACCAAAAACAGTTATGTTAACGTATCTAGGAAAATGTAAAACCTATAATCGTTTCAAATATACACATATTTTCACATCCAAACCAAAATCCAAAACTGTTTTTAATTTACACAGACCAAACAACTACCTCACATCACTCAAAAGAACACTGCATATGGTTACCATGGATGTGTATTTTTATTTTACATTAATAATGGATTATTTTATTCTTTGTTCTCTGTATTGAGAAAACATAATCAAGGGTCATTTGGTCAACAAAACAAAATCCGCATTACTCCTTTATAATATTAGTTACCAAAACTCTTATTAAGTAGCAATAAATGAAAACCTAACATTTTTCAACCATGGGTAATCTAAAGCATGGCATGATTCATTTAAACTCCCAACCGTAAAGTTTTCAAACGTAAATTACACTGTCAAAGATGAAGCCCTTTTGTGGATACCCAAAACCCCTAAAAATACACTTCTAATGTTAGACAATACAAATCAATAACTCAAATATTCAAATGAACATTTCATTCCAAGAGATGTTTTACTTATACTTTAAAAATACATACAGGTCAGAGAGGGACCACTTTCATCAACACAAATTGAAGGATAATCTGTCTCAGACTGTGTACGCAACAAGTACTTTGTTTTGTAAATTCATTATCTCGTAAGATTCAAGGTTCCTATTACCCACTGATTAAAATGCATGATATTTTAAAAAGACCAAAAAAAAATTTTAAAGAAATTCACTTAAACCCTATAATAAAACACCAACCAAGCAGGATGTGATAGTGTACCTAGGAGGCCAGACTGGTCTACAAAGCCACGTTTCAGGATGGCCAGGCCTGTTACACAGAGAAGCCTTGGCTTAAAAAAAAACAGAAAGAAAAAGAAAAATTGCATTTTAACCAAAGGACCATTCCACTAGGCACTGGTACACTGACCTGGCTTTTCAAATAAACATAAATAAATCCCAACCAAACAAAAGCATCCCAATTTACCAGCTTTATTCAGTACACTTTAATGAAAAGTGACTAGAAAGGTCAAAATGTTATTAAGGTGAAATGAACATTTAATAGAAGCTTTCACTAAAAATTTAAAAAAGGCCCAAACTGAGAAATTTTTAAGTTTTAGAAATTTTATTGAAGTTAACATTCCATAAGGTCACTCAGATCAAATTGCAAGAAATTGCAAGAATACAAACTACCATTTGTAGAAATGTAGCATCCTCCAGATGTCAAAAATGTACAGGATAGTAACAAGTCTTTAAAAGGTAAATCCCAGGGTCCATTTGTGTTGGTTAAGAGTCATTCATTTCCTGGAATCCATATTAAAACAACCCTGTGTTGGTTGTGTAAGATCACAGCATTCTCTTCCATTAATCCATTTTCCTCAATTCCCCATAGTGGGCTGCCATCTTGATTTCTCAGTGGTAAGGTCCATTTCAAACTCTTCAAGATGACTGGGTGCTTCATAAAAAACATTAGAAGAAAAAAATTCTGTTGGAGTAACAATCATCTTATTTCTTCAAACAGAAAATTTTACCCACCCTGAAGATATTCTACCACACACAAGTCTTTAATTCTGTAAAATCTTTTAACTATGAAACAGCACTATTGTGACAAACTTCTCAAAGACAGAATCAATGTATTCACATTTTTTGTAAGTTCTCCTGTCACAGATACGTTTATATCCATTAAAAATAGTAAGTCAAGAGTGAAAGTCCTAAATCTAACATGAGTAGCATGGTGCATATATGAAAGTAAAACCAAAGATTAAAATTCAAAAATGGTAGGAGGCTAAATTATAGACACACGGTGGACTCTACAATTTCAATGCAAAAAAAAAAGCTCCCAAGCTCCTTCAAAGAAAACTAATTATAGAAAGAATCTTAAGGGATTAAAAAAGCAATGGATCATTGCACAGCATACTTTTACAGTCTTACAGATGTTAATTTTTGTTTAGGTAACATACATGACCTATATAAACAGAAGCGCCTTTTTAGTTACCTGAGAATGCAGAGAATGTGAAGCCACAAGAAAAAAAAATTAGAAACATCTGCTTGGCTTACTTGTAATTTGCCACAAAAATGCTATCACATTTCAAATTATAAACTACTAAAAATTAATCTATTATTTAAACAGTTTAGACTGAGGGAGAAATGAGAATCCAGGTGACTTTACTCCTAATGATCTCTAGATTCATCATATTCACAAAAAAACTTGAAAAAACATTTTCAGTTTTCATGTTGCATCCATGTGTGTATGTGCATTTTTCTTGGGGGGAGGAGGATACATGTACTTGAAATGTAAGAGCATATGTAGGTCTGAGGTTGATAGTGATGTTAAGAACGGAACTCGATAGCCTGAGGATCCATCTCCACCTGGAATTACAGGTTATCTGGTGGCTGGACATACACTTGGATTTTTGGTAAATACAAATTCCCAAGCAAATGTTTAAAAGCTAAGCCATCTCCTGAGCCTACAAAACCATTCTACAAAATGGCCTTCTGAGTTTTCAACTCAATTTGTAGAGATACAGCCTGTAACTGACTGGGGGAATTAATAAAAAGAGAGAGAGAGAATATACGTTTGATTCTAGGCTAATATCCTATCTCCCTAACTAAAATTAAGGTATGTTCTCTAATACACACATTACAAACACATACCCAATAAACTAAATAATCAAGACAATGGTGCCCCCTATTAAGAAATGATTCTTTAAAAGAATATCACAGCATCAGTAAATCATCAAATCAAGACCTTCTATAGTAAATTTTAAAATTTTCTCAAACCCTTCCTTAAAATGAAAAATAATTCCTTCTATTCACACATTAGTGAAATACCATTTACCTTGTTCTTTTCTTAAAATTAAGTAACAGCTGGGTATGATGACACCTGCCTTTAATTCTAGTACTGGAGCCAGCAGGGCAGGAGGATGTGAGTCTAAGGCCAACCTGGTCTACTTAGGAAGTTCAAGGTCACCCAATGCTACACAGTGAGAGCCTATCTCTAAAAGAAAATGAAAAAAAAAAAAAGGAGGAAAAGGAGGAGGAGGAGGAGGAGGAAGCAAGCAAGGAACTGTAGGAGCTAGAGGGGCTCAATGTATAAGAGCCACTTGTATTCCCAGCACCCACACAGTAGCTGTCTCTATTCCAGTCTTGGGAGATACAAGGCCTCTTCTGGCCTCCTCCAGGACCAAACTTGCAAGTAATGCACACACACTCAGGTACCATACACAAAGAATGGAATTTTTTAAATTTAGAAATGATGGATCTCCGGTCATTACAAACCAGATTCTCCTCTCTCTCTTGGGTTAAAATGCATGGTCAGACTCTAAAGGAACCAGTGAATAATCTCTGACAAACAGTGACAGTACTAATGTATTACAGTCAGTTCAGGCACTACAGGTACAAGTTATACAGTGTGGTACTTTAATACTCAGTGTTTTCTGCCATGGGGTGAAAGTATACTACTTCTAAAACTATTTTTACAGGAAAAAAAATAGAAAAAGCATAGAATATCTCAGGTGGAAGAGTGCATGCATAGCATGCACAAAATCCCTGAGTTTGATCCACAAAACCACATAAAAAAATGGGCATGGTGGTAGCATATGCCTGTAATCTCAGATTTTTGGAGGTAAAGGACCAAAAATTCAAGGTCATCCTTGGTTAAAATAAGCCACTTGATATTAACCTCAAAAACAAACAAATGAAAAGAACAAGGCCAGATATGGTGGCTTGCACATGAATTCCCAGGACTCCGGAGAGTGCTGAGGCAAGAGGTAAGTTTGAAACTGAAGTGGGCTACAGTCTCAAAAATTAAAAAAAAAAAAAAAAAAATGCCAGAAAACTACTCAAACACTGCACTCCCACAGCTGTCAGGTCATCACGTGATGTATTTCAAAGAATTTTAAAAGTAAATTTAAAACTTCTGTAAGAGAAAACAGACAACTTTTACATTATAAATCAGTGATCAATATGGACTGATGCAAACTCCATGATCCAAAGCCAAAGGCAAGAACTTTGTTAACAAAGCAAACATATTTCATAAAGTATCAAAGATAATCAAAGGGCTATGAAGGGTTTAGAAGTAATCCATCTACACTCACAACGTTTCAAATACTAACAAAAACTAAATTTACAAGTAAGCAAAAGCTTTGCTTGAAAACAAACAAAAAAGGAATCAGACATGGGCATTGGAACATAAAAATGTTTAACAAAATCCACAGCTCATGTGCAAAACAGCAATGTGAAACAATGACTATGTCTTGTGGCACTGCTGAAGAGTCAATGAGGCAGTACATAACAGAAGTGATCTCAGGTAAAAGCTGGCTACCATTCCACTACATCACAGTAAGCAATGCATAGAAGGCTCTCAAACAAAACACTATCTATTCCAGTGGCAAAAAAAATCTACAATAACACAGATCATGCATTGGTTAATTATTTAAGAACAGTTCTGCCTTTAGTATTGTATTGGGAGGAAAATTCAATGAGTGTGTAGACACTGATAACTAACTACACCTCTTTCTACAGTAACTCGTAAATTACAGACATAATGAACAGGTATGCCTTTGAGCCTTTGTATCCCAAGGAAGCTTCAAACTTAGGAAGGTTAGGATGTTTCCAATTTGTTATTTACTAATTAGTGTTTCTCCTACCTATATGTTTATTCTAAGAACAACTCCCTGTGCAAATCTAAGTTTTGATGTCACCAAGATAGTAACACTTATCTCATGAAATCCAATTCTAGACACATTCATATCTTAAGAACAGCAAACTGATTATGGATATCATCAAATAACTAAAGTGCAAGCCACTAATTTATCTTAAGTTTAAGTTAGGGATCTCCTAAAATAAAGCAGTTCCTCTATTTCAACTAGCCTTACTATTTTTAGGTAACAGTCTCCCCAGTGTAACCTCAGACAGAGACCAAGGATGATGACCTTTAACATCTGACTCCTGTCTTCCCAAGGGCTAGGATCCCAGGTATGTGCCACCATGCCCATCTTATCTTTTTTAATATCAGTTTTAATAGCAAAGAAAAATATAGGAAGCAAACAGTTTTAAAAAGTAATGATTCTTACTTTTTTAAATAAATGGCTATAAGGCTATTATTAATATATTCAAAAGTTAAATGCTTGCTTCACAACTAAAGAAAACAGACATTGGGCTAGAGAGATGGCTCAGTGGTTAAGAGCACTGACTTCTAGAGGTCCTGAGTTCAATTCCCAGCAACCACATGGTGGCTCACAACCATCTATAATGAGATCTGGTGCCCTCTTCTGTCATGCAGGTGTACATGCAGGCAGAACATTGTATACATAATAAATCTTTAAAAACATGTTAATTTAGTAGAAAAACTCATCCTTCCTATCATGTCATTAATAAATTTAGCAATTATGACTTGTTTGCTTTTAACATATTTACGTAAGAAAGCCTGACAACTAAACGCCTATTTGGTCTTGTTTTAAAAATAGATTGAATCCTCAAGAGAATATATTAACAAGTCTGGATCTTATATAAGATAGCTATAAAAACAGTGAAATTATTTCAAAATGACTAACCAATCTTCATCAATGACAGAATGAGATCAATTAATGATAAAGCAAGCCATCTTTTCCATGTCCTTACAATCTAATTTAATTAACAAACCAACTTAAACAGACCAAGTATGAGGGAAGATTGTGCGCGCACATGTACACACGTGTGCTTGCATGAGTTTATGCGTGCACATATATATATAAATACAGATATATGTACATGTATAGTCATTTTTACTGTGTCAAAATTTTAGCTTTTAAGCACACCTACAATGTTTTACATTAATAACATTTTAACAATGAATTTCATTTTGCCTTTCATTAAACTCAAAACACCAGGTGATAATGTGGACTAAAAGCTACACTAACGCAATAAAGCAACAAATGTTTACTGAGTAGTTACAATGTGGCAGGCAACTAATCTGTGAAGTGTAATCACGCAGGAAACTAGTACCTACTGCATTAGGCAAATTTTGGGTCTACTTATTCTCCTTCAAGAACACAAACCTTATTTTGTAGGCCCAAAGAACCACAGCATTCTCAAGTAGAATAACAGAAAAAGAAAAGGGGAAAAAAAAAAATCACCTAGAACCTAGATTCTCAAATGTTTTTAATTCTTATGAAACAGCTAGTGGATAAATATCTTAAACGTTTTTACCAATGAATAAATCCTTCTGGCAACTGACCCAAAATTGTTTATAAAAACCTTCCCATTTTATTCTTAAACTACTTCATAGTAGTGGTAATATCACATTTTGCATCAAATTGAAATTTCTATGTCAATAAGGCTAAATTTTCAGTCTTGAAGTTTTTAAGTTCAGAGTTACTTCATCAGAACCAATCACAACTGGAAATCAATTAAAAATACTTATTATCAAGAGAGAACCAAAGGGCTTCTGAGTTCTATATCATTAAAGTAGCAAGAATAGATCCTAGGACCATAGTCTGTTTTCTTTTAAGACCAGACAGTGAACATTCTAATGTATCTATATTTCAGTACAAGTATTCTCAACACTAAGACTGTATTAAGAAAACACCACAGTATTTAATGACCAGTTCAGGTATGCTTGGGGTGGGGGGAGAATCTTTCCAACTACAAGACATTGGAAACAAGTCCAAATGGGTTTCTTGTTCATAAAGTTTTAATTTCTAACCCCACTGTAGTGGCAAATGCCTTTAATCCCAGTACTCAAGAAGCACAGAAAGGCAGATCTCTTGAGTTCCAGGCTGGCCAGAGCCATAGCGTGTCTCAAAAAGACGGACAGGTGGGTGGGTGAGTAGATAAGTTTTAATCTTGAGATAAGGGGAGAAAGGCAATATGTGATTAACAAACTTCACGTGTATAGACTAGACATGGTCCTACCAGTTTTTAATCCAAGTTCTCAAGAGGCAGAGACAAGTAAATCTCAAAGCTACCTGATCTAAATGAATTCCAAGCCTTTCTTGGATAAATGGCGAATGAAGACTTGTCTTAAATAAACTTCACATCTAATCATTATGTAGATAATCTTACTTTGCTTACAGCTTTGATAAAGCCATGTTACTTACAATTCCAAATCAGTAACTTAAAATTCCTAGTCTTACTTAGAATTAAAAATCAAATCCAACAAGTATATTAAGACTTACTAAATGCTTCAACAATGTCTGTGGCACAGCCCCTTCAATCCATCTGGGATTCACATTTCTGCAAAAAAAAAAAAAAAAAAAAAAAAAAGGTAAAAATTTTATTAAATCCTATGACAAAATCACAACCTCAATACCTTCTAAGGATCCAACAGACCAAGAAAGAGTTTATGAACAAATTAGTCCAAGTAAAAGACAAGAAAATCATGACAAGATCTTAGATTTGCCAGTGTAGGAGCTAATTTCTAGAGCAAGTTACTAAAATTACAAGTCTAGATCTTATTCCTCAAGAACTCCAAATGAGTAATTACTGAGCTTCTACATTAATTTCATTGGATAACCTAGGTTGAAAATAGGGAAAATACACAAAATTAATTCATTTTCTCGCCTCTCATCTAATAAACTTTTAAGTCTTCCAAAAAAAACTTTTGTTAGCCATCTGGAAGGTCATTTTTCCCCCTTTTACAATATTCATATTATTTATCATATCCTAGAATCAACATAATATAATCCCATACATAATCAATAGTTCTAAATAAAATATTACCCTTGGGATCACTTAATCTATTTGATTGAATTGTACTCATCTATTTGACTAACACTAATAATTTAAGATTTATTTTTATGGGGGCTGGAGAGATGGCTCAGAAGTTAAGAGCACTGACTGCTCTTCCAAGAGGTCTTGAGTTCAATTCCCAGTAACCACATGGTGGCTCACAACCATCTATAAGATCTGGTGCCCTTTTCTGGCATGCATGAAGACAGAACATGTATACATAATAAATCTCTTTTAAAAAAGATTTTTACTATTTATATCTATTTGTGTGTCTGTTTAAGTACAGATGAGGGCTTTGGATACTCTGGAGCTGGAATTACAAGCAGTTTGAGTGCTGAAAAGCACATGAGGTTGCCTCCAATTGTACAGGCTCTTAAATGAAGAGCCATCTCTCCAAAACTAACACTAATTCTTATATATGCAGTAGATTTCTCAGGACTTTTCACTAATTTCTGACTTAAATGCCTCAAAACCTAACATGGAAAATAACTGACATTTCAAGAACTTTCTGAAAAACGAGGATGAATTTATTTCTTGGCTTTATAGAATTACAATAACCATAAAATAAGATAGAGGTATGACAGGTAGGTAGTGTGAGTTGTAGCTCACACCAAATTTCAGTGCTCAGGAGGCTGAGGCTGGGGGATCTCTGACTTCAAGGACTACAGAGTGAGTTCTAAGAAAGCAAAAGCTACAGAGAAACCTTGTCTCTAAAAACTAAAAAAAGAAACTGTTCTTTATTAGCACTTAACATATGGGAAGCTCTAAATTTGAAACAACAACAACAAAAAATTAAAAAATAAAAAACAACACCAAACCAGGAGATTGAACCATGAAGAGCATGAGATTTAAAAATTATATACATGAGATCATGTCTCTACCAAAAAGAGAGGGTGAGCTGGTTCACCCAGTAAAAGTGCTAGCTGACAAGCCTGACGCCCAAATTTAATCACAGAAATTCACATAGGAGAAAAAAAGGACAAATGACTCAAGACAGGTCAAACAAACAGGTTTGTAGGTCCTACAAACAAAAAAAATTTTAAAAGCTTCATATTAAACTGTAGCAATCTTTTAGGAAGGAAGGAAGCCCTAAAGTTTAAGATTTAAATGTGCTACAGGCAATGATGTTGCACACCTTTCATCCCAGCACTTGGGAGGCAGGGGCAGGTGGAACTCTGTGAGTTCCAGGCCAGCCAGAGCTACAAAGAGAGAAAAAAGATTTGGCAAAAAAAAAAAAAAAAAAAAAAAAAAAGATGGGCAAGATGGTGCACGCCTTTAATCCTAGGATTTGGGAGGCAAAGGTAAGCTGATCTCTGAGTTCAAGGCCCTGTCTCAGAAAAACAGACAAAAAACAGATTTGACTGCTAAGAAGATCAGATTACATTTATAAAGATTTGCCTGCCTCTGCCTCCAAGTACTGGGATGAAAGGCGTGTAACATCACCACCCAACTTTAACAGTCAAATATTAAACCACAAAAGAAAACAAAACTGACTTAGGGATACCAGTCAGTTAGAGGGCTTCCCCTGCATATGAGATCCTTGACTCAAACTAGTGTCATAATAAACAATAGGATAGTTTAAAAGAGTAGAAATTATAAGAAATCAGGGAAAAAAGTTTCTAAGAGAAATCTGTCATAGTAGTTTGATGACGCTTGAGGTATCCTACCAGCCCAAGAAATGTTTAGGTTCTGAAGCCACAAAAAAGTCTTTGATCTCATGTTGCCATCACAATGAAATTAACACTAATGAAATCTATAATAGGTTTCTTTTCCCAAAGCTGAGAAAGTATAGAATAGTATTTTACCACCCTTCTATACTGGGGTCAGAGTCCAGTTCAGTTTAAGTAGACTAGCAGTCTGATTCTCCTCAACTTCCAACCCATCTTTATATATATATATATATATATGTATATGTGTGTATACATATGTGTGTGTTATGTTATATATAATACATACCACATATATAATGTGGTATGTGAGTGTGTGTATGTATTGTGTATTATATATATTATATATAGTTTGTTTTGTTTTGAAACAGGGACTCTGTGTGGCCCTGGCTGTCCTGGAACTCACTATAGACCAGGTTGGCCTTGAACTTATAGAGATGTACCTGCCTCTGCCTCCCAAGTGCTGGAATTAAAGTAAAGGCGTGTGCCACCACTGACCAGCCATCTTATATATTTTAAAATATACTTTGTAATTTAAAAATAAACTTTAGAGAATATAAGAATATAATGCTGAACCTTTGGCAGTAAAAGTCAAGAACAACTTCAGTTGTTTCTTAAATCCCTTAAGCTTTTAAACCCAAGATTACAATCATAAAACACTTAACTATAAGAAAACGTTGTGAAATACAAAGGTTTCTCCTGGTGGTTTTTGTCCAGCCTGAACAGTCCCAGGATTTGGGACAGTCCCAAATAAACATAGGCATTAGCATTTCTTAAGAAAAATTGCTTTAAAATAAACCATAAAGGTAGGCATGATTACACCTGTAATCCCACAACTCAGAAGTAAGGAAGCTATCTCAAAAAAGAAAAAAACAAAGTATGTATTTTTAAACCACCTTGATAATCTGAATTAAAAGGACTATGATTACTAACTAGTATGCAATAACCATGTAACTCTTAAGGCTGCAGAGATGACTCAGTAGTTAAGTTAGTATATGTTGCTGTTGCCGAAGATAAGAGCTTGGCTCCCAGCACCCAAATGGTGGCTCACAAGCATCTTTAACTCCAATTCCTGAGACTCTAACTACCTCTCCTGGCCTCCAAGTGCACTATGCATACACATGATTCGAATACATACAAGCAAGTAGAACACTCATTCCCATAAAAATTTTTAAATCTTGAAAAAAAAATCTAAAACGTCTGATTCTTGTTTAGGGATATAATTTCAAATTATTAAAATGAGGCCTGTGACATATGACAGTAGGTAAAGGCAGTTGCCAACACACCTGAAAACCTGAGTTTAGTTCCTACAGCTTAGCCTAGTCCTCCTGACCTTCAAATCTGAATTTACAAACAATAAACTAAATATAATTTAAATAAACTAAAGGTAAAAATGTTTCCTAAATCAAAGACCTAGGGAGCATTATGAGATAATGTAAATTCCTAAAATCAGAAACCCCTTTTAAAAAAAAAAATCAGGTCACCCATCACAAAAGATTCACAATACCCTTAAATTTAGGGTGTCAGATATAATGGCTGGTAACTATAATCCTAGCACTTTCGAGGCTAAAGCAGCCTTAAAAATCAGGGTACCCTGTACTACACAGTACGATCCTATTTCAAAAAGTCAAAAATATGCCCTGCTTTGATGCTAATCCAGACAATCCACGTGAAAGAAAAAAAAATTCCTAAAGGCTGCCCCTGACCTCCATGCCATGTTCACACAAATACATAAATGCAATTTTTTAAAACGGGATAGTAAGGCTAGGATGTTAGCGACAGTATTCTACCATGTACAAGGCTGAATTCAATCTTCAGTACCACAAAGGAAACAAAAATTCAGAAACAAGTAAAAGTTTTAAAATGCTAATTAAATAAAAAATAGCCAATCTGAAAATAAACTTTGCATTCAGCCTAGAAGGGAAGAAGTTCATAAAACGAGGTTATTTACCTTTAAAATGCAGAAATAATTAACTTAAAATAATTATTTCTTCTATAAGGAATAAAACACATAAGGCATATAAACTACAAATCTTTATAATCACGTTCAAAGATGAAAATACCGTCCTCTTTAAATATGTTTACTAAACTAGGAAAAAATCTAAATGATTTCATTGCAGAATTCTAAACTTTCGCTGGTTAATGACAACATTATTTTTAAGGAAGCATCAGACAGCCGACGGCCTTGAACTTCTAATGCCTCCAAGTCACAAGGGCTAGGAACAGGGGTATTCACCAGCAACCTGTTTTATCATGCAGCATTAGGGACTGAATCCTGGGCTTTGTGCATTCTAGGTTAATGACAACATTATTTTTAAGGAAGCATCAGACAGCCGACGGCCTTGAACTTCTAATGCCTCCAAGTCACAAGGGCTAGGAACAGGGGTATTCACCAGCAACCTGTTTTATCATGCAGCATTAGGGACTGAATCCTGGGCTTTGTGCATTCTAGGAAAACCCTCTACCTACTGAACTACAGTCTCAGGCTCCATTTCATACTTAATTACTTTTCTAGTACCTGTATTTACACTGTGAATATTTTGGAATACATCAAAATAAATTATTTAGGAAACTGTCCTATGTTTTCTAGTTTCAGAACAGAAACAATACCTGATGTGCAATGGAAAAAATATCAGTCTACATGTAAGATGCTCCTCAGTATTATTTTTTTTCACACAATTTAAGAGCTAAGAAGGAAACAAAAGATGTAAACTCTAAGCCCTTCACACAAATTAAAAGATTTATGACACCAGAATAAAAGTCAGGACTGCATAGCCTATTTAGATTATAGGTAGAGGTCCTGATTGCTGAATCATCACATACATCTGATTTAACAAAAAAAAGTCAAAGGAGAAATGTATATTACCATGCTATCAACAGCCCAAATTTTCAAATAGTCAAGAAACTGTGATCAGAAACTGAAAAGTTAGAGAAAATTCACATTAAAATTACCTATTTCGTATGTTCAAAACTATGTCATAATCCAAAACCACTTATGATTAGCTGCAACATAGCTTCTTTTATTTTTGACATATTACTCCTTTAAAGTAATAAAAACATTAAATACATTCCAACATAAACACAACTAGATAAGATTTTTAAGATTTAAAGTTTATCTAAAATGCTCAGATAAAGCCAAATATTTATTACTTAGTCCTTAAATAAAACATATTTGACAAAGAACTTACCTTGATTATATAATAAAGCACATTACCTACTGCATGGACCTTTGTAGGTCACACAATCCCATCTACATAAGATAGTATCTGATAAGTGCCCTCATGTGACAGTAAACTTTTCCATTAAATTAGCTCATGTGGTAACTACTCACACACTAAATACAAGCACTATCATAAAGATAATAATATATAATCTTTTTCATAAAGTAAGTTATTCTAACCATTTATCTTGGTTATAAAAACTGCCTCTAGGTATCAAAGGAGATGCTGAGACTCACAGTCAAACTTTGGGCAGAGTGCAGGGAATCTTATGAAAGAAGGAGGGAGATAGGAAGACCTAGAGGGGACAGGAGCTCCACAAGGAGAGTAACAGATCAAAAACTTCTGGGCACAGGGGTCTGAGACTGATATGACAACCAAGGACCATGCATGAAGATAACCTAGAATCCCTAGAACCCCTGCACAGATGTTGCCCAATGTAGCCCATGGCAGCTCAGCATCCAAGTGGGTTCCCTAGTAAGGGGAACAAGGACCATCTCTGACATGGACTCAGTGGCTGGCTCTTCGATCACCTCCCCCTAATGGGGGAGCAGCCTTGCCAGGCCAGAGGAAGACAATGCTGCCAGTCCTGATGAGACTTGATAGACTAGGGTCAGATGGAAGAGGAGGAGGACCTCCCCTATCAATGGACATGGGGAGGGGCATGGGAGATGAGGGAGGGAGGAAGGGTAGGATTGGGAGGGAATGAGAGAGGAGGCTACAGCAGGGATACAAACTGAATAAAGTGTAATTTATAAAAATATGAACAATTTTTTCAAAAGTAAAAAAAAACAAAAAAAACACCTGCCTCTAAAAGGTTAGGAATTAATTTAGCAGTTACTATATCACTTATTAAAGTTTAGAAATATTAAAATTTCATTTAAAATTGCTCACCTTTAGCAGTTTTTCTATTCAAATTATACCTCAGATAGGATTATAAACATATTGACTATTTATACTTAACTTCTGATAGTGTCATACAAAACACCTCCTTTTCAGTTTTTGTAAGTGTTTCAAATGCCAACTATACATTCTATCACCTGCAAGGAGAAATCCTTGGGTTTTTGTTTTGTTTTAGAAAGTAGTGACACTAGGTTTATAATTTATTTAGTTTTATTTCATGTACGTCGGTGTTTTGACTGCATGCATGTCTGTGTAAGCTGCCATGTGCGTGCTGGGAATTGAACTCAGGTCCTCTGGAAGATCACCAACTCCTTTTAACCACTAAGCCATCTCTCTAGCCCCAAAGAGAAAAATCCTAACCTTGGCATTTATGTTATAGGAATATAGGATTAAAGATACTTCTGTGTATAATCAATCTATCTTTGAAAGATTATAGATTTAAAAAGTCTTATCATTTTCTTTTGTATACAATAATAAATGCAAATTTCAACTGTTAAAGGCAATAAAATTAGTCCATTCTCTTTATTTCCTATCTGAATAAAAACAAGGCAACACAAACTTAATTTTCTATAGATTTCCAAGGCATAAGTAAATGTGCCCTCATTTTAATTAGTTAGTAACTTGGTGGTGGTGTTTTTTTTTTTTTTTTTTAATTCCCCAAAGCATCACTTATTTTATATTTTCTCTGGCCAATACTTTAAAAATAACTGAATACTATTTCTGGATTCAAGCTTATATAAACATATTTATTTCTTAACATATACAAATAGCCAAATTTTCTTCATTCACCTTAATATTCAACTATTAAGATAATAATGCATTTCATGGTATAATGAACCCAAAACCTATTGTGCTTGAAATTATTTCTTTTTTAGATACAAAAACAATAACTACGATACAGATAGAAGTTTCTAAGAGCAGTGCACTTGAGTTTGGGGGAAAATCAATTTAAGTTTGTACTTGTTTAAGGAACTACTAAAAATGAGTATTTTGACTAGTAACAATGACATCAAAGTTTGTTTTTAGCTTTTAAAATAGAGTTCTTTCAAGAAACAAGGGATCGATAATTATAAAATTTTAGGACACTGTTTTGTGACGGGGTAGAGGAGGAGGCTAAACAATTCCAGACTATAAAGACAACACTAATTTAATACCGCATATCATGAAAAGGCAAGCACCATTTTATTGGGAAGACCAAATGTCTTACTACTGGATATTATTGTATGCATTGATATAAATTATGCCTATCATCTGTTTTCATAGTTAACACAAAAGTACTTGAGTTTAAAGTAAAAGCATCAGGATATTTCCTCATCTTTTTTTATATAAACAGTCCAACTATTTGTCTCACTGACAAACTTTAGTGATACATTCCTACCCAAATGTTTGTAAATATCAAAATATAACAATTAATAAACTTACTTACTATATAAAATACAGACTGTCCCAAGGGCTCGCCTTTATTCCTATAGAGAAAACTCTATTGTCTCAGTCTTCAAAATGGCACACCTTGAGAAAACAAACAATATTCTCAACTTACTGATAAAAAAAAAACAATAACAAGTAAAAATGTTTTAAAACTTTATACAAAACAGAAACTATTGACACGCTAAACTAACTTTTGAAATATTGCTCCCTAAAATCTAGTAGTCTAAATGGTAAACTATTCAAATTTCCTAGTAAATTTCTTTAAATATTTAAAATGTTAAAATAATTTGCAATTTAAGGGGAACAAAAACCATTTTGGTCCATTCCTGGTTCCAAAAGATTCTTACCAAATTAAACAAAGCCCTAAAAGACTTACAGTATTTGTACATTACATTACAATGACTATAGAAATATTCTTTTAACCACTTACTCAGTGAAAGGGGCTCTTAAAAGATTTTTTAAAATTTTTTAATGTATGTTTATTCATAATTGTTTTTTAAAGTCATAAAAATTAATTGAATGCCAGAAATATAAGCCACCAAAAAGGAAAACCAAAAGCCTAGTAAGTTAATTTTATGTCAAACCAGTAAATTTACCAATCTTACCTGGCATAAAAGCTGTTTTTATTCAGAATCATCAGCAACCACACTAATTATAATCTTGGAAGTTACCTTAAAAAAAGGAAAATGATTTAAGTGTTCTGATATTTTTAAAGATTTCTTGACCAAAGACTCAGTGTGCTGAAATGAAAAAGATATTCCAAAGACAAGATTCCAGGTATAAATGTGGGGTGACACAACCTGCACATTAAGGCTGCAGTTATTTATCTTTAATGTCTAGCAGTCTTTGTTTTCCTCAGTTGGAATGTACTGACAAATATTAGGGATTAAAACACTGGAATCCAAAAGAAGAAACACAAAAAAACTAAAATGACTACCACTTTACTCTTTTTCCATTAGATAATCAGGTAAACAAAAACAAAGAAGTTGCCGATGTTCAAAGAATGCCATCCTCCTAAAATTTCTTTACTATCTACAAATTCCTCTTACAGTTATGAGCAATGAAGATCAACTCCGCCAGGAGAAATTAGTGAACTTAAAATGGCCACTGGTTACTTTAAATTGTAAACTGCAAGCTATTTGATCTCACTAAATGAGATATTAGCATTGTCTTTTAAGCGGCTCTAAAACTTGTGATATCCATGACCTTCATTCAATTCCAAACCAGAGTCCAGAATATTTTGTCTTTCTCCTACCCAGCTTATCCTGGAAGATAACCGTAACATCTTAAACTGCTAGCAGTTATTTTTACATTTCAAAACGCACTCTGAACTGCATTCCCAATCTCTTTAAAACCACTTTCACTGATAAAACATTTCAGAGCATTCATTTGAAAAAACAAAATAGCTGAATTCTGTAAAATCAAAGTATGTGCAACTGATATAACATTCACTACCTTACAAAAAAGGTATTCCAATTGTTTTCTACTGGAAATATCCACTAAATAGGTTCCAGTCAGCCAGTACCTTTGATTTTAGATGTACTACGTAAATCTCCCCAACACTGTCTTTACGCAGTTCTTCACCTTTACAGCACAAGGACTCCGCAGAACAGACAAATGTATTAAAGAACACACAAAGCTCTGCGCATTTCTAGTTTTTTCTTCCAACGCTAGACCTAAATTACCTCAAGTATTTTTAAATGAGTATGCAAAAAACTGCGATTTTTTTTTCTTACAATTGTTTATTTCAATACTGTTCCATTTTTAAGCACATCTCGACTTTTATACATGCAACAAATGCAACAAATATGGCCCCTCTTCATCGCCCATCACGGACAGTCCTACTTCACTATTTACACTAAGAAAAGTAACTTCTCGAAGAGCTGTGCAATTAGAATATTCCTTTATAAAACTTTTTCGATCAGGGATTGTAATAGTATACATTCTCTCTTTTTAAGCAACAAGATGAATTTTAACTTTTAAAGGGTAGAAACTGACTCAAGTACGTTTTGTCATTCAAGTGTGAGAAGTTACTGATAACGGCTCTTCACACTCATTTTTAAAAGTATCCAACAGTATAGTTATGTTCAAATATCAGGATGTCAAATGGTCTTGGTGAAAGTACTCGGTAAAAATAAGCTGTATTCATCAAACGTCATCATCTAGCACCGTAATTATCAAATCTACTTCCATTACACTGCCTTGTTGCCGTCGTCATTTTTGAAATACCAGAAGCACCCCTGTAACTTGTCTTTTCTAAAAGACAACAAACGTCATGGAGGTTCAACAAGCAGTAAAGATACCTTTGCATCTACTGCCTGTCTCAAAAGCAGCTTGGAAAGAGTTAAAAGCCAACACCCAACGGGGAGAGGGGGGGAAAAAAGACAAGTTTTATTTTGGTTTAATGGAAGTGAGAGCTTCCATTGTTCTTCTAAATCCGACCCCAAAGATGGGTTCCACCTCACCGGAAGACATTTTTTAAAGCCCATCCCCGGAGGATTGTTGTTGTTTGACGCTAACTATCAAAATAACTCACCGGAGCAAGCAGGGGCTCCGCGGCGCGGCCGCCGCCCTCTCCCCGCCGGCTCGGAGAGCAGCGCGGCGCCCGGCTAGGTGTGCAGCGGGCGCCTGGAGGGCGAGCGGGGCTCCGGGGGCCTCGGCCCTCCGCGGCAGCAGCCGGGGCTGCCTGTGGAGAGCCGCCAGCCGACCCGCCGCCCCTCCCGCCCGCGCTCAAGGACGTCGTGCTTTTCCTCCCAAGGACAAAGGACAATAAAGGGAGCAGGGGAGCTACTCACCGGGTCGAAGAGCGGCCGCCGACGCCATCGGCTCGCTCTTGCCCGCGCCTCGCGGACGGGGCGCCCGCCGCGGCCTCCCGCCCACGGCGCGGGCCGCCTCCCGACCGCGCGCGCCACCAGCCCCGGCGCTGCCGCAGCGCAGCCCCGGGCGTCGCGGGCCCGGCCTCCGCGGGCGCCTCGGCAGCGGGCTCCCGCACCCGCGCACGGCCGCCTTGCCTCGGCCGCGGCCTCCCCGCTCTCCCGGAGCCCTCCGGGACGTCCCGGGACTGCTCCCAGCGCAGCAACCGGCCCGCGGGCCGCGACAGGCCGCCTGACAGCTCGGGCTGCTGCTGCCTCTCCGGCCATCTTGTGCCGTGTGTGGTGTCTCTCCCGTCTCCTCGCTCGGCTTTACTCCCTCCTCCTCCTCCCCCCGCCCCACACACCACACAACATGGCCTCTTCGCTGCGGCGGAGGCTGCGGCGGCGGCAGGAGCTCCGCGGCAATCCAGCTCGCCCCCTCCCCCAACCTCCCGCCTGCAGCTCCGGGACCCCCAATGCGCACGCGCACCGACACCCGCCCGCGGCGGCCATTGGCTGGGCCAGCTTCCTACCCTCGCTTCCCAGAGCGGCCCCACGCTCTCTCGTTGGTGCCTTCCTCCCGCCCCAACAGCCGCCTTCTGCACACTATTGGTTAGTTCTGAACCCACCTTCTTACACCTCTTTCACCTTCTTCACGCCAATAGGACTAAGTTAGTGCCAATCATATCCTGTGGGCGGTACGGCTGAAAAGTCCCGGCCTGTGATTGGCAGATGATGAAACTTTGCGGGTTTGCGGGAGAGACGTAGCTTTCTGCTCCGCACTGCGGACTGCTCCAAGCTGGTTCTTGTGTAGTATAGACGAGTCATTAAAAGCGTGGGCTTTGCTGTTTCTGACTTGAGATTTTGTTTTTCCGCTTTCAAAGGAAGAGGGAGTGTAAGAGGGAAGGAGACATGATTGACAAGATAAGCAAAGACAGCATGTCCCTCCCTCTTCAGCAAGCAGCCATATGGATTTTTTCCCCCTAAGAAACCAGACCTACCTACAGGTCACAAGCAGGGGCAATAATTTTTATGACGAGCACATTCCCTAATCTAATTTTTTATTTGATATGCCATTTATTTGAGGTAATTTGTTAACATAACCAGTTGTGCGAGGCCTTACGAAGCAGCCTCATGATCCTGATGGGGCAAGTTTCACATTTTAGGGCAGGGTTTGTTGAAGTGGTAGTTTAAACTTTACCAACCATGTCTGACTGCCCAACTTTTCCCCGGAGACTTACACAAAACAAGCTTCAGATCCTCTCAGAAACTCCACTTTTCTCCATTTAGTCTTCCCACTTGTGCTTGGAAACTCTAAGCAGAACACAAGTGAGCATGTGAAATGCCCTCAGAAAGCTGAGGGGAGAAAAGTTCTCTCACGGTGGCGGGATGTGGAAATGGTACTTTTGACAAGGGACTAGGGGAAAAGAAAAGAGAGATGTGATTAGTTTCCGTGAGGGGGGAAAGAAATTAAGAAGGGACTTGCTTGTTGGAATTAGAAAAACAATTCTCAGATCCTCTTGAGACTTTGCTCCTGGGTTAGAATCATACTGTTAACCTGAAACAAAAAGTAGTTTTAGTTCAACTTTTTTTTTTTTGGTTGGGAGGAGCGGGGATGAGATAGGGTCTCTCTAACATAGCCTTGGCTGTCCTGAAACATGCTTTGTTAGTTTTTTAACATTTATTTCATTTGAGTGTGTGTGTGTGTATATATATAGATATATATGTATGTATGTACATATATGTATGTGTACATATGTATGTGTATATATGTATGTACATATGTGTATATGTACATACATATATGTGTGTGTGTGTATATATATATACATATACATTGAGTGTCACAGCACACATGAGGAGATGGGAGGAAAAAGGATAGAAGTCAGTTCTCTCCTACTCCAATCACCAGGTTTGTCAGCAAAGTACCTTTAAACAGCCAAGCTGCTGGTTGGCCCCTCTAGCCGTATCTTTAAAAAAATAAAAAACAAACAAACAAACAAAAAAACCTATATACTGGGGCTGGAGAGATGGTTCATTGATTAAGGTGTCATGTACTACTACTCCAAGGGACCTGAGTTCAGTTCCCAGCACCCACATCAGATGCCTCACAGCTACAGTAAGTCAAGCTCTGGGGGTGTTTGGTGTCTGCATCCTCAACGGGCACTTGCACACACAAGCACCTACTCCCACATGATCATATGTACACATAAGTTTAAAATAAGTAAAAGTTAAAAAGTGAGTTCAAGACAGCCAAGGCCACACAGAGAAACCCTGTCTCGAAGAAAATAAAAATAAATAAAAACAAAAATTGCATATTGAGGATGAAGCAGGATGATGGCTCAGCAGTCAGGAGAACTTCCTGCTTTTGCAGAGGACCTCAGTTCAGTTTCCAGCACCTACACTGGCGGCTAACAACCATCTGTAATTCCAGTTCCAAGAGATCCAATGCTCTCATCTGACCTCTGCACCTACTCACATGGCGACAAAGACACAGACAGAAAAAAAAAAATATTTTTAATCTTTTAAATTTTTCATAGGAAAGAAAGACGGCTAGGAGATATGTGATAGATAGATAGATAGATAGATAGATACATTTTTGAAAGATATTTTATCGCATTGTGTTTGAGATTGTGCACTGTAAAATTTGGTTTCTTGTTTGGTGTGGCTCAGCCCTAGCACACACCTTTAATCCAAGAGCTTTCTGTACACAGGATTTAATAAAATTAACTCTAGGTCAAAAGCAAGAAACCAGCTGACAGGAATTAAGTAGAAAGGAGGGACTCTGAAAGAAGAGGATTTAAGACAGTGTGGAAGAGGAGCTCTTTGGGTTTTGGAGCTTTTGGCTTTTTCCTCCTGGGCTGTCAGGTAAGCTAGCTTTTGGCTCTTTGACTTTTAGCTTTTTGGCTTTTTCCTTCTGGGACATGAGCTGAGTAGGAAGGTCAGCTGGGTACTTTCTCTGCCTCTCTGAGCCATTTGGTTTTCACCCCAGCATCTGGCTCCTGAGTCTTTATTGGTAAAACAGTAAAACAGTTGGGATTTTAATTTATTATAACAATAGGTAGAATTGATTAAATATATTAGATAGATAATAGCTAGATTAGATAAATATATTAGATAGATGATAGTTAGATAAATAAGAAAAAAACATTGAACAGATGTGATAGCATATTACAAATAGATATCATAATTTTACTTACGATACTTGAATTCACAAACCTGTACTCCCAGGTTCTTGGGAGGCTGAAAGGTGAGAATCCATTTTAGCCTAGAAGTTCAGGTCCAGCCTGGGCAACATAGCAAGGTCCTATCTCAAAACACTCAGTATATGACTAGATTTAATGTCCTATAGGCTACTTAGGTAACAGGAATTTGTATAGACATCACGTTACTTCTGTGCATGCTGGCCATACTTCTTGGCAACATACTTTGAGCTGTAACACTTTAACAGAAATTAAATTTTCCTAAGGTCTGGTCACTTACACTCTTAGTCCCAGTACTTGCAAGACTGAGGAAGGGGAAAAGATTGCAATGTGTGTCAGAAACCATCCTCGGCTACAAAGTGAGTTCCAGGACAGCTAACTATTTTTTTTTTTTTTTTTTTGACAGCTAACTATTTAAGAAAAAAAAAATGGTTGGAGATATAACTCAGATGGCAGAGTGCTTGCCTAGCATGGCCTTGGTTCTGGCTTCAAACCGAAGCAGCTCAGGAACCAGTGTGAAGGTGTGGACCTATAATAATCCCAGCGATCCAGAAGTGGAAACAGGAGAAATTCAAAATCATTCTCAATTACACCTGAATTCAAGGCCAGTCTCAAATGAGACCCTGTTTCAAAAAACAAAAAAGAAAAAGTCACCCACACCAGAACATGCAACAGACACAGCCAACCGTGACACTCCCTCATCTACTGAGTACTGTGTCAGGAGCCAACGTGGCTCATACGTCAGCCCATTTCACTGTATGACCCAAATGGCCATTAAACTCGCAACACCCCAAACATTCTTAATTATGTTTTCTCTACTTAATTTAATTTCAAAAGGGCATTTTCTCACACAGACTAGTTCTGAACATCAACATGGCTTTTTCTCTAGCCCCATCTGAGCCCTTAGATCTTCTTCTTTCCCGTGCCCTTACCATGCTCTTATTTACTCTCTTTTCTTCTGTATCCTTCTACTGTTACCTAAAAATTCATCTAAGAGTCTGCCTTTCCAGATCAATCATCAAGAAAGGCCTGCAAAGACCTTCCAGTGAAGAACAATGGCTACCAAGTTGTAAAACCAGCATTTAGCTAACATAAGAGGCTCATGAACTTGGAACCAGCCTGGCCTACATCATAACAAAACCCTGTACATGCATACACACACACACACACACACACACACACACACACTGTCATGTGCTTATTTATTTTTCTTGCCGGTGCTGGGGACCAAATCCAAGGCCCTGTACAGGATAGGCAAGTGCTATCCCACTGGACTTCTTTCCTAACCCACCTCTGATCATTCCCCACCCCCAGAAAATAAAAAGCATCAAATTAACTCATTAGCTCACTAGGGTAGCAGCTTTGTTCAAAACCCTCTTTGAGTATTAGCTCAATTGATGACAAACCTGTGACTTCTGTCAGAGATGGCTTTGGTCCCTGTGTGTTGTCCTCAATAGGGAACTGAGACACGGGGAGTTTAAGCCTCAGACTGAGCCAGGCTTTGAGCCAGGATTGAGCCTGGATGACAGAGCTCCAGGCTCGTGTCCTCTGGGCCTTCTGGGGCAGAACAGGCTCGTGTAGACCTTCTGCTGTGTGCCTTTTGTGATTTGCCCACTCAAGATGTTCGATCCAGTCTGACTTGATGCCCAGATCTGTGCCAACATGAGTGTCAAATTCCCAGCTATGCCACCTAGAAGCTACCTAGCTCTCCTGTCTCACTGCCTCTTTGATTAAAGCCCCTACACATCAACTATGGAATGTTTTATAAAAAATACACCTTGGGCAGTTTACTTTAAACAGCATTCTTCTCCCTACTGTCCTGCACCATGTCCTCTTCGGAAAAAGCACTTACTTGCCATCTGAAGCTGGTTTTCGTCACAAATGAGACGGTCATGTTCATTAACTTACTGTGTTGAGGGAGAGGACATTCTGTGCTACAGTGTGTGGAGGTCAGAGAATAATTAACAGAGTGAAGTATCTCTTTCCATCATATGGGACTCAGAGCTCAAACTCAGGTCATCAGGCTTAGCAGCAAGCTCCCTTATTCATTGAGCTAGCTCACTGGCGCCAGACACTCTGATTTCTTTAGCTACATCTATATGTTATGTTTAGCCATCCTTCCTTAAAGAAGACATCTGACCTCTCTTAAAAAGACTTGAGAGACAACACCCAACCCCCTTCACAGTTCCTTCCCACTTTTCCTAGTTTGCTTTCTATTGCTGTGATAAAACATCATGACCAAAGCAAGTTGGGAAAGGAAAAGGTTTATTTAGTTTGTACATCCCCTTCACCATCTATCCCTGAGAAAAGCCAAGTCAGGAAAGGAAGAGGGGCAAGAACTGAAGCAGAGACTAGAGAGAAGTGGTGCTTCTGGTTTTGACTGCCAGGACATCTCCAGCTTAACTTCTTACACAGCTTACACCTGACGGGGTGGGGGGGGGGGGAGGCTGTCCCACAGCAATCATTAACCAAGAAAATGCCCTGTGGGCTTACCTGTGGGCCAATCTGATGGAGGCTGGAGGTGTTGTCTCCATTGAGGTTCCCTCTTCCCAAATGACTCCAGTCTGTGTCAAGCTGACAAAAGCAAACCACCACAGCCTTCTACTGCCTCTGCCGAAGGACCAAGACACTATTCATCCTTCCTCCACTTACACTGGCTCTTGCGACTGTGTTTGTTTTATGGTCTGGTTCTGCTTTGTTCTTCTGGTTTGTAGTTCTTTACTTTGTTGTGTCAGAGCCCCGCTGTATAGTCACAGCTGGCCTCAATTCTCCTGCCTCCTGCCCTCAGCCTGCCAAGTGCTGGTATTTTATTTAAGCCCAACTACAATCATCATAGTGTCTACTGATATTTTTCTTTGTAGGCAAAAGAAAAAAATCGAGTGTGTGTGTGCTCTGTGTCGATCTCCTATTTAACAGAGTCCAAAATAAAACCTGCAATGAATATTTCTCAAAGGACAGGACATGTCTACATTAATTTATACTGGTTACCTTGAAGAAAAAGACCTGGAAAGTAGACAGAAAACACAGGCAGAAAAGCTGTTTACACTCTGCATTCTTTTGTGATTTTTTTTTAATTTTAAATCATGTGACTATATTACCAAAACCAAAAAAAAAAACAATAAAAAAAGGCCAATTACTCTCCAACTACAAAAAAATAATAATTCTTTTTAATTTTATTAAGTTTGACTACAATAAACACCTTCAAGTGTTTTTTTTTTACTTTTATTTACATTTCTTTAGTTTGTTTGATTTCATAGATTCTGCTGATAAATCTTTTTTGTTATTTTGTCTTTTTTTTTTTTTTTTTTCAGAGCCAAGGACCGAACCCAGGTCCTTGTGGTTGCTAGGCAAGCCCTCTACCACTGAGCTAAATCCCCAACATGTTATAGTATTTTTAATGGAATAAAGGTCACATAAGGGGCTGGCATTGTGATTCAAATGGTAGAAAGCTTGCCTAGAGTGTGAAAGCATGCATTCAATCCAAAAACACCCCATAAACCTGCAAAGCACGGTACTTGGTACTGTATGTATGTAATCCAAGAATGGGAGTAGAAAGAAAGATCAAAAGTTCAAGGCCATTCTCAGTTACAAATTGAGTTGGAAGCCAGTCTTGCCTGCCTTGAATCGTGTCTCAAAAAAAAACAAAACAATGAGATGCCTCAGTGGTTAAGACCACTTGCTGCTCTTACCAAGGACCCAGTTCTTTCCCAGCACCCACATTACGGCTCACTATCATCTGTAACTCCAATTCCAAGAGATTCAACGCCTTCTTCTGGCCTCCACAGGCAACAGACATATGTAATGCTTGCTCAGATACATATGTGAGTAAAACACAGACATAAAATAAGTAATAATAACACAATAATAAAAACAAAAGTCACACAAAAACACTCCCAAAGATGTGAACAGCATCCAAAGTGCTCCTAGTTAAAGATGACAAGGGTGCCTGGGACAGCAGCTTCTGTTCCCGATGAAACAACCTCACAGAGCCGTTGCAAATAGAGCAGGCCTTCTCACAGTCCTCCCAGCTTTCCTGAAACCTCACTCTACCCTTCTCTTCTCGGAGAGCTATTGAAGAAGAGGCAGAAGCCAGCAAATTGGCTTTTCTCCCTGCATCCTATTCACTATGACCCTCTCTGCTTTGAGACCAGTCTGACAATCCTTTAGATTGGCAGTCCAGATCCTCTCCATGGTGAACAGAAACCCAGGTCGGTTTTCAATTTCAGGCACATCTGGATTCCGGTTCTGCACCAGCTCTTTGTCGTTTCTCCTATGGAGCTAGACGTTCCTGCAGATTCTGTCTTAACCACCATATGCCTCCTTTACCTGGCTTTCTTTCTTTCTTTTTTTTAAATGTGTTATTATTTTTAATTATGTATATGTGTGTATATATTTGTAACTATTTTAAATTATGTATGATTGTATGCCTGTGGGTTGGTATGTGAACATGAGGTGAGTGCAAGTGCCCACGGAGGCCAAAGGTGTCGGATCTACAGGGAGCAGGAGTTACAGGCAGTTATGAGCCAATTGATGTGGGTGATGGGAGTCCAATGTGGAGCCTCAGGAAGAGAAAAGTACATGTTCTTAACCACTGGACCTTCTCTCTAGGCCCTCTTCTTTAGTTTGTTAGCTAGCTTCATTTTCTTCTTCTTCTTCTTTTTTTTTTTTTTTTTTTTTAGCTCAGAGTGCATTGGGCAGGCTTGAAACACATTTATTATATATATGACAAGTGCCATGGTAGGAGCTGAGGTTATAGGTGATATGGACCAGAAACACTGGGAACCTGTTCTGATGGAGAATTATGTCCAAAGGAGAAGGCAAATCAGGAGTAGTAACTCCCACCTGTAACACTACCACTAAGAGGCCCAGACATGAAGACTGCCACAGGTGTTAAGCCAGATTGGGCTACATAGCAAGATCCTAGCCAGTCAGATCTTCAGAGCAAGGCCCAGTGTCAAAGAGGAGGCATGAGGTGGGTGACAAGGACATGTTTGAAAAAGTGTGTGGTGATGGCACCATAGGTGTCTATCCATATGCAAACTCGTCAAGTTATACTTATTAAAATGTGTGTTGTCTATGCTTCAAGAAAACGTCTCAGGAAATAACGTGCACATTTTACAAAGTCTTTTTTATTTTTAAATGTTTCTCAGCCAGGTGTGGTCTTGCACACCTCTAATCCCAGCACTCACAAGCTCAAGATCAGTCTCAGCTCCACTATGCCAACCCAAGTAGGAGAGAGGAAAAAAAAAAGCTGTATCCATGAAAAATGAAGACAAAGCAAAAAAACAGACCCACAGGAAAAAAGAAGAAAGATGACTTTTCCCAGTCACAGATTGGGGAAAAAACTATGTCGTGAAAATGAAGACTTGCAAAGGAACCAGAAAGAATTCAGAGAAATAATGACAAGCAAACAAACGAGTACAAGTGGAAAATCCAATAGAAAGAATGATAAAATTCACAGAGGACAAAGCAAGAACTACAGGCAGGTATGATAGAGAGAAATGTGGGGACATAGTGGGGGGGTTCATCCTCCAATAATACCACTCTAGGAGAAAATGGCAGGGATACTAACTAGGAAGGGATTCCTCAGATGACTCAGAAAAACTCCCCTGAAAGGAACAGTCTGATTTTCAGGTGAAAAGGATAATCTGGTGGTCAGACAGAAGCTGTGAATATAGAAGATCTTTGGACATTCTCAGTTGCGCCTCTGAAATCAAGAAGATAGAAAAGACCGGTAAAGAGGGAGTGCTCAGTTGGCAAAAAGGACCAGAGTTCAGATCCCCCAAACACACATAAAAGGCCAGACGAGGTGGTGTATGCCTGTCATCCTAACTCTGGAAAGGTAGAGGTGGCCAGTTCCAGGAGTTTGCTTGTGGGCCAGTCTACAACTGGAAAATTCTCAAGACCTTGTCAGAAAAAGAAAGAAAAGGGGGCAGGGGAGAGAGGGAGGAAGGAAAAGAAAAGAAAGAAATGGATAGGAAAGGAAAGGAAAAAAAGAAATAAAAAAGAGCTAAGAAAAAATTATTTTCATGACAACTTTTAAACCTCTCTAAAACCAGCAGATGTATGAGCACAATGAAGACATTTTGAAAGCATAATCTCAAAAACTCGATCTCTCATGTAGCTTTCTGAAGAAGACAGCAAATGATGAATACCACAAATGTGAGGGGGAAAAAAAGGAATTTCTGGGCTGCAGTGGCACACAACTTTAAATCTCAGTACTCGGGAGACAGAGGGGGGTGCATGGATCTCTGTGAGTTCAAGACCAGCCTGATGGACAGAATGAGTTCTAGTACAGCCAGGGCTATACAAAGAAACCCTATCTCAAAAAAAAAAAAAAACAAAAACAAAACAAAACACAGAGAGAGAAGCAAAACAAAACAGAGAAAAAAGAAATTAAGCCAGTGATACGGCTCAGCATGTAAAAGCACTTGGTTGCCAATCCCGTCAACCCAACTTGAATCCCTGCCACCCACATGGTAGAAGGAGAGAATCAACTCTAACAAGTTGTCCTTTGACCCCAGACACAAGCTGGGGCATGTGCATGGTTCTCCTTCTCTCTCTCCTTCTGCAGATCCCTCTCCCTCTCTCCCCCTCTGTCTGTCTGTCTGTCTGTCTCTCTCTCTCTCTCTCTCTCTCTCTCTCTCTCTCTCACACATGCATGACAGAGGGAGGTAAAGGCAAAAGGAAGACAAGAACTATTGTAAAAAGCAAGCAGAACCCTAAATGGGTGGGTCAGAAATTCCGATGTCAGATGTGCTCTGGGCAGAGAGAGACCTGGATCAGCCTCACCCAGAAGACATAGAAAAATACCAACAAAGAAAACAGGGTCACCCAGGTGTTGCCCCACCACCACCCTGCTCCTCCCTTTCTACCTGAGGAAATTGACCTGGATTCCAGCCTGATCAAAACCTATACTGAATGATGAATTAACAGAACCAGCTCTGCTCTCCTAAGCCTGGATCAGCTGAGGAGTCTGAGTTGTCCACCACAATTTACACAGATAAAAACAGCAAAGAAAGCCCTGGACACATTCCTCCCACTGTCACCTTCATCCTGTTGCTGTCCTGCCGGTGTCCTAATGATGCTGCACCCAGTGTTCCCTGAAGACGTTGTCCAGGAGAGCTTTCAGGAAGCTAAAGAGAGACAGCAGCCCTGAAAGTGCTCTACTGTCATCCCCGAGAAACTCTACCTATGTGTACCATCGGACGGCATTACCCCCAGAATATACTTGCTATACAGGTTTTCAGAATTAAAAATTAAGTGATACCTGACCAGGTGACATTTCAAACCAGTAAAGACAGGAAGTGCTGACTGAAAGCTGAGAGAAGTGTGTCATCTCATATGAATAACTTGAAAGGTCGGGGAAGGGGATCTGAGACTCTAAGGACAATTAAGATCCTTTATTTATTAAACTGAGATGGTGCATGGCATGCTTTATGCTGTAACTCTTTACATGTATGTACATATGTATGTGTGTGCTTTATATGCTTGCCAGTATGCAAGATTGTTTTATGTATTGATGTGGCTATGATTTCAATCAGATAAATGATAGCTTTCAAATGATAATTTAAGGAGAAAGCATGAGGCCTGGTTATGGCTAAGCAGTAGAGCTTAGTCCAATATGCTGACTGTTTGGGTTTTTATGTTTGTTTGTTTGTTTGTTTTGTCAACATGAGACAAGCTAGGATCATCTGGGAAGAGGAATCTTCAATTAGCACAGTGCCTCTATCACGTTGGCTTTGTAGACAATTCTGTGGAGCATTTTCTTGAGTAACGATTGATGTAGAAGGACCCAGCCCGCTGTGGGTGGTGCCAGCCCTGGGTAAGTGGTCCTGTAAAGAAAAACAAGCTTAGGGAATCACAGATAGCATGCCAGTAAGTGGTGTTCCTCCATGGTCTTGGCTTCATTTTTCATTGACTTCCTCAATGATGTAATAAGTTAAAAGCAAACCCTTGGGGGACCAAGTTGCTTTGGTCATAATCAGAAGGAAAACTGATGGGCCTAGAATACTCAAAGTTTGATTCCCGACACTAGAGAAAAATAAGTCCAACCAATTAAAACTGTTAGAAAGGACCTAAGGCAAAACCAGACTGGTTGAGTTCTACAGTGTTTGAAGAGCAGCAGCCACGTAAGACGGGAGAGATAGAGTAGCCACACCCCCAACAGCCTTCACTGTGCCCAACATGACTTTCTACCCCGTGTTCTGTTCCCACCATATTAGCTCAATGAAGTTGGCTGTCGTGTGTTAAAGTGAGGACTCAGAGTGACAAGTGGGCTGAGGGACCAAGAGGAAAAGAATACCACAAGAATAAAGGCTAATGCTTATAGGAAGCATCCCAGCAAAGCATGTCAAAACTGCCTCCCATCCCAGAGTCTCTTGTGAAAGAAACACCAACACGTTACTCACAATTTGGTGTAAAAAGCAACCTCAAATGCTGGGGGTAGGTGGGTGGGGCATGCCTTTAATCCCAACACTCAGGGAGGCAGAGGCAGGCAGATTTCTGTGAGTTCAAGGCCAGGCTGGTCTACAGAGCAAGTTCCAGGACAGCCATGGCTACACAGAGAGAATCCCTGTTTCAAAAAATCAGAAAAGAAAAAAAGAAAGAAAGAAAGAAAGAAAGAGAGCAAACAATCTCAAAATGCACTGCCAAATATGATAATTTGTCTGCATCATCTCATACATGGTCCCCCTGTTCAGATGTTCAGGAACATTTTGGTGCCGTGACTCTGGTACAGAAGTCTCTTAAGAGCTTGCAATCATAATGTCATCAGGCTGCCATCACCTAAAGGCTTGACTGAAACTAGGGAACTGCTCCCGAGATAGTTCATGCTCAAGGCTATTGGCGAGAGGCCCCAATTTCTGTCCATCTTTGTCTGAATGTGTACAGATGAAAAGAAGCTTCTCCCAGAAAGAAAGGTACAAAAGGATGCAAAGGTGAAAGCTGGAAGTTCGGATGCCCTCGTTGCCCTAGCAACAGGAGCTGGGCAGCAGCAGCCTGTCTTCAACAATTCAAAATGAAACGAAAGCCAAGCACAGTAGCACATACCCTTTTTCCCAGCACTCAAGAGGCAGAACCAGCTGAATCTCTGTGAGTTCAAGGCCAGCCTGGTCCACAGAGCCAGTGAAAGCCTGTCTCAAACAAACAAACAAACAAACAAACAAACAGGCCTGGTAGTACTCACCTTTAATCTCAGCATTCTGGAGGCAGAGGCAGAAAGATCTCTGATCTGTAGAGCCAGTTCCAGGACAGCAAGGACTACACAGAGAAACCCTGTCACAAAAATAAATGAATAAATAAGTAAATAAATAAATAAATACAAACATTAGTGAGAGAAAGAGAATTAACAAAAAGACCATGACAAGTATTTGGGTGAGCACAGTGGGAATTGTTAATTTGGTTGGAACGTTCAATAGTTTTTCTATACACCTTCTGGCCAAGGGATCCTGTTCCTAGGAATTTGCCCCAACAGTACATTAATAAACACCATTCAACAGTAAAAATAAATGGCCTATTTATAAATGCACTACAAATGAATGTCTTTCTGAGGGCTTTACTATTTAATTATTGATTTTATGCTTATTATGATTGTGTATGCCTGTGTACGAGTGTAGGCGCCATTGGAGATTACAGGGCAACTTTCAGGAGTCATGGGCTCTGGGGATCAAATTCTGGTCCTCAGCCTGTGTAGCAAGCGCCTTTTCGCACTGAGCCATCTCACTCGCCCTTAATTTTGCTTTATTTGGGGGTGGGGCAAATTTGAAGCAGGCTTTATTAAATATTAAATACTGACCAAGAGATAGACTGTGGTGGTCAGGAATTTCCCAGCTAAAATGGTCATGATTTTGCATTTTTGAGATAGGATCTCTTGTATTTCAGGCTGGATTGGAACTTGAGGTAGCTGAGGGTGGTACCAAACTTCAGATCCTCCTGCCCTGCCTGCACCTTGAATGCTAGGGCTGTAAGCAGGCTCCACAATGTCCAGTTTAAGGCCCTGGGGAACCAAGCCAGTCTCATCCATCAGTCTTTTTTTTTTAATTAATTTTTTTTATTTTATGTATGTGAGTGTCTTTCTTGTATGTATGTAAATGTTTCTGGTGCTTTTGAGGATCAGAAGAAGCATCATATTTCCTAGCTATGGAGTTATAGATGTTTGTGAGCCACCATTATGGGTGCTAGGAGTTGAATGCAGGTCCTCTAGAAGAGCAACAAGTGCTTTTAACCACTAAGCCATCTCTCTAGCCCTTCATCCATTAGTCTTGACCTTTCTCTTGCACTTGACATTGACCACTCACCGTTTACAGCTCTTGGTTCATGGTCCTCCTGACATTCCATGGTCTTTCCCGCTACTGAACATTTGAGAAAATTTGTTTCTAGATATTCTCCAGGTTGACTTCCTGGTCTCTGGCTGTGTAAGAAAAAGGTAGTCCCACGGACCGTTCTGAAAGAGTTAAAGCCTCATTCTAAAATACCCAGCCACGCTAAGGTCACCTTCAGATGTGAGACTACTGCCTTGCCAGCTTCCCGAAGCAGTAGCTATTCTGGCTGCAGCCAGGCTGATGGTGTCATTCCCCTGATGTCTTGGCTGGCCTCTGGTCACTGCCTCTTTGCATGACTTTCTTCTCTGCTCACATCTCCAGCTCAGGGTCTGTCCTCCCAGACTAGAGCCTGCAAACTGCTTCATTTACTCTCTTCCAAAGTGATTGCTTTCTCTCTTGAGAGTTTCCATGAGTGAATGCCTAGGATGTTTGCTGCTCAACGGGCTCTCATCCTGAGTTACTATTTATATACTTGGATGCAAAGATGATATCTCCCCTAAACAGACTCCAATCAGCTTCTCTGCTGGCAGAGGGCTTGACTTTGTTTTGTTTACTTTTATGGTGTAATTGTAGATGTTCAAGTAATTGACTGAGCATTTATTTACTATATCAAACTGACTCAACAAGGCATTATATTCCCACCGATTACCAGACAAATTCCATGCAATTGTTTAGGCGAATTTGATACTGAAGGACCTCCAGCATGAATTACCCAAAGCAAATCACCAAAACTGACTTAGATGTGTTTGTAATCCCAGGACTTGGGAGGTAGATGAGGGTAGATCAAACTTGAGGCTAACCTGGCCTACACAAACCTCGTCTCAAAACACAAAAGCAAAAACAGCAGCAAGGTAAACCACAATTGAATGTCAGTCTTTGGTTAAATACAGATTTCTGTTTTTTGAAGTTTCCTAAAAAAAAAAAATAGGACGCACCTTGTATGTCAGCGATCAAAAAATAGATCTTGCCCCTGGCACCTCAATAGTATGTCTGGAATGCTGGCATGTTATGCAATAGTCCCAGATTAGCCAACTAGAAGTCTCAAACCTGAGAACTTTATTTGGACTCTTTCCATTCTCAGCAGAGTGCTGATCGACACCCCTTAGGCATTTCTTCTCACTAACTGTGATGTGAGATAGAAAGTGGCTACAGGCCATCCAGTACCAGGCAAAGATGACCTGGCCTGGCATCACCTGCTTTAGGAGCCAATACTATGGCAGTGACTTCTTGCCTTTCAGAGCCCAGGCAGGCTCTGCCCTTCCCGTGCAACCACAAACATGACAGTGTAGAAAGCCCCACATTACCTAATCTGAACCACATCTCCAGCCTCATAAACCTGCCCAAGAGGAAATGAGATAGTCTGAGGGATTACTGACTGGAAGAAAAACTTCAGGAGCTTATGCAAAACTAAGTGCTCTATCAGTGAGTGGTACCCTCTGCCTCGATGCGGAGCAAAACTCGAAAAGCAGTATTCTTCATTTATAGTTTAGATTTTTGTTTATCCAGGTTATGGTGACAATAATTTTTACTTCTTTTTATTTCTTATTCTTTTTATTCTTTTTTGAGACAGGCTTTCTCTGTGTAACCCTGTCTATCCTGGAACTGGCTCTGCAGACCAGGCTGGACTAAAATCAGAGATCTACCACCTCTGCCTCTGCTGGGATTAAAGGTGTGTGCCACCACTCAGATAATTTTAACTTCTATAATTTTAACATGCCTATAATTCCAGCACTTAGGAGGCAGAAGATCAGAAGGATCAGAAGTTCAAGTCCATCCTTAGCAACCATAGCAAATTTGAGTCGAGCCTGGGCTACATGAGACCATGTCTCAAAGAGAAAATTTTAAAAAGAAAAAAAAAAGAATCTCTCAAGCAGCAGCATGCCACATAGAGAGTGTAGTAATATACAGCAGTTTATGAGGCTGGTGTGGTGAGCAACTTAACTCATGTTCCCTCTATGCGTGGGTATTAACAAGCCCACTGTGACTCTTGGGACCCCAGATCAGACAAAATAAGAATGAACCTCCAGAAACTTCAGAGCAGCTAAAATTTCCACATCCATCCAACAACTTCACAAGGAATGTGAAGGCAAGTCTGTGTTATCAGAGTGACCCCAAGAGCGGTGCAGGCATCTTTCTAGGGCCTACTGAATCCTACCCCAAATCTCTTTTAAGTGATTTATTTACTTTTTATTTTAGGTGCATTGGTGTTTTTCATCCATGTATGTCTGTGTGAAGGTATCTGATCTCTTGGAGCTGGAATTACAGACAATGGTGAACTGCCATGTAGGTGCTGGGAGCTGAACCAATGGAAGAGCAACCAATGCTATTCACCCCTGAGCCCTCTCTCCAGCTCCTATGTCTACATTCTTTACATAGATTATAAGATTACTGAACCCAACTGCTATTATGTTTTCTCTCATCTATTCCCAGGCATTGCAGACATGTATAGAGGAAATAACCACAACTTTGAATCGACTAACATCTTTTTCATCTGGCTTTGTTATTTTTTATTTTTGTTTTTTTAGTGCAGATCAGTTATGTATTATAATAGGTTTCATTATGGTATTTTTATACATGTATGTTTTGATCATAGCCACCTCTGTTACCCTCTCTTGTCCTCATATCACTCCTGCTGATCACCCTTCCTGTTCCCAACAAGTTCCCCTTCTACTTGCATGTCAATTTTTTTTTTTAATGACCCAGTGAGTTTTATTAGGGTGCCTTAAAGGAGCATGGGTAAAGGATTTTTTCATGGACCTTAACTGTGGCTTACACCACTGTCTTAGCTAGGCTTACTCTTGCTGTGATGAAACACCATGACCACAGCAACTCTTATAAACATTTTTTTTTTAATTGGGGCTTGCTTACAATGCCAAAGGTGTGGTCCATTATCGTCATGGTAGGGAGCACAGTGGCAAAGCAGGCAGACATGGTGCTGGAGTAGCTGAGGGTTCTACATCCAGACCTGGAGACAGCAAGCTGAGAGAGACACTGGGCCTCACTTGAGCGTTTGAAACTCCAAGACGGGTGCAATGATGCATGCCTGTGATCCTGGCACTTGGAGAGGGAAGGAAGGAAGGAAGGAAGGAAGGAAGAAAGGAAGGAAGGAAGGAAGGAAGGAAGGAAGGAAGGAAGGAAGGGGAACTCCAAAGCCCACTCCAAGTGACACACTTCCTCCAGCAACGCCACAGCACCTAATCTCTGTTAAGTATTGCCACTCCCTAACAACCAAGCATTCAAATATATGAGCTGAAGGGGGCCCTTTTTATTCAAACCACCACAACCACTAAAGAGAGTGTCCCTCTCTCACTCAGCAATCATTAATCATTAACTGGCTCATGGAGGGGTGGGACTCCTTGAGCCCCTCCCCTTCAGTTGTTTTCTTACGATGCCATTAACTTTGTATTATCACTAGACTTAATATCTATTAAGTTCTTTCTGTGTCTCTCTGTCATTCTCTGGTGTTTGTGTGCTATGCACATGTGAATGAAATAAATGCATGTGTGGAGACCAGAGAGTGACTTCTTCAGTTGCTCTCAGCCTGACTGTTTGCAACACTCTCTTACTGAACATGAAGCTCATGGATTGACTACACCAGCTGGTCAGTGAGCTTCAGGAATCTATTTGTCCCTGCCTACTCCACTGCCCCAGCTCTGGGGTTATGGGTAGGCCACAACACCTGGCTTTCACAGGGGTTCTAGGATTTGAATTCACCTCCTCATGCTCTTCCAGGATGCACTGTCTTCCTGGCCCCTAAATTAAGTCTGCATGTGTATATGCGTATGCATGTGTGTGTGTGTGTGTGTAGAACACTTAGAATCTACTGTCAGTAATTTTCAAGTATACAATATATCATTCACAATCACAGTTGCCATGTTATAAACTAGATTTCTATAACTTAATCCTTCTAAGAGAAACTTTGCATCCTTTGACCAGCATTTCTTAATTCTTCAAGGTCCATTTGAATCTTGGGCACCTATCACAGAAACAATGTTCTTAAGAGACTGTACATGAAACTCCCAGGGTCTCCTAGCTCTTCTCTCTGCTCTAGCCCTTCCACATCTCTCTCTTGTAAATGGGATTAATTATTCCATTAATATTAATTAATGCTGGTTACTAATACGGCGACTGTTATTCTTTAACCCACTATTTTATAAACAAAAGACACAGAAACTTGTTAGGTGTATAATAAGCCGTAGAACTTTGAAGCTGGGCAGACATTAACCCTCCAAGCTATCTTGTCTGCTTCCCAGCCAAAATCACTGTAAACACTTACACATGTTTCACATGAGCTGCTTCTGCTCCATCAGGCCAGTCCTCGGAACAAGCTGCTCTTGACCACATGCTCCTGGTTATGCTAACACTTGCCGAGCTGTTCCTTTCTTCCTCCTTCCTCTCTCCTCCCTGTGGTTCTTCTGCAACCCCACAAGCCCTTGAGTTTTTGCTCTTCTTCCCTCTCTTTTGCCCAACCCAGGCTATACGCAACTTTATTAGCCAATCACGGATAATTTGGGAGGCAAGATCCACACGTCATTTTTGGATACTTGAGAAATTTCTCTTAAGACAGTAAGGATCTTGGGGAATTAGCAATTAACATTTGCATACGTAGTACCTCCAGATCAACCCCAATACTCACTCTCTCTAACACAGACCACACCACACCCCCCGACTGAGACTGAACCCAGGACACCACACATGCTAGGCAAGTGCTCTACACTGAGTTAATTTCCGAGGCATCCTTTTATTGTTTATTGTGACACAGTCTCAATGAATTGATCAAGCTGGTCTTGAACTCAGCCTGTAGCCTATGCTGACCTTGAACTTGTGATCTTCCTGAATTACCTCCTGAGTAGCAAGGATTATGGCCACCCGGCTCTAGTCACTAAATTTCCATTAGTCACAAGCATGCTTTCATATTCTTCCTGTAAATCCCTTCTATTTTTTTTTTTTTTCTAATCGGGGTTTAGAACCAAATATATGTTGTAATGCGTATTCTCTCAGTTCGGCTTTGGGCACAGTGATGGCCACTCTTCACTGTCAACTTGACTGGATTTCAAATCACTTAGTAGATTCTAGGTGGTGGTACTGGTGTGTCTGTGAGGGCATCCCCAGAAACTAGGTAAGACGCTGCACTTCCTCCTCCTCCTTCACCTCCTCCTGTTCTTCTTTGAGACAGAGTCAACCATTCAGCTCTGGCTAGCCTAGAGCTTGCAATGATTATCCTCCCTGCACTGGGATTACAGGTATATCCTGTGCATGCCCAGCTATTGGTAAATTTTTTTAATAGAATTTTGCAATAGATTCTTAGAGAGAGACTACTGAATCAAAGATCATAAATGTGTTTCACTCAGTCTTGCCAAATTCACTTCCAAAGGGTTGTACCATCTCACATTCCCACTAGCTATGTGTTATTGTGTCTGTTTTATGACATAAGGTATACAGGTGTACATTCGAGGAAAACACACATATAAATACTAAAAACTAAATCATAAAAAAAAGTCCTTTCTCACTGATCCTTCTGTCCGCTGAAATTACACCAAACAGATATAGTATAGTAATCTTTTTTGTTTATTTGGGGTGGGAGAGGTTCTTTTTTATTTTTTGAGACAGGGTCTCATGTTGCTCAAAATGGCCTCCAATTTGCTATATAAAAGGATCAGAAATTCAAGGTCATTCTCAGCTACTTAGCAAGCTCAATCTGACCTATGATATGTGAGAATCTGTTAAAAACAATTAAAAACTTAGTCTCGGAAGCCCAAGGATTGAGCTGTCTTAGCGAACAAGTTGAAAGGCAAACAGGTCTAACTTGATTTCTTCTTCCCAGACAAGAAAGAACCTGAAATATGACAGGGATGGTGGTACATGCCTTTGACCCATCCCAACACTCCAGAGGCAGAGGTAGGCTGCTCTCTCACAAAGTCCAAGGCCTGCCTGGTTTACATATCAAGTTCCAGGTCAGCCAGGAGTATATAGTTAGATTATGTCTCCAAGAAAAAAAAAATTACAATTAGAAATAAGACTGACAGCCCCACCCCAATCCTAGTCAGTGCCAATGGAGGACAGACCTTTGTTTCACTCGCCTGCAACACAATCTTTAGATAAACTATACTCCGTTGCCAAGATGTCATGGTGCTCACCTCTCTCCACCAGTAACCTGGCTAGTTGCCACTATGGAGTCTCACATCTGGTTCTGTCTTCGCCTTCTGATTTAGTTAGTGCCACTCTCACCAACTAATACCCCGGCCGTTTCCAGGGTCCTCTTTGTGCTTTCAAGACTAACAAGGTGCAAACTGATGTCAGCCAAGACCTTGCTTCATTCCACCTCCAGACAATGGGCTCTTAACCGCACTCACACGTCCTCCTGTCCCTGAGACTTGTCTGTACCCACCGTATCAAAGCCATACATACTTGTAGTTCCTAGAGCGGAATGCACTGCAACCCAAGTGTTAGGGCAAATGCGCTCGTAAGCCTCAGGAACGTTCTGGCAGCGGCTGCGCTCACGGTGAATACCACTAACACACCATATTTACTAAAATCCCCTAAACTGCCTCCGCACAGAGCGGTTCTCAGGGTCTCTAGAGCACAAGATAAGAAGGAACTTTTAAAGGAAGAATAGGCATCTTCTGTGTGTGATGTGAGGGAAGAATGCCAATTCAAGAGGAAGATTAGGGTAAGGGCTCGTTCAATACCTGGGAAGGTATTTTGTAGTTGTGATTAGTATTTTTTCTTTTTCATTTGTTTTGTTTGTTTGTTGTCAGGGACCACCCGTGGAAACTCACCAACTTGCCTCAACTTGCCCGTTCCCTTACCTGCGGTAAACATACTGCTTGGCAGCAGCAGAGATGTGCTCACAGAACCGTGGCTTATCACAAGATGTTTCAGGCCCCTGGCCGAGAAGAATCTATAACTTTTCACCCACCCTACTTCCTCATCCTGAACCCTTTATAAAAGCTGATTTTGCTCAGTAAAGTTAGTCCTTGACAAGCACCTGTTTGCTTGGACTTGTTCTTTTCTCTCGCCCATCTTTTCACAGGATCGGATTCTCTTCTATCCCCCTGAATAACAAGCTCCGCTGGCCGGGGCAGTTTGTTTTGGGTTTTGGGGTTGTTTTGTTTTGTTTTCAGACAGGGTTTCTTTTTGTAGCCCTGGATGCACTAGAACTCTGTAGAGCAGGCTGGCCACCAACTCACAGAGATCCACCTGCTTCGGCCACCACCGATGGCAGTGATTAATATTCCTATATTGACAATTTGTTGGTTTTAAGTAAAGATTACCATCAATGGGCGGTATGTTTCATGGAATCAGTTAAAGTCTTTAAAGGAAAACCTGAGGTTTCCTTGGAAGGAATTCTGCCTCATAATAATGTGGGAATTCTGCCTGGGATTCTGGTTTACCCTATACTTCATATATTACTATTTTGTTGATATTTTGGTCTGCTTTTTTCTTTTGAGACAGGATCTTATTTAGTCTAGACTGGACTTAAATTTGCTATGTAGCTAAGAAGGACCTTGATTCAAGATCTTCCTGCTTCTACCTCTCAAATGCTAGAATTATATGTGTGTGTCGTTGTACTTTCATTTTTTGGTTTGGTTGGTGTTTTTGTTGGTTGGTTGTTTGGTTAGTTGGTGATTTTGTTTGTTTTCAATGCTGACAACTGAATGCTAAGCCAGCACTCTGCTGCAGTACTGTATCTCCAGCCCTCCACACTTGAATTTACCAACCCTCACAATTACATAAACCAAATTTCTTATGTTTCTCTCTCTGTGTCACACAAACATAATTGACTATTTTTCTGTGAAGAATCCTCACCGATATAGGTAGGTTCATTCTTAATAATGGTCAAGAGAAGAGAAATCGTTTGCATAAGAAATTGCCAGTGAACTGACTTGTGAACTATAAATAGCATCGTTAGCAGCTTCCTCTCTGGGCAGCAGGGTAAAGAGAAATATGGTGAGCCAGGTGGGGTGGTGCATGCCTTTATTCCCAGCACTCAGGGAGGCAGAGGTAGGCTTATCTCTGAGTTTGAGGCCATCGTGGTCTACAAAGCAAATCCAAGACAGCCAAGGCTACACAGAGAAACCCTGTCTGAGAGAGAGAGAGCCACCTAACAGCTGGAAACGGTTTAGAAATTGTATCAATAAGGCAAAGGTCTTCTAAGGATATTTAAGGTGCTGCTGCTTTTTAAATATATACTTATTTATTTATTGTTGGTGTGTATGAGTGCTGGTATCATGAACATGCCATGTACACATGTGGAGGTCAGAGGATAACTTTCAGGAATTGTTTCTCTCCTTCCACTCTAGATTCCGGGGAACTTAGGTCATTGAGCCTGTGTGGCAAATGCTGTTACCCACTGAGCCATATTGATGGCCCCTAGGATGCTTCTTCAAGCTATTAGTACAGCCTCAGTGGTTAAGAGCACTTTCATGCTCTTGTAAAGGATCCAGATTCGATTCTTAGCATCCACATGGTAGCTCACAGTCATGTAACTCTAGCCCCACGGGATCCAACACCAACCATAGCGTCTGTAGGCACAAGGCACAGATGTGGTGAACAAACACACATGCAGAAAAAACACCCATACACATAAAATAATGTTTTAAAAATAGCTATAATATATAGTTCAAGGCTAGGGGTGTAACTTAACAATAAAGGGCACAGTTATCGTGTGCAACACTCTGAGTTCAATCCCCAGCACTAAAGCAATAGAGACATAATATGCAGAGAAATAATATCATAAAGCTCAGATCCAAAGATAGAATAAAGTTTCAAATCGTCTTGACCAATAAACATTTAGAAGCCAGGCGTAAGATCACATATGTCCAACCCCAGCACTTAGTAGAATGAAGTCAAAGTCTGAAGCTAGCTTGGGTTACATTAGTGAACCCCTGACTCAAGAAAATAAAAGTGTTTGACACAACATTGCACTAAAGCTTTCCAGGAGACAGGAGTCGTCACAGGCACTGAATTGACCATAATGGCAGGTGAATATTAATGTAGACTGTGCAGTAGCAATTCCTGGATATAGATCAGAAATCTAGAACTCCATTGGGACTCTGCAATATGCTGAAGACACAGTTTCTAGAAAGGAATTCTTGCCACAGTTGGACTTTTGAGCAACAAAAAGTGAATTTTCTACAAACACATTAAATCCAATGTTTGGAGTTTATTTGGTAACTCAAAGAGTTAATCCTAAGGAACATCCTCTAAATCAAGAATAGGGAAGAATCAATACATATGAACAAAGTCAGAAAAAGAGCAAACTAAAGGGCTTCTGAGATGGCTCATCAGGTAAGGGTGTGGCCACGAAACCTGATGGTCTGAGTACAATCCTTGTAACCCATGGTAGAAGGAGATAAGCAAGTACTGCAGGTTGTCTCAATGTTGTATAAAAATTGTTCTCCATCACCCTCTGATTAGTTAATAAAGAGCTAAGCATCCAATAGCTGGGCAGGAGACGATAAGGCAGGACTTCTGATCCCAGTGAAGGAGTCCCAGGGGGCAAGCAGGGAGAGAAGTTTTCCAGGAGGGAGTTGCCATGAGGATATGGATGAACAAGGAGGTACCAGAGAAAGGCTAAGAAGGCAGGTAATAAGTTACTTGGCTGGGAAGTAGTCCAGGCCAGCATAGCTAGCTATGGTTAGAATATAAACCTATTTTTAATGAATGTAATTGTCCCCATGTCACTATTGGGGAGTTGGGCAGGCATAGAAAAAGCCATTCTTTTATAACTTATATGTAAACTTATACTTTAATTTATAATACTAAATATTTTTCCTTGAGAAATATTAAGTTGTCATTGTTTTTCCTTTAGAACACTAGGTTGTATTAGGAAGTGTGATACGTTTTACATTTATAGTTTGTGATATCTAATATACAACACATCTTTATATAGTTCAATTCTGGAAGTAACATTTAATTAAAAAACAAAAAAACTGTGTTTAAATATTCTTTGCAAATAGTTGTAGTGGTTGGTTGGTTGGTTGGTTGGTTGGTTGGTTGGTTGGTTGGTTTTTCAAGACAGGGTTTTTCTGTGTAGGTCCTGGACTCACTTTGTAGATGACTTGAACTCACAGAGCTCTACCTGCCTCTGCCTCCTGAGTACTTCAATTCTCCACTTCCCATGTGCCCTTAGGGACACTGGAATTACAGGAGCTCACAGTAAGCATTCAGATTTTTACTCTGGGTATGGGGATTCAAACTCAGGTCCCCATAATTACATGGCAAGTACTTTAACCCACTGAACTGTCTCTCCAGCCTCATACTACTTTTTTTTTAAACATCTATTTATTTAGTATGGGGAGGGGTGCGTGCACAATGTGGGGGTCAGGGAACAGCTTTGTAGGAATCAGTTCTCTCCCTCCATCCTATGGGATTCAGAGGCTTCACAGAAAGTACCCTTACCCAATGGGCCATCCTGCTGCTCACTCCCACTAACTTTTGCTGGAAAGCAAGACTGTATATTGTATACTGGTGATTGAATTTTGACATGATATCCTCTTAATAAAAGCTATAGCCTGGTGGTGGTGATGCATGCTTTTAGTCCCAGCACTTGGGGAGCAGGGACAGGTGGATTTCTGTAAATTCCACAGCCTGGTCCACAGCCTGGTCTACAGAATGAGTTCCAGGACATCCAGAGCTACACAGAGAAACCTTGTCTTGAAAAGCCAGAAGAAGGAGGAGGAGGAGGAGGAGGAGGAGGAGGAGGAGAAAGTTAGAGACGTAGACTTCTCAGCAAGCACCCTTATCAGGTCAGTTGTCTCATCTGCCGCCACAATAACTCTTGATGGAAAAGAATGTGGTGTTCTGGTGATTGAATTTTGGCCCGGTCCTCTCTTAATAGATTATAGCTGTGTAGTTGTGTGGAAGGGTTAAGCAACAATATCAACACCAACAACCCCCTCAGCAATCCCTAGCTGACTAGCTTTAAGCAGAAGGTGGAAGTTCGGTTCGTCTCAGTGGGGTTCTTGAAAAGAAAGACTAAGTAGGTCATCCCAATATCAAAGGCGGGGAGATGAATTATAGATGACTTGGGTAGATGGAACTGATCAGATAAAAATGCAAAATTTCTAGGCCAAAAATAATCTAATTAAATCAAAGCCTCCAAAAGTCATGCGACACTAAACAGCCTATTTATTAATAGTATAAAATAGGATTAATGATCTTAATATCTGAAGAAATCATAACAGGCAGGAAGATAAGGCTTGGCTGGCTAGTATGTGAGGGTTTTGCACCAGATTTTTTTCCAAGAAAAAGTTACACACATGGCTTCAGACATCTGAAAACAAACCTAGGCTCACCAGCTCCAAGCATGCTAACTACAGCATCAGGAAGATTCCATTCTCCACCTATGAATTGAGCAGAAACAGAAAGAAACAAATCCAGAATGTATGAAAGGCCTGTGGGCGTGAATGCCTGTTGAAACACAACTTAGCAAAACAAGCCCGACTCTGGGCTAGGAACACGGCTGTGACTCTAACAAGACAGGAGCTGAGTCATGGCACACGTTGTCACATGCCTTACAGAGCAGCCCTGGGGATTCTGGGATTGCAAGATCTTGAGTTCAAGACCAAACTGGGCTCCATAAGAACCTTCAAAATAACTAATAAATGTATAAAAATAACATCGATAACATTAGAGAGAAATAGAAATGCCCTATTGAGGCAGAAGCCAGGGGCTTGGGTAGGGTGGGGAGAAGGCTCAAAATAAAAGCCAACCAAACAACACAACAAGAAACACACAAGCAAAAAGTAAAGTTGTGATGGCAAGAAACTGCATTTGCAAGTTTACTATCTTTATCTCTCTTTTTTTAAGCTGTGACATTTTTGTTCTTCAGCAGTCAGTGTGTCTTTATCTCCTTCTAGATCTTGACGGATGAAGGACATGTTTTGAAACTGGCACCTGGTTTACTGTAGATTACCTTTGCAGACCGATGGCCGTTTATTTTCAGTCATTTCCTGCCGAAGAAGTTAGCTGGCCACGTGCCGAGAAGTGTCTCTAGTTTTCAAAATGCAGCTTTTGTCCTCATCTCTCATTTCCTCTCTACCAAGCTTCAGCTTAGGAGCTACACTGCCCCCTCTGCTTTGCTTACTATGAAAGGGCTCGGGAATGTTCCAGAACGTACGGACACCAGTCACTATCGGATATAAAAAACAATGCTAAAGGGAGGTGGAACAAGAATGAAGGAATTACATGAACAATCAGTGTTCATGCCTGAAAACAGGGTGAATTTGTTTTGTGTTGATTCCAGTCCTGTGGATGAAAAGGTCAGTATAGAGAGAAGTCTAAATGAGCCTGTTCCTGGTACTGGTGCTTTGGCTTAGTGGTTCAGAGCGCCCACAGCTCTTGAAGAGGACAAAGACTCCAGCCCCAACATGTATACACACATATGGTAGTTCATAGCCCCATTTATCTATCTCCAGGGCATCTGATGTCTCCTACACATGAGGCCTCCTGCACATGTGCACAGACATACACATAGGCACACACACATACACACTTAATGCAAAATAAAAAGTCTGTTCCTGACTGAAAATAACTTCAAAGCTGCTTTGAGAAAGCCTTCTGTTATATCTTCCAGTTTGGTTGGAGGTGTGGCTCAATAGAAAAGCCTTTGTCTGCTACCAGGAGGCCCAGGTTCCATCTCCCCGAAGTACAAACACACACACACACACACACACACACACACACACACACACATACACATTCACTCACTCACATACACAACTCGCACACACAACTTACACACACACTCACAAACATATCTCACACACACAACTCACATGTACATTCTCACGTGAGCACACACACAATTAACTCCTAACTGGTTGGAGGGGATTTAACTACAAGAATTCCTTCATGGAAGAAATTCCGCAGACTTAAAAAGAAGTTAGGGTGGTTGCATGGAAACTGGAAAAATGTGTCAACGCAGAAACTTGGAGTTGAGATGCAGTTAATAGTATAGGAACGCAGATCCACGTGTGCCAGCCGGGAAATTACATTCTGCCAACTGCCAACCTGGGACAAGAAATCCATGAAGACAGCCAGGAAAAATCTGGCGGGGGCATGTAGCCGCCAAGAGAAAGGGCATGATTTGTAATGCTCCCCCAGGCCTCAGTGCTGTTCCTTGGTAAGAAGGGGAGTTGTGGGGGTTGGGGGAGGCAGAGGACATGGAGGAGAAAGAAATGGAAAGGCTGGGGAGAGAATGCTCAGCATGCAGCATAGACTTTACAGAAGTTTAAAAAGAAATTAATTGATGACGAGAGAAGAAGTAACCAGAGCACCAAAAAGTGTGTGTGTGCGCGCACGCATGCACGCACACGCACACATGCACACAAACCTTGTGGTGAGGTGCACACCCATGGACACTTACAGATCAGAGGAGGAAGTCAGATGCCCTGCCCTGTCACTCTCTGCCCTTGAGACAGTGCCTCTCACTGAAGCTGAAGTCAGGCAGGCGGTGAGCAAGCCCCAACAATCTATCTCTGCCCTTCTCCCCACTTTGTTGGCATCACAGGAATGTATGGCCACACCCAGCTTCTTGTGTGAGTACGTGGGATTCAAACTCAGGGTCTCCTGCTCTCATACAACTAGAGTTGAGCCATCTCCCAAGATAAAATATTTTTTATTTTGCACAGGCAGTGTCTCATTGTAGCCCAGACTGACCTGGAACTCCTTCTGTAACCCAGAATGGCTTCGAGCTGAAGAGGAAGATACTCTTTACCTCAACCTCTGGAGTAAGCCAACATGTCTGGTGCTTACCCTTATTAAAACTAAAAACAAACAAACACACACACACACACACACACAAACAACAACCACACACACACACACACACACACACACACACACACACACAGTTTCCTAGATTGTCTAAGACAGAAAATAGACCAAGCCAACACTATAATGCTGATGAACGGATTTTTTTGTTGTTGTTTGTGTTTTTGAGACAGGGTTTCCCTATGCAGCCCTGGCTGTCCTGGCACTTACTCTATAGACCAGGCTGGCCTTGAACTCACAAAGATCTGCCTGCCTCTGACTCCTGAGGGTTAGGACTGAAGGTGAGTGCCACCACCGCCCAGCCTGGGTTTCATGTATTTGAATTTTTATAAAATGTACATAACAAAGTTTACCATTTTGACTATGTACAGTTCTCTGGTACTGCTTGCACTCACATCTGCTGTAACCATCATCTCATCCACCTCCACAGTTCTTCACTGCAGGTATTTTCAAGGGAGAGAGCTGCTATTTTCAAGTCTGGAAAGGGAATTCCATCATATAAGGTGGAAAAGAACTGAGCAAAGTCAGCCATGTGTCTGATCCACAGGGAGGCTTCACCAAAGGCTGGGAGGGTGAGGAGGCTGTAGCTCTGCTTTCAGGGGCAGCCCTAGTATTGTGCTGCCTGTGGAGCACCAGAATGGAGCAGGGGGCAGGCTTACCCTAAACCCAGCATGTATAATCCTTTAACTCAGTGTCTGACTGGAGGCCAAAACAGGACTAGGTTCAGTGTTAATTTAATCCAAAGTCACATGGATTGGGGGTGGTGCACAATTGTCTAGCAACCATGAAGCCCTGGGTTCCATCTCCAGCATTATATATAAACCAGGCGTGGTAGCCTAGAATCTAGATCGTTGCTGGTTCAAGGTCAGGGTGGACACAGAGGGGCTGCCAGCAGTGGGCACAGTGGGCACAGTGGGGAAATCCAGCTTCACGTCTCACACTGTCACCACAGCTGCCTGCTTGATGAGCTGTATTTAGGGACCTCCACCCAGGTGAAACTAGGATTTGTGGATTTTGATGAAGAAAGGAGCGTCAGAGTGAGCCAATGAGAAGTAGAGTGGGATTTTAGTTTATGATTTTTTTTTTTAACATTTATTTGTTTGTTTTGTGTATATGAGTACCCTGTCTTCGTGCACACCAGGAGAGGGCATCAGATCATATTACAGGTGGTTGTGAGCCAACATGTCGCTGCTGGGAATCGAACTCAGGACCTCTGGAAGAGCAGCCAGTGCTCGTAACCGCTGAGCCATCTCTCCAACCCCATAGTTGGCTCTTATGAGAAAGAGGAAGAAAGGTAATCCAAAAAGTGTAAAAAGCTGTGACAGCATGAGCATGGGCTTTTTCAGGGGAGAAAAGTTTCTTTTTTGGTTTTTGATTTTTCAAGAAAAGGTTTCCCTTTGTAACAGCCCTGGCGATGCCACTTTAAACACCAGGCAAGAGCATCATGAGCAAGCCAGGTGGGGTGCTGTGCTCCAATCACAGCACTCTTGGGAGGCGGAGGCAGGCAGATCTATGTGAGTTTGAGGAGAGCCCTGTCTAGATAGCAGGTTCTAGGCCAGCCAAGGCTACCTGCTGAGGCCCTGTCTCAACAAATAAGAGAAGGAATTTGGTCCTAAGCATCTTTACAATGGAAGTACATAGGACTTTGAAACACTCTCCACCCCTTCTTTTTGTTGTGTGTGGTGTGTGTGCGTTTTGTTCTTTTGAGTCAGTGTTTCTCCGTCCTGGATTTGCTCTGTAGACCAGGCTCGCCTCTGCCTCCCTGAGTGCTGGGAATAAAGTCCTGCGCCATCACGCCCGGCTCCCGCCCTTTTTAAAAACATTACTCAAAGAGTGTAGTTTGTACCAAAGTTAAAGAATTTCCTTAGTAAACAAAGTTCTAACACCTTGGAGGAAGAGGGTTGTCTAGGTTTGGGAGAGAAGGGGAATGCCTTCCTTTCCTTCAAAAAACCCAGAACAGAACAACAAAAGTAAGCAAATGAGATAGTTAAGCCAACATTTGTTTATTTTTAAAATGACTCTTGTTCATGGAAATGCACATTTTGGCCATGTGGGTGTGCGTGTACCACATCCATGCTTGTCGCCCTTGGAGCCAAAACAGAATGTTGGCTTCTCTGGAACTGGAGCTACTGGCGGTTGTGAGCAGCCATATGGGTGCTGGGAACCTAACCTGGGTCCTCAGCAAAATAGCAAGCGTTCCCCACCACTGAGGCGTCTCTCCAGCCACCCCCCTTTTTTCTTGAGACATGCTTTAACTAGCCCAGGCTTGCCTCCAACTCATTGCATAGCCAAGAATGACCTTGGCTTTTTTGATTTATTTCGTTTCCAAAATACATATGTAAGTGTTATACGCACTTGAGCTCAGGTACCCACAGAGACCTGCGATCCATGGAGCTGTAATTACAGGAGATTGTAAGTCACCTTCCCGTCCGGCCTGGGTACTGCGAACCAGACTCGGTTCCCCTGGGAGAATAGTACATGGTATGTACTCTTAACCACTGAGCTGTCTCCAGCCCTGACCTTGAACCTCCCATCCTCTTTCATCTGCCTCTTGAGTAACCAACCCAGCAATCCCACACCCAGTTTTATGCAGTGCAGGGGACCAGACCTGAGGACTTTGTACATGCTGGACAAACAGTCTGTGAACAGAACTGCTGATCCAGCTCATGAGTCAAGGTTTTTTACAAACCACAAACTCCAGTGGCTTCGGTAGATGCAAGGTGTTTGGGAGCACATCTAGCAACATTTTAACTGTAGAGTCTAAGTGGGGATGGCTGGCTGGGTGCTCGCTGAATAACTATTAACCTTTCCATCTCTTGCAGCTAACTGTTGAGAACTAAGGGCTTTGTATCTGTCACACACAGGGCTCTCACTGTTTAAAAGGCTTCTGCTCACAATCGATAAATGGGACCTCATGAAACGGAAAAGCTTCTGTAAAGCAAAAGACACTGTCATCAGAACAAAACGACAGCCTACAGACTGGGAAAGGATCTTCACCAACCCTATATCTGACAGAGGGCTGATATCCAGAATATATAAAGAACTCAAGAAGTTAAAAAGCAATAAATCAAGCAATCCAATTAAAAAAATAGGGTACAGAGCTAAACAGAGAACTCTCTGTAGAGGAATATAGAATGGCAGAGAAACACCTATAGAGATGTTCAACATCCCTAGCCATCAGAGAGATGAAAATCAAAACGACCCTGAGATTTCACCTTACACCCATCAGAATGGCAAAGGTTAAAAACTCAAGTGACAACACATGCTGGAGAGTTGTGGAGAATTGGGAAACCTCCTCCATTGCTGGTGGGAATGTAAAAATGTACAACCACTTTGGAAATCAATCTGGCGCTTTCTCAAGATCCAGCCATACCACTCCTAGGCATATATCCAAAAGAAGCTCAAGTATACAACAAGGACATTTGCTCAACCATGTTTGTAGCAGCTTTATTTGTAATAGCCAGAACCTGGAAACAAATCAGATGTCCCTCAACGGAGGAATGGATACAGAAATTGTGGTACTTTTACACAATGGAATACTACTCAGCAATTAAAAACAAGGAAATCATGAAATTTGCAGGCAAATGGTAGTATCTAGAAAAGATCATTCTGAGTGAGGTGTCACAGGAGCAGAAAGACACACAAGGTATATACTGACTTATATAGGCCTATAAGATAGGATAAACATACTAAAATATGTGCACCTAAAGAAGATAAACAAGAAAGAGGACCCAGAGTAAGATGATCAATCCTCACTTAGGAAAACAAATGGGATGGGCATGGGAAGTAGGAGAAAACAAGAAACAGGACAGGAGCCTACCACAGAAAGCCTCTGAAAGACTCTACCTAGCAGTGTATCAAAGCAGGTGCTGAGACTTATAACCAAACTTTTGGCAGAGTGCAGGGAATCATACGAAAAAAGGGGGAGTTAGTATGACCTAGAGAGGACAGGAGCTCCACAAGAACAAAATATATCAGGGCACAGGGACCCTCTATGAGACTGTTTCTCCAACCAAGCTCTATGTAAGGATATAATCTAGAACCCCTGCTCAGATGTAGACCATGGTAGCTCAATAACCAAGTGGGTTTTCCTAGTAAGGGGAACAGGAACTATTTCTGACATGAACTCAAGGACTGGCTCCTTTACCTCCCCTTCCCCTCCCCCCTCCTGAGGAGGAACAGTCTTGCTAGGCCACAGAGAACATGACAGCCGGTCCTGAAGACACCTTATAAGCTAGGGTCAGGTGGCAGGGGAGAAGGACCTCCCCTAGCAGTAGACTTGGAAAGGGGCAGGTAGGAGATGAGGGAGGGTATGAGGGAGGGGCTACAGCTGGGATACAAAGTAAATAACCTGTGGTTAATAAAAAAAAATAATAATAAAAAAAAGAAAGAAACTAAAATAAATAAATAAATAAATAAATAAATAAATAAATAAATAAAGGGCTTCTGCTCTGCCATGGCAGACAGGGCTTAGGGGCTAGGCTCTCTGCTGTTTTTGGAAGGAAAGATTACTAAGGGTGGGCCCCTGCCTCCAACTCCCTGACCCCTAAGGCTGGCAACCAAGAGAGGCCCCTCACACAAAGCTGGGAAGAAGCCGGCTCTCCACTGTGGCTTTCTTGAAAAGAATGGCTGCTTTCAGCACCAGCTTTGATGTCAGGGAGTTCAAGTGAGGCGAGTTAAATTGCCCATACTGCTTTACTCCACAAACAGCCATGCAGGTAAGATTCAGAACTCGTTTTCCACTTTGCTCTCGATTAAAAAGCGGCATGAGTCACTGGGACTGAAGATCTTTTTGGAAAAGATGACAGTGGCATCTTTGGCTAAGGATGCTGTAAAAAGCTCACAGGGCTGTCAGTGCTACTGCTGCCAATCAGCCTTCTGGAAGCTTTTTTTTCCTCCTGTCTGTTAGCTTAGCCTATGAATTCTCTTTTGACTGCAGTAAGAAGAGAGGCCAGCAGTAAAACATGCAGGCTTTGCTGGCCTGAGGAGGAAGTGCCTAAACTCACCTCCCCCATCCTTTATGACATAAGAGATCTTAGAGGGACATGTGACACTGCGGCAAAGAGGAGAGCAGATGGATTTTGTTCGGCTTCTCAGAGCTTCAGATCTGAAACAGCCAACAGGGTGGGGGTGGGGCATATTGACAGGACAAGGGCAACACAGTTCCATCGATTGTACACATCATTGTATCAAAAAAAAATGTGCAGCCCCTTAAGGAAAGTCTGCATTAGGTATTAATGAAGAATAATCTACAAGCTGTACTGTTTATTAGAAATAAAAATGAAGATCAAAGCAGTATCTTTAGTAGCTGCCCCTTTGTGCGTGTAAAGATATGGGTTGATGATTATGTATGCAAGAACATTTTTGTTTGGATATATAACAACAAGGCTTGTTCAGGGGATGGGGATGAAGGCAGAGGCGAGATAAAGAGATCTGTTTAAACTGGGCAAGGTGGAGCATGCCTGTGATCTCAGTACTCAGGCAGGCAGAGGCAGTTCAAGACAAAGTCTTGTTACATTAGAGCTCAGGCCAGCCTTGAACTTGTCACCTTCTAAGTGACAACCTGATAACATCCCAAGTGCTGTGATTGCTGGACTAAACCACTATGTCCAGCTCCAATTATTTCATTTATTTTATTTATTTACTTTTGGAGACAGGCTCTCTTTATGTAGCTCTGGGCTGTCCCACTGTGTAGACCAGACAGGCCTCGAACTCACAGAGATCCTCCTGTCTCTGCCTATCTAGTGTATTTTATTTTATTTTATTTTTTTAGACACGGTCTTACTCTGTAACTCAGGCTGGCCTAGAACTTTCAATGTAGATGTGACTGGCCATGAACTTACAGAGATCCTTCTGCCTCTGCCTCAAGTGCTAGGATTAAAAGCCTGGCCCCATTTTGTTGTTGTTGTTGTGTTTTATATTGTGGTTGTTTATGTTTTGGTTTTTGGTTTGGTTATTTGAGACAAGATTTGCCTGTATGCCTCAGATGTCCTGGAACTTTTTCTGTAGAAAAAGCTGGGTGGACTCAAGAGATCTGCCTGCTTCTGCCTCTGGAGTGCTGGAACTAAAGGTGTGTGCCACCACATCCCTGGCAAGTGTTTTTTAGAATCTAAGCCAAACTGGTTATGATGTAGTAGCCATGTAAGCTGTGTTGGTTTGAAAAAGAATGACCTCCTACCACCACCCCAATATGCTCATATATTTGAACGCTTGACTCCTAGTTGATGGTACTGTTTGGGAAGGATTAGGAGTTGTGACCTTACTAGAGGTGTGTCACTTCAGGTAGGCTTTGAAATTTCAAAAGCCCACACCCTGCCCATTTAGCTTTCTGCCTTCTGCTTGCCCCAGTGCCATGCCTAGCTGTCTCCTCCAGTACTCCCTGCCATTATGGTCACGAGCTCTAACCCTCTAGAAGCATTAGACCCATATTAAATGCCTCCTTTTATAAGTTGCGTCAGTCATGGTGTTTTATTATAGCAACAGAACTGTAACTAAGAAATAACCCAAGCTGGCTTCAAACACTAGGTGACCCTCCCACCTTAGTCTCCTGAGGGCAAAGATAGCAGTGTCATCTACCACATCCAGTGGCAGTAGTTTATTTTAAACCAAAGAAAGTGAAGGGTAAAGTCTCTATTAAAAGCAAAGATAAATTGTTTTTAGGAGGTAGAAACATAATCTGTGGTAAATAAGAAGGCTCCTAAGCTGAGAAATAATTCCTTCTTCCTCCTTTTTTATTATTAATTCTTTTTTTTCTTTATGTGGAAGACTCTTTGAGGAGTTAGAGCAAGGAGAAACATGATCAAAATAAATTATATTTAAAATTTTAAACATTATAGATAATGAATACACACACACACACACACACACACATATATATATATACATACATATATATGTGCTTTCCCTGCATGTATGTCTGTAGACCATGTGTGTAACAGTGCCCACAGAGGCTAGAAACAAGGGCTGGGTCCACTGGGACTGAGGTTGCAGATGGTTGTGAGCTGCTTTGTGGGTGTTAGGAACTGAATCAGTGTCTTCTGGAAGAGCCTCCAATGCTCTTAACCGTTGAGCCACCTCTCCAGCCCTGGGGGAAAAAATGCAACTAGAGGAAAATGTGCAGGTGCATGTAAGGAAGGGCCTGAAGTCAGGTGAGCCCGAAGGAAACAGTGGATAAGAATAAGAGAAGGAATTAGGAAAATCAAGAACAGCAAAATAACAGAAAATTACAAATCCTGGAACTGATTCTTATTTTTAAGACTTTTGGTTTGTTTGTTTGTTGAGACAGGATTGCTCTGTGTAGCCCTGGTCATTCTAGAACTACCTCTGTAGACCAGGCTGTCCCTGAACCCAGAGGTCTGCCTGCTTCTGTCTCCAGAGTGCTGGGATTAAAGGTGTGTGCCACCACTGCCTGCTGTAATGCAATTATAAAATAAAATAAATTATTTATTTATTTATTTATTTTTTGGCTAGTTGTGGTGGCACGTGGCCTTAATCCCAACACTTGGAAACCACGGGAAGCCATATCATTGTGAGTATGAGGCCAGCTTGGCCTACAGTAATGAGCTCCCGGCCAGCCAGGGATGCATAGAGACCCTGATGCAGAAAAACAAAACTTAATTTTTCTTCACCCTTGCCCAAAAGCCTGTCAAACTGTTCAGTCCCTGAAATCCATAAAGTGAAAGGACAGTCTTCTGACCTATACACACACACACACACACATATGCACTCATGCACAGAGACACACCATCATTAGTGTACACACAAATAAATGTGGTTTTTTTTTTTTTAATCCTTTAAATCTTTTCCATTACATTATTGCTCATGTGTGTGCTACAGCACGTGTGTATGGGTCAGGGAATGGCTCTGAGGTGCTGGTTCGTTCATTCAACCACCTGGGTCCTGGAGACCAGCTCAGGTCAGCAGCATTGGCAACAAGCACCTCTACCAGCCTGAGCCTTTTCACTGGCCCTTTTAAGTGTTTTAAGTTACATTTTATCTATTCTCTTTTACTAAGCGTGGGCAGTGGGTAAGTTAGTACAGGGCAAAGTTTATGCAGGTGTGATAGTTCACCCTTAATCTCCACACTCAGGAGGCTGAGGCAGGAGGAATGCTGAGTTTTAAGCCAGTGTGGACTAAGCAGTGGTTCTCAAGCTTCCTAATGCTATGGCCCTTTAGTGCAGTCCCTCCTGGTCATGGTTCTGGTGACCATGACCCTCCAGCAATAAAATTATTTTAGTTGCTACTTCAAAACTGTTACGAATCATAATGTAAATATTTTTTAAAGATAGAGGTTTGCTAAAGGGGTCTCAACCCACAGGTTACAGTACGAGACTGCTTTTTAAAAGACAAACAAAGCAAAACAAAAGCCATCGACAGGGATGACTTTGAAGTGCTAGAGATGGCTCAGCAATGAAGAGCCTGGGTTGCTCTCGCAAAGGACCCAAGTTTGGTTTTCAGCACCCAACTTTGGAGGCTGACAGTAACTTGTTAAACACACACGCTCACAATAAAAGTGTATGATAGACGGTGGTGAAGAAACTGAGGGTGGCAGGGGTGGCTCCATTTTGTTTCTCAGACTCTGTCTTAAGTTGACTGACCTTGGAGTGACTTGACCCCCACCTTTGGGTTCTGAGAAGGGCCACGTAGCCCTCCACCCTGCAGGCTGTCGTGAACGCCACCGAATGTGTTAATGGGACCTCCACGCCACCCAGCGGGCTATCGTACAGATATCTTAGATTATCTGTCAGTTTGGCCAGGTGGCTCAGAACAATTTGCCTAAAGGACATCTCGATTGCTGAGCCCCCCCCATCCCAAAACTTTCCCTTCCCTGTAACTGCAAGGCTTGGAATTCCCCCGCTTGCCGTTTTTCCCTTTAAAAACTCTGCCTCCGCCCCCACTGAGACTCGGGGGGGCCTCACTTTCTAACCTGCTTTGTCAGGGAAGATTGGCATTGGCGCCCGAGCTTAAGCTTGAATAAAGATCCTTGTGTGATTTGCAACAGACTGGGCTCCTAGTGGTCTTTTAGGGTCTCTCGAATCCGGCACACCAGTGGTGGGCCTCATGGTCTACATGGTCTCCAAGACTAAGGAACCCCGGACCACCCCAGCCCAGCCCCACCCACTGAAGAGAGGAAGAGAGAGGCCCTCAACTGCTGTAGTCCCAATTCAACACCCAACTCTGAGCATCTCCCCTCACACTCTCCATCTCAGACCCCCCTCCCTGAGACACACACACACACACACACACACACACACACACACACACACACACACACAGCCTAAGTAGAGGACTGGTTTAAGAAGCCTCTCTTAAATATCATCAATCAAGTTCACCTGGAAGAAAAAAAAAGGAACTTTGAATACAGCAGGTTGCTTTGTTTGCATGATGTCGGTGGCCTCATCCAAATAGTCAAAGGGTTCTTCCTCATCTCCCACCGCACTAACCCCAGCGAAGAGGGAACTATTGAAACTCGCTGTGCCTTCGGATTTTGAACTTGCCTCCTGCCTGGGTCCTTGGTGTGCTAGTTTATCCCACAGCTTTGGATTTTTTTTTTTTTTTTTTTTTTTTTTTGGACAATTCTTGAAAAACAATCTCTCTGTAAAATTTTATACATCCCATTGATTTTCTTGGGATTCGTTACTGGTCTAACCTAGTTTACTAGTATCACCCAAACAACAGGATCCTACAAGTTCCTGCTTTGCTGCTCAATCGTAGACAGCGTTTATCTCCAAAAGACGGCATTTGCCCGCTGCCTGGAAAAGCCTTCTGCGTGGTGGCAGGCGGCAGCCGGAGCCATTAGCCGCCAGGGAGTCTTCTGTCAGAGAAGCTGTGCTCATCAGCGCAGAGGAGGCCGGTCGGCTCGAGTGACACCGAGGTCTGTCAGCTGGTCAACTGAATTATGCTTCTAACTACATAAATTCAAGTAAATACGTTCGAAAATGCCCGAGTTTCATCTCGAACCTACAAAGGATTAATTGCAAGAAAGCAGATTACTAATGAGTTAGAAAAAAATGTTTTCTTCACTGAGTCAACCACAAAAATTAGTGCTTTGAGCGGTTATTTTATTTGCCAGTTCTGCAGGGAAAGTACTGTTTCCTCAGTCAACACGTCATGGATTTCTACATTTCCAGAATAAGAGAAAGACAATCTCCTGGAAGAGGAGGGATGCTGGAAATGGCCTAAGTTTTTCCCCCTTGTTCCCTTACCACGGAGACAATATATATATATATAATAAAAAATAAAAAAAAAAAAAAAAAAAAAAAAAAAACTCCCAGGTTTAAGCGTTTCCCCAGCTGCGCTCCACTGACTCTATCCTGGGCAGTGTTTTGGTTTCTCCTCCCCTCTCTGGAGCCAATCCGAAGGACACAAATAGCTCCGGGCCCCCTGGGAGGGCACTGCGGAGGTACTGGCCGATTGCCCGGCTTGGCGCAGCATGCAGGCTCCTCCTCCGCTGGCCTGGACTCCTGCAGGCTGGAGGCCTGGGCTGCGCACTGCGGCGCTGCGGTGCCAGGGCCTGCGGGGATTGACGTGGCTGCGATTCATCCCAGTTCATTCGTGCACCACCTGGGCCTCGGCGTCAGTGACTCATTGTTTCCTCCCTGAGAAGGCCGAGCTCCTGGTGGAGTCGGTAACACAGGCAAAGGGGAAAAAAAAAATTTTTTTTATCCTTTCAACATAACCAGTTTTCTAAACCTGAGTACAGAAGCGGTGACGTAGGGTATGTCTTCTATGGCAGCCGTAGCCAAGGTTACTTGCTGCCTTTGAGTTGTCCTGCGGGGAACAGAGCTTTAAATTTACAGTCTACAAACAGAAAGAGGCCCCGAAGCCGGGGTTCCCTTAGCTATGAAGATGGTTCTACAGAAGGAACCGAACATATTGGATTTTAATGACAGTACCTACAATTTGTGTAAATAAACATATTGGCCGATACATTTGCTATGTCTAAATATAAGATCTGAGCGGGGCTTGGTGGTGCACGCCTGTAATCCCAGAACTCTGGGAGAGGGAGAGGCAAGCAGATATTTGTGAGTTCAAGGCCAGCCTGGTCTACAAAGTGAGTCCAGGACAACCAAGACTACACAGAAAAACCCTGTCTCGAAAAAACCAAACCAAACCAAACAAACAAATAAAAGACGTGCATCAAATACAAATTTTCCACATCTGTGTGTGTGTGTGTGTGTGTGTGCCCCACAGTGTTCTTACAGAGATCAGAGGACAATTTACAGGAGTCAGTTTCTCCATTCACTCTGTGAGTTCCAGAAACAGAACTCAGAGAGAGTCAAGCCTGGCTGCAAGGACCCATGCCTGCTGGGTGGCCCTGTGTCCCTGTACCTGTAGGAGCATGGCATCACTCACCTCACAGCAAATCTGCCTCGCTTTGGCCTAGTATCACACTGGTTAGGAGAAGAGAGAGGCAGGAATCATGGGGCTTCGAGATCTCTTTCTGGCTGAGCACAGCGCACCTCAAAAGCTTGCCTGACACTACTTGGAAGACATTGGCTATCTTTCCGTAGACTCTACAGAGATACGGATTCTGTGTTGCAGGGTATTGTGTACATTCTCAAATCTTGTTATTTGGCCTCATTCTATTTATCTGCAAATTTTATGATGTTTATAATTAATAATAATAATAATAATAATAATAATAGGACAGGACACATAGCTCAGGGATAGAGTACTTGCCAAGTATTTGCAAGGCCTGGATTCTACCTTAATACTGTCAAAACAGCAAGCAGATAAAAAAAATTTTTTTAATGGAAAAAGAAATAAATTCAGGATGATGGGCATGTATCTCAATTAGCAGAGTGCTTTCTTAGTGTGCAAGTAACCTTCCCAGCAATGCTTAAATGGGACCTTTGGTAGGGCTATGCCTGTAGCCTAGCGTGTGGGAAATGGAAGGAGGATGATTCAGGTGAAGGTCAGCCTCTGCTACATAGTGAAGTCCAGGCCAGCATGGACCATGTGAGACCCTGTGTCAAAAGACAAAAACAAAACAAAAATGGGAGAAGGAGGAGCAAGAGGAAGGAGGAAAAAAAAGAGGAGGAGGGCAGAAAGGGAAAAAGAGAAGGAACAGGGAGGAAGGGAAGGAAATCAGGAAGAGATCTAAGTAGGTCTGAGTCAAACCCTGAGAACAGCGTGCCACCAAGCACAATGCCTCTTGAATAAATTCCAAAACAGACTCTCCATAAAATAAAGATGGAAGACACTGAGAAAGAGAAGCTGGCCATAGTACAGGGAGATTACCCACAGGGCTTAATAAAACCAGAGGGAAGAGATGCCATTGTTATGCTGTGAATCAGTTGCTGTAGTAACAGGAGACCTGTCTGGCCTTGGCTAGTTTCCTGTGCTGTGTCTACTCTATACTCTAGCCTATGAACTGGCACTTGTTTGGGCTCTGAATGAGAAAGACTCAAAATAATAAAGATTATGTCTCTGTCTTTCAGATCCATGTTAGTTCAGCAGTTTGGGTGTTTTTCTTTGGTTGCCAGAGTCCTTAAAGACAGGCACCAAAATATTTGCTTCACCTTTCTGGAAACTTAACGAAGACCTTCAAAGATTACGCTTGTTTTCATAGGCAGGGCATCTGCAAACGGTGCCAGTTTAAGTGCCTGAGTGTCTCACATCTAACCAGAAGCAGGAATGGTTCTCTGAATGAGCCTTTTACTGTTACAAGAAATCTGTGTACAAAAGAGCCTCATCAAATATTAACAGGTTTGTAGTGCTTGTATCAACAATATAACTGGTCCAAAGGGAAACCCCAAGCTCCCTAAAATAGCAGTGCTACTGACTGTCCCATAATAACAGTTTGGGCTCGGCTCAGGCTGAATTCTGACAGAGCAAACAGAAATGATTTCTGGCAGAGATAAACGCCTACATTCAGCCTTCCTCGGGAACCTGTGAAGCAGGTTCCTGTCTGCCTGGAAGAGCCATCACTTCTTATCTCTCCCTGCAGCTGTCGACTGCAAATGAGACTAAGTTTCTCTATTAGCACAAACATAGGATTCATATGAAAGTTCCACGATAACCTCCAGGCTCTTTAGGTCTTGATTAACACTATTAACTTGTACCTGAATATCAAAGACAACAGGCTCTTCTGGTCTGTACACTTCCTTCTCCCCTCTATCCTAATATTCTAGGTTGTTCCAGATTCAACACCCTCCCTTTTCTAGCTGCGCCTTTCTCTTTAAAACCGACCATCTCCCCCCCCCCCGCCCCCAGCCCCTAACAGATAGTTTTTGACTCCCTCAAATGCCTCTGGCTATTCTCTTTCTAATTCCTGGGGAGGTGGCCCCTGGGAAGTTTTTACAATAAACCTTCCCACCTGTGGAGTCGTCCAGTTTAGTGGTTGTGCTCTGGCCCACTTACAATAACCAAGCAATGTGGTTAAACTATCGGAGGACTGTGGCAAGCCAGACAGAGCACTGTGCAACCCTATTAAGTACAACTGAGGAAGACCATCCCACACAGACTAAAATTAAATTTCTGAGCAGCTGCTAGGTTCGTAGAGAGGTGCTTTATTTCCACTTGCTTGTTAGTATATCATAGATGAGGGGACAGAGTCGCTGCTCCATGTTGTCACTCTCAGCAGCCTGAGAGGTTCTCAGAGACCTCAGCTCAGGCCAAACCAGGATTCCTACAGCAGTAGAAAAAAAAAAAAAAATCAGACCTCCTAGCTGGTTTGAAGCAGAGTTGGAAATGTTATTATATATATATATATTTCAATATAGACTTGGGGTTAGGAGAAAGAGAAGTGCTCAGAAAGAAACATATCTACAAACTGGGTGTGTGCTTCCAAGGGGAGAGTGACAATGAATTGTCCTAGTATTAACCTTATATATCATTTTGGTGCTTCTTAGGTTACATTTCAAAAGGTTACCAAGAAACCCCCCTCTCTCTCTTTCTCTAGTGAGATTATAGGGTGGTCCTAGAGATACCCTTAGATGAAATTATGATCTGAAAACCTAAAACTGGAAGCCACTAAAAGGGAGACCCAGTGTGGTGACAAACACCTTTAACACCAGCGTTTGGGAGGCAGAGGCAGGAGGATTTCTGTAATTTCAAAGCCAGCCTGGTCTATGTAGTGAATTCCAGGTCAGGCAGGGCTACATAATAGAGAGACCCTGTCTCAAAACAACTAAAAAATTAATTAGACAAAGGGTTTAGCACATGCCTTTTCTCTGTAAGTGGGGCTTCTGGTGAGATTCCCTGCAAACTGTGGATTTGTAGATGGGAAAAGAAAAACGCCATAAGCAGTTGCTAAATATGCTAGGATTCTTTTATTTTTCCAATTAAGTTTGCTTTCTGACAGTTCCACACGTGTGTATAATGCATATGACCACTCTTACCTTCCACCTTCTCTTCCTCCTATCATTCCTTTCTGTCTCCCCCTTTTTCTAATCTCTCTCTGTCCTGTTCACATCTGTTTCTTCTGTTTTGTGTTTAAGCAGGGCTATGTGACTCCTCTTCTCCTAGAATCTATCTGTGGTTCAGCAGTATGGGGTGGGGCCCTACAAGGCCCTCCTCTGACTGACTGTTGACAGAGTCAGGCTTGTGTGTGGGCCCTTGTGAGTTCATGACCTCAGTGCTTGAATGTGTCTAAAGGATGGAATTTCACAGCTCTTCACTCTTGCAGTTCTGGGAAGATTTCAACCTGCCCCTTCTGAAAAATTCCCAGAGCCATAGAGGAGGGGGTGTGAACTGTGCTGGAATTCTTTCCTGTGTGTGTGTGTGTGTGTGTGTGTGAGAGAGAGAGAGAGAGAGAGAGAGAGAGAGAGAGAGAGATTGAGAGATTCTCTCTGTAGTCCTGGCTGTCCCGGAACTCACTATGTAGACCAGGTTGGCCTTGAACTCACAGAGATCCACCTGCCCCTGTCTCCTGAGTGCTGGGATTAAAGGTGTGTGACACTACTGCCTAGCAGGTGTGCCTTTCTTTTAATGTCTCCACAGTTTTGTTTTGTCTTTCTATCCTGTAGCTACTTTCCCTTTGTCCCTACAGAAGTGGTTCTCAACCTGTGGGTCTTAACCTCACAGGGATAGAATATCAGATATTATATATATATATATATATATATATATATATGTATATATATATGTATATACCTATTTACATTATAATTCATAACAGTAGCAAAATCACAGTTATGAAGTACCAAAGCAATGAAAATTTTATGGTTGGGTCATCACAACACGAGAAACTATATTAAAAGGTAGCAGCAATGGGAAGTTCAGAACCACTGGCTGACGGAGATTCTTACTCCTTCCTCGTGGGCTGTAGGTTCACCCTGAAGTCCAAGGTGAAGGCAGTTTGCACAGTTGGTTGTTCTTTCTCTGAGTTCCTATAACCATTTCACCACAAGCTTTTTGTTTGAGTGAAGAAAGGATGGCCTCAGACTCATAGAGAGCTTCCTGCATATTCATCTCTCCAGTGTTGGGATACAGTTGGGAGCCGCCATACATGACTTATCATGCATTTCATGAGTGTAAAAGTCTCTGAAGCACCTTTCAGAAGTAGGATAGAGACACAGGGGGAAATCATTGCAACACGATCAGCAGAAAGGAACTCTTATCAAGGAATCCATTTGAAGTTTCTAGCCAGCAGAAATTCCAGAAAAGCTAACAGCTGCTTAAAGCCCTTCTCACTTCCCAACCATAAACCTATGACTTTCTAGGACTCTCACCAGAAAAACCAGTTGTAAGGGTAAGACATGCACTAACCCTCCTGGCAACCCTACTAGCTTCTGGTTTTACTTTATCAATACAATTCCATCCAAGGCACCTCTGCAGCCACCTTATAAAGTCACTTATGAGAAGAAAGATGAGCTGGAGAGAAGGCTCAGCAGTTAAGAGCACTGGTGGCTCTTCCGAAAGATCCAGGTTCAATTCCCAGCACCCACATGGCAGCTCACAACTGCCAGGAATCCAACATCCTCAAACAGACACACATGCGGTAAAACGCCAATGCATGTAACATGAAAAAAGAAATATTTTTTTTTTTAAAAAAAAGTATAAACCCAGCGTGTGAATAAGTCTTTTCTTTCTCTTAACCTTCATGTTCAAGCCTTTATTAAAACACCTTTACTAAAATCTCTAACTTTGCTTTAAACCAGCAAGGCCTCAAATTCTTTTTTGCACGAAAGCTAGGAATCCTGGTTTGGCTTGAGTTGAGGTCCCTAAAAGATCTGGGGAACTCCTCGAGCTACAAAAAAACAGTAGTATGGAGTGTCACAGTCCTCTCACCACTGACTCCACCCTTTGAGCATCCTTATTTGGTTTGGTTTTAATTACATTTACTTATTTTAAGTGTGAGGGGCACAGGAGCCACATCAACTTCGACGAGGTCAAGGACAAGGCATTGGTTTTCTTCCGTCTTCACGTGGATTCTAGGGATTGAACTCAGGTCATCACGGTTAGAGATAAGCACCTTTACCAGCTAAGACATCTTGCTTGTCCCTTGGTTTTTGTTTGTTTGTTTGTTTGAGGCAGAGTCTTACTCTGTAGCTTTGGCTGGCCTGGAACTCACTATTGCTCCACAATTGCCTCAAATTTATAGCAATCCCCCTGCCTCAGCAGCCTCCAAAGAGCTATGATCACAGGTATGAGGCTCTACTCCCAGTCTTGGTTTTTTTTTTTGCTTTATTTTTGGTGGTGGTGGTGGTTTGTTTTTTAAAACATGATTCCACTACATAGCCCAGGCTAGCCTCCAAGCTTATGAGGTTCTCCTTTCTCCATTTCCCAAGTGCTGAGAAATAAGCATTAGCCACAACCCGCAAAATTTGTCTTCCTTCCATTTTTTCCAAGTAGCCCTGCAAAAGAAACTGCTAATCCTTTCTTAAAACAGCATTATTTATTCTTTAACAATTCCATGCATTTGCACAATGTATCATGACACAAACAGTTGGGCACACCCGTGAATGTGAATGGCTTTTCTTAGTTGGATCCTTTGAGTCAGGAAAGTCGTGAATCTGGGCCACACCTTCTGGTGTCAGCCTCCATAAAAGAACATGGAAGAAGGAAGCTTTTGCTTTTGTCTGCTTGCCCTCACTCTCAAAGACAAGCCCATCTCCCGTGCTGTTGAGACATTGTTTTGCTGGTATTAGAACCTACTTCTTTGATATGCCAGTACAGACTAAAAACCAACTAAGACACTGTGAATAAAATTTCCTGAAAAGAAGTTGTATCTGGCTAAGAATAACAACAACAACAAACAAACAAACAAAAAAACCTCCTGAGAGTAGTTTCTGAGTCTGCAGAGATTAGTGAAACAATTGGAGACTGTAATTTTGTAGGTTCAGATTATATCTTGGACTTTAGTCTTCCAAAGAGCCATTCCTTGCCCCAGTCTGTCTGAATTAACACCTTTTGATAATAAATAAAAAACCTCTTAAAAGATATTCAGAACACTAACTTCCACCAATCCAAGAATGTCAGATAACATTAAAGGCCTATAGAATGGCTACCCCCTGTACACACAATCTCCTTGTACCTGCTTCTTTGATGTACCCACCAATGTATTTCAAACTTGACTTGATTTATAACTTTCTATTAAAAACCCTGTGAAACTGCTCCCATGTTGGGACATGGAATTTAGGGTAACATAAATCTGTTCCCTGCCCATGTTCATTCTAAATGGCTTCAGAATAAACTATCTCTTACTCCCTTTTAAGATGAGAGCTATAGCTGGGTATGGTAGTGTATGCCTTTAATGCCAGCACTGTGAGTTCGAGGCCAGTCTCGTCTATACATCGAGTCTAGGACAGCTAGTTTTTCTACACAAAAAACCCTGTCTTGAAAAACCAAACCGAAAACAACAACAACAACAACAACAACAAAAAACCCAAGAAGACAAGAGCTGTGGCTTTTCTATCAACAACATCTAGCCTCTTGAACTGAACAGCTCCCAGATTCTTGGCCTTTCCATCCGGAGACAGCCATTATTGGACCAGCTGGTCCACAGTCTGTAAGGCACTCTAAAAAAATCTTCTTACGTGGATGAGTTCTGTTAGTTCTGCTCCCCTGAACCCAATTAAATCCACTTAGTGTGTCTCCATGTGCATGAGTGTGGGGCCATCGACACACGTGAACATCAGCAACCTACCAGAGGCCCTTCTCCTAGAAACCATTAACTGCCCTGGTTCCTAATTGGGATTGAGGCCTCAGAAGCCCCACCCCCATCCCCCCATCACTGCATGTTCCCTGAGCTTTGAGAAGCTGGAGTGGGGAGGTTGATACATGTCCCATTTAGAACTGGATTCTCACTATTTACTTATTTTCAGCGTACCAGTTGGGAATCTTTTTCCTTAACTGCTACCCACTGTAAAATAAACAAAATAAAACACAAAAGCAGCTGACCATGATCAAGTGCCTCACTAGGAAAGCTGCTGCCCCCCCCCCCTTTTTTTTTAATGTAAGGGGTGGTAGGTGAGTGCAGGACACCTGCTTTCGCCTTTAGCATAACTGAAACCATTTTGTTTTTAGGTTCTATTTTTGATCATAATGTGAAGCGGAGTTTTCAAGTTCTCAGGTTCTGCCTGCCTGACATAGGAATAACCTTTACTTGCTATTCAATGCTTGTTGATTGTTCTGCTTGAGTTAAAGATAAATGTATGTTCTCCTGGAGTTAAACCCCAATACCCTGCTAAGTTCTTTTCTCATGAAAAAGGCAGGGAACTGGAAAGCCCCCAAGCTCTTCCACCTTAAATCCCAGCCAATCAGCGCTTTGACTAGCTACCTAGGCAACGACACCTGGAATAGAAATGATTCTTCCTGCTTGGTTATGGTCTTTTTGCCTTTACAAACTCACTCTGCGAATGGCTCAGGGTCATAGTCTTGGTTCCTGAATCCAGACTGTGTCCCTGACCTGTCAGACTTTGCTAAGCGTTCAATAAACTTCCATCGACCTGAGTCTGGTGTTCAAGAGGTCACAGTGCTGCTAGTCACGAACGAGAAGACAATGTTGGATCCTCTGGAGCTCGAGTTACAACACAGGTGCTGAGAACTGAACTCCCATCTCTGTAAGAGCAGCAAGTACTCTTAACCCCACTGAGCCAAGTCTTTGGGAAAGCTGCTAATTCTTAAGGGAGCCAGGATGGATGCTCTCTCACTGTCCCTAACTCACCAACCCCCAGCTCTACAGATTTGGAAAGCACTAAATAGTGAAGGAAAAATAAAAAGTCCAAGACTTTAAAAGCCCAGACAAGAAGGAGAAAGATGAGCTCTGTTTATTTCTTGTCAGCACATGTTTTGGGCAGGGGGACATTTTGCCTTAATGGATCACTGTGGATAATACCAGTGGAAGAAAGGGAACATGTTCAGAAAGTTTCTCTGTTTTATTAAACTATGTAGAATTGATGCTTGTTCAAGCACAGAGGTACAGTGGTAAAAAAAAAAAAAAAAAATCCTTTTTTTTTTAAGATTTATTTATTATTTATACAACATTCTGCCTGCATACCAGATCTTGCTATAGATGGTTGTGAGTCACCATGTGGTTGCCGGGAATTGAACTCAAGACCTTTGAAAGAACAGTGACTATTCTTAACCTCTGAGCCATCTCTCCAGCCCTAAAAATCCTTTCTTAAAGACAAGCATGCTATGTTAAAAAAAAAAAAAAAAAATTTTTTTTTCCAATGTGGTCTAGCCTTGGTTTTAATGTGAAGCCAAGCTTCAGCATTCTCCCTTGCACACAAGTGTCTGGTTGTCTACATCACATTTGTACAAAAGAAAGACAGTCTTTATGGAGACTTTAAACTGACACTAACAAGCCTAACACACTCTTTCTTTACCGGTTTTGCCAAAGCAGTACTTGATCAACAAAACTGTCCACCATGTGTAGAGTGCTGTGAAGAACACTCTGAAAAGCTAGTTGCCTGAATGAACAAACCTTTTTTTTAAAGACTTGGTCTCATACAGCCAGGACTGGCCTGCAATTTATGTGGGTGAGGATGACCCTGAATTCATAATCCTTTGGCCCCACCAAAGTGCTGGGATTACAGGCATATATCACAATATCTAGTTTATGCTATGCCGGGGATTGAATTTAGGGCCTAGGACATGATGGGCAAGCCCTCTACAATGAACTAAAGTTCCAAGAAAGAAGGTACAACTGTGTTGAACGTCCTACAAATGCTGATTAGAAGTTCAATGATTGTGGAGATTGGAATGTTGCAGGTCCAGGGCTTAGTTCCAAAGTATCTTGGGCCTATGGATAGTCATTGTTCTTCTCAGTAGAAATTCTAACATCCTTATGACTTCAAGGTTATGTCAGTTTGTAACATAGCTTCCACCAACCCCCAAGCTAAGAATGTGATCAGATAGTGTCCCAGGTCTATAGTCCAGTTTTCCCTGCTTGGCTAAACCTGCTTACCTGGTATTTCCACCAATGTATTCAGAGTGTCTTGACTTACGACTTTCTTTGTTCTGTTATCACAACAGAAAAAGCTTCGGCCAGGTTAGAATATGAAATTTGACGTAAGCAAGATCTGTGTTCCCTGGCCATACTCACTTGTGGTTAGCTCTAGAATAAACTATCACTTATTCCTGGTAGAGAGTCACATTTTTTACTTCAACATTATAAGCTGAGTTACAGCGTTGGCTTTAGAATCTTGTTTGCTACTCTGTCAAATAACTTAATACCTACCCTAGTGTCAAAAGCTGTAAAAGCTGGGAAAATAATAGGTGGGCTGGGTTTGTTTTTGTTTTTGAGACAGAGTCTCATTATGACCTCATAGCCATCCTCCTGCTTCAGTCTCCCAAGTTAGATCATCAGATCTGACCAAAGTAGATGAATTACAAGAAAAATGGAGATAGATTGACTTTATGGGTTTGATACCAGAGTACTTTATTTTAAAAAATGGCCACCTTCTAATTATTCTTGAAAGATTTTTATTTTATTCCCCGTCCACCCTCCCTTGCTAAGGTAAGTTTGACTTGGGCTATTGAGATGGCCAAGCCTGAAGACCTGAGTTAGATACACAGGATCCACATGACGTAAAGAGAGAACCGATGCGCAAAATTCTCTGATTTCCACATGGGCAATGACCTGGCTGTCCTGAAGTCACTTTGTAGACCAGGCTGGCCCCCAACTCACGGATATCCACCTGCCTCTGCCTCACTGAGTGATGAGATTACAAGTGTCTGCCACCTTACCTGGCTGTGCAATGACGTTTTTTAAAGTGTAATTAAAATTTGACCCTAAGGAGACTGTAATATAAATGATACCTCATTTAGTCCTAGCATGTGATAGCAATGGTGAAGGCTGTGTTGAAGTAGAAATTTCATTTCCTATCTAAAGTGGCAGCCACTTCTCTATACCTGACACTCGCTGCTGCCATATGGTCCAAGAGCAGCCATAACCTATTGTCAAGAGAAATAAGTAGAAACAGGACATAGTGATGCTCAGGTAGAAGAAACCTGAAGGAATGGTGTAGACGAAACTTAAAGGGAGAGAAGTAATGTTATAAAGCATATACTTAGGAGACTTCAAGTCACAGAAAGATTTTAGCTAAAGGAGCACTGCCTACAAAACACCCCAAAAAGAATCAGTCTGCCAACCAGGCCTGTTACTGACAAGCAAAATTTAGCATGCTAGAATGTTCACTTACTGGGATTGAGCAGCCAGTAGGTTCCATTCTCATAAGAAAGGAGGCAACCCTGATTTACAACCAGTCTTCTGAGCCACCTTCAAAGAACATGCCTCTAACAGGAACTCAAGGTGGCATTCCAGGGTCACACCCAAAGTTAAGTTCTGGCCTGCCATAAAGTCCCCAGTTCTCTTCTTGAGAGGAGCATAAATTCTGTCAGGCAGGCAAGATGACTCTGGGTAACAACTATCTGAAAAAGAACAGCACTGGTATATTTAAAATAACTCTGGCAAGCTAGGCATGGTGACACAAACCTTTAATCCCAGTATTCAGGGAGGCAGAGGCAGTCGGATCTCTCTGAGTTTGAGGTCATCCTGGTCTACTAAGCGAGTTTAGGATAGGCAAGGCTACACAGAGAAACCCTGTCTTAAAAAAACAACAAACAAACAAAAAAACAGAAAAAAGAACAAATAAACATAAACACCCAAAACAAACAAAACAAAAACTCTGCCAATATCTTTGTTGTGTGAATCTCCCAACTGCCTAAGTGGCCACACTTGCAGTCTTCTGTTTAACTTGCTCAAAATGTCATCTGGAACTGGGACCTGAACCTATATGGACCACATAAACCCGAAAGTGTAAGTTAGGGAAACTTTCTACTCATGGCTGGTTCCTCTTTAAATATTTCCCAGATCTGGACTTGAACTATTACTTAAGAGCTTTACCTTTATTAATCTTTACGCGTGTAGAGTGGTTCTCACTGGAAAGGCATGTTATTTCGATAACTATATGCCTATAACATTAGCATTGAGACTGAAGCAGGAGGATCTTGAGTTAGAGGCCATTCTGGACTACGTAGCGAGTTCCAGGCCAGTTTGAGCTAGTGAATCCCTATCTCAAAAACATGGAGAGAAGGAACGCAGAAGCAGGTGAATCTCTGGGAGTTCCAGAACAACTAGAATTAAATAGTCAAATCCTGTCTCCAGAAAAAAAGTATACCTACATGAAACTGTCAAAGAATAAAAAATGTTTTTTAAAATGGAAGGTAAAACAGAAACAAAAAAAAGAAAGATTAAGACTGAGGGGCTGGCTGAGGTGACAATTTTGAAAGCAAGCATCCCTATTTGGAAGAGCTGGTATGAGTGGCCTATATGATGACAAAGAGAAATCCAATAAATATCCTTAACATCTAAGGAGAAAAACACTCTTTCCTCCCTTTTAAAGCATTTATTAAAAAAAATTTTTTAAGGGATAATTTTTTTTTCCCTACTCCTTTTAGGAGTATGTGAATCTTGCCGGTGGAGGGCTGGGGGTGCGGGGTTAGGGGGTTGGGGGAAGAGGTGGAAGGGCATTTATCTGCTTTACCGCCCAGGGAAGTCTTTCTCCACAGCCCACAGGGCCCTCTCACTCTGAAATGTAATCTCCACAGAAGGTAATCTATTTTCCAGCACCCTGCTATAAGTTACAAACCTAACTCCTGTTACCAAAAATAAATAAATAAATGTCTTATTTATGTCGGCACAGCTAACAAACTACCAGCTACCAATCACCAGATGAATTTGGAGTGAACTGTGGCCAACAAATGGTGCTATAAAGTCCTGTCTTGTCAGGACTTGCTGTTTATCTTGGATCTGTTTGGAAGACTGTTCAATACTGAAGCTTTTCTTCCCTACTTTGTGAAAAGGATGGCGGGCGACAGGAGACTGCTTTTATATAATTGTAGTTTTTTTTTCAAAGCCTGCCACCAAAGTTTTCTATATTTGGGCCTTCTGCTTCAAGGTAAAAACCACTCTGACCATCAATACCCAATAAAAAGGTGACAAGTAGGCTGAGGACTTTGTCTATCCACAGACTTGCCCACGCCTCGCGCAGAGTGCTGCTTGTGCATTCCTAGCTCACTTGCAGCGCCCCGGGTTCCTAAAATGGGGCATTAGAAAGAAAGCTTTAGTAAGTTTCAGGTGGCGTTAATTGGCATTATTTAGCAAAGCAGAAAGGCCCGAGATACACAGCAAAGTTCGTATCGCTAAAGGAACGTATACGCCAATAATAATCATAGCACCGTCAATCACATCTCAGTTGGGAGTAAACTAAATTTTAGAAAAATGAACAGGCTGAATTGTATCATTTTCTCAGGTGAACATGCCCCTATGGTTAAGCACCACAGAAAACTGTTTAAATTCCCTTCTGAGCTAGCGTAACATAGGAAAAAAAAAATTCCACAAATTTTATCCAAAGAAACATGGAAGCTCAGATTAGTTTTGAGGCCACAATCCCTGCCCCGGAAAGGCTGAGAAACTGTATCTCCCATCTTGAGGCACAGGCCTTTGTCCCATCTGGAACCCTTAAATGGAGGGATTTCTATGGAGCGGCGACAGTAAACCCTGACATTCCCCGACACTCTAAGGCCCGCCACACAACTCTTCCCGCTGAGCTCTGGGTTTGCCCCTGGCTTTGTTCTTGACGTAGGAAAAAAACAGGGTTTCGGAGGCCATTTTAGAAACAGGAGGACTGCCGGGCGCCTCGGCGGGGGCTGGCGGTAACCAAGCAACGGAGGAGCACCCTGCGCCGCGCAGCCGCAGTCGGCCGCGTACCCGCAGTCGGCCGCGCACGGCTGCCCGCTGTGTGGGCGGGACTGATGGGGGCGGGCGGGGGCAGAAAAATAGCGCAGCTTCTTCTTAAAGGCGCAGGCACCTTTCCTGCTCAAGGTCCCAGGGCCGGCCGACCTGGTGAGCAGTTTTTGCAAAGCTGGTTTGCGACGCCCAGTTCACCTTATTTTATCTCCGCGAATAAGATTTTCTTTATCTTTTCGGAGGAAATATAATCCGATTCAAATTAAATCCCCTGGGTACTAAATAAATAAATAGGTTTCCTCAAAATCAAGTTGAGGGGGGTAAAAAAAAAAACCTAATGAAACAAAACGACTACCAAAATGAACCCTAAGATAACGAATGGTGAAGAAAGAGAGGTAGTGAACTCAGGAAGAGGACGAAGGAGGCACCCACGAACAAAGTCAGGACCGTGCAGCAGCTTTAAAAATGTGGATTCTGACGCAAGGAAAATCTATTCTTGACAGATGGATTGACAGATTATAGTATGTTAAAATTTAACAGAAGAACAAGATGCCTGTTAAGTAAAGTGGGATCAGAAAACATCCTCTTTTTGTAGGTCACTTTACAGTAAATAAAACCACAAGACTTTTTGCTCTGCTTTTTAGAAAAAAAAAAAAAAAAAAAAAACAAAAAACAAAAAACAGCTCTTTAGATAATAAAGAGGTGCTGATGGTGGTGCAATTATACCATAGTGCCCTTGGGTAGGACTTTCCAGGGAGTCTGTTCCCTCATATAGATCCAGGGAATTGAACTCAGGTCTTCAGAGTTAGCAATAATCACATTTACCCTCTGAGCCATCTCTCCAGCCTCCACCCTGCTTTTTATCACATAAATTCCCTTCAAGTTAGAAGCTTTTATGATTGACAAGGTAAGGACTCATTTGCAATGGTCCTGCTTATCTGAAAGAATAAACGGACTGCTCAGGTGCAAAGTAAACCTGCAGGAGATAATCTGCTGCCCAGCAAGTCTTTAAAATTAACCCTCTTCCCAAGATATTTACTAAAAGCCTTGCTTGAAACAATGGAATGGAACAAGAAAGGCAGGAAAAGAAAAAGAGAGGAAAGAGAAAAAGAAATATTGTCATCTTTGAACTAAAGCCGTTAACAAACATTCTGTATCTCTTCAGTTCATTTCCAAAGACAGAAGATTGTGTTTCGCCCTCCTCTGGTTTGCTTGTTACAGGTGCCTCTTTTCCAAACTGCCATTAGGTATACCCATTCTCTCTTACACACCACACCAACATCCTCCGTACCACCTTGGACTCTCACCACATATGGGCATGATATTCCAGTCTTGTTCCTAGCAAAGCAATTTTCTATCCCTTCTGGACCATTTCCCCCTATGCTTCTCAGCCATTTTAAACCTCATTACACCTCTACCTTAACCCCCTTCATGTCCTTTTGTCCCTGTTGGAAAGTCCCTGAAACGTCAATGTTTACTTAGTAATTTGTAAAAGGTATCTCGTTCCTTTCAGAATATGGAGCTGTGTGTGATACATGATACTAAGAAAATGTTTTGTGTTGGTTCATATGCCAACTGTGCAGCTTGTGAATTTTCCATTTGGACTATTAGAGAAAGGGCCACATTATCGTTTTAGAAGCACGGGGAGATTAAGTCCTGTGGAACAAAAACAAAGTGATGTGTGGTGCCGAAGAGGTGCCACCACGTTGAGGGAAAGAGTTAAGGCAATGGGAACTGCGCCTCAGAAATAAAAATACATACCCGTGCAGCTGGTGCTTGTTATGTACATACTACCTTCATGATCCCTTACCACAGCAAAAAACAGAGATCTGAAAATGCTGCTTTTCAGCTGAGATGTGTTTTTAACATTCACAGTCTCCTTGCAGAAAGCACAGCGTGTGATCCTGCCTGCTGGACAAGGGCGTCTCTGGTGTCTGAGAGGGATAGCATCCTTACTTACCTAAACCTTTCTTTCAGAGGGCTGTTTTCTAGCACGGATAGTGCTGCATGCTTCCTAATGGCCTAGAATAGTGTCCAATTTCCGGGAGAATAGACACACAGAGAAAGGCCTGGGCAGAGCCCATACGCAGAGAACAGAAACAGAATCCAGATTGGCAGTCACCAGAGTTCTCCCTTTTAAATTCAATATATAAAGAGTGGGTCAAATTACTAAGAGATCAAATTACTGAAAATTGGAATCCAGTTCTTCTTAAGCCATAATGAAATGATTTTTTAAAGATTTCTTTTTAGTTTACGTGTGTGAGTATTTCATTGCACAGTCTGCGTACCGTGTGTCTGCTTGGTGCCTGCCGAAGTCAGATGACTCGAATGCCCTGGAACTGCAGTTATGGACTAGCAAGCTACCTCGTAAAAGCTGGGAACTGAACCTGGGTCCTCTGCAATCGCAACAAGTTCTCTTAGCCACAGAGTCATCTTTCTAAACCCTGATGAAAGATTTTTTTTTTTTTAAGAAAGCAAAATGTTTAAATATTTGCTAAAAGGTTTCAGTGGTTTCACATGGTGGCAAATGACTGTAATCCTTGTATTTGGGAGTCAGAGACAGAAGGATTTCTGCAAATTTGAGGCCGGACAGATCTACTTAGTGAGTTCCAAGATAGTCAAGGCTACAGAATGAGACCCTGTCCCAAAATACAAAACAGCAAAAATTTAGCAAATACAGTCAGGTGTCTTGAATTGTCAATCTTTAATAAAAGGATAATAAATTGAGCCAGGCAGTGGTGAAGCACGCTTTTAATCTCAGAACTCAGGAGGCAGAGGCAGGCAGCTCTCTGAGTTCTAGGCCAGTCTGGTCTACAGAGCCAGTTCCAGGACAGCCAGGGCTACACAGAGAAAACCCTGTCTCAAAACAAACAAACAAAAAAAACAAAAACAAGAACAAAACCTAAATTCTATTGTTCAGAAAATTCTAAGAAGAATCGCTGAGTCTGAATGAGGAAGTCATTGTATTGCTTTGACCACCAATAAAATATTTAGCTTATTGTGATGGCTAGTGTTGTCAGCTTGGCAGTATCTGGAATCTAGAAGCTAGTCCTCCAGGCACACCTGTGAGGAATTACTTAGATTTTAGTTAGCCTGTAGCCATTCTTGTACATTAAGATTAGACTTACTTGGGAAGACCCAGTGGAAGGATGGTGACATCATTCCTTACGTTTGGGTCTTGACTGCCTAAAAAATAGAAACGGGCCTATCAGATGATGGCTCGGTGGGTAAACGCACTTGCAGCAAAAACCTAATAACCTGAGTCCCGAGTCTGATGTCTAGAAGCCATGGAAATAAAGATGGAAGGAGAGACCCCAACTGCAGTGTTGCTTTCTGATTTCCAGAGGTTTACAGTGGCACATCCACCTGCACATATACCACACACACACACACACACACACACATAACACACACACACATACATAACACACACTCACACACAAACACACACGATATATACTAATTAAATAAAATGTATAGAGAAGAATGGAGAAGCTGGCTGGGCACAGGTGTTCATTGTCCTCTGCTTAAATGTGTATGCATTGCGACCAGCTACTTCAAACTCAGGCTGCTGGCCTTCTGTGTCTTAGAGGACTTATTTTGAAAGGTGAGTAAAATAAATCTTTTCTAAGTTACTTTGTCACAGTACTGTATCAGAGCAACAGAAAAGCAACTAACCCGCACCAGATCCCACAACCCGCAAGTTTTAAAGTATGGCTATGGTATTAGTTACTTTTCTGTGGCAGTGAGAAAACGCCATGTCCAAGGCAACTTATAGAAGACAGAGTTTATTTGGGGCTCACGGTTCCAGAGGGCTGAGGTTCATAAGGGCAGAAGTGGCATGGCATCATTGATAAATATGGACGTAAAGATTGGACGCTGAAAGATAAGTACTCTCACATCTTGAACTACAAGCAGGAAGCAGAGAGAAAACTAGGACTGGCTTGTGGCTGTTGAAACCTCAAAGCCTGAGGGACGTACTTCTTCCAGCAATGCCTACCCAAACCATTCCACTAACTGGGGGCAAGTATTCAAATATCTGAGCCTATGGGGGAACATTCTCATTCATACCACTACAACCAGTATTTGAGTTACACACATACCGAAACCCACCACTTGTTTTGTTTACCTCAAGTCCAAATTTTAGCTGAGTAACATGTATTAAAAACATGAGTATGAGTGTATATACATCATATATATATATATATATACAGGAACCTATGGAAGTCAAAAGAGGCTGACAAGTGGGTTCTGGGAATCGAACATGGGTCCTTTGGAGGAGCTTAAGTGCTCTTAACCTCTGAGCCACCTCTCTTCAGCCCAGTATGTTGTGTTTTTATTTTCAAGATTTACAGTCTGAACTTGATGATTTCTGGAAAACAGCGGTAACTAGATGTCTCTGCCTCCATTAGACTGGCAACCACCAAAAAGCTCCGAGCTCAAGGTGTAAAAATGACACTCAGCACACAGGTGAGTCATCCTGATAAGTCATTGAGGACTTCTAAGAACACTTAGGATTAGTTTGTCTTTTACCCATTCACACAGCAAATATTTATAAAGTGTCTCTCCTATGTGCAAAGCACACATTCTAGGAGGAGTAAAATAAACAAAGTAAAATTCTTTTCCTGGACCACTCTTTCTATTTGCCAGATGGGTTACTATGTAAAGTAATAATCAGCATAAATGACTGATTGCAGAGTTTGGTCAGGGAACTCTGAGTGTATTGGACACTTGGCAACTTTGAACCTTGGCCACAGATCTCAATTTCAGATGGGAAGTGCTAAGATGGCTAAAAAAAAATTAATATTGCTGTGCATCTCTGTGATGGTTTCCAGACTTTGAATGAAAGGCAGGTACCGTATTGTCCAAGAAATAAGTGTCTGCACTGGAGTAAAGGAAAACTATTGTAGAAAAGTAATGATTTTCACATGTGTAGATCCTAAAGTTACCCACCCTCGATCCTACACTCTATGCATTAAACTCAGGGCCTCATGGATGCTAGACAAAGTCGTTAGTACCACTTCTGGAGATTGGCCCTGAGGTTATACGCACATGCTTGGCAAGTGTTCTACCGCTAAGCCATAGCCCCAGCCCAATAAACAGACTTAACAAACCCAGTTTTCCATCCTTGTGGAATACAGGTTAGCCCAGATATAGTAACTAAAAAAGACTTCATTAGACGATACGTGGTGGCCCATGCCTGTAGCACCTGCACTCATTTTGAGGCAGAGGCAGGAGCATGGCTGCAAGTTCAAAGCCAGCTGGACTTACAGAAGTTTCAGGCCAGCCGGAACACTGTGAGACATTCTCTCAAAAGTTGCTAACTGATGGGCTAATGAGATGGCTGAGCAGGTAAGGGTACTTGCTACCAAGCCTGGAGATCTGCTCTCCAGAACTCCCATGGTAGAAGGAAAGAACCTACTCCTGCTAGTCATCCTCTGGCCTCCACATGTGTGTGGTGGCAAGCACAGCCCTCCCCCCCCCAACATACACACAAAAGAAAATCAATGAGGAGACTGGAGAGATGGCTCAGTGAAGAGCACTGGCTGCTTTTGCACTGGACCTAGTTTGATTCCTCTATACGGTGTTCACCATCACCTGTAACTCCAGTTAAAGGGGATCCAATGACCTCTTCTGGTTTCGGCAGGCACTAGGCAGACACATACAGGCAGGCAAAATATTCATAACACATAAAAGAAAATAAATAAATAACTCTTAATTAAAAAAAAGAAAAAGAGGGGCTAGAGAGATGACTCAGTGGTTAAGAGCACTGACTATTCTTCCAGAGGACCTGGGTTCAATTCCCAGCACCCACATGGCAGCTCACAACTGTCTGTAATGCCAGGGTATCCGACATGCTCATGCAGACATTAAAAAAAAAAAAAAAAAGGCCAGCAGTGTTGAGCGCCTTTAATCCTAGCGTTCCAGAAGCAGAGGCAGGCAGATCTCTGAATTCAATGCCAGCCTGGACAGTGAGTTCCAGGACAGGCAGTACACAGAGAAATCCTGTTTAAAAAAAAAAAAAAATCATTAAACGATAAAATGGAAAAAAATTAGTGAACAAATAAATAATAAATAAAGATTCCATTTAAAAATAATGATCAGAATTGATACTTTCCATGGTAGTCAAAACTGTCTGTAACTCCCGTTCCAGGGATCTGGTACCCTATCTAGACATACATGCAAGCTAATACACATAAAATAAAAATAACAAACTTAAAAAAACCGATACTTCCCAAGAAAAAGAGCATTGTAATCCTCAGATAGATTAAAAGTGACCACATACGCTCTGCTAATTGGTACTTTATTATTCATGCCTTTGTTTTATTCTTCGGTAGCTCTGTGTTCTCGCAATCATTTTTAGAGAGTAAAGGAGATGGTGCCTGGGCACCAGGAACATGTGCGTGGAAGGAAAACTTCAGAACTATTCAGGTCTTTAATTATCTTTGAAGAGAGCCAACTTCTCTGCCCCTGTGGATAATAACGCAAACGAACATGTAACTGAAATGATGGTAAATGATGGTTAGAGGCCTTTAGCTCTAAAATCAAAGTAAGGCAATAACACCAAACAGCAAATACAAGTGTTCATTTACATTAGGACCATTTTAGAAAACTGCAAAGCTTATCACCTTTTTCCACGTTGGAAATTCCAGCAGCAACGACTGTCTTTTATACACATCTATACATAGAAATGAACTATGCACAGAAATTGATAGATTATCTCTGCTGATGAAATGAGCCAATGCAAGCCAAATTAAAGTATATAAAGGCAGGTTTATTGGGAGCAGCTCTTGGGTTCACTGGTCCCAAGGAATGGGGCCAGGGAAGTCCAAGCACACAAGGAGACAGAGAGCAGGGGGGATGGAGGAGTATAAACAGGCAGAGATAGATAGAAAGAAACAGGAAGACAGAACTAGAGAAGCAAAATGTCTGGATTATGTAGTGAGGTGCCTCTGGGTGAGAGAGAGGCTTGAAAGTTTCCCCTGGGCTGGAAAGGTCAGCAGGATATGCCAGCCACGCCCTGTAACAGGAAGGGACTGAGGGATGCTGGGAAAACTTGGAGGACAGGTCCTCTTGGGTGTGTTAAATAGGCACCTCAGCCATTTGTCCCTTGTCAGGGGTCTGAAACCCAACAGAAATGAAAGGAAATGAATTCTCTTATGGTTAATTAGGTGGCAGTGGAGAGTCCTTTCACAAACATTCAGCTTGAAGGTAACATCCCTATTCCTTCTTTCTTGGACACACATCTACATAAAAATATATAAAAAAAAATGACATGCACTTGTTAAAACAACAAAATGAACATTAGCATCTCTTAGAAGGATAAAGGTGCCAAGCTATGATTTGACATAGGTGTGTTGCTGGGATGCGTCCAAGAATGGAGTCCTTTGAGGAGAATTCTAAGTGCTTGCAAGAAAACTCCAAGAAAACAAAGAGTTTTGTGACCTCAGTGTCTTCAAAACCACGGAATTATTCTTGGATGTGCTTTTATGCCCCTCTCAGGTGTATCAGATGGGAGTGAATTTACTTCAGATTATTCATTACCACCAGCTACTGTTAATAACAGTGGTTATTCTTGGGAGTGCCATTCTAGATATTTTTCTTTGCAATTTTCATGTTAGAAAATTATTTCACATAATTTGGAAAAAAAAAAGCTTTGGGGGAGAAGGGAACTTGAGGGCTGAGGATTGATCCCAGGGTCTCACTTACTCACATCTCCCGGCTAGTTGTTTATATGTCTCTATGGCAAAGCATGTTCTTGCCACTTTCAGCTTGTTCTTGTGATTGAACACCTTACTCATGTGATTAACCCTCAGAGTGTAAATTATCTAATCCTCTGAATAAAGTTGGCTATTGCAACTTCAGTCTGCCTCATTTCTAGGCTTCATCCTCCCAGGTTCCACCCCTTTTAGAGCAGTAAACAGTAGGTTGGTGATACACTGTCTAGAAGGTTCTAGATGTAACACAATTAACTATACAATTTGAAATCAAAATCTTCTAGAGTCTTCAACAGGAAAATTCAGATACATTGTAAACTGTGATTTACAGAAACAACAACAATAAAAAGGCTTGTTATGTCCAGTGTGGTGGGTTAAGGTTGCACTACAGAGGCAGAAGCAGTTCAAGACCAGCCTGGCCTACAGTGAGAATTCCAGGCCAACCAGGACATCACAATGAGACTATGTCTTTAAAACAAACAAACAAACAAACAAACAAACAAACGAACGAACTGCCAAACCACCTCAAAAAAACACTTTTTGTTCATAAGTGCTCACACCTATTTTATAGGTGCATAAAAACTGGCAAACAGGGCAGGAGATGGATGTAGCTCAGTGGTAGAATAATGCCAAAAAAAAAAAAAAAAAAAGAAAAGAAACAAAATTGACATCCATTAATTAAAATGGTTAATATAAATATAATTAATTATATTTATCTGATATAACCCTATGTAGATTATAAAGTGTTGAAGATTAAAATTTTTTTTTTTATTCTTATGGGGCTAAATGAACATGAGTGTGCCACAAGAGCATGACCTGCTTTGTAGACCGAGTTGACTTCAAATTCACAGAGATCCACCTGCCTTTGCCTCTAGTGTGCTGGGACCAAAGGTGTGTGCCACCACACCTGGCTAATCATGAAGATTCTTACAGACATAAGAAAATGTACATTTTACATAACAGTGCAAAATGTCAACTACAAAGGGATATGTATGTCATACAATCAACTAGACCATTTGTCTAACAGTGGTTATTCTTGGGAGTGCCATTCTAGATATTTTTCTTTGCAGTTTTCATGTTAGAAAATTATTTCGCATAATTTGGGGGGAAAAAAACAACAAACAACAACAACAACAAAAAACAACTTTTGGGGCTAAGAGGACTTGAGGGCTGAGGATTGATCCCAGGGTCTCACTTAGCCACATTTCCCAGACCCTGAAATGAAACGTTTTAAAGTCAGTAAAGAAGGTACCAGATTCCTCACACAGCATTCATCTTCCAAAGAAAACTAATCTAAGTTGAAGGCTAAATATACTGGAATTATTTATTGGAAGATGACTTCTGTAAATTTTCTTAAATCCCTTTTAAGCTTGCTATAATATTTCATTGAAAACATGAAATACGTTTTATAACAGGAAGTTTGTACTAGTAATATCTGAAGGTAAAACTTCAAAGCCCGACGTCCATGTTTGACATTTGTAGAAAGAGTTGCCCGCGATTCTGTCTGAACCATTCGTAGGAAGGAGAAATCCAACCAACACTGAAAGAATATGTCCGCTGGTTCGCTGCCTGTTAAGGAACTGCTGGGAGAAAGCTGTATTCTTTCCTCAGAGCAAGGAGAGGAAGGAAAGATTACAGCCCTTTCTGTTTCAGAATTCCTTCGACACTTCCCAGCGCTTGGCACTGACTGTGCATGGGAATCATTAAAGCCATGTTTTGGTTCCTCAGAGGTCTTGGGTGCATCCGGGAGTGCCTGCCCAACACAGCCCCACAAAGAGAAACCTGAGGAGTGGGTGAAGGAGGTTCCCAAACTCCTTCTTAGTCAAAATTGCACATTTAATTACGCCTTGAAAAGCTGGAGTTCTCCCATCCCCCATTAGTCCCTGATCACATCATCTCATTTCTAGTTTATCATTTAATACCAACGCTGTTTTGATCGCAGCTGTGAGATATGTCATAAAGTAGTCCCCTTCCCCCAGCTAACACTGTAGTAGTCCTTTATTTCATCCAAAATACTTATTAAACCTGTAAAGCCGTTGGGAGCCAGATCGTATCACTTCAGATATGCCAAAGGCCTCATAACTTTGCAAATATGGAAAAAAGAATGTGAAATCTATTTTAAAAACCTTTCAAATCCCAATCCCAAGGCAACAAATGTCTTGTTCTAAATATACCATCACATTCAGAGCAACGTGTGTGAACTTAAAAAAAAAAAAATTCACATTAGCTGTTCGTCGACCCACATAAAAGAAAACGGTGGCCAGGAATGCCTAGGGGCTGGGGCAAGTGGAGTTGGAAGGCCGTGGGCATGAAGGGAAATCTGCAGACTTGCGGAACACTAGAAAAATCGGCCTAATTTTCCCACACTTTTCACACACGGCGACTTTATTTTTTTCTTTTACTGAAACGACGTCCAAGGCGGCCGACATAAAAACCAAAACCGGATCTCGAAAGTTTGGACTCCGCCAAGCTGGCCGACCGCACCGGTTAGAGAAGGTGCCAGTGCCCCGGGAGGTGGGGGTGGGGATGGGGATGGGGTGTGAGAGCCGCGTCCCAGCCGGCGCGGTCTCTAACCTTGCAGACACCCGCAGGGCCCGTGATCTGCATTTCTCTAACTCAGGCCCGGCCTTGCCCGAGCTAAGCGCTCCCGCAGGGGAGAACGCCCAGAGCAGGAACGAGGAAGCAAAGGCACCGCGAAGGCCCCCGGCGCGCGCTGGACCCTGGCCAGAGGTCTGGCGGCGGCGACCGCGCCCCGCGCCTGCGCACCCCGGTCCGGGCGGCCTCCCCGGCGGGCGGAAGCCGGCTCCGCCCACCGCGCTGTGCCCCGACCGGCCCTTCCGCCTCCCCTTCCGGACGCTGCGGGCTTCAAGGGCGAAGGCGACGAGCTCCCCCCCCAGCCATCCCCCGCGCCGCCATCTTGTTGTTTTCTTAACGTCGTCTCCTCCGGCTGCCTCCCGCCCCCCCACTCCCACCAGGCCACGTGGCGAGCGCGGCAGCGGAAGAGACGGCCCCACCCCAGCTTCCGGCTAGACCGGTTCCAGCCGGCTGCGGGACTCAGACGCGCGGCCGCCCCCTGGTGGCCAGTCGCGACGCTCCGGCCACGCCTTGCCTCCTCCGCCATTTCCTGCGCGGCGCGGGGCACGTCCGCACCCCGCTGCCACGTCGGGGGCGCGCGGGCGGCGAGCGCGGGGCTGACCCGCCTCGGCTCGGCTTTCCGTCCGACTCCGGGTTATCACGGGGCCGCCGCAGCGAGGCACGCGCTCGCTTTGCTAAACAAATTCACGCGGCCCTTCTGCCTCCGCCGACTTGCCCTGGAGTTTCTGCTTTGTAGGCTTCCCTACCTAAGTTAAAAGAATTTGGAATGAATGAGACCTGACAGTCAATAACAAACCTCAAGCGGATTTTGAGACACACTGAAGACCATTTATGTACCTGGCAGCCCTTCTAGTGGAAGAAAGGGACGTTGCCTTTAGCGAGCGTAGATGCCCAAGCCAGGCTCTACTGTAGGCAGTCCGTTTGCATGGTATCCTCCCCGTCCTCCCCGTCACATGCACATTTTCCATGTGTAACGCTAGAGTATATGAAATGCTATAATATTTTATGTGCATTTGTTTGCACTGTATATACATAAAAACCTCTGTAAGGTTATCAAAGTTCGGTTTACCTCCAAAAAGGAGGTAGGTTGCTAGGAGAAACGGGAAGTTGTTTTTTTTTTTTCCGGTAAGTATAATTTTCCAACTTGAACTATTTGAGTATTTAATCCAAAGAAAATAAGGAGTTATATTCAGAACAGTGGTTAAAATCAAATCCAAGTGGCTCCAGATTCGATGTCTTGTGTTGACTATGAAAATTTATTTTAAACCTAAAACCGTTCAATAGAGTTGTATTTTGAGCAATAATGAGATTTAGTTCCTCATTTAAACCTCTGAAGAGTAACGACCCCTAACTGTGCTAGTAGTATGATAAAAAAATAAATAAATAAATAAAAAAGTGAAAACAAAACATTTTTAGATAAGGCCCTGCTCCCTGCCACCTTTGTTAAGAGACAGGGTCTTACATGGTTCAGGCTGGACTCAAACTCCAACTCTGTAGTAGCAGATGAACCTGACCCTGCTGTTTCTACCTGGCAAATGCTGGGATCCCAGGCCTGTGTCATCTCACTCACCTAGCCTTTGTTTTGTCTGTTCATGTGTTTTAGACAGGACTGACCTTAATCTCTAGGTAGTTCAGATGCCTCACCCTCAAAAGTGCTTGGATTACGGCAACCATGCCCAATTTAGAAACTGAAGCTTGTTAACGCTATCACTGACAGAGTCCTCAGATCACTTCTCTGATGCCCGTGGGGCATTTGTCCATCAAATAGGAGCTATGTACCATTCTTGCCCCAGTGTTGCAATATTTAGGAGCCTGTTGCTTGTTCTTATTTTCTCAAGTAGCCAATCAATAGTGATGTTATTGGTTTTATTTACTTGAGACAGGCTGTAGCATAGTTGGTACAGTGCTTGCTTAACATACATGAAGGTTAGGATTTGAACCCAAGACAGGGTTTCTCTGTGTACCCTTGGCTGTCCTGGAACGCATAAAGATCCCTGCTCTGTCTCCAAAGTGCTGAGTTGAAAGGCGTGTGCCAACACTGGCTGGATCTATTTTGCCACTCTTGATGAGGAATTGTAAAAGCAGTTTAAGCCCATGTGACTTTGAATGTGTTACTTAACCTCTTGTTGCTTCAGATTGCTTCTCAGTAAAAAAAAAAAAAAAAAAAAAAGTTAAAAATGCTTGTCTCACAGGCTTGTGAGGATGAGTTAATGTACATGTAGATATATCTGAGGATTCAATAGTGGCTCAAAAATAACTGAAATGTGCCTGTATTAAACAAGTACAGATTTTTTTTTTTTTTACTTGTTTCTAGAGCAAAGCTCTTTACTGTAAATCTGACAGAATGGACTTCTCTTTGCACAGGCCTTCTTGATTTTTTTAAATTTTTATTTTATTAATTATACTTTATTTACTTTGTAGCCCCCATAAGTCCCTCCCTCCTCCCCTCCCCGTACCACCCTCCCTCCCCTAGATTTTTTTTCTTGTCATTTTCCCTAAGCAATATGATTTAACAGCCACTTACATACATTTGCATTTTGTTAGGTAGTTATAAATAAATTAGAAATGATGTAAGGTTTGTGGGTAGATGTTTGTAGGTTGCATTTTATATTAGGAACTTGAGCATCCATGAGTTTTGGTACCCTTGGGAATGTGTAAGGAATATGTGTTCAGAAATGTCTGTAATCTTAGAACTTGGAAGGTGGAGGCAAGAAGGTGAGAAGTTTAAGGTCATTCCCAGGAGGTACACAGTGAGTTCAAGATTAGCTTAGGATATTTGAGACTTGGTCTCATAAAGACATAAAACCAAACAGACTTTCCAGGAATGGTCAAGGGTCTTTGGATGGACTTTTAGTGTCATTGTCATGTGTACCTTCACATGTATCGAGGAAGGTTAACGCACACAGAAGAGATGGCCAGGTGACTGCACAGGCAGAGATTGGAGACCCCTTAAGTTACAGAAAGCCAAGAATGACCGGCTTGCACCAGATTATACAAAGGATAAAACATCCTCCTAGAGACTTCAGACGTATGAGTCCCTACCTACCACCTTGATTGCACTCCAGGCCTCCAAAACTGAGCACACATACAAGCCAGCCTGTCTTCCTTTATGTCTTCCTTTTACCTGTTTCTGCTTGCTACAATTTTAGTTATCCAAGGATAGCCACAGCCTCTTGATGATCTTTTCAACTCTCCAGCCCATTACAGTTTTTAACTTATAAATGAAACTTTATGACAGGCACACACACACACACACACACACACACACACCCACACACCCTGTACTGGGCTTTGTACTGTCTGTAATTTCAGGCATCTATGGGAGGTCTTGGGTCTCATCCTTGATGAGGAGACCACTCTAAATTGTTACAGTGATCCAAGAACTAATGCAGGGTAGGATAGGAGGCCTTATTTGGAAGTGTGTTTGTGGCACTTCAATGAATCAGCAAACTTCAGCTGTCAATGTTAGAGATAGATGAGGGGTAGGACTCACGAAGGTCACGGAAGGTCTTTCTTTGACTAAAAATAGGACCCCTTCCCTGGTGGGTCTGGAGCTCAACAATCTGTATTTTAAAATAAAAACCACTAAGGAGGCTGAAGCAAGAGGTTGGAGGCAAGTTTGAAGACAATCTGATTACAGAGTGAAAGCCTGCCCCTTCCCTGAACAACACAAACCAAACCAAAACCCCCAAAACAAACAACAAAACTGATTTTCATGTGATCTGATACATCATGCTCTGCAAACTTCTTTATCTGTTGTGTATTATGTACTAACATCCTATGACATACATGCACACAGGAGTTAAAAAAAATGCAATTTTGGCTAGGTGGTGATAGTACATGCTGTACATGCCTTTAATTCCAGCACTCAGTCAGAGGCAGGCAGATCTCTGTGGGTTCAAGGCCAACCTGGTCTACACAGCAAGTCCAGGACAGCCAAGGATATACAGAGAAACCCTGTCTGGAAAAAACGAAAACAAAAAGACTGTTGGACAAACAAGGGCACTGTGCCTTGTTGCTTGGTATCCATGGGGCAGCCCTGTTTCACATCTAGCTGGGGAGGGATGGTGCTGTATGCAGAGACAGGAAACAATGTAATGAACTCCTCCATGTACTCATCCAACTTTAATAATTATTTGCTGATAGCCAATCTTGTTTAATGTATGCTCACACCCACACCTCTTAACTGATTACTTAATGACTTAATTATAGAAATAGAGACATTTTATTAAGGAAAGAAAAGCATTCCCGAGAATGGGATAAAAAGATAAAAGCCCGCCCAGTGTGGTGCCTCTTAATCCCGGCACTCAGGGAGGCAGAGGCCGGCAGATCAGTGTGAGGTGGAGGCCAGCCTGGTCTGCAAACCGAATCCAGGACGACCAAGGCTACACAGAGAAACCATGTCTCCAAGCCGCCCCCCCCCCAAAAAAAAAACAAAAGATAAAAGTGGTCCCCAAACCTCGAATAGTTTCTTGACATAGAAAAATATCAAGCCCATTTAAAACAATTTAAGAGCAAGGCTGGGTGTGGTAGCGCATGCCTTTAGTCCTAGGACTCAGGGGCCAGATCTACATGGTGAATTCCAGGACAGCCAGGGCTACTAGAGAGACCCCGTCTCAAAAAAAAAAAAAAAAAAAAAAAAAAGGGAAAAGAAAAATAAATAAAATCTAGGTAAATTTATTCATTATTATTATTTTTTGATTTTCTCTTGCAACAGGGTTTTCACTAAGTTGTCCAGGCTGTCTTTGTGTACTGATTGTTGAGAATGCAGGCTTTGAAGGACCAGTCTACCTCCATTTTAGGTTTAAAAGCCAAGCTAGGTTCAGTCTTGTTGAGGATTAAATCTGTTTCTCAAGGATTGGGTTATGCCCCACTTGTAACCTTAACTACAAATGGTTCTGTACTGTCTGTTCCAAGAATGGCAATCAGGCCTTTGTTTCAAAAGTTAATAACACTCTTGCAACCCTACCTTTAGTTCAAAAGGATTGTTATGGGGACCTTGTTATGACTACCTGTTGTTACAACCACCTTGCAATTATGTTTTAGGAGGTCATTATGACTAACTTCTGCTTATGTTCTGCTCCTGTGACCTTGCCTCTACCGCCCTCTAATCCTCCTACTCCTGAGCTATAAACACCTTGTCTTAGCCTGGCTGTGGTGGCGCACGTCTTTAATTCCAGCACTCAGGAAGCAGAGGCAGGTGGATCTCTGTGAGTTCGAGGCTAGCCTGGTTTACAGAGTCAGTTCCAGGAAAACCAAGGCTACACAGTGAAACCCTGTCTTGAACACACATGCACACACACGCATGTACACACACAATCCTTGTCTTACTCACATCCAATGCTGCCATCTCAAACCCCACCTTATGAGGAACAGCCCATGTACACAAATAAAAAAGCTTGCTTTAATTAATTTGGCTATGATGATTTGGGTTGGTGATCTTCCTCCTCTCATCTTTGTGCAACAATAATCACAAATGTGAGGCTCATCGTGAGAACCAGACCATTGAACAGTGCTGATGCTGAATGATGACTCTTTATTCAGGGAACCAACTGCTGGGCTGTCCCCAAGAGAAGGGAATGCAGCAGCCCTAACGGAGGACTTGGGGTTTTATACAGTGCTTTAAATTTGGGGGCGAGGGAGTGTGGCAGGAAGGTGTTAAGAAAAAAGGAACCATCAGGAGGCAAAAGGGACTGTAGTAAGCAAAATTTTACATGGGTGGTGGGTAGGCTCTGGCTGTTAGGCCAGCAGGAGGTTGTGGCTAAGCTATTTGTTGAGGCGAGGAGTCAGCAGACTTCTGAGAATGTTCACCTTCCATTTCCCCGAAGAGGCTGGGTTCCACACGGTTCATTTATCTTGGTGTCTGAGGTCATCTTGGCCTAAAGATCTGGGCCAGCCCAACAATGAATAATATGAATGTATTTTTCTTTAATATTGCAGGTCTATCTATCCCTTTATCTCTACTGACCTTTTCCTGATCTGTGACTCCTCTCTCTCTGGTCTCCAGTAATTGCTGCTCTCTGTTTGTTTGCTTTTTCCCTTTACCTTATTTTTAAAAGACTCATTTTATTTTTATGTGTGTGTGGAAGGGGAGGCACACGTGTGGAAGTCAGAGGACAAGTTTTGGGAGCTGGTTCCTGCCTTCCACCTTTCAACCTCCCACCTTGCTTTTAAAGACAGCCTCTCGTGGTTGCTGTGCCTTGTACTCCAGGCTAGCAGCCCAAGGACTTTTAATTTAATTTTATTTTTAAGGAGGGCTCCTGATTCTCCTGTTTCTTGCCACAGGAGACCTGGGATTGCAGACAGGCCATCTGGTTTTCACATGGGTTCAGGAATCACTTTTACTTGTTGAATCCTGTCCCAGGACCCTGTCTTTTTTTTGTTTTTTTTTTCTGAGGTTGGGTCTCACTCTGTACCCAGGGACGCCTGGAGATCACGGCAATCCTCTTTCCTCTTTTCTCAGCTTTCCAAGTGCCAGGACTTCAGGCGCCATCACCAGACTCATCTAACCTTGCAGACCACCGCTGTCCAACTGGTTTTCTCTGTACTAGTTGGCTCCCTCGGGCAAATCCAAACTTTCGGTTAAATGCAAATCAGGTGTTGCCCAAGGCAAATCTTATCAAATGGCCAATCACCCAGTTTCACCATCCCCACCCTCAATGGTTTAAAATTTTCAGCGTCTCCTTGAAGACCAAGACTCCCTCAAAGCCCAGCCCTGCTCCAGTGACCAACTACTCTCCACTGTCAACCAGAGAAGGCTCCTAGGTTCTCCCTTTCTGTCTCTCACCTCCTACCTCCCACCTTCTCCTCTTCACCTTGCTCTCACAAGCTTCTCCAGGACGCATTTGTTCTTCTGCACATTCACTCACCAGCACTTGCCTTATGGTGGGCCAGCGGTATCTCATGCATGTAATTCTTGTTAATCTCTTTACCTAGACTATAGGGTCCGTGGGGGCAAGGGTGTGTCTTCTTCTGTTGACTCTTTTATCCCGACTGCCTCCTCTGATGCTGGGTACCTAGTAAGCACTGAATACTCCTATTCAGTGCTAACGCTAACGCGTCAGTGAAAAAGGCTTCCGAGCCAATAACTGAACTTAGCACTGTGACTGCCATCTAGTGGTGACACAGCATTATGCAGCATTATGCGCTGGTCCTAGCCTCAAACCCTGCAAGCTCTGCGGGCCTCATTTCAGGAAGAGCTGGCGATCACTCTGTGGATAATAGACACCTGTCAAGCGCTAGCCTTGTCTGGGGTGTCCTATCAGGTATTTTAAACCACTGCCTGCTTGCAACATTGAGTGAACTGCCTTTGGAGGTCACAAACTAAAAAGGCTATATTCAGGCTCTACTGCTGTTTCACACTGTTCCTCATTGTTGGAGCCATGTATTAGTGAAATGTACCCATAAAAAAAAAAAACAAACCCTGGAATTTGGGCTGAAAAGATGACTCAGTGGTTAAGAGCACTCAATAGTCTTCTAGAGGACCTGGGTTCAATTACCAGCATCCACATGGCGGCTCACAGCTGTATGTAACTCCAGGATCTGACATCCTTACCCAGACATACATACAGGCAAAACACAAATGCACATAAAGTAAAAAAGAAAAACTAAAAAATATCAACAAATTTGTTTTTAGAAAACCCTGGAATTCATTGAATGATTGCAGAGGTCCAGAACAGAACTCTCCATGGTGACAAGCATATTTTTGTAAATAGGGAGGGTGATATGTGGCTTGTCACTTTCCAGTAACTGTCACATAATTGGGGGGTGGAGCATGCTCTCATATTGAGACCCCAGGACAAATTTGGTATCTGTGCATGTCTCATGACCAATTTCTCTTTGCATATATTTCCTAAGTGTTTGACTTTGTGGCTCAAAAGTCTGGCCTTCATGTCCCCACAAAGCCACACATCTTCTATAGATTCAACATTAAAGTGTTTTTGATGAGGTACATGGGCTCATCCCTGTTAAGAGGAATGCTACCAGTCTGGGGCCAGTCCCAGCTCCAGTGTAAGCTACAGGTCAGCCTGAATGGAGATCTCAGAGACTTGGGAGGCAGAGGCAAGAAGATCCCAAGTTCAGGGCCTGCATTGGCCACAGACTGTGTTCAAGGCCAATTTGGGGGAATCAAGTGAGGCATGTCTCAAAAGAAGAGGAAGGGGAGGAGAAAGAAGAGTGAAGCCTCTAGTGCGAATGAATACAATCCCTAGTGTAACCTGCTAGGCAAAAATGAAGATATTCTAAATTGACACTTGTGTCTCTCAATCTGATTATCAGACTACCGAAACAATGAACTCCATAGAAACAGAGGAATCTTATGCTTCAGGAAGAAAGAGACACCAGGCAGAGGGGCAACTTGTCTCTCAGAAAGAAATTTCAAATAGTTCCAATAACTTGTTTGTCCACTTTATAAGATGATTCTGACACCCAGATAGCAGCGGGCTGATAGGCAGGAGCACATCTTGACCAGGACTGCTTAGATATGCTTTGCCTTCTATCACGCCTTTAATCCCAGCACTGGGGAGGCAGAGGCAGGCAGATCTCTGAGTTTGAGGCTAGCCTGGTTGAGAGAGAGAGAGAGAGAGAGAGAGAGAGAGAGAGAGAGAGAGAGAGAGTTCCAGGATAGTCAGGACTACATAGAGAAACCCTGTCTCAAACAGCAAGACTTTTGATATCACTTCAGGACCCAGGAGACTGACTTAATGGACTGGCGGACTTTCTTTGTATCTTTTCCCAATGTGATCATACCGAACAAAACTTCTTTTTCTGATTTCTTCTTTTAATTTAGATGCTTTAGTTGGTTTATTGAGGATGAGTGGCTGGACCCAATTGGGGCACAGGTTATAACACCTCCCCCCCCCAGTATAAGGTACTACAGACAGAGAGAGAGAGATATGTAGCAACACACTCACGATCAGATGCACTCTGTTGTTATAAACAAAAATGAAAATCCCAACCATTCTATTTACCAATAAAGACTTGGGAGCTAGATGCTGGGGTGAAAACCTGCTAGCTCAGAGAGGCAGAGCAAGTACCCAGCTGACCTTCCTTCTCAGCTCAGGATGGAAAAAACCCAAAAGGCTTACTAACTCAACTGACATCCCAAGAGAAAAAGGCCAAAAAATCCAAGGCCAAAGGCTTGCTAGCTCAAAGCCCCAAAAGCCAGGGAGCTGAGGAGCTGAGGCCTAAGTTAAAGCCAGAGCTGAAGCTAAAAAGCATTTTCTCTTTTTCCATGCTGTCTTAAATACCACTCAACTCAAAGTCCTTCCTACTCTTTAATCTCTGTCAGCTGATTTCTTGCTCTGCTTCTTGACCTAGGGTTAACTTTATTAAATCACGCCTATAGAAAGCTTTTGGATTAAAGGTGTGTGCTAGGGCCGGCTGAACCACATCATACCCACGGTTTTACAGAAAGTTCTTGGATTAAAGGTGTGTGATAGGGCTTAACCATACCAAAACAAAAAACAGGGTTTTACAGTTCACAATTTTGGGGTTCACAATGGAATCAAATATATTGCAACAACACCCAGACACATACACAGAGACACACATACATGGACACACACAAAGCTGCACATAGATACACACACACACACACAAACACAGAAGGCTAGGGCTGTATTTCAGTGGTAGAATAGTTGCTTAGCATGCGTGAGTTTGAGTTCTATGGCAGTTGTTAAGTACATAGCAGCCACAGCTACCTCTAGGGTTTTTCTTCCTCTTATTTTCTGAGACCAGGCCTCTTGTAGCTCAGGCTGCCTTGAGCTCTCTGTGTCCCCAGGATGACCTTAAACTTCTGGTCTTCCTCTCTCCACATTGGAGAGATTATAAGTGTGCCACCACACTTGGTCCAGGCTGTGTTGGGGACCAAACCTAGTGCTTCAAGCATGCTAGGTTAGCACTGTACCAACTGAGTTGCATCCCCAGCTCTGGACTCTTTTGATAGGTTACAAAAAAAGATGCATACTCACAGATGTGCATGCTTTGCACGGTTGTCTATGGTTTATGTCATTTTATGTCTTTACATTCTGTACCAGATGTTTTTTTTTAAAAAAAAACCATTGAACAACTATCCAAAGAAATGATTGCTATTCTTCAGCTCTTCTATGGAGAGGATGCTTACAAACAAATAAATGTTAAATAAACTAGTAAGAGTCAGGTGTGCCAGTATGTGCTTGTAATCCCAATACTCCAGAGGCAAGAGAATCACGGGTTCAAGGAGAATCTGGGCTACAAAGTGAGAGCCTGTCTTAAACAAAATGAAACAAAACAAACTGTCATTAGGGTGGGGAAAAAAAAACAGCTAAAGTCAGTTAAACTTGGTTAGTGTACTTTCTTAATTCTCAATAAAGATTAACCATCAACCCCCTCCCCTCCCACACACAGGGATTTTGGTAGCAATTCAATCATATAACACTACAGAGATCAGATCTTCTCAGCATTCAGGGACTGAACTGAGAACGCTCCATCTAAATGAAGGCTAAACCTGGACTATGTCCACCGCCCCTCTCAGCTTCCCGGTTCCATCCCCTCCAAGCTATCCCTAGCGACAAGGAAAATGCTGAAGATGAACTTGATAGCTTTTTATCTCAGACCTAAAGGACCAGCTGAAGGGCCTGATGAGTCTCCTTTGTGCAGAGTGAATGCTGGCTGATTGCTGAGGCAGCTGTCGGGGCAAATAGCTTTCGTTTGTATGATAGCCTCTTTAGGGCCTGGCACTTCAGCATTAGCTGCCCCTCTTTTGGCCAGGGTTCATCCCACTAAAAGATGTAAGATGATCGGATTATCCTCCCTCTTCTTCAGACACCTGAGAAAGCATGCTGGCACACTAATGTGACAGACAGGTTAGTGAGTCATGTGTGTCCTGGATGTTTGTGATACATCATTTCTCTGTTTTAAATCTTCCATTTTATTTATTTGTTAAAAATGTCTTTAGTGACTGGGGAGATGGCTCAGTGGTTAAGGGCACTTGTAGCTCTTTCAGAGGATCTAAGTTTAGTTCCCAGAACCCAAAGAGTGTCCCAAAGCCATGCCTAACTCCAGTTCCAGGGGATATGATGCCCACTTCCTAGAGTACCAAGCATGTACTTGGTGCCCACACATACACGCAGGCTCTCTTAGGTTATTTTATTCCTGTGAAGGGACACCATAACCATGGCAATACTTATGAAGGAAAGCATTTAACTGGGGCTGGCTTATAGTTCTGAGGTTTAGTCTGGGGGTGCTGGAGAGATGGCTCACCATTTAAGAGCACTGGCTGCTCTTCCAGAGGACCCAGGTTCACGTCTCAGCACCACCTGGCAGCTCACAACTGTCAGTAATTCCAAGAGCCGACACCCTCACACAGAGGTTTAGTCCATTGTCATCATGGTGGGACATAGGGGGACACGTTGCGGGAGAGGTAGCTGAGAGTTCTACATCCAGATCGGCAGACAGCAGGGAAAGAACGCCACGCTAGGCCTGCTTAGCATCTGAGACCTCAAAGCCCGGCCCCAGCAACACACTTCCTCATACTGTTTTATGAGCATGGGTGTTTTTGCCTGCAAGCATCCCTTTCATGCCAGGTGTTCTCTGAGGCCAGAAGGAGGAGTGGATCTCCAGAAATTAAGTTATAGACAGTACTGGGAATTATACCCACGTCCTCTGGGAGAGTAGCCAGTGTTCTTAACCCAAGAGTCATCCTTTCAGCCCCTCCCCCTTAAAATATTTATTTTCATATCCTGTGCATGAGTGTTTGCCTGCATGTTTATAAGTGCATCGATTCTGTTCTTAGTGCCTGAGAGCGAAGGCCAGAAGGAGATATCGAACCCTCTGGAACTGGAGGTACAGACAGCTCTGAGCTGCCAGATATGTGCTAGGAATTGAACCCTAGGTCCTCTGCAACGGAAGCCAGTGCTGGCCTGGAACTCATTGTGTAGACCTGGCTGTCCTTGAACTCCCAGAGGTTTACTTGCCTCTGCCTCCCAAGTGCTAGGAGTAGAGGTGCATACCACCAAGCCTGCCAGTTTACCCCTCCAGTGATTCTCTCTGGCATACAGCTTGCTTTGTAGCAACACCATTCCCCTCCCCACCTGTCCCTTCCTCTTTCTCCTATTTCTTTAAGAATATAACTCAGTGACAGAGTATTGCTTAGCATGCACGGAGCCCGGCGTTCAAGCTCCAGCATCACAAATACACAAAAGAAAAGACACCCTCCACGAGGAGCAGTGGCTCATACCTGCAGCCTTAGCGCGAGAGAAGGCGAGGTGGGGGGATCGATGAAAGTCTGAGGCCGGTTTGGGCTTCAGAGTAAGACCTTGTCTTAAAAAAACAAAAAAGACTAGATATAGATACAGAACACTCAAAGTGTTTTAGGAGGGGGAAAAAAAAACTAGTAGGGAAGAAAGGAAAATCGCTGGGGATTGCATTTAGGACCATGCATGCGTTAGACACATCTAAATGTATCTTTGAGTATATCTTCAAACCATTTTTGAGTTCTGATTTAAATTTAGATTTATTTTAATTTTATTTAAGGATTTATTTTTATTTATCATGTATACAATGTTCTGCCTGCGTGTTGTACACCTGAATACCAGAAGAGGCCACCAGATCTAATTACAGATGGTTGGGAGCCACCATGTGGTTGCTGGGAACTGAACTCAGGTCCTCCGGAAGAGCAGTCAGTGCTCTTAATCTCTGAGCCGTCTCTCCAGCCCTAACTTTATTTTTAGCTGTGTCTATGTGTGTGGTTTTGTGAATGGGTTGTGCATTCGAGTGCAGTGACGGTGAAAGGAAAGAGCTGGAGTTGCAGGCAGCTGTGAGCTGCCTAATACGGGTGCCGGGAGCCGAGCGTGGGTCTGTTGGCAGGCTCTAAACCTACATAGCCATCTCTCCAGCCACTCCCGGCCACCCTTACAAACGTCTTTCTTAGATCTACTTACTTTATCTTAAGAGCATGAGTGTTTTGCCTGCAGTATATCTGTGTACTATTTGTGTGCCTGGCATTCGTAGAGACAGGAAGAAGGTCTTAGGTCTTCTGGAACTGGAGTTAGGGAAAGTTGTGAGCTGCCATGTGGATGTTAGGAACTGAAACAGGGTCCCCCGAAAGAGCAGCAAGAGCTCTTAGCCACAGAGCCAGCTTTTCAGCCCCTAGTCCTTTATTTTTCATTTTGACTCAGGCTCTCACTCAGTTGACTGAGAAGGCCCCTTGAACTTGGTCTCAAATAGGCTTCCTGCCTCAGCTTCCTGAGTGCCTGGGATTACAGGACTGTGCTGCCAAACCTGCCTGGTCTACTGGTGTGTCTGTCTGTCTGTCTGTCTGGGCCTTTACCTCCATATATAGCCGAGGATGATCATCTCCTGGCTGTCCTGTTTCCACCTTCCAAATGCTGGGGTTACAAGCGTCACCATCATGACCAACTCTTACTATTTTTTTTTTTTAAGGGGAGGGAGTCCTACTCTTCTTAACCATTTTACTACCTGATTCTAATTCTTGCATTAGTGTGCAAATCTTGCAAGACCATCAAAGTTCTAATTAAAAAAAAAATACTGAGGCTATGAGCCAGGTATGGTTGCTTACACCTGTAATCCTAGCACTTGGGAAGCCAAGGCAGGAACACTGAGAATTTGAAAGCAGCCTGAGATACATATGGACTAAGTATCCAAGGCAACCAAGGGTGTGGGGGTGGGCGGAATGCTATAATATATTTGAGGCAGTGAATGACTCATGGTTCATAACAAAGCATTTGTAAGTCAATTGGTTTTCAATCATTTAAATAATTTTGATGTTGGAGCACACTGTGATTGAACTTCACAGTTCAAATAATTGAGTACTGTGGCTTTGCCCGATCTCTTCTCCACCCTTTGAAATAAAAGATTTATTTTAGAGCAGGGGAAGGCAGTGCAGGCCTTTAGTTCCAGCACTCAGAAGGCAGAGCAGGTAGATCCCTGATTTCCCTGCCAGCCTGGTCCACACAGTGATTGTTCCACATCACTCACGGCTCAAAAAACCAAACCAAAGCAAAACCAAAGCCAAAAACAACCCACAAAAATTATGCTCTCACTGGTCCCCGAGGAGGCCAGAAGAGGGAGGGTATTTTATGGCACGGAACCGGAGTCACAGGTGGCTTGTGAGCTGCCTGATTTGGGAGTTGGGACTTGGGTACCAAAAACTGAAATTGTGGAAAAGCAGCAAGTGAGCTGGGAATAGCACACACCCTTAATCCCAGCACTTGGGAGGCAGGGGCAGGTAGGTCTACGCGTATTTGAGACCAGCTTGGTCTACAAAGTTCCAGGACAGCCAGGGCTACACACAGAGAAACCCCGTTTTGAAAAACCAACCAACCAAACAACAACAATAACAACAACAACAAAAAAAAAAAAAAAAAAAGAAAGAAAGAAAAAGAAAAGAAAAAAAAAACAGCAAGTGCTTAAGCACTGATCTATCTCTCCATTCACTGAATTTAACTTCTTCAGGGAATATTTTAATTTTTCATGAAGGGCTAGAGGACCGAGAGGAAGAAAATAACACAGGTAAAACACGTGGATATTTTCTATTGCTTGTATGTCTTTTGTTTGTTTGATTTTTTTTTCAAGAAGGATTTCTCTGTGTAGCCCTGGTTGCCCTGGAACTCACTCTGTAGACCAGGCTGGCCTTGAACTCAGAGATTCTCCTGCCTTTGCCTCCAGAGTGCTTAAGATTTAAAGAAGTGTGTCACTACTGTCCTGCCCTGCCTTTTTTAAACAAACAAACAAACAGTGTTTTGTGGTTCTTTGTTCCCGGTAAAATGACCAGACGGGGCACAATGGTAGACTGTGCACTTGTCTGCCACCAGGTCTGAGCGTCGTGGTCTCTGGGCAGAGAAGGATGAAACTCGGTGTCCCGAAAGAAAAGTGTATGGCCCTTTCAGCTGGACTGCCTGCACCAGATGGCAGCGGAAGCCGACCTAATTTGGGCGAACAAATGGCTGCTTCTCGAGCAGCTTGCTTCCGCAGATGGGCACTGCAGCTATCGGAAACGGTGATAGACTGCAGCGTCCATCTTCGATGGCTCTCTGATGGACAGCAGATGCCCACGGATGACCCGGCAAGCTTCTGCGGTGGCCGCGATGGTCCTGAGGCCACAGCTTGGCCGGCAGTCAAGTCCGGGGTCCAGTGATGACTTCTCTGGGGAGAAAGGGAGTCCTTTCTCTGGTGTTACAGCCCAGAATAAAACAGCCAGTTTCCGGTGAAATAGGTGGTGTGTGTGCTTTATTTTCTGTGAAAAAAGGACCCTGTAAACCTTGGGCAGTGGGGAGGGGTTTTGGATATAGATATGTGTCACCAGGTAGGGCCAGGATGTTGGCGATGCTCTGTTTACATGGGGAAAGATAACATGTGACAAACGCCCGAGAGTGACCACCTGTAACCACCTTGGGGTCATGTCATGTGCTCCTGAGGCGGGCTCAGAGGCAGGGAGAGAGCTTTGTCCCACACTTTCTGTTCTCAGGATGAGATTTTAACTACCAAGTCTGAGATTTCTAGGGTTTGAACATGCTCCATCTGGCGAGTTCCATGCCAATTCCCCGGAAGGCATGGTCCACGGTCCACATGCCCCTGATCCACAAGCCCCACAGTATGTTTTTTAAAAGTTCATAAAACAGCCAGGGGTGGTGGTGCACGCCTTCTAGCATTTGGGAGGGAGGGGAAGGTGGATCTCTAATTTCAAGGCTAGCCTAGTCTACAGAGGGAGTGCAGGACAACCCAGGCTACACAGAGAAAACCTGTCTCAGCCTCACCCTCCAAATCACTAATCAAACAATTTTTTTGACCACATAACTCTCAGATTGCCTTAATATCCTCGTCCCCAGAAATAAAAGCTGCTTCAAAACAACTTCGAAGCCAAGTGAGGTGGCACATGATTGTAATCTTAGCACTAAGGGAGGTAGAGGCAAGTGGATTTCTGGGGTCTACAAGGCAGGTCCAGGAGAGCCAAGGCTACACAGAGAAACTCTGTCTCAAGCAAACAAACAAACACAACTTGCAATTTCTCTCCTTCTTTTTGTTTTATTTTTTATTTTTGGTTTTTCGAGACAGGGCTCCATCTATGTAGTTCTGCCTGTCCTGGAAATCAATCTTTAGATCAGGCTGGCCTTGAACTCATAGAAATCCTTCTGCCTCTGCCCTCCAGGTTCTGGGATCAAAGGTTTGAGCCACAGCTGCAGCTGCCACTCCACTCCACTGTTTCTTTTGATGAAAGCCTTAAACCTGCAACAACAGGAGCCATCACCAGTAATTGACAGCACCAGGAATCTACAGGAGGCCTCAGGAGGCCTCAGGACGATTCGAAAGCTCACCATTAGGATGGATGTTGAATTACAAGCTGCTTTTATTGTGACTATGACTCTAAATTATCTGTCATCCTTTTTACGAAGGTCAAAAGCTGGTTGCTGGGACTTGGACATACGGAAACAGTGATCTAATCGCAGAGCTGGCCATCTTCTCCAGCCATCCTCCCTACCCATCCCCACCACAAGCCAGAGGGCTCACAGGAGCACACTGTCACCTACTTGGAACTGGAGGGTGCCCAGGTTAGAGGAACAGTTAAAGGTTCTCTCCATTGCTTCCTTCTAGATTATATTTCCATGGCAGGACAAGAGTGGATTGACCTCTAAGAAAGCTCATGCAATGGGATTATATGAAGGCAGGGACGATCAGAATGTATTTGAGTGTGGGTGGGCCAGATACAGCCTTTAATCCCCCGAGAGTCAGTGGAAGCTTGTCATTCAAGCCCAGCCAGTCCTGGGCTCCTAAGACTGAGTCACTTCCTTACTGACCCTTTGACTTGTATATACAGGGACACTTACTCTTTTCACCAGCTATGTGGGCGTCATGAAACTCAGTGCCATCTTTCAAACAATGTAAAGAAATATTTCCTCACTGGCCCCTAGGTTAGTGGCTGGAGTAGAAGTGCTGAGAGGTGGCTCTGAATCCTGGCTTCGTCGTTTTCCAGCGGACTGACTCAGGGCCACGTAAACTTGAGGTTTCTCCAGGTGAATGTGGGGCTCACTGCGCTGGGCGACTTTTTATTTTCCACTCAGCAGGAACCAGAAGCTGTGGAGTCAACTCCTATTTGTCTTTGAAGGGGAGGTAAGGATGGGGAGGAGAAGTTGCCTATTTTTAATTGGAGCATGGCAGGTGTTTTTTTTTTGACAGCAAATGGCACTCCGTGTCTGAATGGCACCAGGCACACAATTCATGTGTATGCCAGGGTTGATGGAAGGATATGCAAATCTGACTTGATTCACTGCCTCACTTAACAGTTCAGTTGTAATTGCATCTAATTGAGGCTTATTCATAAATGTCATTGATGTGAAAAAAAAAACAAACCTGCAAATGTGGAGGAGTCCACCTCAAAGAGTGATGATTACTCCACAGTGGAAACCCAACTGAAAAGCATCACTGTTGCTAGGACAACAGTGAGTGAAGCTGGTTGCCCACGGTTACCCATGCTACCAGATGTCACTAGGGCATGATTGTTTGCTTTGAATGAACCTCAGGAGCACAGTGAAAAAGGGCAATGGGAACTGCTTAAGTGGGTATGAATGAGACAGTGTCCTTGCATCCTCCCTCTGCCTCAGAAATCTCAGAGGCTCCCCCTTCCCCAGCCCTGTCAACTTACTGAAGAATCCGTCTCTCTACAGGTCTATGGAGTTGTTCATTGGAACCCAAAGGTCCTTAAACAGCCCTTTCTTTAAAAGTCAGTTGTTTTTTTTTTCATTTCTCTTTAAAACTTTGTTAAGAGGCTGGAGAGATGGCTGGTTCAGTGGCTGAGAGTACATACTTGCTCTTCCTGAAGATCTAAATACTCAACCTGTGTTGGGTAGCTTGCAACCACCTTAAATCCAGTTCTAAGGGATATGACACCTTCTTCTGGCCTCCTGGCCATCTGCATGCATACAACATTCATACTCATGCACACACATGTAAATGTTATATATGCATGTATAAATAATATTATATACATACATATGTGAAAGAATATATATTTAGACAGGTTTCCTTAGTATAGTCCTGGTGTCCTGGAATGCACTCTGTAGACCAGGCTAGCCTTGAATTCAGAGATCTGCCTGCCTCTGCCTCCTGAATGCTGGGATTAAAGGAGCTCACCACACCCAACTACCTAGAAATAATTTTTAAGAGTCTTTTTTTAAAGATTTACTTATTTTTATGTATATAAGTATTCTACCTTCATGCACACCTGCTTGCCAGAAGAGAGTATCAGATCACATTATAAATGGTTGTGAGCCACCATGGGGGTGCTGGGAATTGAACTCAGGACCTCTGGAAGAGCAGCTAGTGCTCTTAACCTCTCAGCCATCTTTCCAGCCCTTTTAAGGGGCCTTTAAAGAGCCTGATGTGATGGTGCACGCCTGTACCAAGGCTACACAGAGAAACCCTGTCTCAGAAAACAAACAAACACGGGGGCTGGAGAGGTGGCTCAGAGTTTAAGACCACTGGCTGTTCTTTCAAAGGTCCTGAGTTCAATTACCAGCAACCACATGGTGGCTCACAACTATCTATAGTGAGATCTTGTGCTCAAGCACATATGCACGCAGAATGTTGTATAAATAATACATAAATCTTGAAAAGAAAAAACAAAAATCTTTAAAATCTTTGCTTGTTTGGGAGTGAGATATCTGTAGAATGGTTTCAAGATGTAGAATTACTGGGTCAAAGATTTGTATAGATTTGTAATTTTAACTTGCTTTCCATAGATTCTTATTGATCTGCAGTATCAGGAGCAGAGAATGGGAAAATTCTGCATGGCTTAAAAGCTGGAACTTTTTTGGGGTTCACTTTGTCCCATGGGGAACATACATATTTTAGTTTCTCCAAATGCTGTGAATATCACCTGTTGCTGCCTTCTCTCTCTCTACTTCTAGAAAAAAACTCAAAAGAGACCCGCCCAGTTTCCAGCAATCTGTCCAAAACTTTCAGTGTTCTCCAGATGGGAGAAAGGCATCACCCGTGTGTGTTCACAGAGGGACCTGAACTTGGAGTGTATGTGTTAATGCCAGGATCACGAGACCCTCAGAGACCACCAGGAGATGACTCGATACAAAAGCAAGAGAGCTTTATTACAAGAGTGATCGAAGTCAGGACCCAAGTCTCACTGAGGAAGCAGTAGAGAAGTGGGACTCAGAGCCCTAGGTGAACAGGGTTTTTAAAGGAAAAAACAGAAAGTGGGGGGGTTTCCATGACAGCAAGCAGGGGGGTTCATGCTGTGGCATTACAGGAAGCTGTAAAAGTCATAGGGGTGAGGTGACCCTCTACCTGAGGCACATAATCACAATTGCCATTCTTCTAAACTATTTCTGGAACATAGGGGAGAATTTTCCCAACCATTTCTCATTGATTGTTGCCAGGGAGATTGTCTCTATTTTCTATCAAGTATTTATTCTGTGATATTTCCTGGAAGCTGTTGCCAGGAAAGTTAACTTTGTTTTCTGTCAAGTGCACATTCTGTGATATTTCCTGGTACCTGAGTTCAGCTCCCGGTCAAGATGGCTTCTCATTTCAAAATGGAGTCACCCAAGCTAACTTAAACTTTTCATATGCTTCTATATTCTTTAAGGATGCTCAAGGTCTCACAGCATAAAACAAAACCCCAGGAACCAATTTAGGAACACAAAGTGCTGTCTACCTATTCTGTCTCAGAATTAAAGGCATGTGCCATCACTACCCAGGATGACAATGAAGAAGAAGAAGAAGAAGAAGAAGAAGAAGAAGAAGAAGAAGAAGAAGAAGAAGAAGAAGAAGAAGATTTTTTTTTTTAAATCTGTGATGCTAGATATGAAATGCAGGGCCTATCATGTGCTAGCCAGCTGTTTAACCTCTGAGAACAACCTGGCTCTTCATTTTTCTCCTTCCTCCTCCTTTTTCTAATCTTGGAATAGGGGATGGGGTTTTGCCGTGAGGGAATAGGGAAGAACACTAAGATTCAGGATGCTTATACAGACTTGAAAGTGACACGTTCACAAGGCTCCTCCTTTCCATTTTGTAAGCAGCGAACAAATGTTGTGTGATCAGAGACTCTGGGGCTGCTGCCCGCAGAGCGAGCGGAGAGCTCCACGGATGCAGCTGTCATGACTTCAGCAGTGCTGTGGTGGGCCCTTTCAGGATGCAGATGCCTTCAAACCAGCCACGCCTCTGCAAGAAACCCCAGCGGAGCTGGCAGCTGTGGTGCACACCTTTAATCTCAGCACTGGGAGGCAGAGTTTGAGGCCAGCCTGGGCTACAGAGTGAGTTCCAGTAACAGCCAAGGCTACACAGAGAAACCCTGTCTCAATCAAAACAAAACAAAAAAACACAAACAAAAAACTCCCAAACCAAAACAACAACTGACCCCGAAGACAAACAAACAAACAAACAAACAAACCAAAGCAACTTCAGCTCACCAAGTTAGACTTGAGTGGAATCATTTTATCTCTCTGCTTGGGTGCCCAGTCTATGTAAAGAGATGTTCACATTTCCCTAGGAAATGTCACAAAACGCCTTATTAAACTCCCTTTACATGATATTTCTAATTTCTTTATAAGAGATTGTAATCCTCTTCCCTCAGCTTCTCAAGTAGTTGGAATTGCAGTGTTATGGCTAAATTGAGATGAAATTTGTGCTTCAGGGTTTATAGTGAACTTGAGTCCTTGTCAGTTGGGGAGATGGCACACAGTGTCACATGGGGAGGGCACGTGACGATAGTGGCAATGACTATGTTTATAGCCAAGACAAAAGGGGACTAGTGTATTTGGGAGCCACCAGCAACAGAGAGAGAAGCATGACACTGATTCTCACCTAGAGGCTCCGGGGGACTAACTCTTCCACACTTTGATTTCATTTGGTTGAGATCATCCTTTATTTTTTTTTTAATAATTTCTTACATCAGCACCTAAAGAATAATACATTCCCCTTCCCTAGCTACCTCACGAATATTATCATGTCTTCTAAAATATTTCTTTTCTCAAACTTCCCAATGATGAGAATGTATTTCACTTCTTTATTGAGGCACATTGTTCTTTATTTAGAGATATGTTGCCCAGGCTGATCTTGAACTCCTGGACTGACGTGATCGTCCTGTCTCTGCCTCCCAGAGAATAGCTGGGACAATATGTGTGCACCACTGAACATGACTGCATTGCAAGTATCTGTCTGTCTGTCTGTCTATCTATCTATCTATCTATCTATCTATCTATCTATCTATCTCCATCTACTTACCTACCTACTTGTCATCTACTTATTATCTATCTACCCATCCATCCATATATCTGTCTACCTACCTACCTATTCCCCCCCCATGTATGCAGTCTATGTATTGTAGGTATGTGCATATTTGTGTGCACACGTGCATATGGAGGCCAGAGGTCGACTTCAGGTGTCTTTCTTAATTGCGCTCTACCTTGTTTTTAATTTTTATCTGTTCATTTTTTAAAGATTTATTTATTATGTATATAGTGTTCTGCCTGCATATACACCTGCACGCCAGAAGAGGGCACCAGATCTCATTATAGATGGTTGTGAGCCACCATGTAGTTGCTGGGAATTGAACTCAGGACCTTCGGAAGAGCAGACATGGCTCTTTCTCTTTGAGCCATCTCTCCAAACCTTGTTTATTTTATTTTATTTATTTATTTTTTGAGATAGGGTCTCTCTTTGTATTCCAGGATATCCTGGGCTTGAATTCACAGAGAATTGCCTGCCTCTGCCTCCTGAGCACTTGGACTAAAGGTGTGCTCCTCCAGGATCCAGATTTTGCCTTAGGTTTGAGACAGACTCTCCCTGAACCTGTAGCTCATCCATGTGGCTAGGCTGGCTGACTAATGAGCTCCTGGATGTGCCTGCTGCTTGCCCTCCTCGCCCCCTGTGCTGTCCCTGGCTTCCACTTGAATGCTGGAGATCTGAACTCAGATCTCCATGCATGAGTAGCAGGCACTTTACTGACCGACTCTCCTCCCCAGCTCTGAATTCCAGATTTACCACGGAAGAAAACAAGCTCTTTCACGGGAAACAGGAGGAATGCTGTGAAAAATGCATTGTCCGAGGGAGATGAAGGCTCCCAGAGTCTGACTGAGGTTGGGGGTGCGGTCGATTATACACAGGTGTCTCGGCTATCAGGCATGAAGACTGCAACCACCTGTGTTGACACAACCATTTATTTCAGACAACTCTTAGATAAAACTGCAAACCGTGAAAGGCTTCAGTGTTTGTTCTGGAGCTTTCGGGAAACATATTACTCAAATAGGGTATTGCTGATATGGGCAGAGAGCCTGATCTCAAAACAATCGGCCACTTAACTGAGGCCAGAGGAAGGCTTCGGCTGACGATTCGAGGGGCATGGTTCCGGTTCTGTTTCGGTGGGCTCAGCGGACCAGCGAGCAGGGCAGGGCAGGGCTTTGTGCCCCCGCCTGTTTTCTTTCTTTTTCCTTTGTATTTAGTCTGGATCCGAGCTCCAGGAAACGGTGTCATGTGTACATTCAGGACTTGGCTTCTCTCCTCGTTAATCCTCTCTGGAAACACCTTTAGTTATGCAATTATATGCATATCTAAAACTGACTCACCGATGTACTTGGTGTTTCTTAATCTCATTAAGATGAAAATTGAAATTCACCCTCTGCTGATGGCTTACATTGTAGACTGGATGGCATTTGGAGTCGAACTTCTGGGCAAGTCTGAGAGAGAGAGTTCCTGGGTTGGTCTGAGTGAGGTGGGAAATCCGCTGTAAAATCATGCAGCGCTGTACCGTGGGCTGGGGTTCTGGGCTGAAAGCGAAGGAGAAAGAAACTTGAGTATGCCTTTCATTTCTCTCCACCTCCTGACTGCAGATACAGCGTGATCGGCTTCGTCGTGTTCCGAGCACTGTGTCTTCTTCAGCCACGAAGAGCCAGCCATCGCCCTCTGAAACATAAACCAACCCCTGCGTTTTTAAAACTTAAAAAGGAATTATTCATTGTATTTTACGGGTATGAGTGTTTTGCTCGTATGTTTGTCTGTGTACCATGTGTGTCCCTGGCGCCTGTGGTGGTCAGAAGGAGGGCATCAAATTCCTTGGGACTGGTTATGGATGGATGTGACCGTATTGGTGCCAGGAATTCAATCCACATCCACTAAAAGAGCAACAGGTGAGGCCAGCCTGGTCTACATGGTGAGTCAGAATGAGTTCCAGGACAGCCAAGGCTACACAAAGAAACCCTGTTTAAAAAAAAAAAAGAAAGAAAAAAAGGAAAAGAAAGAATGAGCAACAAGTGATCTCAACTCACTATGGCACTTTGGAACTCAGTAAGCCAACCATGAACTCTCTTGGCTTCTTGATCTCCTTTCCCTTCTCTCTTCTCTCCCTCTCTTGCTCCCTGCCCAACTCTCACAGCCCAGTTCCAGTTCAGTCTGGATCCTTCCAAATGCCCCGGGCTGTGTTCTCCCTCATCTACAATAGAATCTTCTCCTCAGTCCTACCTAGAAAAGGTCACGTCTTCATTTTCATTCAGTGAGTGCAAGCTGGGCAATCTGAGTCCTCTTCCTTGAGCAAAGGGAGCCTAACGTCTTCAGTGGAGATGTGACAGATAAGCACGGTCGGGCCCGTATTCTGGGAAAGTACCCGAGATCTTGGCCTGAGAGAATGGTTAAGACCATGAATAAAGGTTTAGCGGGCACCCAAGCAGTAGGAGGGGGAGGAGACTGTCCAGCAGCAGGACAGTGGTTTAAAGCAGCAGCGGTAGAGTGCAGCCTTGCTCTCCTGTAATCTCTGCAGTAGGTGGTGGCTGAGATGGAAGAATAGCACTGAGTTTGAGGTCAGAATGGGCTACACAGTGAGCCATTGTCTCAAAACCCAAACCAAAACAGAAAAAGCCAAGGGGATGCAAGCTAAGAAGATGGGTGCAAATCCTTTGGCCGTTCCCCAACTGGAGCATAGGAATTCTTTCCATGTCTTTGATAGGGGATGAGAAAGGAGTGTCAGGAGAAAGGGAGCTAAAGAAAACAGTAATGCAGAGAGGCAGAAGCAGACTGAGAAAGAACACTGCATTCTCAGGATGGCTCCTGCTCCCGGGCTGGGCTTCTCTAGCCAGCCAGAGAGGGACCCTACAGCCGGACTGGCTGGCTGTAAGTCCTTCTTGACTTCTTCCTTCAGACTCTCCAGTTAATGAATATTTACTTTGACCACTTTGTCCCCAGTGGAAAATTTCTCTGTAACACAGGAGTTTCTGTGAAGTTTTACTTCATGGAAAGTAAGTAGCAGTGGTGATAAAAAGTATCAAGGAGTGAGAGGTTAGGCCAATTTTATTCAACCTATTGAGCCAAAATGTTTGGGTTCTTCTGTGTGAGCAGCTAGGGAGAAAGCCACTCCTTAATGAGGAATTTTTACCAACTAGGGATTGATATGCAAATATATGCAAATAACAATTCCTCCTGGGGCCTCTTAAGGCAGGGATTTGATCTTAACAGGATTACCTCACTGGGCCAATTCAGTTGGGTAGAAAAAGCCTTTGCAAATGGGATTTTCATATTAATAAGAACTGCTGTGGATTGTGTATCCGTCCTTGATGTATCTATTTATAACTCTCCCGACCTGGCAGCGATTAAATAGCAGACAGAGCCTTGTAGTTGGAACTCAGGTTTCCTTAAGGAGCCAAGGTATTCAAAAGCCAGAATCTTTTTTTTTTTTTTTTCCTGTTTGCTTTTTAAGACAGGGTCTAACGTAGCCCAAACTGGGCTCAAATTCAGTATGTAGCCAAGGATAACCCTAAAGTGATTAGGCATGTGTAGTCAGGTTCAGTTGAGAGTCAAAATCAGATAAGATCATGCCCTGCCTTTACTATGAAAGGGTGGTCATCTTTCACTCTAAAATCTATGTTCAAATAATAAGGTACAAACATCAGTGTCTTCCTTTTCGTTGTAGAAAATTTACAGAGTATGTAATACGACTTTTTTTGCTTGTTTTCTTGTCCACCTCCCTCTTCCCCATAGCCCTGGCTGTCCTGGAACTCTCTCTGTAGACCAGACTGGCCTCAAACTCACAGAGATCCTCCTGCCTTTGCCTCCTGAGGGCTGGAATTAAAGGTGTGTCCCATCATGACCAGCTGATTGCTTAGTTAAACAGCAAAAATGAAATTATTTTTCAAAGTCTAACATAGTTGCTCAAGCCTACAATCTAGCACTCAGGAGGCTGAGGTATGAGGATTGCTGGGAGTTCCATTCAGCCTGTGCTGCAAAATGTATTTACAGGTTGACCTGAACTACAGTGAGTTTTTGCTTCTAAAACAATTAAAAAAATTGTTTGCGATATTAAACTTAGGGTCTCATGCATGCTAAGGCTAGCCAATTATATTTTTGAACAGGCAATAAGGTCTAAAAATTATACATTTTAAAAGCATGGCATGTAATACCTTGCTACACATAGATATTGCGGAGTATTTAAGTCAGGCCAACCTTCCTTATCTCAACAGTTACTGTTTATGGAGAAAACTTCTCAAGTCCTTTTTGAAGCTTTTGCGTTCTATAGTAGTGTAACAATTCCTGTGCTGTGTAAAGGCACACAGGGCTTTCTTCTTCTCTCTTGACTGTAGCTCAGCAGCTACTGGTCAACTTTTCTCATCCCTCACCCTGTATCCCCTAGCTCTGGTGATCACCATTAGACAGTTTCTGTCTGTCTGTCTGTCCATCTTTCTTTTCTTTTCTTTTCTTCTTTATGTACATGAGTTCAGGTGCCTGAGGAGGTAAGAAGCAGTGAATCTTTGGGAGCTGGAGTTACAGATGGTCGATGGGAATTCTGAGAACTGAACTCCAGTCCTCTGAAAGAACAGCAGTGGCTTTATGTACTCCAGCTTGTGTACTTTCAGTTTCTGTTTTTTTGGCTTCTACATATGTAACATGCTTCCAGACCTTACTAGGTCCCTAGACCTAAGCACAACTGACGCCATGACAGAAGCAACATCCGGGCCTTGGAACCAGCACATAGGCAGCAATGCTTGCCAAAACAGGAACAAAGGATAAGTCGATGTTGTCAGTGTGTGGCCGGGAAAGTCTCTAAAGGTACTTGTCAGGTCCAGGACACAGCTCACCCACCCCCTATGCTAAGCCTCTCCCTCCCAGGGGCTGGGCTTCTCTTCCCTCCCCACAGCTTTGGATTCCTATATAACTCAGCCATTTTGGCTATGAACTCTTTTGGTTTTTCTCCTCTATTGGCTCCTGGTCCCCTCTTGTCCCTCTCTTCTCCCCGCTCCCCCATCTCATGGCCCAGTCCAGTCTAGACCATCCCAGATGCCACTGGGTGTTCTCTCCTTCGTATCTGTAATAAAACTCTTCTCCTCCACCATAACAGCAGTCACGTCCTCATTTTTATTCAGGACTAACCTTGTGTTTTGGCTTCTGTGGTTCTGTTTCTTGCTGACCGTTTTTTGCCAACTGCAGCGTGTCAACCCAGGTTTTTATATTTTCATGTTTAGTGGTTTTTATGTTTAAATGAGCCAGAGCAGCGAGGCTTGGGGCTGCATGATTTGGGCAAATTCTAGTGCAGCTACCAGCAGGTGAATAGAGACTCTCTCCTGGGCTTAGCACAGTCCCTCTGTGTTCTCCGGTAGGATCATGCGATATAGGTGGTCCTATTCCAGCTGATTTTTTTTCAACCCTGGAATGGGCAGCACCCTCCATGTTCCCACAGGGAGGGAAGTTTTTCCCTTTTCTCAATAGCCCTTCACTCCTATGATCTTTCCAACAGTGTCTTCCTTACATTGGTGGTTTCCTGAAAAACAATGCTGCCATGGGTTTGATGAACTGTCAGAGAATTTGATGTTTGTGGGCTTTTGGTTATTTTTATATGAAATTATCTTAGGGAAACATGACAGCTGTTTAAATGTACTCCAATCACGCGGTGTTTCGGCATTTCTAGGGCTAATAGGCTAGAGATGAGCAAAAGAAAAAGCATGCATGCTGGTTTAATCATTATTTATACAATGCATTTTATGAGTCTACATAAATTGTGTTGTTGACCTTTAATGAATTTAGGCTTAATTAGATAATTTCATTGTGTTTAAAGACACAACATAATTATTTTCATATGCTCTTGGTTTTTTTTTCCCTAACACTATGCATGTCTCTGTCCACTATTAAGGCCCACATACATTCCTGTGGAATTTCTTTTCAACTGTTTTCTGGTTTTCAGTTTGCAGAAATATGATCTCACTGAAGTATGGTGCTACTAAATTGTTTAATTTCATAGGATACACTACAGTGACTTTTGCTTTAATGGAGACCTGCATTTCCAAAAGAATTAAACTTAGTGACCTGAAATGGGATTTTTTTTTTTCAGTAGCACTTTGTGGTTAGACTCTTGGTCATCTTAATAACAGGGTAAGCATGGAGCAGCTTAGGCTCAGTCCTCTGGCGTTGGATCATGGAAATGCAGGTTAATTTATCACAATGCCCTGTGATTGGGGCTGGAGAGATGACCCAGAAGTTAAGGGCACTTGCTGCTCTTGCAGAGGATTGGAGTTTCATTCTCAGCACTTATTTCTTTACTTGTTTACTTATTTATTTATCTATTTATTTTCTTCTCTCAATCATTACATTCCAAGAAGTTTTTCCTTCTTCCACTCTTCCCAGTCCTTCTTCTGACTTTCCCTTTCCTCCAGATCCCGATCCTCCAGATCGGAATCTTCCTGATTCCCTTAAAAACAAACAAACAAATAAATGAAAACAAGAAGGCTTCCAAGGGACATCAACCAAACACAGCATGACAAGTTACAATTGGACTAGGCACAAACCCTCACATCAAAGCTGGAGGAGTCAAACCCAGTAGAAGGAAAAGGGTTCCAAGAGCAGGTAAAATAGTTAGTCCCTTACCCCTCATTAGGAGTCCCACAAGAATACTCAGCTATACAACCAAAACATATATGCAGAGGACCTAGCTGAGGCTAAAACAGTTGTTGCTTCATTCTCTGTGATTCCCATGAGCTCTGTTTAGATGGTTCTATGGGCTGTGTTCTGACAGTGTCTTTGACCTCTCTGGCTCCTACAATCATCCTCCCCTTTTCTTCGGGGGTTCCCATGGCTCTGCCTAGTGTTTGGCTGTGAGTTTCTTCTGCGTTGGCTCCCATCAGTTGATAGGTGACACCTCTCTGACGACAGCTACGCGAGGCATCAGTCTATGAGTATAGCAGAATATCATTAGTAATCATTTCATTGACTTTTTTTTTTTTTCTCAGTCCTGTCTGGCTCTACCCTGGGTCTCTGGTGTGTCCAGCCTCTGGTTCCTGACCATCCAGGCAGTGTTAGATGGGTTCCTTTCATGGCATGGGCCTCAAGTTGACTAGACATTGGTTGGCCATTCCTGCAAGTTCTGTGCCACCATCTTCAAGGCTTGCTGCCAGCATTTATATATGATGGCTTTCAACCACCTGTGACTCCAGTTCTAGGAGGTAGGATATTTTCTCCTGGCCTCTGCAGGGACCAGAGATCAATGTGGTATACATGTCTGCAGATACTCACACACCACATATATTTAAAAATAAATAAATAAATCTTAAGATTTATGGGTCCAGGCTGGGAAATCTGAAGGAGGCGGTGGGAGGATGACCTAGCCAGACTCCAGAGGCTCTACTTTTGAAAGCTTTAAAAAAATGTTCAGGCAGCCTGGTTCAGTGGTGCACACCTATAATCCTAGAGCTCAAGGAGTCAGAAGCAGGCAGATCTCTGTGAGTTTGAGGCCAGCCTGGTCTACAAAGTGAGTCTAGGACAGCCAAGGCTACGCAGAGAAACCCTGTCTTGAAAAAAAAAAAAAGTTCAGGATACTACCCAACTCTTTCCTGATAAAATAGTGAATTTTGGTGCTTCAAAAAAGAAAAGCTTCAAAACTATGATACTTGAGTGTAAACATATGCAATCTAAGAACAAAGCCTCTTATAAATGTTCATTTATATAATTGGATTTTAGTGTTTCTTCATATAAAACATAACTATACAAACTATCCTCAAAGAACTATTTAACCCATGGGTAGACTTGTATATTAAACATACACACACACACACACACAAACACACACACACAGAGTTTCGTTTTTGTTTTTGTGAGACACTGTCTTATGTGGACTAGGCTAGCCTTCAACTTACTACATAGCTGAGGCTGGCTTTGAATTCCTGATCTTCTTGCCTCTACTTACCAAGTGGGTTTACAGGAATGTATGGCAATGCCTGCTTGTAATCCCAGCATAAGGAAGGCTGAGGCATGACTGGGAGAGTGAGCTGGCTTGGGATACATGAAGGAGGGGCTGCAGCTCAACAGGAGAGCACTTGCCTAACAAGGACAAGGTCCTGGTTTGATTCCCAGCACTATAAACAAAGGCAACAAAACCCAATGGGTCTACGTCCCATGCCCTTGTTCATAGTTAAGCAGCCAAACCTGAGATTTTCTTTGTAACACCGTGGCAAGAGTGGCTCTAGTGAACACCCCCTGGGTGAGCTTGGAAGGAGAGGCTTACCCAGCTGATCCTTCAGCTCAGGTCCCCAACCCTGGCTGACACCTTGATTCTAGCCTTCTAAGAGATCCTGAGGCCTGCAGGATCCGGCTAAGCCAGGCCCAGTGTGCTGGTCAGTTTTCTGATGCCGTAACAGAAATCCTCTAGGTAAATAACTTCAAAAGACCAAAGGTTAACCTTGGCTGCTGGTTGCAGTCCACGGTTGCCTGAGCTAGTTGCTTTGGGCCTTAGGCAGCACAGCATATCATGGTAGGAGCGCATGATGGAGGGAAGTTGCTCATGTCATGGCAGTCAGGAAGCAAAGAGACAGAGAAAGGCTTGGGGCCCAATGTCTCCTTTGATGACGCGCGCTCCTGACTTGGCTTCTGCACATGCCCGTACCTTGGAAAGGTTCCACCACTTCCCAACAATCTTGCTTTTCACTTGTATTCTTGCTGGCTGTGCAACCTGAGGCAAGTTCCTCGGGGTAGGAACTGGTGCCGCTTAAGGGCATTTCTTTCTGGACCTCTCTTTTTTCCTGGCAACACCGAGGGGGCTGTTTCCTAGCTCCTTGCATGTGGCTGCAGCCCAGGGACTGCTTTTACTTGTTGGTCTCTGAGAAGAAATGGCTGAGGTAAGTAAGAGCGGCCTGCGTTCTCGCGTTCTCGCTTTCTCTAGCCAAACCTGTCCCTGGAGGCAGATGGTGAAGGCGTGGTTGACACGCAGGTGCAGAAGGTAGCCGAGTTGCAGTGTGGAGAGAACGCGGCTGTCTATATAACTGACCACTAGAGGGCGCCCTCGTCACTTCCTGGACAAGGCTTCGGAAAGGGAAAGCTGTTACTCGTTTACAGTGAGATTTCTGTTGCAGCATTTCCCTAAGCTAACAAATGTGATATCCCCGTCTCTCTGAATCGCGTCTGTCTTTGGCGGCCTGTCAAGTTGAATGAAATAACTTGGCGTATAGTGCCGGCGTGTGGTGGTGACCCAGTGATGTCGGCTATTTGTGAGCATGGGCACCAGTTAGTGAAGGACGTAGATTTGTGGCAAACCAGGATGTGTCAAGGTGACAGGCACCTCCAACCTGGGGATACAGGATTTGGTGCATTTCCCCCCTGAGACCAGTGCTATTGGCCGGAGTGGGGAGCACAGCTGCTGAAGCTATGAGGAGTTACAGTCCTAGCAAAGGGTGGACTATAGTCTCTGGAGTTTCAGCCTCAAAGCCAGACTCTACGCATTTTTGGAAAACGCAACACTTAAAGAAAAGAAACTGAGGCTGGAGAGATGGCTCAGTGGTTAAGAGCACTGTATGCTCTTCCAGAGGTCCTGAGTTCAATTCCCAGCAACCACACAGTGGCTCACAACCATCTATACCCTCAACTGCTCTCCTCTAGCATGCAGGTGCACGTGCAGATAGAGCACTAATATAAATGCATAAAATAAATAAGAAAGAAACTGACAACGTTCTCTCTGCTTTCTCCCTGGGGAAGCACTGCTTTTTTTTTTTTTTTTTTCTTTCTTTCTTGAGACATTCTCTCTAGGATATAAGGATCTATCTGCATACATTAATCTCTTTGCTTCTGCTTGGCCCCAGTGTGAAAGGCTGGTCTTCCTTCTCTAGGGTCCTGTGCTTGCCTGTTCTGTTTCAAACCTGTGGCTCTGTGTGGAACTGTGTACGGGAAAACTGGGCTGAGAACCCAGCCCACGTTCCAGTCTTTCCCAGATCCCTTCAGTACGGGGTCTCTTGGGGGTACAGTGCTTTTAAAGACAATAAAAATCGGGGAGGGATTATAACTCTGCAGTGGTCTTTCCCCCTTTCTTTGTGGAATGTTCTGGAAGCACTGTCTATTTTTTTTTAAATTTCTTTGTGGAAGATTTCTTTGCGATTCCACAGAAGTAGAAAGGCTTCCACTTCTGAGTGTTCTTATTTAAAATTCAGGTATGAAGGAGATGGGGGTGGCCGGAGACATCTGCCTACCTCTAGCCTCAGTTCTTTTCTCAAAATAATATTTTTATTGATTCTTTGGGAATTTCACATCATGCATCCTCATCACACCCACTTCTCAGTATTTCAATGCCCACCCCCCATCCTTGTGAATCCCCCCCCCAAAGATTTAAAAATAAACCAAACAAACCCGAGTCCAATTTGGGTCATCTGTAATCTCACTGGAGCACAGTCAAAGTGACTTTTCCCTTAAATAGAACAGAGTCCGGCCTCACTCACACCCTCACCAGAAACCCACAATCGTGGAGGCCTACACATTAGCATCCTCATCACACTTTTCTCTTCGACGGCTTCCCGTTTAGGCTGCTACTCTTTATTTTTTACTTTTGAGGGGGGTTTTAGGGATTTGAAGGAAGAATTGAGGAAGTAGCCTCAGTTCTTAGTTCTCAAGGCTCACTCTCCCCAGTGCCCAGATTACACACTCAGTTCAGATAGTAAACTGTATTCTACAATATAATTTTCTTTTGGTTATTTACAAATAATATTAGACAGAAATAGCCCTATCTTTGGGGTTTCAGAAACCCACACAAGATGGCGCCAGAGAGCTGATGTGGAGATGGACGGGGTCCAGATCTGAGAAAGTCCCTGAAAGCAAGTGGCCTGGGAGCATCCTGGTGTGTGTGTGTGTGTGTGTGTGTGTGTGTGTAAAAGCCTTCAGCTCTTCATCATCCATCCTTCCAGTCTCAATGTATCACCAGACACCTTTGCCACCAGGACACCATCCAGCAGGTGTGCTGGGCATGGTGGTGCACACCTGTCAATATGCACTTGGTTGGTAGACGTAGGAGGATCCGGAGTTGAAGGTCATCATGGACTAGCGTTCAAGTTTGAAGCCAGGCTAGACACAGAAGACCCTGACTCAAAAAACAAAACAAAACAAAACAAAACAAAACAAAACAAACAAACCAACTAAAAAAACCCGAAAACCCACCACCACCATGAAGCAAACAATAAAGACCACAGGTCCACAGGCGTGGAAGTGGCCACTTCCTCAGACTGCTGCAGAAGAAGCTTGGTCAACAGGAATTCTTATCAATAGGGCGTCTGGTCGCAAGGGCATCTGAGGACTGGAAGGCAATCTGTGCTGCAGGAGTTTCTGTTGAGGGTGCTGAGCCAATAGTGGGGGAGACACGGGTGATAGGGAAGGAAGAGCCAGGAGACAAGTGCTGGGCTGCTGGCGACTCTCATCATACCGGGCAGGCCTTGGCAGCTTGCTTCTCCATCTTGTGCCAAGCTTTCAACTAAAGAATAAGAGCTAGGTGTGGTGGCACGTGCCTTTAATCCCAGCACTCAGGAGGCTAAAGCAGATCTCTAAGTTCGAGGCCAGCCTGGTCTATCAAGCTGGTTCCAAGATAGCCAGGGCCATCCTGTCTTGAAAAACAAGACAAGACAAAACAAAACAAACAAAAAAAAAAGAGTAGGAAAATTAGTGAAAATTATGGTAGCATGAACTCTACCATCTTGAACATGTGTTTTTTTTTTTGTTTGTTTGTTTTGTTTTCATTGTTTAAGAGTCTTACCACTGAACTATGTTGGTCCCCTCATATCTAGCTATTGTTTCTGGAGACAGAGTCTCATGTAGCTGGTCTCCCACTCACTATATAGATCTTGAACATCTGACACTTCTGTAAACAGGGGAATGTGTGGAGGAAATGAGATGTCTCAGACTCCGTGATACATCTTTGCCCTTTACAGTTTGACTAGAGAAAGAAGCTTTGCTTTAGGGCAGGAGGGGACAATATCTCATGTGATCCAGGCCAGCCTTGAACTCCCAATCTTTCTGCCTCTGTCTCTAAAAGTGCAGTGATTATACCTTGTACAATGTTTTTTTTTTTTTTTTAATAATAGACTGCAGCAAATTCATGGAGGAGTCAGGAAGCTTGGGAGGGAGAAGCCAAGGCTGGACAGAGATTCTTTTCCTTCCCAAGGGCCAGCTACCTTTCAGGATGATTGGTTTTGGCTCTCAGCCAGGTTTCCGTTTACTGGGTAGGAACGGCTCCTAAAGGAAGAGATGGTATCTCCACCGGATAGCTAGGGAGCAGCAGAAACAGCCTTGCCTGTTGCAGGCTCCAGCCGGGGAAACTCAGCTCCCTGGGAGTGGATAGGAGGGAGGGATTGCTGGAGAGGAGAAGGAGCAGAGAGGCCAGGGAGGGTCTGGTCACATTCCACATGGCACCTGGAGCTGCCTGGGTAGGTGATGGTGGAAATCTCTTCCCGGGGGGAGGGGGAGGGATGGGATGAGTGACTCAATTGTTTAGAGAGACTAGAGGACCGCTTTACTTCTCAGTCTTTCGGCTCAGATCAGCTGCAAGGAGAACAAGAGGAAGGGGACACAGGTACCTTCGTGAGTGCAGCAATGGTTGAATCACCGGCTGAGTGAAACCTCCAGACCAGGCTGACTGCCCATCTGAGCCCAGACATGGAACAGCTAGCCTAGACTCAAGTTCAGAGAGGGAGGACGTAGGCAAGGTGGGCCAAGAGGACAGCCTGGAGGAAGTGATGCTGGAGGGTAGGCCCTGAGGGATGAATAGGAATTGGCTAGATGAACTGTGAAGCGAGGGACAGGGGTGGGCTGTGCTGTGGGAGCTTTGGAGACTCTCCCAGTGGTGTGCAGGTAGAGCATAAGGTCTCCCATGTTGGTCCTGGAAGTATTCAGTTAAAACTGAGGAGAGAATCAGGGGCTGGGCCACATTGGTCCAGTATATCTTGGAGGTTTTGTCACAGAGTGGGTTTTACCTCGAAATCAGCGAGGGATCTGTTGAAGAGTTTGAAACAGCTTTTCCTCCACACCAGCATGGCTGTCCTCCAGGCAGAAATGGATGTTGGAGCTGAATCGTGGAACCGGGAAGCACAGCTTCCAGCTCCACAGCTCCAGGGGCGTCATTTCCATGGACCACTGTATGAAGGATACTCCCTTAAAATTGCTGACTCCATATCCAAGTAACCTTTGACATCTCAGAAAGGAGAAACCAGAGTGGATCAAGAGGATGAATGATGGTGGGTTGATTAAAGTCAAAGAGAACTTCAAGTGCTGGGGAGATGGCTCAGTCAGCAAAGTGCCTATTGCACAAGAAGGAAGACTTGAGTTTGGATTTGCAGCACCCACCCAGCATAGTGGTACACGCCTGTAACTCTAGTGCTGGCTGGGGAGATAGGTGAAATCCCAGAGCCTGCCAGTCCTGCCAATTGGTGAGCTCCGGGTTCAGCAAGAGACATGGTCTCAAATATTAAGGTGGAGACGGGATTAGGAGGCATTTGTCCCCTCACACAGGAAGGAATGACTTTGTGAGGGCTTGGCTAGGAGAGGCGGGGGAGGTATACGGGGTGGACAGTGGTACGGGTGTTGGCACAAAGTTTCTAGAGCAGGAGTTCTGTGCTGTCTGCCCACCAGAAAGCACCCACTTTTCTTCGTGGTAAATGGTGGTCTCTCATAGCTACCCTGGGGGCTTGTCTAGGCTGAAGGCAATTGAGGTCAAGGTTAGAAGAGAGGCTCTGGGTTTTGAACCATCAGCAAGAAGGGTGAGCATCACAAAAAGCAGCTCGGGCCAGGCGTGTTAGGTACACCTTAAATCCTAGCACTGGAGAGGCAGAGACAGGCATATCTCAAGGAGGAGATTGAGGCAGCCTTGGGGACAGTCAGGAGTACATAGTGAGATCCTGTCTCGAAAAGCAAAACAAAAACAAACAAAGAAAGAACCAAAACAAACAGAAAACGTACAAAAAGAAGCTGGTAGGACAGTCTGTGCTGTTTTCGTGGCAATGTCTAACAATATACACATGAGCAATGCACGCTTCTTAAAAATAAACAAATGTAAGGAGAGCTCCCCCAAACACCTGCACCTTATAAGTGACTTCAAGTCAAATGGAATTAGGATCCCTTGGTGTGTAGCTTGAGGTCCAGAGAAACTGGGCTGAGCTGTCCGAGTGTGCCTGCCTACCGAAGAACCCCTTCCTGAAGAGGGAGACACGGCTTGTCTGGTTTCCACATAGGGAGCTGGAGCCTTATATCCCACACTTTCCCCTGGGTCTATGCTCATCTTCCTTGCAGGGAAACATTAAAGAGCATCCATAAAAGACACACTGCAAATTTTGTAGGCTGTAAAACTCGCAGATGAATTTTCCCATCCTATTTTACGAGCCCGGGTTTTAAAGCCATCACGGTGCCAGGCCACCCCTGTTGCGTACGCCAGCTTCCTCTTCAGGCTCTGAGTTGTATTGTGAACTCAGCTGGACGATCTGCGGTGACATGTGGTGACTTAACATCTGGAACATTGTTCCCTTCCCCTTGGAAGATGCCCCTGCTTCTTCTGAAGGTAGCATCATCCACGTGGAAGCTGAATGAGGATCCCAAGCAAGCAGGAGTCGTCTTAGTCTCCAACAGTATTTAAAGACCTCAAGGATCAAGAAGGATAAAACAAAGATGTTTAACACCTTCAAGTACACATTGTATATCCCATATAATTTGGAATCTTAAATGCACCAACATCTAAAACCGAGCCACGAATGACATTTACATGTGGAGAGTCCCACTCTTGACCTTATGTGATGGGTTGTGGAAAATGCAGGCAGACAAAATAATACGGTATGAAATCACCTTCAGACTATATGTGCACAAGGTGTATATGAGGTATAAATGAATTTTGTGTTTAGATTTGGGTTCTATTCCCAAGAATTCCCATTGTGCATAGGCAAGTCTTAAAACAAACAAACAAACAAACAAACAAACAAAAAACACACACACACACACAAAAAACCAAAAAAACCTCCCATCAAATCTGTTCTTCTGATCTCAAGTATTTGGAGAAGGAATATTTGACGTGTGTCTCCAAGAGTGCCAGTCAGAGGAAGGGAGGGTAAACAAGCCATAGCTTCTGCGGTGGAGCTCAGTAGAAGAGCATCCGCCTAGCATGTGCGAAGTACCCGGTTTCGCCCTCAGCATGCGAAACGGAAACCAAAGCAAACCAAACCCAAACCACCCAAGTCACCAGCACCAAGAGCAAAATCCAGATGTTAGAATTGGAAAAAGCCTTTAAGATCATTTAATCCAGTTCATTAAATCTACACTTTGGCCACCAAGGCCAAGGTTATGTTTGAGGTTTTACTAAATGATCTCAGGAGGCCTCTGATACTTAAAAACAATTTTCTTCCTTTCTTCCCCTCCTCCTCCTATGGCCCCCTCACTGTTTAGCCAAAGCCAGCTTCAAACTCAGAGTGATCCTCCTGCCTCTGCCTCTGGAGTGCTGAGATTACAGGCATGAACTACCATGCCTGGCTAAAAAGAATTCTTTAATTTAAAAAAAGCCAAGTCATTTTTTTAAAAGTAGGGCAGTTAAATGAGACTCATTTGTTGCCTAAAAATAGCGCAAAAGTTTTCTCCTGCCCTAAATTAGGAAACCTCATTAAAGAACAGGCTTTTGTTCATAAGAATCTACAGAGCACGGCCAGCTCTCTGGACAGCAGCACAGTCCCGGGCTCAGGCAGTGGTTTCTGGAGAGATTAGAATCTCTAGGAGATGCTCTTTATGTAGCTCCCCAACTCAATTAGAGGTTACTTCAGCCTTCCCGGAAGGGTAAAGAGGCTTCTGCATGCATTCCTTATTACCCACGGTGGGGAATGAGCCTACCTTAGCAAGGGCAGATTTTCAGAAACATGGTGGATGGGGGCTACCAAGATATCTCATTGTGTAAGGGTGCTTGCTGCAAAGCCTGACAAGCTGAGTTCAATTCCTGACTCATATGGTGGTAGAAAAGCCAATTCCTGAAAGTTATCCTCTTGTATACACTCACACACTCACACTCACTCACTCATATACACATTCACCCATGCACAAAGACACACGCGCATACATACTTACACACATAGTGTCTCTCTCTCTCTCTCACACACACACACACGCACACACACTCCAACTAGGGAAATACATGTTAGTAGAAGTGACGCTGAAGACAAGCCATCTACTAGCCGACTGTGGTGGCACATGACAGTCATTCTAGGTGGACATGAAGGTCAGAAGCTCCAAGCTATCCTTAGCTACACAGCAAGTTTAAGGCCAGCCTGGGCTAAATGAGGCTGTTCAACAGCCAATCAACCAACAGAAACCAACCACACAGAGGCGAGGGTGATTGGGCTGCAACATTTGCCATCTCATCGGCCACCAGGCTGGTTAGGCAGTGTTGCCCTTCTCCCTCACAGCTCTGGGTGTCCTTCCTGAAGCAGCATGCTGGGCTACAGGGGACAGTCTTCGGTGGTAGAGGAGGAGTGCTCTTTGGGCAAGGCTCTAGAGCAGTGGTTCTCAACCTGTGGCTCGAGACCCCTTTGTGGGTTGAAGGACCCTTTTATAGGGGTCGCCTAAGGCTATCAGAAAGCACAGATATTCACATTATGATTCATAACACAGCAAAGTTACAGTTATGAAGAGACAATGAAATAATTTTATAGTTGTGGTCACCACAACATGAAGAACTGTATTAAAGGGTCACAGCATGAGGAAGGTTGAGAAGTGCTGCTCTAGAGGAGCTATGCTCTGCTGCTGGAACCCCTAGACCTCACAAAACAACAGCAACAGGCACCAGTTCCAAAAAAGGGGGGAAAAGGAATAAAAAAGACCCCTCCCCCCAAAAAAAGCCTGGTGGAGTGCCTCGTGCCTGTAATCCCAGTACTCAGGAAGGCAGAGGCAGGTGGATTGCTGTGAGTTCGAGGTCAGCTTGGCCTACAAAGCAAGTTTAGGACAGCCAAGATGACAGAGACACCCCCAAAGTCCACACAAACAAACAAACAAACAATCCTACCATTTCTTCAAAGCTCTTCCTTCTGGGGAAGGTACACTCTGGAAGCTCCAGCACATGATATAGGCTTGGGAACTGGGCAACCCTTCCAGGGCAAAGCTGGCCTTTCCATTTCTGTCAGAGAATTCATATCCCAAGAGAGATGTGCCCCGCCATCACATTCTGCCCACCTGGCGTAGCCTCAGAGCTGGAGAGCGCTTCCCTTTCTTGTTATGCACATTTGCTTTGGACCGGAAGGCTGACCTTCCTGTCAGTGTGGGCAGTACTGTTTATTATTGTTTCCTGACAGGCTTGGTGCAGAATGTCCGAGTCCAGTGTCCATTAGGCCTTGAGACTGAGCTCCGTCTCTCCCCTCAGCAGAGGCTCACTGGAAGGAATTTTCCCAGAAAATAGATAAGAGAGCAGGAGGAAGTAAGATAAGAGGGGCAAGCAGTCAAACAAACAAACAAACAAACAAGCAAAACAATCAAAAGGCATATGAAGCCAATTCCCCAGCACAGCACAGGCAGTGGGAAGCTGGCTCTATGAGAAAGTGGGGTGTGGTAGGGAGGGAGTGATTGGCTGAGGGATATTTACATGCCAGTTGCACTAGACCTTTAAATCTGAAATGTGGCCCTATGGCAGATATGAGCCAGCCTTGATTCTCAGGGTTTCGTTGAGAGCTGAGGAGGTATTGATTTTCTGGGTGCCTGCTGGCCTTCTGGGCCTTTGAGAGGCCTCAGGCAAAGAGATGAAGCCGCTGGCAGTTGGCACATTGGACCACAGGGTCTCGGGGTGTGGGGCAGGTCAGAAGCTCCACTCTGAGACCTTTGAGATGGTTGTTTTATGTATATCAAACCATAATTTAAAACAGTACAGTTAAAAATAGAGGCAAGGACCTAGCAGTGCAGGTTTATAATCCCAGCTGTTTAGGAGTGAAGGCAGAAAGACCGCAAGTGCAAGGGCTCGCTCACGATTACGGAGTGAGTTTCAGGATAGCCTGAGCAAAGTAAAGAAACTCTGTTCAAAAGAAAAAAAAAAAAAAAAAAAAAAAAAGGACACTGGGTGATGGTGGTGACACATTCCTGTAATCCCAGCGCTGGGGAGGCAGAGGCAGGTGGATCTCTGAGTTTGAGGCCAGCCTGGTCTACAGAGTAAGTTCTAGGACAGCCAGGGTGATACAGAGAAACCTTGTCCCAAAACAACAAAACCAAAAAGAAACCAAAAATTCAAAACAAACAGGCCCCAACAACAAAAATTAAAATAAATGTATGCATGTATATGTACAAATACAAAAATACAGCCCACTGAATTCATTTTTTGTTGGCGTGTATGTGGTTTCAGGGCTAACACTGTGTGTGTGTGTGTGTGTGTGTGTGTGTGTAAAACAATAATCACCAAAGAAAAGAGGCTATCAACTTGAGAACTGGGTTGCTGTACGGGAGAAATTGGAGGAAGGGTAACTGGGCTGGAGAGAGAAAACCAGAGATGGGGGAAGTGATATAGTTCTATTTCAAGTAAAATGTATTAAAAAAACTGGCAGGATTCAAGGGAGAATGAAACAGTTTATTTTTTAAAGGCTTATTTATTATGTATACAATGTTCTGCCTGCATGCCAGAAGAGGGCACCAGATCTCATTATAGATGGTTGTGAGCCACCATGTGGTTGCTGGGAATTGAACTCAGGACCCCTGGAAGAGCAGCCAGTGCTCTTAACATCTGAGCCATCTCTCTAGCTGTTTTTGTTGTTGTTGTTTTTCAAGATAGGGTTTCTCTGTGTAGCCCTGGCTATCCTGGAACTCACTTTGTAGACCAGGCTGGCCTTGAACGCATAGAGATCCGCCTGCCTCTGCCTACCCAGTGCTGGGATTAAAGATGTGAACTAGCACCGCCGGGCTGAATTAAACAGTTTTGCAGAACTGAAAAAAATGAGACGGAAGACACTTGATGACAGCTTCTGGCCTTCACCCTCCCAAACTCCACCCCGTGTACATGTCTACACACACATCTACACACACATGTTGCATACAGGTACTCAAACACACAAAACCAAACCGAACCATCACCACCACCAAAAATGCTGAGAGGCATTTGAAAGGCTCTGGTGTGACCAGCGTGGTCCAGCCTTACCTATTGTCTCTTGTTCTTCTTCCTTCTGGGAGGCCATTGTACCCTAATAAAAAGCAATAATGACAACTGTCTTAGGTTGTAGACCCCTGGCTAGCCTTTGAATGCAAATGAATTATTTAGGAGACAATCCAGGAAAATGGGGATGGGTGGGGTGGGGGGAACGGGACACACAGACAAAAGGCAGAAGGGAAGAGAAGGGAGGGAAGCCAGTGGGACAGGGTTAGGTGAGCTGGCTCTTGCTGTGGGGCTCTGGGAGGCTGTAGCCCTGAAGACTCCGGGAGGTCTGTGTCCGCTCTAGAGTCTCTCTTGATGGAGACACTGGTCTTTATCACTAATTCCTGTGCTTTGTGGGGCTACTTCTGTTCACTCTCCCTGTGTGCACAGACGAGCTGTTTAGGCCGCGTGAGGTGGTGCCCCGCCCCCCAGCACCCCCTCAGCCCCCTCTCCCCACCAGGCCGGCTACAGGAAGGACCCTGGGTCTGAGCTGAAGTTGGGGCAGGATCATGAGCAGCTGCGTATCAGTACACAAGCCTAATGGCCCTAGTTCCATCTCTAGGGAGTTGTCCTCTAATGTCCTCTAATGTGTGCCGCGGCAGCCTCACCCCCTCCCCGCCCCCACACACGGTAATTTAAAAAAAAAGGGTGATTAGACTAGGGTGCCCCTCCCCCCACCGTCTGCCCTTCCCACGTGTCATGTGATCTCTTCTGCTGAGCTGTCATACAGCTAGGAGGCCAGCTGCCAGCGTCTTAAACTATACACACCTCTTTTCCTTATAGAGTACTTGGTTGCAACTATTTTTTTTTTTTAAAGTTGCATAGAACAGACCAGCATAGTGCGTACCAATTGGTGACAGCTCAGTAATCTATATAATAAATACTGATCAGAATGGCAAACACCCGTCGCTGCACCCCGGGAATTCCAGTGCTGAGAGCTCACTGTGTGATCTGTGAGGTGGTTTATGTAGTGAGTGGGTCTTTGCACCACTGTTTGTGGTAGTGTCAGATTGGAAATCAGCTTAAATAGTCACTAGAACGGGAAGGACTTCTTTCTCCTCCTTCCCTCACGTCCTTTCTTTTCTTTCCGTTCCCTAACCCTACCCCCTTTTCTGCAGTGTTGGAGATGGGATCCAGGCCCTGTGCATGCTGGGTAAGCTCTCACTGAGCCACCGCTGCAGAAGTGAAGGTGGCTGTTCTGGATGTTCTCTTACTTTGGGAAAGCAAACACTTCCAGGCGCAAAGATTCTACAGTACAGAGGACTAAGGGCCTCCTGGAGTCTTGGAGATGGGGATGGACTGTAGCCAAGGGAGGTGGGGTTTGTTCTTTCCTTTCTCAGTATGTGGCAGGGCCTCACAGGTCCAGAGTTTCCTGAAGAAGCCATTTCACCCCCACGCAGCCTTTCCTAACGAGTCCCTACTCCCACCCGGATGCACTGCTGGTGGTTTGCTAACATCTTTTGTTGATTGCTCTCTCCCTCGGTGGCCAAGGAACTTCAAGTGGACTGCATGACAGGGGCGGGGCTGGAGAACGGGGGGGGGGGGGGCGTCTGCCTTGAAAAGCCTCTGCTTTCTGTTTGAGGGGCTGTGAAAAGAGACACTTTTGCTGTCGGCTATTATTGCTGAAAATTGTGGCCTGAGTCTCCTGGCTGGGGATGCACAAAGGATGGACAATTGGGGCTTGGATTGCTCAGGGCACAGGGCAGGGAGTTCAGCTAAGCCAGAGCAAAATGCACGGGAGAGAACAGCTGCGAGAAAAAAAAAAAAAAATTCCCCGGCACCAGCTTCATTCTGAGGGGCTCCCTGGAGTACTCTCAGCCTCGTTTCTGACACCCTTCTTGACATTCAGGGCACGTGGCTCACTTACTTCTGTCTTTGCCTCCTCTGGAGCCCATCTTGTCTTCCAGGCTTGCGTGCACTCATCCAGCCTAGGGTGATGCTGTGACCGTTCTCTGGCTGCCGGGAAAGAGATGTGGGTCATTAGATCAGATGTTCTCCAGGAAGCTGTCCATGTGCCTTTGAAGTAAACACTTGAGAATGAGATTGGATCAAGTCACTGGAGCTTGAGCAGTTGGATGTCACAGCCAAACTCAGCCAGTGAAAGGACCCCAAGTGCCTGGCTTGGGAGGTTGACATTAATCCGCTCTTTTTCAGGAACCCTTAGCACATTTGCTTTTCACCTTTGTTTCTTGTGCAGGATACATCTTACTACCGAAAGAAAAAAAAAATCCCAGTTCATATCCTTCCCATCTCCCTATCTGCCCTATGGAAACAGTGGTCACCTCCGAGCTTTCAAAGTTGAAGGCAGGACATGGTTAAGTAGCAGCTTAAGGAGTAGAGAATCCCAGCTCCTTAAATCTTAAGAAATAGCTCTTTATCAGCTGGATCCTGGGAGGAGGGGAATGGGCTGGGGAAAGCTGGAATATCCTGATGGTGCCTGCTTTTCTTTGTTTGAAGTCCCCATACCTCAGGGGTCATGGCAAAATAAAAGGCTTTCCAGAAGTTGAGCATACAGGTTCTCAAAACATCATCATCATCATCATCATCATCATTACCACAACAACTCAAAAAAACAAAACAAAAAAACAACAACAACAAAACTCAACCCCCCCTCCTCCACACCCTACCTCTTAAAAGCAAAACATAGAAAGTAAAGGTCGCAGCCTGGTTGGTTGCTGCTGTATCTGGCTTGCTTGTGTGTTTTAGTTGGCCCACACAATATTTTCATTTTTCAGCCAACGTTTAAACATTGGGGAATTTCAAATAGCAACCCAGAACCTACGGAGATCCCGACTGTGCTGGGAGTCACACAGCTACACAGTGGTTGTTGGCCTTTTACCAAACCCAAATGTGTTGTCTTAGCTGGTCTCTGACTCTGTAGGTATGTGGGTTTGCTCTCTCTCATGCTGAAGATCTGGAAGCCCGCTGTCTTCATAGCTTTTGAAACAGCCATTCTTTGGTGATGTCTACTTGCCACACAGGCTGTCTGTCCATACTCCCTGAACCACACATTCTTCCCAAGGCTCCACACCTCTTCCTGGATTATACTGTAGCCAGCATTCAGGTCAAACAGCCACAGATCCTGGCGGTGTCAGGATCTGTCCTTTGCTGTCAAGAAGCTGGGTTAACTATGCATATGCTTGGGAGGTACTTGTTAACTCTGTTTCCTGATCTGAATGAACATAAATGCCATGGTAAAGTATGGTACATGGCATCTGGACTTCAGACAAAATTCACATCGTGGGGTGAATGTTGACTAGTGGAAAGACAGGATTGCTTTGGCTAGGACCTGGTTAGTTGAAAGAAGCAACAAACAAACAAAAAACCCCAACAGCAGCAGCAACAACAACCCCAAACAAACCTCCCAACCCCAAGGATTTTTAGGTTACACCTGTGTCCACGTTCCCTGAGCGCTTCATCCTGTCACTGCCCTGGAACTGCCAGACTAACTCACTCTTTCTTCACCCCCCCTTTCTCCCCCACGGTCTGCTCTCTGAGATCCACTTCCTCCATGCAGCCCATCTGCGTGCTCACAGCTAGAGTGAACCTACCTGCCTGGTGGCCTGTTGTGTCTCTCTGTGGCTGGTTGTGAGGCAGAGGCAATAATGTCAGCCTAAACCTCTGTCCTTGAGGCTTTCTCCTTTTCCTTCTGTTTTCCAAAGCCCAGGGACAGTGTCTCAGGCTCTGCTTTTTAGAGGACCAAGACGAAGGTAGTAGGAAAGATTGACGATACATTGGCTGGATTTGGCTGTGACAAGCTCATGGAATCGTATAATAAAGAACACTTCATCTTGATTTTTGTAATGGTGTGCAAATATGTCCATGTAGGAGTGTGCGTCTGTGTGTGTGTGTATGTGCACACGGAGGCCAGAGGTTAATGTTAGGTGTCTTCCTCCATTTCTCTTCACCTTATTATACATAGATGTAATCTCCTCATGCAGTTTTGACTGGCCAGTAACTTCAATACAGATCACGCTGGGCTTGAACTCACAGATACCCATTTGCTTCTTCCTTCTATGTGCTAGAATTAAAGGTGCATGCCACTGAGCTTGCCTACATCATCCATCCATCTTTCTTTCTTTCTTTCTTTCTTTCTTTCTTTCTTTCTTTCTTTCTTTCTCTTTCTTTCTTTCTTTCTTCCTTCCCTCCCTCCCTCCCTCTCTCCCTCTCTTCCTTCTTTCTTTCTTTCTTTCTTTCTTTCTTTCTTTCTTTCTTTCTTTCTTTCGTGTATGATTGTTTTGCTTTCATATATGTACATGCACCACATACATGTCTGGTGCCTAGGCAGGTCAGAACAGTGTGTCAGATCCCCTGGGGCTGGAGTTACAGACAGCTGTGAGCCATCATGTGAGTGCTGCAAAGCCCAGTTCGTAGCAGGAGCAACACGTGTTTTTAACTGTGGAGCCATCTCTCCAGACCTTTATCTTATTTCACTGAGCCTGAAGTTCATTGATGCTTTCGCTACCTGGTCAATGTGGTCTAGTGGTTCTCCTGTCCTGTGCCCTCTAGCATTGGTGTTAGGGGCAAGCCTACTCCTGACTGTTATGTGGGTAGTGGCGGTCTGAATTCAGGCCCTCCTGCTTGTACTTTACCAACTGAACCATTTCCCACATTGACTAAAGAGTGTGTGTGTGTGTGTGTGTGTGTGTAAGCACATGTGACATGGCATGCCTGTTAAGGACAGAGAACAACTTTCTGAAGTCAGTTATTTCTTTCCCTGTGGGTACCAGGTATGAAACTCAGGTAGTTAGGCTTAGTAGCAATTGCCTTTATCTACCCATAATTTCACTGGCCCATAATTTCAATTTTTTCATGTGAAAACAGAGCCTATTAATTTTGTATATTTACAGTCTGAATTTGATTCCTATCTGTCTGTCTGTCTATCTATCTATTTATCTATCTATCCATCCTTTAATTAAGTAACCACTAGAGAGTCATATGGTTTACATTAAAAGTTCCGGTTTTTGCTGAAAGCACACACCTTTAATCCCAGTACTTGGGAAGCAGAGGCAGGTGGATCTCTGTGAGTTTGAGTCTAGCCTGGTCTACAGAATGAGTTCCAGGACAGCCAGGGCTATAGATAGAGACCCTGTCTCAAACAACAACAACAACAACAACAACAACAACAACAACAAAAATCAGATTCCTGGGCCAATGAGATGGTTCAAAGGGTAAAGTCACTTGTTACCAAACCTGACAATTTAAGTTTAATCCCTGGAAACCATATGGTGGAAGCAGAAAATTAATTTTCTCAAGTTTTCCCTTGATCTCCACATGTGAGCTGTGGCATGCACACAAATAAAAAATGTAATTAATTAAAAAATATTAGATTTTTTTTTTCTGGAACACTGGAAGACCTGGAAACCTAGACCAGTCCCTGGCTGAAGTGGACAACGGCCTCTCTGCTTTAATGGGTTGGCCTGTGCCTGTTGGGTGCTGACCACCCCAGCATCCCACAGGGACGTGTCCCCATGTGCGTGCACACGGCCCTCTGTCCTCATTTATAGACTATGGGTGGCCGCTTGTGGGCGTGTAAGCGTGACATCGCCAAAGTGAAGGGAAATTTTGCTAGGGGTAATGATGGGAATCGCTGCTCAGAAAATGCATTGAACTAAGATAATGGGTTATGGATTGCTGAACCCAGTTTGAAGTTCTCTGATTGACATGGGAAGTTGTACTTTATTTCGGGTGCTTATGCCTCTACTTTCCTTCCACCAAGCTCCCAACCCTAGGTAGGAGAGAGAGGGTTAGTGGGGAGAGGGAGCACCAGACCGCTTTACCTGTCCTGGCTGTTTATGGTCCATGGGTTCTTTTAGAGCTTTACCAATCTCCATCAACAACGCAGCCCTCAGTCTCCTCCAAGCCGCTGATCCCTGAAGTGTTTCTCTCTGTCTGTGCTCCAAACTGCCACACCGTCGTCTCTAGTCTCTTCCACTGTCACCCACCACCCACCACCCGCATACCACCTTTCTCTTTCTGGGCCCTCATAGATCATGCCTTTCTCTGTGCCCCACGAGGCAGGCTGTTGCCAACTGTCAAAGGCCACGTCCTCCTGCATGAGACAATTATCAAAGCCCAACTAAAACCCCACACTTGGGATTAAAACAAAAACATATTTACCTAACATAACCGAGATTTAAGAGAAACCAAAACTTCCATCACGGGAAGCAGGCCAAACAGCTTGTAAAACCTGTCAAGCTCCGTCCTGCATCGGCTGAGGAGATGCTCTCTGACAAAGCGACTGGACTTTTGAGAGCTCCCGGAGTCTAGTGAGAGGGCATTGTCTGCTCAGCACTGAGGTGTACATTGAGGAAATTTAGCAGCAGAGCCCATGGAAACACAAATGCAGGTGTGCTAATGAATTCTCTGGTGCCCCTTAGGGAGCGTAGAACACTGAGCTGTTGGCTGTTGTCGGCTGGGTGGTAAGGGTCACATGGTGAATAAGGGGATCCTGGGGCTGGAGTTGAAGCTCAGTTCATAGAATGTTTTGCCCGGCACGCTTGAAGCCCTGGGTTCTATCTCTCACACTGTAACAGTCAGGTGTGGTGGCGCACACCCGTAAACCCAGTACTGGGTTGGGACTGGGGTCCTGGGAGCATAGGCAGGAGGATTCAAGGTCATTTTTGGATATAGTGTGAATTCAAGACCAGCCTGGAACACAGGACAAAGATATTACTGTCACTAATTTCAAAAGTGCAGTCTTTCTATCTTTGCGGGTTTTTTTTGTTTGTTTGTTTGTTTTTGTTTTTGTTTTTTGAGATAGGCTTTTTGTGTGTAGCCCTGGCTGTCCTGGAACTCTCGATGTAGACCAGGCTGGTGTGGAACTCATAGAGATTTGCCTGTCTCTGGCTCCTGAGTGCTGGGATTAAAGGTATGTATCACCACCATGCCATCTATCTTTGCTGAGAGTCCTTTATTTCCTCTTCTTCTTGGTCGGTCACTGGGACTTGGGACTAAGAGGGGGGAGGCATGACTTCAGCTGTTTTCTGTACTTACCTTGGCTCTGTCTGCTCCACAGGTAATGGATTTGAGCCCTAGAGGAGTTCACACATGGAGACCAGCTGAACGTCCTATTTCCTGCTTTCTTCCTTCTCTGATCATGCCCGTTTTGTAGTTTAATGGTATTTTAATATTTTCAAAATGCTCTCACAGCTTTTGCCATAAGATCTGAGGAACAGACCCATGGATCAGGTGGAGCAGGCAGAACTTCCTTTAAGATGGAGAATGAGCCATGCTAAGGCTAACTGGCTTGTTCTTCACTGTTCAGCAACTCAGCAGAAGAGCAGGGGTCCCATCCCATCCACCCAGGCCTTTCTTTCCTCAGCTTCCAACCTGTCATTGAGAATTTGTTTTTCCAGACATCAATTTCTTATATTTTTATTTAAAAAGTGTTATTAACTTTTTGCTTGTTTTTCAAGACAGGGTTTCTCTGTTTAGCCTTGTTATTAACATTTTTATATACTACAATACATTACTATTACACAATACAATAAATGTTCCCCTCTCCCGGACAACCTCTTTACCCACTCAGGGCTGTGTGTGTGTGTGTGTGTGTGTGTGTATCCCAGGAGACTAGAACAAGGCGTCAGATCCCCTGTGTCTGGAGGTGGAGTTACAGACAGTAATGAGCCACCCTGCATGGGTTCTGGGAACTGAAATCAGGTCTTCTGGAAGACTGGGAAGCACTCTTCACTTTTAAGCCATCGCTTCAGCACACTGGGAACTTTCAACTGCTAAGACTGGGGCAAATAGTGTTTCTCAAACAATTGAACAGAGTCCATTAGTAAAATCAATTTAATACGTACAAGCAGATTTTACAAATGAAATAGAACGAAGTGAATGGTATCAGCACACATTGCGAGCCAACTCTTATTAGTCAGGTTTGATGTAAGTCTGCTGCTGTTTGGGTTTCCAATCTCTTGCTGTTGCTTGGTCGGGAACAGATTTGAATCTCTCTGGGCTTGGATTTTTGGATGCTGTGAAGCCTTATCAGTTGTTTCTGCCTGAGCTTCAGGGAGATTAGATCGCAGTGACAGGCTGTCGGAAAGTCTTGCTTTCGCACATCTGACAATTCAAGGCAGGAGTGTGTGCACAGACAATAGGACTTTCAATGTGTTTTTGACATGGATTTAAAAATATATTACCGTTGCCCTTGGTTACTTCCCCGAATGTGAAGGTAAGTCCCCACTGCTGAAGACACCACGCACTTTGGACAGAGGATTTGGAAGGACTGAGCTGCATCTGACCTGGAAAGCTCTTCCCTAAGGACCAGCTCTCAGTGCTGGAGGGCGTCATGCAAACTGCCAAGAGAGAAAAGCAGCTTCCCAGCTGTGACTCCCCGAACCATGACGACCAGCTCGGCAAGTTATTCCCAGAGGTTTAATATCTTTTACCTTGGTGGGAGCTGACAGCTGTCTAATTGGACTTGCTCAATATGAGGGAATTCATGCTTGGTGTTGTAAATTTAGCCAAATACTCACAACCGGGGAGACGGTGGAACCTAGAGGAGAAACTTTAACTGTGGCTTTCCTAAACCAGTGTAATTTCTCACCTCATTCTAAATACTCACCCTCACACTCACAGGTCAGGGAAGCTCTCACCCTTGTCTCAGTCAGTGTTCTCTTGCTGTGAAGAGACACCACGGTCACAGCAACTGTTACAAAAAAGAAAACATTTAACTGGGGCTGGCTCACGGTTTCAGAGGTTTAGTCCATTGTCATCGTGGTGGGGAGAAGGGTGGAATGCAGGCAGGCCTGCTGCTGGGGAGGTAAGTGAGCGTTCTACATCTAGAACTGCAGGCAGCAGGAAGAGCAAGACACTGAGCCTGGCTTGAACTTTTGAAATCTCAAAGCCCATCCCCAGTCACACTCCAACTCAGCAAGGCCACACCTACTCCAACAAGGCCACCCCTCCTAATCCCTCTCAAGAAGTTCCAATCCCTAATGTCCAAGCACTCAATATATACGAGCCTATGGGGGCCATTCTTATTCAAACCACTGCACCTCTCATGGAAGAAGCTTCTTTTTACAGTAGACAGAGACCATTACAGAAGTCTACAACTGCTCAAAATGAAGAGAACAAGTGACTGGGTGGTGCCCAACCCCAACTGAAATATCCACAACGCAACCTTTACACCTAACACTGGGAGAGCCACAGGGCCAGGATGTCCACTGTGAGAGTGTGTCCTCTCTATATGTCAGCGAGCAATACCCACGAAATCACAGCGGTATTGCTACTCAAAGAAGACCTAAACAGTGACAATACCAGGTGACATACCAGCATGGGTGACAGGAGCCTTATAAGGCCTCACCACTCATGAAGAACTCCGGGCAATTAATGATTGCTGAGAAAGGGAAAACCTCAGGGAAGGGCCCCCAATTGGTTATCCAGTATCAACTGGTCAGCCCTAACATACATACGAGCAACACTAAATGGACTCAGCAGGATATATATATATATATGTGTGTATATATATTTATATATATTTTTTCATCTGTGTGTGTGCATGTGTCTGTGTCTAACAACAATAATTAAAGAAAAAGGGACCATAAATTTGAGAGGGAGTGGGAATACATGGGAGGAGACGGAAGAAGAAGAGGGAGAGAGAATAATATAAATTCATCACTCAAATAAGAAATTCTCAAAAAAATTTTTTTGACCTAGAAAGAGTCCTACCCATAAGGACTGGGTACTTCTACTGGGGAATAGTAGAATGGAAGAGTATTAAACAAACATCAACAGAAGGCTAACATGTAAGCTTTAAAATTTATTTTAAAATAAATTTACTTTAAAAGTTAAATTTACTTTAACTTTTATTTTAAAATTGCATGTGTGTGTGCGTGTGTGTCCTGTCATGTCTGTATAGGTTAGGCGACAACTTTGTAATGGTTTGACCTCGCCTTTTACTTTTATGTGGTTTCTGGGGAGTAAGTTGAGGTTTTGTTAGTGGATGGTAAGTACTTTACCTACAGAGCTGTAAATGAGCCTGCCTCAGGCGGGACTGTGGAGGCTGGGATCAAGCAGACACAGATATTCAAGGAGTGAATGTGACTCTCAGACTGAGAAAGGGATAAAGGTCCATCTCAAGAAGGTTGTTCCATGACTAGAGGTATCAGGGAAGGAGCTTAATGGTAGAGAACAGGTCAAGGCCTTATAACCCAGATCCTGGAGGAGGGAGTGTGCTCAGCGCATGGCCCAGCAAGCTTATAGGCCATCAGCTCCTGGACATGTAAACGGTTATAATTTACAAGTGTAAATGATCAAGAAGTCACTTTACATTGTCTCATTGAGAAAAAGCAATAAAACAGAAGCCAATCAATCAGGAGAGGTCATTAATAAACAATAAATATTCATGCAACATGGAGTGTTCTTTCCAATCCATTGCCTGCTTGACTGATTTTCTTGCAGCTCTCCAGTGGGAGAATCACATGTTCTAAGTCCTACTTAGTAAAAACAATATTCTTTTAAGATGTGTGTGTGTATATATATATATATATATATATAATATTCTACCAATTAGTAAAAAAGTTATGTTATTAGCATATGTTAATTATACATAATAGTAGGTTTTATTATGACATTTCATGCATGTATATAATAGAATTCAATCATATTCACCCACCTGTCCTTTCTTTTTTCTTTTTGGTGTGTGTGTGTGTGTGTGTGTGTGTGTGTGTGTCTGTGGCCTGTAATCCCTGCACTGAAGCACTGAGGAGATGACAGCAGAAGGATGAGATGTTTATGGCCAGCTCAGCCCCACAGTAAATTCAAGGCCAGCCTGGGCGACACAAGACCCCTTTTCTAAGGACAAAAACCAAAGTGTGAAGAAGGATGAAGGATAACGATTAACTACTATACCACTAGAGTCTGACAGCAAAAGACTCTCCCTCCTAGCTTGGTCTGGTGGCACAGGCCTTTACTTCCAGCACTGTGGAACCAGAAACAGGAGGATCTTGGTGAGTTTGAGGCCAGCCTGGTTACGTAGAAAGACCCTACCTCAGACAAAACAAACCAAAGCAAAGCAAAAACCTAAACCAAACCAAACCAAACCAAACCAAACTAAAATAAACTAAAAACCAAAGGTGAAATGAAACCAAACCAGAAGACCTCCCTTTCCTACTTCTACTCTGTGTCTGGCCACTGCTTGGAGTGTAGAAGGGAAGGAGTCCATCCTTCCCATCAATGCTGTATATTATGTTGGTGTACAGGCAATCCAACTGGCCTGCCCTCAGGGGCTGTTAGGGTCCTGACAATGTCTTACGTCACCACCTTCTCCTATGTCATCACCTGCACCAGATGTGCAGGGATATAACCCACCTGCCACCCTGCCCACTCTCTCTCTCACTCCCCTGGGTTCTCTCCCTCTCTCTGCTTCTCTGTCTCTCTCTGGGGTGCCCTCCCCCAATTCCCACAATAAACTTCCTTCCTTATACCAAATATGTTTACAGTGGATTCTTTTTTTTTTAATTTTTGTTTTATTTTTTTTAACTTTATTTTTTTTAACTTTTTTATTTTTTATTAATTACACTTTATTCATTTTGTATCCCCCATAAGCCCCTCCCTCCTCCCCTCCCGATCCCACCCTCCCTCCCCTTTCTGCATGCATGCCCCTCCTCAAGTCCACTGATAGGGGAGGTTCTCCTCTCCTTTCTAATCTTAGTCTATTAGTTCTCATCAAAAGTGGCTGCATTGTCCTCTTCTGTGGCCTGGTAAGGCTGCTCCCCCCTCAGGGGGAGGTGATCAAAGAGCAGGCCAATCAGATTATGTCAATCAATATTATAACATTGGTGCCGAAACCCGGGATGCAATCCTGTTGTCTTTGTACACTGGGATCTCTACTGGCCTCTGTTTTTAACCTGCTGCCACCTGCAATAGGTTCTCCAGCTCACTGATCATTCCACCTCCATTTAGGTAAGCTTCCCCTGCCCTCAAACTGCAGAGCTGCACTTTCTTCTTATGCCCTGCTGGGCCACTGCACTCCTTTCTGCTCCTCTTATCACCGCCACCCTGAATCTGCCCCTTTAGAATTTAAACTCAGTCTCGTGTTAACGAATACATATGTGTGCATGTATGTTTGGAACATCTGTAGAAACACAGATGTTTTTAAATAGCAGCCATGCCGACCACATGGCTTACCCCCTGCCATGTGGCTCCACCATCTTAAGATGACCACATGGTGTAAAGTAACAGTTATAAAGCCTCTTTGTCCTAATGAAATCTCTATCATTTTACCCCCTTTTAGACTAAGAAGACAACACATCTTATTTTAAACTGATGTGAATTTTTATAAAAATTCAGTTATATTTTTGCAACATACTATATATGTGATTCAACCCTGATCTAAAATATTCTTTATATGATGGTAAACTTTCAAAGTCATAAAGATCTATCCAGATTAACTAGGTAATTTGAAGTATATGTCTAACTACTTATGCCTTTGCTAGTTCTTGGATGCATGAATGAATGTTGTCTTGCCACCAGCTGCCTGTACTCTGGGTTCACCTCCAGACTTTTGGCCAATGGATTTGGCATAATAAATTCAAATGTAATTTTAAAGTTGTTTTATACTGTTCTACTGTATTGCTGACTCTAGAAATGAGTTATTGTTCACCCTTTTGCAGACCCAGTCATGTTTTTAAAGTCCAGGGTCAATAGTTAAAAGCTTGTGCTTAAATAATCTTAAACTATGTGACATGATTCCAAAAATACTTTTAAGTTGGGATGTATTAATTCTAGAGACGTCCAATTGTTTACAATGTTAGAACTCAATTATTATGCTCTATCTTCACTCTCAAAATGTTAAAAATCACTGCCTCAAAACATGTTGCTTTTGCTAACATATTATATGTTACTAACATATAATATGGTTTACTTATAAAGGCTTTTTATAAACTAAATCATACAGGAAACTGTTATACTCTCTCTTTATGGACTGTGTTTGTGATTTTTTTAAGGCTCAAACTTAACAGGCATAAAGCCTAAAGTCCTATTCTTTAAAGATTAAAAATTCAAGTTAATAGCCACTCATCTTATAAATGGTCAGATCCTTTAATGTGTCCTGAACCAATGTGATTAATTGCAGAATTATGTTTTATTTAGCATCTTGTATACGTTTTCAAAGTTAAACAGAAAGTAACTAGAAATAAGCAAAGCTTGTCTGTTTATATCTACTTGAGATATGTTTGGTCCTCAAACATTACAGATCATAACATTCTGTTTTATGTTTGCAAGGTATAGTTTAGAGCAGATTAGCTAAAGACAAAGATTAATTAATTCAGACAGGCTGGCCCTCAAACTTGTCAGAGACCTGCTGAATATAACATTTAATATAAATTATTAAGTCATGAGCTTATTATGACAGCCAGAGACTCCCAAATCCTGACAGTAACTCCCAAGGTCTTCAAGAAGATTTGGGTACAACAACAGATGACTTCAACCCTGGGTTATGGTATGCTGACCACTGGGAAAGTCTGCCCCCCAATGCCTTGCCTGCTATTAGGGCCCAGCCTGAACTGTGGACAAACTGGACACCTGCAGAGTTATTGTTTCATGTTGCTGAAAACGAGGTGAGGTCAGTCTCTCCCATGTTCTTCCTCCACAGAAAAAGCCTTTTGTCTTTTGTGCCTGATGGCCAGACGGCCTCTGCCTGTGCTGATATGGAGACCCCATGAACAACTGGGACACATGTCCAGGTAGTGGGCTATGGACTGACTAGTCATCTCTGTCATCTTGATTTATGCATAGATTCATTTAGATTACAATTTATTCTTCTCAGATCTCTGATTATGTTTACATCGAAGCTAATGGTAGCTCGACAGCTAGGAAACAGGCAACCGGTTTCCTGTCCCAAGGATACTTGTAAGCTACAGGAAATCCACCCGAATCCACCTCTCAGGTTCAATGGACTCCAGATAAGTACTGCCAATCAACAGCCCAGGTTTCTCATTTATTGCCTATTTCAGAGAGTAGGATTCCTCCACCTTTCCCTAGTTTTGGGACTCCCCTCTCCGAACTATGGGCTTAAAGGTCTCCGGTGTTTATTCTGCCCCTAATATGCATGTATGTTCCAGCATCTTGCCAGGTGTTTCCTCAAGAGCTGCATCCAGAACGGAGGTGCTCTGGCCTAAACCTCACAGTCTGCTCTAGCTGGGCTTGCACTTCCCAGCTACAGATGGTTTCACAGGTCCTGGACAGCAAGTAGGACAGCCTGTTCTTCCTGGACTTGGTCAACATTCTAGAAGGTACCCCCGCCCCATCGCTGTCCCAATGTCAGCAGTAAGTAGCCAAAGATGATTGATTTCTTCACCCCTTCATTATCAACAAAAGGATGGAATAATGTGCTTCAGACCTGGGACAAGCAGCTCCAGATTGTCCCAGCATCTCTTGGTTCCTACTTGCTGCAGGGCATGGCTGGAATACCTTACTTTCTGCTCTGAGCTTTCCAGGGTGTGGTTGGGACATATTTTTTTTTCAGCCTTTGTTCTGCATTTAATAAAAGATTTTGCTATGCTTAGCTGCCCTGTCCATTCTTCACGGGCCAGAGAGATGTCAGCCTGAGGTAGAAAAAAATGATTCTCACAATCCTGACCCCAGAGCATGTACCCACCTCTAGAGGTAGGTGGCCATCACGGTAACAGGTACATGTTTATTAAGCACCCAGATAATAGAACGAGGGTGCCTGAGGCAGAGCCGCCGCCTCTGCCCTATGCCCACGTGCCCATCAGTTCCAGGGACGCCTCACAAGCTCAGCACCCGGGCTCCATCGGCAGTTTGAGAGAGGTACAAGGTGTCTGTGCCACTATACTGCTCCTGTATGTGATGCATGGCGAGGTGGGGGGAGCAGAGGCCTCCAGCAATGTTACTGTGCAGCAGCCAAAGCCACCACCTGTCATGCTATTGCCATAAACCGCAGGCACGGAGAGCACAGCCTCAACTGATTCGCCCAGCTCAGGGCAGCTCACCTCATAGTCATCCCTGAGTGAGCAGTGACTTTCCACCACGAGACATCCAAAGGCCTTGTAGTCTCTACGGCTCAGAGCACTATATGGTTGGGACACTTTTGTGCTCTTGCTTCTCGCTCTCTTTCTTGCTTTCCCTCTCTCCCTTGCTTGTGGCCAAGAACTGCTTCTAATGAACCTGCACTTATATACTTTAACTTGTCTTGCATGAGAAGCAGTCCAACAACCTCTTTCCCGCCTCACCACCCCTTCCTCATTCCTCATTTTTTTAATTAAACAAAAGGAAGGAATGTTATGTTGTCTTGCAGGCGATTCAACTGGTCTGCTCTCAGGGGCCTTTAGGGTCCTGACAATGTCCTGTGTCACCACCTTCACAGGTGCGTAGGATACAACCCACCTGCCACCCCCCCCACTCTCTTTCACAGTTTCTCTCCCTCTTTCTGTCTTTCTCTGGGGTGCTTCCCTTCTCTCTCCCCTCCCTCCTTTCCCATAGTAAACTTCCTGATACCAAATATGTTATGGCAGATTCTTATTCAATATTATAACACTATGGAGTCTGAGGAGCCAAGCCTTCCTGACAGGGCTGCTGGTCAGCGGCACGCTGGGGCTAGTGAGCCCTGGGGCATACGATAATTAAATTGAAGATCTGGTTAGCTAAACTCTAACCACCCAGTGGCTATACTCTGTGTCTGGGTTTCAGTAGTGTGGCCTGAGGAGTCTTAGTGGTGTAGCCAGAGATGACTTCAGAGTTTCTTCAGGGGTTTGTGGGGGCTTTGGAGCAGTGGCTGAGTTTTGTGTTGAAGATGCACCCACAGAGGACTTCCTAAGATGGAGAAAGCCTCCATTTTCCATACTTAAGAGAGCTGGTGGAGGAAGTGGGATATTGAGTTAGGCTGCATGTTACTAGCAGAGCTAGCTGCCCTGTTATTTGAAATTAACTTCGTCTCTGAGTCTGGTTCTCATGTAACCAAGGCTGGCCTCAACCCCAGGTCCTTTTGCTTCTCATTTCCCAAGTGCTGGAACTGTTGTACTGATACACTTGTGAGATATCTCTTAACATCCAGATTAAAGATGGGCAAGTCTTGCCAGTTTGCAGAGAAGACTTTGGCCACTACAAGTTTCGTTAGAAGAAAAATTCTATCTCGGAGTTTTGTCTTTGCTCTTTCTTGTACTGCATTTTGTGAGGATTGCCTTCCTGTTCACAATGTTGTTCAGTCTCCAAAATCTATACCACAATGGAAAAAGCACGAACTCCTTTCAGCCTCTGTACTCATCCTCAGTTACCACACAGAGACATTGACCCTCAAACTCTGTGGCAATCGAGCCTTTCAGCCAGTTACTTTGGGCTTGTAATCTATATTTATACCAAGAGGGCTGATCTGGCCAGAGGCACTTCTAGCTGTAAAACTCTCCTCAGGCTCAACCTTTTCATTTAAAGTTGAGGAAAGTGATTCTTGGGGAGTTTAACTGACTGTCTCTCTGAAAATAGCCATGGAGGGAAGAGATCCTTTTATTAGCCTGTGATGTGCATGGCATGATGCAAATGAATACTTTTCTCTGTGGCATGGAGTTTGGTGAGAAGTGATAATGTGGATATGTGATTATCTGCTCCACTCTATTTCTTTGTGGAATGGTGCCAAATGAAACATATATATATATATATATATATATTTTTTTTTTTTTTTTTTTTTTTTTTTTTCAATATGAGCTGGATTCTTAAAGCTGTTACTCAAAATGTCCCACCCCGTTCTGGACAAGGGGTGGGCACATGATGTGATTAGGGTGGTCAGTCAAACAGTGAGTTTTGATGGGAGAATATGGGATTTCTGTTTGTCCCAACAGTGGGCACTAATGAGCTGTCAATCACTCCCAGCTCCATAGACACCTAAGGAGAGTCTGGTATCAATCTTTTTCAGCATGACAGCTCAGCCCTACACTCCATCTTCCAAACCATTCCATGCATTTCCAAAAGCTTTTTCGTTCTGCTTATTCCAGGTAGGTCTGCTTGCTTGTGCTAAATATCCTAAATAATACACTTGTCTTCCTAAGTGACAGACTTTAAGAATGACACCATTGCCCTTGGGGCTTCATCATGGCGTTCAAAGATAAGATGGCTCAGTGTGCAGACAAGCAGGTTTCTGGTATGCATCAGGCATCCACGAACACAAGGTGGTCCTGAGTTGTGTCAGCACTCAGTGTCTCTGAAGACGGTGCCCACCCAGAATTCTAATCCTCTTTTAGCTAACACAGAGTACCCGATGCATGAAAAAAAAATGCTTAGGTTAGTTTTCTTAACGTCGGCCTTCAGCTCTCCCAGACAGAGAAACTGTTCCCTGATGCACAATTCCTCTAGCTGAATTCAAATTTTTGGCTGCTGTTTTCTCTCTTCCAAACTTTTCTGGTCAGTTTGGTTAGGTAACTCAATTATTGATGGCTGAAAGCCTTCATTTGCTTGCTCAGAAGGCTTGGAACGAGGAGAGAAAAGAATGAGTCCAGGAATAGTTTGTGACACAAACTAGATCTTGGCACAACATGACTCTGGCACTTTTTCCAACAACACAAGTGTGGCTGAGTGGTCCAGTGGCCGTAGAATCGAATCCTGACCTGGGGGTTAAGTATGAATAACTCAGGATATAGTCTGTGTCTGGTGGTGTAAGGAAAAGCATATTTGCCTGTGAGATGGTTCCATCAGTTACTGGCTCCCGTCAGCTACCTATCCAACACCATGTTTGCCTGTGTGCCGCCATCATGCCTGCCATCAAGATAATGGACTAAACCTCTGAACTATAAGCCAGCACCAATTAAATAGTTTCCTTTATATGAGTTGCTGTGGTCATGGTGTCTCTCCACAGCAATAGAAACCAAGACAGAGAGTGCCTGGTGAAGACACCTGATGTCAACTTCTGGCCTCCTCACATACATGCGCACATATGCCCACATACCCTCACGCACATGCACCCACATGAACCCGTGTCTACAACACATATACAAGGTGAGCACTGAGAGACGTTGCTGGGAACCACACGGGTGTGCATTTGGGCATTTGTACAACTCAGGCCTGCCAATCATGGTGGGAAATTATCCCAGCCAGACCGATACAGGTGGCATTCTGTGTCATTTTCTTTACCCTCTGCAAGGTTATTATAATTTTGGAATCAGACATCTGAGAGTTATTCATTGTGCTTCTTCTAGCACAGTTGAGGACACACAGAACACACTAGATAAAGACATATGCATTGTCTGGCTTTATTCACACTGCGAGATGTCCTTTCTTTAGCTGACCTTAACTTTGGCCAGACTGCAGCCAGGAACATTGATGACGGATTGCTTTTCACTCCAGCAACTGCCATAGGACCAGGAGCATCTATCATGTACCAGGACACTCCTGCTTCCTTTCTTCCCCAGCCACTGAGCAGCTGTCAGGCGCCACTGACTCCAAGTCTATTGCTGGGCCTCAAATTGACTGGGTGAGTCATTGACAGCTTCTGAATGATTCCAGCGAGGCAGCCACCTGGAATAAGATCTTAGAATTAGAAGTTCCCATACTACTCTGAAGGGACACGACAGCCATGGCTGAAGAGGCAGAGGGGAGAATGGGTGCGGAGGGGCTAAGGGCAGGGGAGTACGAACTGGAAATGCTTCCCGCTAGGTGAAAGCAGCATGTGGCACGTCAGTATACACTTTGATGCTCATCTAAGATCCAGCTACAAACGGAGGTCTCGGATTCACGGGAGGAGCTAGTGAGTCTCAACTTAAAACAACATCAACAATAACAACAACATTTTACTGTATTGTCTTAGGTTTTCTATTGCTGTGACGATGCGCCATGACCACGACAACTCTTATAAGGGAAAACATTAAGTGGAGGCTGACTTACTTACAGTTCAGAGGTTTAGTCCATTATCATCATAGTGGGAAGCATGGTGCCACGCAGGCAGACATGGTACTGGAGAGGTAGCTGCTAGTTCTGCATCTAGATCGGCAGGCAGCAGGAAGAAAATGTGAGAGACTGGCCCCACCCGAGCATCTGAGACTTCAAAGCCCGCTCCCGGTGACACGCCTCCTAGTGATACACTTCCTCCAATGAGGCCACACCTACTCCAACAAGGCCACACTTCCTAATAGTACCACTCCCTATAAGCCTGTGGCCGCCATTTTCATTCAAACCACCATGTGTATTATCATCATCATCATAATGTGTACATAATTCTGTGTTTGGAACAGGACAGAAATGAATAAACAGCTCAGGGAATGTGTTTGAGAGGAAAATCTCAGCCAGGCAGTGGCGATGCCTTAATCCCAGCACTTGGGAGGCAGAAGCAGATGAATCTCTGTGAGTTGAGGGCCAGGGCCAGCCTGATCTCCATAGTGAGTTCAGGACTGCTAGAGCTATATTTAAACAACAACAACAACAACAACAACAACATCCTATATTGAAATACTAAAACCAAACCAACCAACCAACCAACCAAACAAACAAAAACAAAACACAAAATAAAAAATTTCCAGGACCCATCGCTAATCTGGATATAAGAAGACAGAAAGGAAGCAGTCAAAGATAAATTCCCAGTGGGTTACCTCAGGGCTTAGGAACGTGGGGAGAGGACGATGCTGGGAGATTGGTGGTAGAGGTTAGCAGTGTGTTTAGGGGTAGAGGAAACCACAGGCACTCTTTGGATATACTGATATATATTGTGAAGGCCTTTGCCACAGTTCATCCAGGAGCTGTGTGGTCAGGCATGTTCTCTGGACTATGGTTAACTCAAGAGCTCTGGGCCAGGAGGGGAGACTGGGCAATGCATCACTTACTTGTCTTATTGCTGTGACAAAATGCTTGGCAAAGCAGCTGAAGGGAGCAAGGTTTCATTTTGGCTCACAGCTCAGAAGGGCTAGCCCGTCACGGTAGGAAAAGCCTAGAGACGGGGCCAGGTTATCTACGGCAGTGGGCCATGTAGCTGCTTACGCCTCAGTGGGGCAGGAAACAGAGGCAGGACAGAAACTAGGCCCGGACTATAAACCCGAAGGCCCAACCTCCACCCACACATCTTTCCAGGTAGGCCTGCCCCACTTCCCAGAGGTTCTACAACCTCACTGAAAACAGTGCTGCCAAGTGTTCAAACACATGAGCCCAGGGGGGCATTTCACATCCAAACCACAGAAGCATCGTCACTATAAGGATGGATATGAGGCTGGGGTGTGGCTGAGTGTACAGGGACCACTGAGGTGACTTCTTAGGGATGTGTGCATGTGTGTGTGTCTGTGCTGAGAGCAAGTCTAAAAAGCAAGTGGGAAAAAATACCTGTCATGTTTGGTGGTGTGCAGTCTTGAACTTAGGGAGAACCCTTCAGTGTGGTTGCATGCCAGGAGCCATGGGAGAGGGGCTGAGGAAAGAGTGAGGCCACAGAGACACTGAGGGGCTTCTGGAAGGTTTTCTGAGGGTTTCCATGCAGATGTGAGGCAGCCTCTAGCCCAGCGGTTCTCAACCCTCCTAACGCTGTGACCCTTTAGTACATGTAGTTCCTCGTGTCACGGTGACTCCCAGCCATAAAATTATTTTCATTGCTACTTCAGGACTGTAATTTCATAACTGTTATGAATCACAATGTAAATATTTTTTTTAGAGCTAGAGGTTTGTCAAGGGGGTCGTGACCCACAGGTTGAGAACCACTGGGCTACATCCTTCCAAGGTATGTAAGTGAGAGCTGGTCAACAGCAGTGACAGGTCACGAAGAAAAGGCCCAGAGGCCTCTCGCTCTTAGCGTCAGCTGGTGCCCAACTGTGGAGCTTTCTCTGCTTGAGGAAAAAACAAAAGCTTAGACATGGTGCACAGCTGAAGGTTTGTGGTGGTGTGTCTTATCCTCTCGACTATCTCATTCAGTCCCTTATTACCTTTCAAGTGGGACTGTTCTTACTTCCATGTCCGTCACAGGAAGATCAGAGCAGTAAAGTTAAAAAAAAAAGTAAGGGTGGAGCTAAGTTATTCTTTTTCTTTTTTTCCTCTTTATTTAGGGTCTCACCATGTAGACCTGGCTGGTTTGGAACTCACTACGTAGAGCAGGCTAGCCTTGAAATCATGGAGATCCAACCAGTCTCTGTCTCGCAGGTGCTGGGATTAAGCGTGTACACTACATGCCCCACCTGGCAGAGTTGAGTTTTAAATGCCCAAGTTTCTAACTCCAGACTCTGTGGGAATTCCTGTGGCACTGTCTCAACTGACTTCATCGTGATTTTATGTTTACAGCCCTTGGTCATGCCAAACAGCCTTAGAAGGATCCGTTTTCACTAGCTAGGCGCATAGTAGGTGCTTAATGTATGCCTTCAAGTATTGTACCTGGGGCAGGTGAGATGCGCCAGTGAGTAAAGGCGTTTGTTGTGCTAGCCTGGTGATTACAGTTTGCTCTCTGGAACCCACAGAAGGAGCAACAGATAATTGATCACTCTAGATGTTTGCGGCACAGGTACCCACAGGCATTTCTTTCTTTCTTTCTTTCTTTCTTTCTTTCTTTCTTTCTTTCTTTCTTTCTTTCTTTCTTTCTTTCTTTCTTTCTTTGATTTTGAGACAGGATTTTGCTTTGTAGCTCTGGCTGTCTTGGAACTCTCTATGTAGAGCAGGGTGGCCTTAAATTCACAAAGATCCACCGGCCTCTGCCTCCCAAGTGCTGGGATTAAAGGTGTGTGCCACCACACGAAGCTATCATAGTGAGTTTCATTATCACCTCCATTACACTTTCTTATCCCCGTCCCACTTGTACTGATTTCTTTCTTTTTCCTAGCCGGTTTCCCAACTTTTATTCTGATGACCCACTGAATTTAACTAGGTCTGCTTACATGAACATGGGTGAGAGGTCAGCTACAGGAGCCCGTTAGCTACATACCAGTGGCTTCACCACTGAAGAAAATGCCTCCCTTCCCCAAGAAACATTAGCTACCAATAGCTACCCAGGGAGGGGCAGGGCCTCATTAGCTCCTCCCCAATCCATTGTATGTACTTTTAAATTCAGTTAACTTATTTATTTTTTGAGACAAGGGAGGGTCTCATTAGATTGAGAGACTCGCCTTACACCAGAGATACTTCTGTCTCAGCTTCTCAAAGGCTGGGAACATAGGTTCAGTTTCCATTCACTTTAATAGCTCATATACAAAACCTACTTCTAGTTTAGGATTATGGTGTGTGTGTGCGTGCGTGTGCAGAGACCAGAGAAGCAGAGATGCTGCAATAGGAAATCCACAGCATCTCTTTCTGCCACATCAAAGAGCAAGAGCAGCGGGGAACTTTGTTCATCCGTATTCTTTCAGGCTCCGTGTTGCTAAAGGGGACTGTGAAATCACCCAGTACCACACAGAACAGAAAATTTACCCAAGTTGTGTGAACCTTTAAAACTCCAGTCGTCAGCTGTGAGAAAAATTCCCGCAGTCACATCAAAGCTTTCCAAGGTGGGTTTTATCACTGAGATGTTACTATAAACATGCTTTCACTCAAACAGAGCAAAAATATGCGATTTTCTGAAAATGAGAGCTGTGAACTCACATCCCCAGAAAATCTGTAATTACTGTTGATGATCCATTTTCTAGAATTTCAGTATGCAGTTTGAGGAAGAAAAAGATCAGCCCACCAGCACCATTGACACTTAGTGGAAGTACTAGCACACTAGCTTTTCTCAATGCATGTCAAAAAATAAAATTGCCCAATGGCTGTATCTCCCCCTTGTGTGTGGTGTTTATGGGAGCATGTGTGCATGCACCAGAGGGGATGTCAGGAGTCCTGATCTATTGCTCTCCACCTTATTACTTTGAGACAGGGTCTCTCTCTGAACATGGAGCTAGACTGACATCCAGAAAGCCCCAGCAGTCCTGCTTCCCTCAGTGTGGGGGTAATAGTGTGATAGTTTTTAAAGTGAGTGCTGGTGTCTGAGAAGCAGAGGAAAGAGGATCAGGAGCTCAAAGTCTTCCACAGCTACACAATGAGTTTGAGTTCAGTAGCACCATCAGCACCACTGCACCCTACATCACAGAGACAGACCCTGTCTTAAAAAACAAGCTAGTTGGCTCCTGAGGAATGATACCAGAGGTTGACTCACACACACACACACACACAGACAATCAACTAGCTGGGTGGTGGTGTCACATGCCTTTAATCCCAGCACTTGGGAAGCAGAGACAGGTAGATGTCTGTGAGGCCAGCCTGGTCTACAGAGCAAGTTCCAGGACAGCCAGGGCTACATGGAGAAACCCTGTCTCAAAAAGCCAAAATAAAATAAAATAAAATAAAATAAAATAAAATAAAATAAAATAAAATAAAATAAAATAAAATAAAATAAAATAAATAAACATCCCATTATCTGTTATAGGTTAAATTATATCTCTCCAAAATGTATGTGCTAAAATAAGATTTTTGAAGAGGTAATTGTTAGAATGAGGACTTTAGGGTGGGGCCTAATCCAATATGATTGGTATAGCTTGGCTCTGGCAGGCCTAGAATCAGAGCAATTCTCCCGCCTCTGTCTCCCAAATGATGGGATTAGATGTGTACCACCACCATGCTCTGCATGGCTGTTTCATTGTTTGTTTGTTTGTTTTTCCACAGGGTCTGTGAGGTAGCCCAGGCTGGCCTTGAATTTATTTTGTGGTCAAGGATGATGCTGAACTCCTGATTCTCCAGCTGCTACTTCTTGAGTGCTAGGATCACAGGTGTGCGGCCTGATGCTTGCTCTATATTATGCTGGGAGTCAAAAGCAGGGCTTCAAGCCTGCTGGGCCAGCACTCTGCCAACTGAGCAGCACCTCCAGCTCAGCTGTTAATTGAGAGCCAACTAGGACAGAGGTCCGTAGGGAGAAGATGGTGACAGGCTGGGGAGAAATCAACCCTGGGGCCACCGTTACTTTGGACTCCTGGCCATCAGACTTATAAGAATTTTTATTTTCATTTTTTGTAGTTTGAACCACCCTTTGGGCATTTTGCTGTTGCAACCCCGACAATCAAATAATATACCAGCATAGCTCAGCAGGGCTAATCTTTGAGGCAGAATTTCTGGAAACAGCTGGGAGGAAAGTAGGGGATGGTGTCTCAGATTTCCGAGTTCTCTGTCCAGGGGTCCTGGACAGGCAGCAGGAACTCTCTGCCTGGGAGAAGGCCTTCCAGTTTCAGGTTGTGTGAAGCCTTGTCTCTATAGGAAGCCCCTCCCTCCTCACCTATCGGTCACTGAGTACCGAGATAGGCAAACACAGGGGATAGACTGGTGGCTTGAGACCTATTAGATTTGGTTATATAACTCACCCACCCCCTCAGTAATCGTGCACCTGGCAGCCTAGCTTCTTTACCAATATGTACCTAGCAAACTCAGAACCTCCTCGGACCCCGCCTCTTTCCGGCTACATGTGCCCTCCTCTTTGAACAAGAGTATACACTTCTATCTGCTCCTAGTAACACCCGAAATTAGAAACTTCCTCTCCTAGTACGTTCCTGGTGTGTCCAGGTGAGAGTAACAGAAGGGCTGGTCTAGCTTGGTTGTGGGTACATGTGCAGTGATGCAAACACTGTCCTTCAAGTAAACATTATTTGCCATATTAAGCCAGTTCACCACTGGGCCTGTGTTATGATAAAAATCAAACGATCATGGGAAAGGACGTGCGAAGCAGGAAAAACTGATGTATGCCCTGCTCCATCAATCAACATAGAGAACCACATAGATCATGCATCTTATAACTACCCCCTTACTCTTTTAGATCCCGGAAAAGAGGCTCCAGCTTGTGACCCATTTGTGTGGCCCTGCTGTTGACCTTGACACTTTTATCCTCTTTAAATCTATACCCTTGCTTTGCTTTGAATAAAGTTATCTTACTAATTTTGCAAAGCTATATGAGTCCTTATTTTCACTTTGGATAAGACATCATGAACCTGGAAACATGGGACTCCAACCTTAACCCTGACCCTTGATCCCCAGTATCACGTCCTGGGGTTTCTTGGGATCCAGGCTCCAGGAGTAAAGGGTGAGGAGCTGCCTTCCCCCCAGAGTTCAAGAGCCCTCTTGTCATTGCAAAGTCAGAGAGCAGGCCTTCTCCCCTCTTCTGAGGCTGATCTTGCCGGAGAGGGATTAGGTAAACGCTCCCTACCAAACCTTCCCAACCCTGTTTCTGGTATCTACCTTACTTTGATTAGCTTCACATGGGTAAACAATCAGGCCAGATGTATGTGTTTGAGGTAATTATTCACACCTTATTAAAGTTAAAAATAAAAATTGAATCAGTTTAATTTTGGCTAGCTGAAGCCAGTGCATGTAGAACATATAATCATGTCTTCCCAAAGGGGCTTCTTGTCTCTGCCTGGTGCCTGGGAGCAACAGGGGCAGTCAAGGGCTCTTTGCCTCTGCATATCTGCCCAAGTCCCTCAGAGAAGCTCCCTCTGTTCCTCTGTTCAAGAAAGACTTTGGGGGTAGGGAGCTGGGATCTAGCCCAGTTGGGAGAGCACTTGTTTAACATTCATGAAACTCTGTGTTTAATCAGCAACACGGGTGTCACAAGTAGGAAGCCAACCTTTATTACATAGTAACTCAAGGCAAGTCTGGGCTACATGAGACCCTGCCAAGGAGAGCCTGGGGTTGGAGAAATGGCTCAGTGGTTAAGAGTATTTATTGTTCTTGAAGAGGACCTGGGTTCTGTTCCCAGCATCCATATCTCAGATGGCTTATAACTGCCTGCAACTCCAGTCCCAGCTGACCCAGTGCTCTCTTCTGGCCTTCATGGGCTCCAGCACACACAGAATACGCATAAATTCTCTCAGGCACATACACATGTGAATAAAGAATAAGTAAATATTAAGAAAAGAAAGACCTTGATTTTTTTAAACTCAAACTTTGCAGACTGAGGCATCTCTGAAACAAAAGGCTTTGCAGGAAAAATGAGCAGGTCCTGGGGTAAGGTTCCCCTCCACATCCCACCCCACCCCCACACTCAAGACAGGGTTTTTCTGTGTATCCTTGGCTATCCTGGACTCGCTTTGTAGACCAGGCTGGGCTCAAAATCACAGAGATCTGCCTGCCTCTGCCTCCCCAGGTGCTGTGATTACAGGCATGTGCGGCTGTGCTTGGCTCTGGGGTGAGTTCTTACAGCTCCCACCAGCAGGTTGGGATAGCTGGAAATATGCCCATGTAGGCAGAACAAAGGATGCTCTGTGTTGAAAACGTGGGAAAGGAAGGAGCGCCTTGCTCATCACGGGTGAGAAGGATCAGAAGAGGAAGAGAAAGCAGTAGGGGGTAGGACTGTCCATGGGGAGAAGCCATTGTTGCTTCCAGAAAGATTGGGGTGACATTCCAGAACCTTCATAAGCAGGCAGCCATCCTGGTGGTCAGTGGTGATGGGATTTAAATCAGGGCTTCAGCATGTATTCAGAAGTGTGAACTAGGCTTCTATTTCTCACCTCTGGTCCTTATTACCAAGTCAGGAGAATTGAAAAAAAAATCAGTTGAAATCAGATTATGGGCTGATATCAAATATAAAACAAACAAACAAAACAAGAATTCTATTCTCCTTTGTAGCCAAGGAGCTTCTCCTGAGACTTGCAAGTAGTCTGAAGGCAGAGAGATGGCTCTGTTGGTAGAATGCTTGCTCTGCAACTACAAAATCCTAAGAAGGAGCCCCCAGAATCCCCTGGGGCTTGCTGGCCAAATAACCTAGCAGAATCAATGAGTTCCAGATTTGATGAGAGGCCCAGCCACAAATTCCTACTTTTTTTTTTTTTTTTTTAGTTGGAGAGCATTTGAGGAACTGTGCCAACTTGGTTCTTTGTCAACTTGATATAAACAGGATTATTTGGGAAGAGGAAACCTCAGTGGAGCAAATGCCTCCTGTGAGACTGTCCTGTAGGCAAGTGTGGGTGGGTATTTTCTTGGTTAATGATTGATGTTGGAAGGCCTAGTCCATTGTGATAATGCCACTCCTGGGCAGGGGGTCCTGGGTCGTATAAGAAAACAAGCTGAGCAAGCCGTGGGGAGTAAGCAACATTCCAACATGGCCTCTGCTTTTAGTTTCTGCCTCCAGATTCCTGCCTTGACTTTCCTCAGAGATGGAATGTGACCTGGGAGTTGAAAGACAGTATAAGCCATTTCCTCCCCATGTTAGTTTTGATTATGGTACTCATGACAGCAATATTAAACGAGGAAGACACCCAGCATTTATCTCTGGCCTCTGCATATACTTATTTGCTTGCTGTTGGCTTTGTCTTCTGCCCGTGTCACTGTCACATGGAGTGAGGCACCCAGGGCACCCAGGACTCAGGGGAAGGAAACAGAGCTGGAAGGCACAGAGGGAGCAGGGCAGGGTGCTGGTAAAATGACTTAGACCAGATACTATGGCCACTGACTAACAAATCAGCCTCTGTCACTAGTGGCAAGATGGTCCTGGTACTCAAACATGTGTTCCACACTCTAAATCCGTGTTTCTAACCTCTGCAAGAGCAGGGTGGGGCCTAGACACTGCATGTCCCTAGCAGCACCCCTTAGTGCTCAGTTAGCATAATCAAGTGTGTCCAACCTTCAGCCTGTGGCCTGAGGCAGGAAAGTACAGTGATATCTTAGCAACCCTGGACCCCACTTGATTTGAACTACACACATGCTATTTTTCCCCACAAAGCCATTTGTTAACTAGAAATGTCCGCCTGGATTGAACTTATACTCTGTCTGCAAAGAAAACAACAGCTCCCAGGAACACCTAGAGACTTTTTAGTAACTGCCATTTTGTGAGCAGGCACATTCTGGAACAAATGCTGGCACTAGAGACATGTGCTGATGGGCACATGCAGCCTGGGCTGGGTTTAGGTGCATGAGAAGGCAACCTAAATATTGCTGGGTCACCTCTCAGCCATCTTACAACTGTGCATGAGGAGGCATGGATACGATTAAAATCAGATGCAAGGGGCTGGAGAGATGGCTCGGTGGTTAAGAGCACTGGCTGCTCTTCCAGGGGACTGGGGCTTGATTCCAAGCACTAACATAGCAGCTCACAACCACCTGTAACCCCACTTTCAGGGAATCATTTCTGGCCTCTATGGGAACCGGGAATATATGTCTGGTGCACAGACATACCAATAGGCAAACCATTCACACACATAAATAAAAACTAAAAAATTAAAAAAAAAATCAGGTGTGTCATGAGAGAGGACACGCACAGTGAGCAAAGGCTTCTATAACCTAAGCCTATCAATCAAAACAACCACCCCTAGCAACCAACCTCCTGGACCCACTGAAGGAAGCCAGGGTGCTCCTGAGCACATCTTTTCGGGGCCAGATGCTCCCTTGCAGTGTTTCCATGTTATACTCCCTCTGTGCTTCTGAATAAAATCCTTTGCTAGTTAACAATGGCGTTTCACCTTTGTAAATCCTTTGGCTAAGACACCAAGAACCTGGAAACACCAGTCTAGACAGAGACCACCAGGAACAGGTCCCATGTGGTCAACACTAGGTAAGATGTGGCCCCAAAACTGTAAACTGAAAACATCGTGAAGTGGGTGTGTATGAAACAGAACCATGCGGTCTTCAAGTGTGAACTCTGAAGATAATGTGGTGTTACAGTGTCATAGGGCTGGACAGACCTGCCAGATCGTCCAGAACTGAGAGCAGTAAGGAGAATTATTTTTATTATCTCATAATTAGGAACATGATAAAATTAGATATAAACTGTTTATGCTTATGGCTCTTTTGCGCCTATAAAAATCCAAAGCAAATTTCAGTGGGAAGCAAGGGGGAAGCACACGGGCACAGCATCTTAATAAACATTACTTTGATGGGATTTATGATGAGGCTGTGCTGACAGTTATCACTGCCACTGCCTTAATCATGAAAAGATGCAGCCTCGGGTCCAGCTCTATGTCTATGTCTGTATTTTGTATTAGAAAATACCCATGGGGATACTACTGATGACGGTGACTTCTACTTGGCGACTGGATGCATTGTAGGCTTGCTTGGGAAGGGAGTCTCAGTGAGGAATTGTGTGGGTTGGGTTGGCCTATGGGCATGGCTCTGAGGAATTTTCTTAATTGGGTTAACTGAGATGGGAAGATCCCTTCCCAATACAAGTGGGTACCATTTCATGGGCTGGACCCTGAACTCAATGAAAAGTCGAGAGTGGGGCTGAGCATGCATGAACTCATTGCTCTCTGCCCTTGACTGTGGATGTGATGTGACCAGCTGCCTCAAGTTCCCGCCATTTTGAGTCCCCTGCAACAATGGATGGCAACCTGAAACTATGAGGCAAGGAAGCCTTTTCTTATTAAGTTGCTTCTGTTAGGGGTATTTTATCATAGCGACAAGAAAAGAAGCCAGGGCATCACTTGTTCTCCGAAGAATGAAGCACAAACATTATTGATAACACCAAGGCTGTAGTTGTTAATGACCCAAGTTTGGACATTGAGCAATTCCTAATTATTGATTTTAATGAGGTGTCACTTGGTGAATCAGTAGAGTGCTCACATTCCCTTAAATATATTGCTCACATTATAGCCTTATTAAAAATCTACTTGAAATGGAGTCACTCTGCTTTCTGGAACGGGGAAAGGAAAATTCCCTAAATGTGTACTTACTACTCATCCTTAATGAGCTGCTAAAAATAGTTCTGTGTAGATTGGATGCACACAGCATCTGCAGCTAATTTGACACTAACCACCACTCACTGGTCATTTCAAGCGTGTTTTGCTTTCCTTCCCTTGTGCCTTGGTGGGGAGAGGCTTCCTTCCCTCTTGGTCCTATTTGTACCACTTCAGAATCTGTACACACACCCACCCACCATCTCACTTTTCCAGAAACAGATATGAGCAATCAGATCTTACAGGGGCTGAAGGATAGCCAGATAGTGTATGGCATCCACTGTCAGGTCCAATGGAAATGCCAGTTTCCCAAATCCCAAAGGCTATCCGAATATCCAGAAATAAACACAACCTGGATTATAAGAGGATTTCTGGTCATTAGAGAAAAGCCAGCATTCCTCAGTAATCTGTGAAATTGGTTCCCATCTCCCCAAAGGAGTCATTTCTCTTACTTCTGACAGAAGGGACATACGGCTACCTGTGGTGTCTATTAACATATCAAAGCTCTTACTGGCCTCCAGGCTTCCTCAGTATCACAAATATCTGTTGTATATTCCAAAGTGTACATTAGCATACTAGCCCTTCTCATTTCCTTCTCTGCCTAAACTCCCTCCAGCTCACCAGCGTCCCTCCCCCTACCTGCTAATTCTCCTTATAACCCTGCTATTCTTGCTGTTTCCCTTTGGCTCTCTCTCTCTTTGCTCCTGCTTCTCTCACCATGTTTTCTCCATCTTTTATTTTTCCCTGCTCTTTCCCCCTTTTCTCATAGATAGCTGGGTCCAGTCTCCTGGCTGTGTTTAGTCTACTTCTTTTTCTATTTGCTCTGAAGTCTTCCAGGTGCCTCTGGGTGTTCTCTCTCTCATATCCACAACAAAACACTTTCCCCTTGTCAGACAATGATGGTGCACTCCATTAATTCCAGCACTCGGGAGGCAGAGGCACACATATCTCTGAGTTCAAGGCCAGCCTGGTCTACAGAATTCCAGGAACACACATTATGTATGCAGTACACATGTGTTATGTACACAGGTGGTTATAAGCCCATGTGTGCACCTGCGTAGGCTAGTAGGACACTGGGTGTCTTCTTCTATAGTTCTCTATCTTTAATCCCTTGAGAAGCTCTCATTGAACTGGAGGCTTGACAGTTTTGCTAGGCTGCTTGGCCAGTCAGCTTATAGGACCTACCTGGCCCTGCCTTGCAGTGCTCCTGGGATTACAGGCACATGTAGCCATGCTCAGCTTTTGACATAGATACTGTGGATTCAAACTCAGGTCCGTGTGCTTGCACAGCTTAGTTCCTGAGGCTTAGTACATCGGCCATCTCCACAATTAGCGCCCTCCCCTCCATGGGGCATGGAACTCACTTCGTAGCCCAGGCTGGCCTTAATCCTTCTGCCTCAGCCTCATGAGTGCTGGGATTTATAGGCATGAGCCACCATACCTGGGCTTAAATATTAAAAAAATAGCTTATTAGCAAAGTGAACATGCAAATAAATTCTCGTGTGGAACTAAGGATCCCTGAGAACAGCAGGCGCTCATGCACCCTAAAGTGAGAAGGACTGACTAGAACACAGAATCATCTATTTCAGTAGAGATGATACACTGAAGTGACCTCTTACATTTCTCTACATTTAAACCTTGAAGCTCCCAAAGGGCCTGGATCAGTGAACTTGGGGTTAGGGCTGCTGGAGCTGCAGGTTTGGAGCAGGAATGGTTAAAGTGGAGAGGCACTCTTGCTCTCTCTCTCAGGTGCACTGAGAGTTCTCCAGTTCTTGCCTGGAAGATAAACAGAGGGAGATGAAGAGACTTAAACACTTTTAATGTTGACAACAGCTAGATTTGGGATAACTACTTGGAAAGACCACAATTAAGAGGTAAAGAGCAACAAACCCAGTGCCCAGAGGCAGACGTTCTCAACCTGGCTGCCCATTAGAGTCAGCAGGGGAGCTATTTAAGTGTGTTGATGCACAGCTCCATCAAGCAGGAGTTGAATTAATTGGTCTAGGGTTGGGCACCGGGGTTTGTAAAAGCCCCCCAGGGGATTCTAATATGTAACCTAGTCGGTCCACTCCTGCTCAAGAGACGCCTTTTTTCTGGTATAATGACATTTAAGAGACCTAAATTAATTTATTTATGGAAGAGAGAGGAGGGAAGGGACCCAACCTTTACTGAATGTTCTGTGCTAACTGTATAATGGATAGAAGCAACAGCTAAATTTTACTGAAAGCTTGTTAGATGCGAAGCATTATCTTACCTGCTGTACCTGTGTTTGATCCCCACCGTGGCTCTTCTCTACTGATTTACTTCCATTTTATAAAGGAGGAAACAGAGGCTTACCGACATCCGGAAGGTTGCCTTGAACTATTTTGGTGATAAATAAATAAACAAATGCATAAATGAAGATTGCCCAGGATCACAGAGCTGGGGGGAGGGGTGGTGAGCCGTGACCCCAGCCCTTCTGTAGCCTCACAGTCAGCAAATCCCTACTGAGTAAGCACTACATAGATGTGCTAACGCACAGCATCAGAGCTGCGAGGATGCCCGCGGCAGAGTTCTTGCTTGCCAGTCTTATCAGGAAGATGCTAATTCTCAAGAAACATGATGATAATATTAGACTATCCCATTTGCCTGAAATCAGGCATTTTAAAGATTTTTTTTCATTGTTTGAGAATTTCATTGGCGTAAATAATGTGTTTTGATCAAGCTCATTCCCCTGTTGCCTCTCCTCCAATTTCTCTCCTACCCTGACTACTTCCATGTTTTTTAAAAGTAATCATATATGTACATATATATGCATATATATATATATATAAAATTTAGCTTATGATCATTAATGTTTTGTCTGCATGTTTGTCTGTGTGAGGGCGTGAGAAACCCTGAAACTGGAGTTTCAAAGAGGTGGTGAGCTGCCATGGTGGGTGTTGGAAATTGAACCTGGGTCCTCTGGAAATGTAGCCAGTGCTCTTAACCACTGAGCTCTCCCTCGAGTTTTTTTTTCCTTAAACCCACTGAGTCCGCTTACTGCTGTCAGTATGTATGTTAGTATAGGATGATCTACTGCAGCATGGACAGCCTCCCGGGGGGCAACAACCTTGAAGAAAGCTGACTCACCTGCTTCTAGCAGCCGTTAATCGCCAATAGCTCTTCAGCGCCATGTGGGGCGTCCTTGTCTGCCTTCATCTTCCACGCTGGGATTTTGTCTGACTTGATCACGCACAAGTCTCTTGTGTGCTTCCACAACCACTGTGACTCGCCATGGCAAATGCCCTGTTGTGCTCAGAAAATACTGTAGCGCTGTAATCGTCTATTTCTGCTTCTCATGTTCTGACTCCTCTTCTGTGGTGACTTCTGAGCCTTGGGAGGACTATGTCTGACACAGATGTCCACTTCAGGGCTGGCATTCCACTGCTTCTTATTTGCTACATGTTGTGACCCAGTTGTGGGTCTCCGTGTTAATCACCATCTACTACAAAAAGTAGCTTCTCTGATGAGGACTGGAAGATGTGCTAATCTATGATCTCATTAGGAGCTGGTTTAATGCTACGTCCATTTAGGACATAAGAGTAGTAGATTCTTCCCTAGGGTCCATGATCTACCTAATCATGGCTTTTCATCCTTATTAACAGTGCAAGGCATGGCTTCCATTTTGTGGGAGAGCCAATCAGAAAGTGAGTGGTTAATCCTATAGCATTTAAGTGTGCTGATGCATGACTCCATCAAGGCAGATTTGGGTTAACTGGTCTGGGTTGGGCATCAGGGTTTGATATACTCATTATTGTACCAGTGGGTGTATCTTACAAAGCTGGTTGTTACTGTAGCCGATAGGGCTGCCAGCTGGATAAGGCTGATAATTACTTTGCTTCCCCAGTAGTGAGCATAGCACCTTTCAGCACTATGAAATTAGTCATAGTAAAAAAAAAAAAAATGACCCCTAATGACATACAGCTATACCCCTATAGCAGAGCATCACTCAACTCTCATCAGAGAAGCTTCTGCTTACACTAGTTGATAACTAACACAGAGATCTATAATCAGACAAGGTACAGAGAGTGACAGCCTCTGAAGCATTTAGCCCTAAGTGGGATGTCTTTATCAAGATCCTGCCCTCAAGGCTCAAGAATCTATGCAGAATAGGGGACAGAAAGATTGTATGAGCCAGAGGTGATGGGTGATTCCAAGGAAACTGTCTTCCAGACACAAAAGGACTGAAATACATGTTGTGGTGGTTTGAATAGGAATGGCACCCGTAGGCTCATAGAGTTGAAGGTTTGGTCACCAGGGAGTGGCACTATTCGGAGGTGTGGCCTTGTTGGAAGAAGTGTGTGGGTGTTGAGGTTTTAACTGCTCAAGCCAGGCCCAGTGTCTCTTTCTCTTCCTGCTGCCTGCCAATCCAGATGTAGAACTCTCAGCTACCTGTCCAGCAACATGATTCCTGACATGATAACAATGGACTAAACCTCTGAATATGAGCAAGCCCCAATTAAAAACACTTTCTTTTATGAGGGTTGCCACGGTCATGGCATCTCTTCACAGCAATGGAGACTGTGATAGTATGCACAAAACCTAAACAGGTTCAAATAGGACAAAATCCCAGCACTAAGAAGAGCAAGTGAACACAAAGTCCCACCCTTAACCAAGAAGCTATTTGTAATTGATTCCTTCTGTGAAGGGAAAGTCACTCTTCTCCATTGGGTATGACTGGGTATATCAACCACACAGTGGGTAGATCACATGCCCAAGAGTGGTTGGGCAACCTCCATGGGTGGTTTTGTGTATGTGTGTTTGTTTGTTTTGTTTTGGTATTTGTCTAACTGATTTTATTCTTTTGCTTTTAGTTTGTCTGTTTTAATTTTAATTTTTCTTTATTTTTTGAGAGAGAGAATATGAATTTAGGTGGGTAGGGAGATGGGGAGTTTCTGGGAGGGTGTGGGGTGAGAAAAGAATACGATCAAAATATATTGTATGAAATTTTTGAAGAATTAATAAGAATATTGTTAATTAAAAATGATTAATGAAAACCAACCAAACCAAACCAACAACAAAACAACAAAAACTCCAACAACAACCACAAAATGTCAACAACAGCAAAACTTCAACTGGGCAGAAGTGGTGAAGCATCCAGGTTGGTTCCTCAATGTTCTATGACTCCACATATGCAGCGCTTCAGAATAGAGGCTTATCATTAATGTTAGGGTTTGGGGTGCACGGGTAGAGGGGACAGAAAGCTGGGATCATACTAAGAAATTTGGAAGCTGTAGGCAAGGACTTCTGAATTCATAGGCTTTTCAGCAAGGGGGTACTATGTTTGATTTTGCATTTTAAAATATCACTCTGGCTATGATAGAGATTGTTTTAGTACTTTTTGTGCTGCTATAACAGAATATTGTAAACTGGCTACAATCCCCACTTCCCCCTCACAGTTCTTGCAGCTACCAAGTTCACAATCAAGTGCTGGTATATGGTGAGACCAGCTCTACCTTGTTTGAATGCTGGGTCCTCTCATGGCAGAAGAAGGGAGATTATGAGCCTGCTCCTAACACCAGATCCATTCATAAGGACACTTCCTTGTAACCTAACACTTCTGAAAGATGATACCTCCCAACTCTGTGGCATTAGGGATTGATTTTTCAGCACATGGCTTCTATGTAGTCACATTGTAGAGGTGATGTCACAATGCTGAATTATGATATTACAATGTTCCATTATTTCACCAGTTGAATTATGATATCACAATGCTTCCTTGTTTCATTATAATGCTTCATTGTGACATTTGAATGCTCCACGGTACCCTCAAAATGTTAAAGTATGCAATCACAGTGTTCAATTGTGACAACACAGTGATGAATTGATACCACATGGTTCCCAGGTGTCATAAACTACATTGTGACATCACAATGCTGAGCTGTGACAACACAATGTTCCCTCAAGACTTCATAATATACCATTATGTAATCACAGTGCTGCATTATGATGTCACAGTGTTTCATCGTGACATCATAATGCTAAATTGTGACATCACAATGTTCCCTTGTGCCATCATAATGAGGTATTTAGTACAATATTACATCACTATGTTGGCACTGTGAAGTCATAATGCTCCATTGTGTCTTCTCAGTTCTGAATTGTGACATCAAAATGCTGTAATATACCATCACAATACCTTATTGTGCTGTCAAAAATGCTCTATGTCCTACCACAATGCTCATTATGACATTACAAAATTTAGTTGTGTCATCACCATTGTGCCATTACTATGACCTCTGACACAAAATTCTGAATAGTACTTCTGTTTGTCATCATAATGCTGAAGTATGACGTCAGAGTGTAGTATTGTGACATCTCAGTGTTGTATTATGAGATCACTATGTTGCATTGTGAAATAATAATTGTGACATATCAATGCTCCACTGTACCATCACAATATTGAATGGTAACACCACAACGTTGCATTATGCTGTTTCAGTTCTTCATTGTTCCACCAGAATGTTGAATTGTTACGTGATGATACCACACTGTACCAGCACAGTACCCTCTTGTGTTACAACAATACCTTTTGTATCATCACACTACTCTACTGTGCTAGATGTAGGGAGCAGGGCAGAGTAAGAGAGTCTAGGCAGGAACTCCTGGGGACTGAGATAAAGCGCCAGAGGAAGCTATTCCAGAGCCCAGACACAGAGGTCATAGGAGAAGGTGGAAAGTCCAGAGACAGGTGTTCTAGCTATCGGGGGTGGGGGGGTGGGGGTGGGGTCGGAGGGTGGGAGGGTGGGTAATAGGGCAGGAGGGCTCCTGGCAACAAGCCACAGTATCTTCAGATGCTACCTAGAGGTTCAGAGAAGGAGTTGACAGAACTGTTGACAGCAAGGTAGAAGACATACAAAGTTGGGATGGGGATTTTTTTTTTTTTCTTAAAACAATCAAATTCATCTGACAGTGGAGAGAAAGGTGAGGTCCTCTATGGAATAAAGCGGAGAAGGAGAGGAGGTGGACAGACGTAGAGTGAAGGTGTAAATGGGTACTGGTCTTTAGCAGGGTGCATGCTCCCAAGGACAGAAGGGAGTAAGAAAAAAACTGCAGGAATGCGAAGCAGTGCTTTTTGGGTAGTGAGTGGCAAAACCACCTGCGGGACAGAAGGCACCAGCAGTGGGCTCCAGCCATGAGAGCCATACAGTGGGCAACGGGGGAAAGCTACTTACCTGCTATCTCATAGTCTTATGTTTTACACGTTCCCTCCATCCTTTCCAGGCCCAAAGCAAGAATCTGAGCAGTTGTGTAGTGTCTGTGCAGTCCTGTAGTGTAGTCTGGGTCTTGGCTGCAAGGCCGACGATGCTGTGTGGGAGCCACAGCTGAAACAGGGATGGAGATGTTTCTGTACCTGGGGTGACTCCCACGTGGAACCCGGGGCACAGGCAACAGCTGGTGCATTTACTTGGGCGGGTTGGGGTCCCGGTGGCTGTCAATGTTAATTAAACACCAAGCCATCTGGAGGATGAACTGACCTGCTCCTCACCCTCAGCCTTTCTGGGAGAAAGCAGGCTGCAGCCTAATTCTGCCCAGCTGGTCCTCGCCTCTCACTTGGAAACAACTTTGATGTGTATGAGAGAACTGCAGAGCTGTGAAAGGAGCCACGGACAGATGGTGTGCCCCCTGCTCAGAGGTCAGGCTCACCCTGTGCTGTGAACTTAAGGACTTTGTGCCCTGCTGAAGTCCCCTAAAGAGCGGCCCTGTGGGTGGCAGCCATTGCTGTGGCTCCATTGGCCAAGAGGACTCTTGTCAGCCAACTTATGTCATCACCAGCTGTCTGCAGCTCTCCTAGGAGACACTTGAGAAACGGAAAGAAATATTTTTCTTTGGCCACAGCTGGCTGTTTCCATAGTTTGACAATACTAACCAGATGTAACGTGGGCCAGTAGGACACAGGCAGGAGACTGGGGGCAGAGGGCTCCACAGCAAACTCCTGCCCAACCCTACCTGGTTGGGCCCTTGTATGCTAGTCCTTACAAATGGAACAAAAATGTGACTTGATGATGGCCTTCTAGGGTTGTAAGGCTGAATGACAAAGGGCTGTGCACAAATTTTGGTTCCCTTTTGTTTGGCTTTGTTTTGTTTTGAAACAGGGTTTTGCAGCCTGAGCAGGCTTAACTGCATGATCCTCCTGCCTCAGTCTCCCACATGCTGTGATTACAGGCATGTGCCATCATTCAGCTCAGGTTTTTTTTTTTTTTTTTAATTTTTACTATAATCCTTTGGAATCATTTTAGGAATAAATTAAATAATAAAGCAATTTAAAATGCAACAATACTGATTTTGTATGGGTCTAACAAGCCGTTTGACGGCTCTGAGAGATCTGTTGGTTTAAATAGTCCTGAGGACGGAGAGATGGCTGCTCGTTCACAGGTCCTGGGTTTGATTCCCAGCACCCATATGGTGGCTCACAATTGTCTATGACTCCAGTGTCAGGAGAGCCATGCCCTCTTCTGGCTTCTGCAGGCAGGAGCTTCTGAATGTACACGGTGGACAAATAATAATGCAAAATCGTCATGTATTTGCTGATAGGATTGAGCAGTATAACCTGGTGTTTCTTTTTCAAGGTGGTGTGGATAGAAGCCAGGCTATTAGGTACATTAGACAAGTACTCTCTCACTGAGCTATCACTCGGTTCTTTAGTTGTTTTGAGATACGGTCATGCTTGCTTGTATGCCCAGACTGGCCGAGGCTAGCTTCAAACAGAAGCTTCCTGCTTCCGCCCTCTTTCCCCAGTGATGATATTACAGACGGTGCTAACATACCTGGGCCAAACCCAATTTTCTGAAATGTTTCCATCATATAGAACAGTGATGTTACCATTCTCTTTCCTACCCTTGTCCCAGGAGCCCTCGTTCCCTCTGCTTTGTAGGGTGACAAGACGGTCCTGGTTTGCCTGAGGCTTTCTGATTTTCTATGGAAAGCTCCTTGTCCTGGGAAAAATCACCAATATAGATCTTGATATATTTTGACAAACACATTTCGGTACTTTACAAATCATCATGGGGAATCCTATGAAGATGTTTCCTATTTAAAAGCCAGTGCCTGTTACTGGCTGGGAAAAGAAAACCCATGAATATCATGGTAACTTCCGGTCCCCCGAGTTGTTCTTCCTGTGCCGGAGTACGATCTGGGAAAGGCTTGGGAAACAGACTCAAGGGAGCATCAACAACCCGTGGCCTCATTTCCCTTGGCTGTGGTGGACCAGAGACGCTGTTATCTTTTATTTATAATTTATTTGCATGGAGTTAAAAAAAAAAGCCATTTCTTTTTTGGGCTTAGCTTCCATAAATATGCCTAACTGCCATCACCTTCACGACCTCCATGTGCAAAGGTAACCGGTTTGGGAAAGCCCCGTTTTTGGAGAGAACGAAAGACAGCCTTATCAGGTGGTAAGGGGAGAAGGAGATTCGAAGCCTCTTCCAAGGTAAAAATAGCCCTGGAACCAGGCACATTTTCAATACAGGACTTTCACAGACTGCAAACGGGCACGTTATTATTTTATGAATAAGGCGCTGACATTTCTCTTAAACATTCTAGCTTTAGGCTATTTTACTTTAGTGAAGAAAAAGATGAATTATTTATAAAAACCGACATGAATATCATATGATAATCCTCTCGTTGCTAGCAGGGAGTAAAATGAGCTGCAGCTGGTACCCTGTCGGCTCCTCAGACCAGGAGATCATAGGCAAGGGCGGGCCCCACCCTCCCATCTGTGTCCTGTGCTTCAGCTGTGGTGAGTTCTGAGATGTGACTCATTCTTCTCTGGAAATGGAGGGCAGTCTGTTCTCCCCCACCTCATCACTAATTAAAAATTTATTTGTTTGTCTATGGAGTATGTGTGTGCGCACATGCACATGCGCCATCGCATTTGTATAGCGGTCACAGGACAACTGTGGAATTATAAAGGTGAAGCCTCCTTCCACCTTTATGCGGCTTCTGGGAATAGAACTTAGGTGTAGTAAGCACTTTTCTCTGCTGAACTCCCTTGCCTGCTGGATCTCATCACTATTTTTTTTTTCTCTCATCAAACTCCTTTTAATTTTCTCCTCTTCCTTCTTCTTCTTCTTTTTTTTTTTTTCCCCTTTTTGAGACAGGGACTCTTTTTAAAATTATTCTTTTTGTACATATTACACCCCCGATCACAGTTTCCCCTCCCTCTTCTCCTTCTAGTCCTCCACCCTCAGATCCTCTCCTCAATTGTTTCCGCTCAGAAAAGGGCGGGGCCTCCCAGGGATATCAACCAAACACGGCATGTCAGGTTGCAGCAAGATTAGGCACATCCCCTCATATTAATGCTGGGCAAGGCAACCCAGGAAAAGGGTCCCAAAGCAGACAACAGAGTTAGAGACAGCCCCTCCTCTCTCTGTTAGGAGTCCCACAAGAACACCAACATAGACAACCATAACATATACGCAGAAGACCTAGGTTAGACCCCTGCTGGCTCCCTGATTGTTGGTTCAGTCTCTCTGAGCCCCTATGAGCTGTGGAGAGTTGATTCTGTGGTTTTTCTTGTGGGAGAAAGGGACTCTTGATCCTCTTGCCCCCACCTGCTGTGGTGGTTTTAGTGAGAATGGCCCCTATAAGCTCATAGGCTTTGTCATCAGTTGGTGAACTGTTTGGAAGGATTAAGAGGTGTGTCCTTGTTGGAGGAGGTATGTTGCTGTGTTTGGGTTTTGATGTTTTCTACTTCAGGCTCAGGCTCTCTCTCCCTCCTTTTCTCTCTCTCTCTCCCTACTGCTTGAGGATCAGGATGTAAAATAAAACTCTCAGCTGCCTCTCTGGCACCATGCCTGCCTGCCTGCCTGCTGCCATGCCCCTTGCCATGATGATGATAATAATGGACTAAGCCTCTGAAACTGTAAGCAAGACTCCAATTGAATGCTTTGTCTTAAAGGGTAGCCTTGGCCATGGTGTTTCTTCAGAGCAATGGCAAAGAGTGGGTGATAGTCACTGGCTGTTCCTGTTCTGATTTAAAGTTGGTCTAGACCTCATCACCTAAGGAGTCCAATTCTGCACCTCATTTACTGCCTCCTGGAAGCGTGCCAGGCAGGATGCCAGCAGCTCCCTCCCTTGGATACCCAGCAAGCCTTGGAGGGTAGAGAAACAACTTACGATCAAATGCTATCTGCTGTTTCAATGATCTTTTTTCATTGCTCTGATAGCTTGTCAATAGTTAGCACTTGGAATGCAATTACCATTTCTTAAATAATGTGTTAAACATGCTGAAATATTAACTCAGTTAGCTCTTGAAATATTCTTATGACATAGGTCCTCTCAGTGTCCCTATTTTGTAGAAAACCGAGGCTTAAAGAGGTTCAATCCAGTGGCACATTGGAATTAAATCACTTCTATTGTGTTTATTGTGCTTACAGAAATACCTATATATCTCTTTATTTCTGTCCATTTATCTGGTCTGAATTAAATAGTTGCTAAAGAATTCAGTGCTGAAGTAGCTATTTCTTATTTTTAGTTAACACACACAGATACTTTTGAGCACCTGTTCAGTTGTGTGAGCCTTGGTGAACGAAGACCCTACCTCCCAATGGAAAGACAAAGGATTTGGATCTACCACTTTCCCCTCTTCTGGTAGGGAGCACGATGATGGGTCAGCCCATTGGATGTTGCAACCAAGGCCCCTGTATTTAAGCAAGTGATGCAGTTCTTGGGTGGTTCAGAAGTTATGTTCCCAGTGGAAGTGATGGTAATGGCAGCTACTATCTAATTACAGAACAGACAGTGTGGATACTGGACAGTGTCATCTCCCAACCAGAGTCTTCTGTGGGGTTGACTCAACAGTCAAACTTCTTGTTACAGCTCTTAGGGTAAAGGTGTCCTGGCAATTGGGATCCAAGGAATACCACAGAGTCACACTGTAAAACAAACCTTACACAAGAGATTTGTTGGGAAAAAAACAAACAAACATGCTGGTTCTGCTCAGGAGAGAAGCAGCAAAGAACTGGGGGAGAGGCAGTTCTTATATAAGTTTTTTTTTTTGGGGGGGGGAAGTGGAGTTTTTTATGGTGGAGATTAGTGGGATTTCAAGTCCTGAGTTTGGAGTGAGGGGATTAGTGTGTTTTTGAGCTCAGGGATGGGTGGGATTTCAAGCCACAGAACTGAGCTTGGGCTTTTTACCCTATAAGACTCAGTTCAGTATCTTGCCAGTTGGACTGAGGACTGTAGTCCATATAGTACCCAAGTCTCTTCTTGCCTCCTTTCCAGAAAAACCTTCTCTTCCCCCATTTTAGTTATCCTTCTGTTGCTGAAAAGAGATACCATGACCAAGGTAACTATTATAAGGAAGTCATTTAATTGGGAACTTCCTTATAGTTTCAGAGGGTTTCCATTATCATTATGGTAGGAGCATGGTGGCAGCAGGCAGGTAAGTGTGGTGCTAGAGAAGTAGCTGAGAGCTTAACATCCTAATCAGCAGGCAGAGAAAGGGAGGGAAGGAGGAAAGGAAGAAGGAGGGAGAGAGAGACAGAGACAGACAGAGAAAGACACAGAGAGAGATTGAGAGAAAGGGACATAGAGAAAGAGAGAGAGAGAGAGAGTGTGCATGCAACACAGAGAGAGAGACAGAGAGTGCCAGCCTGAGTTGGGCTTTTGAAACCTCAAGCTCAGTCCCAGCTATAAACTTCCTGCAAGAAGACCATACCTATAATCCTTCCCAAACAATTCATCAGTAGGGTACTAAGCATTTGAGCCAATGGCACTGGTGGGGTGGGGGGTGGGATTCTCATTCAAACCATCACTGATTTTTCTGAGGGTCCACCTACACCCTGCTCCCAGGAAGCTCTGTTTTAGTCAGCATGTTTTCCCTCACCAGGGTGTAGTTCAAGAGGCCAATCAGACTGGGATGTCTTCCATTCCAGCTGGAAAAAGAAGACTCTTCTCTTTCATCTACTGCTACGTATCTATTTCCTCTGAATAGAAACATTCCTTCCAAATCTCATCCCTAACTATTACCTGAAAAATTTCCTGGGAAGATATAACACACCCACACATCTACTCACCCCAGATACAGAATCCACAACAGATCAAACTATAGAATCCACCAAAGTCCAAGCTGGTGCACCATGAGTTTTATTGAGGTCACTTACAGGAATATGGGAGAGGGATTACTTACAGAAGCATAAATGACTCAAAGACCACTGCATAATCAAAGACCACCTCAGTATGGGTGCATAGCCTGCAGGCAGTTCAACAGGTTGGACAGTTTACTTTCCAAGTGACTCTGGTCTAAATCTTTCCCACACAATCAGATGGCTTCTGTTTCTTCCAGAAAGACAGTCAGGCCAGAGTCTTCTTTGCAGCTTTTTTTTTTTTCTCTGAGAATCTTTTTTCTTTTTTGGCAGCTTGGCTTATATGAGAGTCTTTGCAGTTTGGCTCTGCTTACTCTGGCAGAGAGGGGCCTAGTGAATCTGGTGTGTTTCAGGGACTTCCTGAACTATTTTGAGTTGTTCAGTTTTCTGCTTAAGGAGTTTCCCTGCAGTAAAATGTTTCAATCTCAGAGGAAACTGTTACACAATAACAGCTCTGTACCAGACCACCTGCTGTGGACCCCATTCCTTTGTGCCCTCTTCTCCAAAGAGTTACAAAGATCTTCTCCTCCAAGCTTTTTCCTCACTCATCCTTTTATCTCAGTCCCCAAGTCCAGCAGGTATTCCCTGGGAAACCATCAGCCAAGCTTGCCAGAAAAGGAGGCATGCCAGAGAAGCAAGAAGGAGAGCTTTAGGTTTTCACACTCCCTCCTCTCCTCCAAATCCAATCCCTAGCCTCATTCCCAGTTTTTTATCAGACTACCTGTTGTGGCCCCTCCTCACTCTCTGCCCCCATTCCCAGGGGACTAAGCCTATTCTGATAGAATACCCTGAGTTCTTCCCTCTTGTGGACCCCTTCTGCCCATTCAATCCATTTCTAAGTATCAGCTTCCAACACCTAAAAACACACTGTAGCAGGGACCACCCACATCTGGGGCCACATCTGGCAGGATCCCAGAAGCACTCCCTACCAAGCAACACACAGCCACAGCACCCTCCTAAGAACCAGAGAGGGCAACAGAAACCAAGACACAAAACACCTACCCAACAAAGACAAGACTAGATATCAGCACCTAGAATTACAATTTTCCCAAACCCAGGTGCCTAGATGCCAGTGGAAAAACACAAGAATAGCCAGAACAGTATGTCTCTGCCAGGGGAACAAAGGCCCTTGGGCTCATAGACAGCAGTAGGAAAACCAGGAATGTTAAACATGTAGGGTTGTTTCTTCAAAGGAAGAGATGTATATAACCTATTTTCCACCCAGGAGGCTAGGAGTGCAGGTGGTTAATAGCATACGTGACTTCTATGCCAGCTGTATGATCAGACCGTACCAGATCCTACCCAAAGATAACACATGTAGCCTATATTTAGAATCCATCTTCATGGGAGAAGTGATGTGTACTTTGAGAAGAGTTTTGATGTAATTATGCTTCACTGTGAACATGATTGTGTTATACCAGGAAAGTTCTTTTCCAAATTGTACTGTATTTAAATATGCCTAAAATAAACTGTCCAGTGTCAGAATCCAGAAGTTTGAATCAAGACTGGCTACTGAGCTGTGCTAAACTGAATTTCCTTCTTGACTCACAGGGGTTGTTACTCTGCTGGCTGTGGCATTTGCCAGGACCCCCAAATGTTTCCACTAGAGTCCAACGACCTTGCCACAGTAGACCCTGAGTATTGCAACCTAGGTGAAGCACAAGACAAGGACCTTAAAATAGCCTTTATGAATATGTAGAGGTACTTAAAGAGGAAATTAATAAATCCATTAAAGCAATCTGTGAAAACAGAAACAATGGAAGAACGTGAATAAAACAGATCAAGACATGAAAGCAGAAATAGTATTAATAAAGACAATCCAAACTGAGAAAAATCTGGAAATGAAAAACTTAGGAACCTGAACAGAAGGAACCTCAGAGGTCAGCTTCACCAACAGAATAGAAGAGACGGAAAAAAAGAATCTCAGGTATTGAAGATATGATAGAAGACATGGATACATTTGTCACAGAAAATGTTAAATCTAAAAAAAAAACCCCAAAAAAACCTGGCACAAAACCTCTAGAAAATCTGGGACATTATAAGAAGACCATGTCTAAAAATAATAGGAATAGAGAATAATAGGAATAGAGAAAGGAGAAAAAACAGAGGTCAAAGCCACAGAAATTATTTTCAACAAAATCATAGAAGAAAATTTTGTTTTTGTTTTTTCGAGACAGGGTGTCTCTGTGTAGCGTTGGCTGTCCTAGACTCTTCGTAGATCAGGTTATCCTAGAATTCATAGAGATCCACCTGCTTCTGCCTCTGAAGTGCTGGGATTAATGGAGTGCCACCATGCCTGGCTTAGAAGAAAATATTGTAATGGCTCAGCAGTTCAGACCACTGGCCACTCTTCCAGAGGACTTGGGTTCAATTCCTAGAAGAAAAATTTGTAACCTGAAGAAGGAGATGCCTATGAAGGTACAAGAAGCATAGAGAACACCAAGTAGACGCCAAGAAAAGAAGGTTCCCTGGGCACATGATAAAAACACTAAACACGCAGAACAAAGGAAAGCTGCATGGGAACAACACCAAGTAACATATAAAGCCAGACCTATTAGAATAAGAAATGACCCGAATGGAGACTTTCAAAGGCAGAAGGGCCTGGATAGATGCCCTAAAAACTCGAAGAGATCACAGATGCCAGGCCAGGCTACTATGCCTAGAAAAATTGTCAGTCATAATAGATAGAGAAAGAAAGACATTCCATGATAAAAACAAATTTAAGCAGTATTTATCTACAAATGCAATCCTTCAGAAGGCACTAGAATAGAAACTTAAACCTGAAGAAGATAACTACACTCAAGAAAACACAAGGAATAAATAATCCCAGACAAACAAATCAAAAGAGGGGGAAACACACACATACACACTCCATAACAACAAAATAACAGGAATCAACAAACACTTCTCATTGATAACTCTTAGTATCAATGGTCTCAATTCCCCATTAAAAAGACACAGACTAACAGTATGGATGTGAAAGCAGAATCCATCCTTCTGCTGCGTCCAAGTAACATCTAGAATAGACATCACCTCAGGGTAAAAGGATGGAAAAATATATTCCATGGAAATGGACCCAAGCAGCAAGCTGGCGTAGCTGTTTTAATATACGACAAAAAAAAAAAAAAAAAAAAAAAAAAAAAAAAAAGACTTCAAAGACTTCAACCCAAAGGTAACCAGAAGAGATAGGGAAGGATGATACATACTTATCAAAGGAAATACCCATCAAAAGGACATTGCAAGTCTAAACATCTATGCTCCAAACACACGGGCATGCAAGTTCCTACAGGAAACACTACTACAGCTTAAATTAAACATTGACCTTTACACAGTGACAGTGGATGACTATCCCACTTTCACCAAGAGACAGGTCATCCGGACAAAGACCAAACAGAGAAATCCTGGGGCTAACTGGCAACATAAACCAAATTAACCTAACAGATATTTACAGAACATTTCACCCAAACTAATGAATATACTTTCTTCTTAAGTAGCTCATGAAATGGTCTCCAAAATTGACCAGATATTCAGATGCGAAGCAAGTCTCAACAGATAAAAGAAAACTGAAATAACATCCTGCATCCTATCTGACCACCACAGGTTAAAGCTGGATATCAGCAACAGTAGAAACAACAGAATGTTTGCAAACTCACAGAAACTGAACAACTCACCACCGAGTGATAAACAAGTCAAGAGAGAGATTAGGAAAGAAATAAGAAACTTTCTAGAACTGAATGAAAATGGAAATATACATGTTTCAAACTGATGGGACACAGTGAAGGTAGTTGAAGAACAAGTTCACAGCACCAATTGTCTACATTGGATGTAGACAGCACACCCCAAAGCTCTTTAAGAGTGGTTCTCAACCTTTCTAATGCTGCAATCTTAATACAGTTTTTCATGTTGTGGTGACTCGAACCATAAAATTATTTTTGATGCTACTTCGATGTGGAGCTTTGCTGGATAAGGCTGAAGTCTTGCGTATCCAGATAGTTGAACTGTGCTTGGTCTATTCCGATGGACTCCCTTTTCTCAGAAGCATTCTCTACCTCCTGATCTGGGTACCCCAGGTCTTATAAGGATTATCACATAGCCCTCAGAGAAAGATCCTTGGTTCAGCAAGCACCTGGGAATTCCTGGAGAAACCTACCCTATGCTGATAAGGTGCACTGGGGACTTGACTTTCCAAATGTCCTTTGACTTTACCTGAAGATTTTCCCCCACCCAAAACATAACTAAGTACTATATTCTCCTTCTTGCAATGGGACAGTGCTACTACATGTAAATGAGGTACTGTCCCACTACATGTAAATCAAGTTTCCCTGACAGCATCAGACCAAACACATTCACCCCTGAGATCCCTCCCAAGGTTTATACATCCCTGATTTCAAAAGAACGTGCTGTATGCTGTGGGTGTGCTGCATGTTGTGTGATAGCATCACCTTTCAATCATAACCGCCCAAGATTTGTCATCTGTTCTGGAAAGGGGTGGGGGTGGGGCTTGAGGGCACAGCAGCTTACCAAGCAGGTGCAACACTTTGGTGTCGCCATAGGCTTTGGATCGCCCACGTTTCCATTGCTACTGGCAATCTCATTCTAAAAGAGCTGAACTGTGACACTCCATGGAAAGTGTTTCCACATCCTGGCCTGGCACAGCCCCTTGCCCTAACGTGCTCCAGCTACTTCTGAGAGAAACCGAACCCGGTCTCTCTGTTCTCTGCCAGGAAGCTGAGTTCCAGGTCCCCACTGAAATCCAGGCCCCAATAGAGAATGATACTTCATAACTGTAATTTTGCTACTGTTATGAATTACAATGTAAATACCTGTGTTTTCTGATGGTTTTAGGTGACCCCTGTGAAAGGCTCATTTGACCTCCAAAGGGGCAGTGACCCACAGGTTGAGAACCACTGTTCTAGAACCAATGTTCTAGAAGAAATCACACCCAAAAGGATTAGATGACAGGAAATCATCAAACTTAGGGCTGAAATCAACAAGATAGAAACAAGCAAGCAAACAAACAAAACAATAGAAAGAATCAATGAAACTCAGAGTTAATTCATTGAGAAACTCAATAACACTGACAAACCCTTAGCCAAATTAACTAAAAGGTGGAGGAGGCAGAATATCCAAATTAACAAAATTACACTGAAAGGGGGATGTAATAAAGACACTAAGGAAATCCAGAGAACTGTAAGATCATACTTTAAAAAAGTCTGTACTCCCCCAGATTGGAAAATCTAAAAGAGATGGATGATTTTCTTGATACATACGACCTACAAAAATTAAATCAAGATTGGATAAACAATTTAAACAGACCTATAACCCCTAATGAAATATAAGAGTTATTAAGGGTCTATCAACCAAAAAAACAAGAAAAAAAACAAAAAACCAAAAAAACAAAAACGTAGGGCCAGATGGTTTTAGTGCAGAATTCTACAAGACTTTCAAAGGAGACTTAATGCCAGTACTCCTCAAATTACCCCACAAAATAGAAACAAAAGGAACACTGGCCAATTCATTTATTAAGGCCACTGTTACCATGACACCCAGACCACATAAAGATCAAGCAAAGAAAGAGAATTACAAACCAATTTCCCTTATAAACACAGATGCAAAATTTTTCAATAAAATAACTGCAAACTGAATCTAAGACACACATCAAAAAGATCATCCCCTGTGATCAAGTAGGCTTCATCTCAGAGATGGATGGTTCAACATATATAAATCAATAAATGGAACCCACTATATAAACAAACTGAAAGAAAAAAAACTCACATGATTATACCATTTGATTTAAAAGACCTTTGACAAAATGTCATCCATTTCATGATAAAAGCCCTGGAGAAATCAGGGATATAAGGGGTATACTTCAACATGAAAAAGATAGTTTACAGCAAACCCATAGACAACATCTACTTAAATTTAGACAAACTCAAAGCAATTCCACTAAAATCAGGAACAAGACAAGATTTTCCAGTCTGTTCATGCTTATTCGATATAACACTGAAAGTCTTAGAGTAATAACATCACAGATCTCATCAGATCTAAACAGAATTCTCAAAAGAGGCAAATAAGTCCCACCTTAGCCTTTAAGACTCTTATGTTTCTTGGCTTTCATGATCCATAACTTTTGGAACCCATGCCTCCAGCCTTTGAGACCTGTCTCCCCAGAGGTTTATAGGAATTGTTAACAGTTAATATCCCGATACTTGCTAGCAGGCCCTCAGCTAGCATCCTGTTACCACAAAGAGCTCAAATTTCTGTTGCATTCATCACTCCCATGTGTGGTGACCTGTTCTCTCATTTAAACAGTTATTCCAGAATTTAATAAGGTTCTCCTTGTTATTTGTTCTTTATGGTCTGTCTCTTTCATCCTGGGAGACAAGAACTCTTTTTGGAGACAGCAAATCCACTGTCTCATCAATGACCGAGAAGTGAGGTCACTGTGGTGACTGAACATGACTACGTGGTTCTTGAGCCTTTGGAACTGGCTTCAGGGAGGATTTTGGAAGAGCCTGGAGTTGTGACTCTGGTGGAAGTTCAGAAGACCGGAATAGAAAGGCAGGCAGTAGAGGCTGTGCCTGTGAGGTTTCAACTGGAAATGTGGACTCTAGAGGGAACTGGACTACATGGTATTTATATCACACTCCGACAAGGCTCCTCTCTCATTTTGCTCAGTCCTGAGAATCCAGGCGAGACTGAATTCAGAAGCAATAGAGTAATTAAATTGCAGTAGTGCATCAGTTGTAGACCCATTAAATTGGTGGAGGGAATTTCAAGATGGCAGCATTCTGGGCCCAGTAGGGTTGGTTTTGGCTTCTTTGAATAAGGCATAGACTGAGAAGCAGGAAAAAGCTGTGCAGAAGTATTCAAAACCATGCAGTTCTCATGGACATAATGGAGTCAACTGAAACTTGTTGATGGAACAGTGAGGACATGAAAGAGGTTAGTGCCATTAAAGAAACACCACCACCATGCTAAGCGGTGGTGGCCTGCGCCTCTAATCTCAGCACTCTGGAGGCAGAGGTAGGTGGATCTCTCAGTTTGAGGCCAGCTGGGTCTACAGAGCTAGTTCCAGGACAGCCAGGGTTACACAAAGAAACCCTGTCTCAAATAACAACACCACCACAAACAAACAAACAGACCCCCCCCCCCCCAGCACTTCAAGCTCCAATTTCCATGATCTCAGAGCCAGCATCCACAGCATTCTTTCTATAGTGGCCTGCAGCCTCTAAACCAGAAACCAAGATAAATCTTCCTTCCCTTAAATTGTCAGATAACTGGTCACAGTGATGAGAAAAGTAACCAATATACTAGCGCAGGCTGGCCTTGAACTATCTATGTAGACCAGGCTGTCCTGCCTCTGTCTTCCAAGTGCTAGTTTACAAGTATGTGCCAGTTACTTGGCCTTTTATTGGTTTGCCTGAGTTACACAACAAGACTCTAAAAAACAAACCCAAAACCCAATAAGAATACTGATGCCCTCTAAGAGTTTTTTTTTTAAATGTGGGTTTATATATTAATATTGACTCTATTCTAGCTTATATCTATTGTAGAATGAACAATTCTTTCTATATTAACTAATGCAGGAAATTATTACAGCAGCAGTTCTCTTTAACTAGCTTGTTCCCCAGTGATTGACATAGAGAGACTATCATTTATTTTTAAGCTCTAGGCACTATACTGGGCAGTTTCTGACTATTCTAACCCTAGTACTCCTAAAACCCACATAAAAGCCAACCACTTGCCAATGTGATGATTCCATCAGCCTGTCCTCGTGGCACATCCATGTGCTCATTGTCCATCTTGCCTCATGACAACTCCTTTCTCCCCAGCTTCCTCAACTCCTGCCTTTTCTCTTCTCCTAGTTCTCCTGGTCTCTCCACCTACCTCTATTCTGCCCAGTCATAGGCATCTTTATTAGCCAATGTGGGATAAGCAGGAACATTCCTTATCATCACATGGTTATAGGAGATAGTTCAACATTCACAATAATGCCCATGGTAGGGTGCTGACCAGATCTCAAGGCGCTGAAATCAGCATCTGAAAATGCAGTACATGAGACCGTCCTCCAACAATCTATCATCTTACCATCTGGCAGACTGAGGCAAGAGAATTGCAATGAGTCTGAGTACAGCCCAGGCTACACAGACCCTCTCTCAACAACAACAGAATGATATCAAAGCAAAGAGGGAAAACAGGAAAAGAAATTAAAGCACAGAAGTCCTTAAAATGTTTATCAGCTCATTAAAACAGGTCCCTGTACTAATAGTTTGAATCTGAGAATGACCCCCATAGGTTCATATGCGGTCTCCAGTTGGTGGAACTGTTTGGGAAGGATTAGGAGGTGTGGCCTTGCTAGAGGAGATGTGTCGCTGAGAGGCTTCAAAAGCCCACACAATTCCAGCTCTCTCTGGCTCAGGCTTGTGCATCAGGTGTAAGTAAGTTCTCAGCTACTGCTCAGCGCCATGTCTGCTTACTTGTTCTCTGCTCCCATGATGCTAATCGATTCACACTCTGGAACTGTAAGCAAGACCCCAGTTAAATGCGCCCTTTTCTAAATTATCCTGGACATGTTGTCTCCTCCTGGTAGTAGAAAGGCAACTAACAGAAGTATTAACATCAATAACAAATTCTTCCAAAAAATAACTACTTTTCCAAACAAAAAAAACTACAGACAAGCATGGCTTTGTCTTGACATGCTGTTCTGCAAACATCGTCTTTGTTGTTTGGCTTCACAGAAAATGTCTGGATTCTTATGTTTGCTTTTAATTTAATTTGCATTTAGTCTGTTACTATTTGTTGTTCTGAAACATGACTAAAAAGAAATACAGACTTGTTGAGCTATATGGTCAGAAGAGGGACAAACATTTTTTATAGTCTTTTCAGATAGTTGTGGACATTCTTCTTTGATATTGTACAAAAGTGCATAAGTTTCTTAGCAGTTAGTTACAATGGAAAAAACCAACAAAGCACAGCATTTAAGTGTTTTATATTTTGACTTATTACAATCATCTGTCTTAGGCTGGGCATGGTAGTACATGGCTTTAATTTCAGCACTTGGGAGGCAGAAGCAGATGGATCTCTTAAGGCCAGCCTGGTCTGCATAGTGAGTTCCAGGGCTGGAGAGCCACATGGTGAGAACATTAAAAACAACAACAAAACAAACAAAAAATAAAAAACCAAAACCAAAAATCAAATACCACCACCACCAGACAAAAAACTAAAAGAAGAATAAAAATCAGTTGTATGGAATAGAAGACTTAGAAATAAACCCTCATGGTTATACTACAGCCACCCAGGTTTTGACAAATGGGTCAAAATCTTAACCTGGACAATAAGACAGGCTCTTAAGTACATGGTGCTGGGAAAACTGGGTATCCATCCGCAAAACAATGAGATGAAGTCTGCATACAAACCACCTCAAGGGCCAGAGAGATGGCTCAATTATTCAGAGTACTTATTGTTCTTGCAGAGGACCCAATTTGATTTCCAGTGCCTACACAGTGGCTCAAAGCCACCCACTGCCCCAGTGCCATGGGAATCCAATAGGCACATACATGGTGCACATACATGCAAGCAGGAAAGACATTCCTAAACAAAAAGTAAAATAAATCTAAATTTTTATTTTTTGAGGGTGTCTGGAAAGATGGCTCAGTAGTGATAAGCACCTACCCTTGTAGAGGACCTGGGCTCCATTTCCAGCACCCACACAATGTGGTTCACAGCCATCCATGTTGCAGGGGACCAGACGCCCTCTTCCGACCTTTGTGGATACCAAACATATGCATGATAGATGTAAACACACACACACAAAATGCTCACATATAAATAAAACAAATAGATCTAATAAAAGATGTAAAAAATCAACTCAAGACAGATCAAGGGCTTTATCACAAAGGCTGAAACACTGAAAGTGCTAGGAGAAATCATGCAGAAAACACTTCAAGATACAGACACAGGAAAAAGCTTTCCACTAATAAGTCTAATAGCGTAGTACATAAATCCAAAAATTGACAAATGAAATTGCATGAAATTAAAAGGCTTTTGCACAGCAAAGGAAACAATTGGCAGAGTGAAGAAAACCTGCTGGACGGGAGAAAATATTTGCTAGCTATGCTTCAGACAAGGGGCTAATGGCTAGAATATATAAAGCAAAACCAAAAACATCCCCAAATCTTTTTTATCGGTAAGTGCGATAATAAAGTGAACTGATATTTCTCAAAAAAGAAGAAACAGAAAGATCAATAAATGCTTAAAATGGTGTTTAACATCATTCTCTATCAAGGCAATGCAAATTTAAACTACCGTGAGACCCCATCTCACCCCTGAGAGAATGGTGGCATCAAGGAAGCAAGTGAATTGGAAAATTGGAAAACACAGGGAAGATTAGCATGGCCTCTGTGCAAAGACGACATGCAAATTCGTTCAGTTTCCCACATTTTTAGGCTCCTGAGAGTCCATGGTGGGGGGGTTATCTCTAGCTGAAACTTCTAGCAGTAGGGGTTATGGAATTTCACCTCCTGTAGCTGGGAGGGACCTCCAGTAGAGGGGGGGGATAACAACCCACCCAGAAAACCTCCCACCCAAAATTTATCCTGCCTATAAGATATGCAGGGATAAAGATGGAGCAGAGATTGAGGGAAGGCCAAACAATGACTGGCCCAACTTGAGACCCACCCAATGGCAGAGAGCCAGCGCATGTCACTATTAATGGCACTCTGCTATGCTTGCAGACATGAGCCTAGCATAATTGGCTTCATCTAGCAACTAATGGACACAGATACAGAGACCCACAGGTAGAGTTTGGAGAGTCTTGAGGAAGAGAGGGAGGAAGGATTGAAGGAGCTGGAGGGGTCAAGGACTCCACTAGAAGACTTGCAGAGTCAACTGACCTGGGCCCATGGGGGCTCACGGAGACTGAACCACCAATCAAACAGCATGCATGGACTGGACCTAGATCCCTTACACATAGGTAGCAGATGTACAGTTTAGTCATCACGTGGGTCCCCTAACAATGGGAACAGGAGCTGTCTCTGACTCTGTTGCCTACCTTTGGATCCCTTTCCCATAGCTGGGCTACCCTTCTGGCCTCAGTGGGAGATGATGCACTTAGTCCTGCTGTGACTTGATGTGCCAGGGTGGGTTGGTACCCTGTGGAGAAGGGGAAGGGAGAATGGGGGGGAGGGGCTTGTGAGGGTGGGACTAAGAGGAGAGGAGGGAGGGGGCTGAGGTCAGGCTGTAAGGTGACTAAATAAACAAATGAAAATGAAAAGCAAGCAAGTGACAAGAAACAGTGTTGAGGATATAGAGGAAGAGGAACCCTTGCTCATAGCTGGTGGGAGTGTAATCTTGTGCAATCAGCATGGAGGTTTCTCAAACAACACCAAATCAAACCCCAAATCAAAACCAACAACAATCACATCCAAACCTAAAAATAAAACTGTCATATGACCCAGCTATACCACTAGTGGGCACAGACCCAAAGGACTCTAGTTTTATTGCCCTCTAACACCCACGTTCACTGCTATGCTATTAATAAAAGTAGGAACTGGGACCAGCTTGAACATCAACTGATGAAGGGATAAAGAAAATATGGTACATATATGCAATGAAATTTGTTACAAGGATTTAAAAAATTATTAGTCTCTCTCATATTTCTGTGTGTGTGTGCATGCTACAACATGCATGCAAAGGGCAGAGAACAACTTTTGGGAGTTGATTCCCTCCTTCCACTGTAGGATTTGAGGATTGATTTTCGGTAATTTGGATGAGGCTGGCACCCATAGACTCATATATGTAATGTTTGGTTGGAAGACTGTCTAGGAAGGGTTAGGAGGTATGGTGTTCTTGGAGTAGGTGTGGCCTTGTTAGAGGTACGTCCCTGGGGCTTTGAGGTTTCAAAGGCCCATGCCAGGCCGGTCGCTCGCCATCTCTGGGTCAGAAGTAAGCTCTCAGCTACTGTTCCAGCGCCGTGCCTGCCTGCCACACCTCCTACGATGATTACAAACTAACGCCATGAAACTGTAACCAGGCTCACAGTTATATGCTTTCTTCTATAAGTTGCTTTGGGCACGCTTCCTCTTCACAGCAACGGAACAGTAACTGAGACACCGTTGGTCTGGGCTGGGAGTGATCAGTTGCAGAGCACTTTCTGAGCATGCTTATAAAAGCCTGGTTCCTTTCTAAGCGCATTTGTACTGGTCTGTTTTTCACTCCCAATGGAGTGAGGCATCGTCTGCCTCTCAGAAAAAGATTAGTTCGCTTAAATTAGATTTAAGCAGATCTTCCAAATTTTGATGTATTTCATTATAAAAAAGTCCATGATTTCACAACCTCCAAAGCATAAACTTTGGATGCCACAGTCTTGTAATTTGGTTCCTGCACAACAGAATTATACACTATAAACTATCCCAAAGGAACTAGAGTGACCGCTCAGCAGTTAAGAGCACTTGTTGCTCTTGCAGCGGATCTGAGTTCATTTTCCAGGATCCACATGGTGGTTTACTCCACTTCCAGGTTATACAGCACCGACTTCTGCCCTCCTGGGGTACCAAGCAAGTACATGGTGCGTGTACATACATGCAACTCAAACACTCAAAGACAAAGAAATTACAATCTAAAAACTGAAACATATGTAAAACGTAAGAGAATTCAGGCTCAGTGGTACACAACTGCAGTCCTAACCCTTAGGAGATATGGGTGGGAAAGTTGGAAGTTTGAAGCCAGTCTGTGCTACATAGAGATTTGTCCAGTGGGGTGGGGGGAGGGGGAGGAGGGAGAAGGGAAGGAGGCAGGGCTGGAGTAAGGGGAGATTTACACTTCTAGAATCTTTCTCACTCCTCAGAAAAGTTTTGAGGCACTGTGCGACTGTTAAACTCATGACATAAAGCAGCCTAGTGGACAGATTTTAAAAAATTTCTAGTGTTCCACTTGAAGTCTTGGGTCTATCAGCTGACGTCCTTGAAGCGATAGGCTCATTTTGTTCATTGTTGAGAGAGTGCCTGCCAAAGACCCACTCTGAGGCTTGTCAGTCACTTTTCGATGACAAATGCTGTTCCAAAGGAGGGGGGGGGTGGCCATTTGGTTTGCAGCTCCAAGAATTGCACACTTGCTTTTCCTCAAGTCCACTGCCAGGTCTCAGCGTGAGACAGAAGTGATCTATCAATTCTTCCTGTCTTATCGCATACAATGACAACACGCCCTGCTCTCCAGAGTCAAGGGGATTCTGCAGTGAGGTTGGCTCTGCATCAGAGTCTGCACAGAGTACGGCTTGGGGATGACACCCGGCATAAGCGGGACTTGCCTCGAGTCTTGCTGTCACCTTTGGTGACACCAGCACAACTGTCAATTCGGAGAAAAGGAAAGTCCCATCTCAGCATCATCCTAGGTTTATTTCTCAATCTGAAGGTTCCCTGAAAGGGTGCCAGGGAGCCCAGTGGTCCACAGACCATGCTTCTAGTGGATTGAATCCTGGAGGCAGCCTAACCTGTGTCCATTAACCCTTGTTCTGACCTCAACTAGAGTTGACCACTGTTGCTTGTTACCAATTTCCCATGTTAAAAAGCCCATTGTTCACAGCTATTTGAATCAAAATTCTTTAGGGGCTCTAATACGGGGGCCTTAATTAGGAAGAATGAAAGATTCTAAAGTTTTGCTTTACTAAAATAGTTTAACATTTATGCTTTCTATATTCTTGGTGTTAGTTAAGTCAGTATGAAATTATCACGTCTACAGCTCATAAATTGTGGCCGAAGGAGACCATGCTAATATTTATTTTCACTGTGTGTGTGTGTGTGTGTGTGTGCCTGCCTCTCTGTATGTGTACCACTTGTATGCAGTGCCTGGGGAAGCCACAAGAGGGCACTGGAGCACCTGGAACTAGGGTTAGTTGTGAGCCACCGGATGTGGGTGTGAGCAACTGGACCAAGGTCCACTGCCACTCCATTTGGATGTCCTCAGTGACCTGATCATGCTTGGGACTGTTACCCTTAGTTTAGATATTAAAAACCTGCTAGCAACCTGTTAAAATCCTTACTGGCCAAGGCCACCCAGTGGTCAACTTCCATCCTGCTTGAGAGGTTTTAACTTGGGAACACTTTTGTTCTACCACACAGGGACTTTCCTCTAACTAACAAATTACAAGGCAGCAGCCTCTGAAGCTTGTTTAAGAGAGGGCTGGGGAATTAGGGACCTTACCGCCAGATCTTAGGGAATTTCTGTGTATATTCTGACATGAAAAAAAAAAAAAGATTCCCCATCATTGGTAGTTTAGAGCTGGAAGACCTTAACCAGATGACTTTTTCCCCCCTCTTTCTTCTTTTGGGTGTGGGTCTCACTGTGTACCTCTGGCTGTCTGCTCAGTATATACAGCAGGATGGCCTCGAACCATCTGCGTTCTCAGTGCTGGGATTAAAGGTGTGTGCCATCACACACACACACACACACACACACACACACACACACACGATCTTTATCTCTCATCCCTGTAGCACACTTGCCCACACCCATTACACATAGTGCTTGGTGGGCAATGAGTTCTGGGAATCTCAATGTTCCTCCCCCCCCCCCCCATAAAAATTCATCACACTGTGTATGGCAGACAGCTGTTAGGCGGCCCCGATGCTCCTGGCTTCCTGTTACACCACTGTGCAGCCTCCTCCAGTGTGAATGAGAGCAGTGGTATGCTTCTAGCCAAGAGGTTCAGGAAAAAGTGTAGGATGCCACATCTGCAATTACGTTTTATAGAGCTACCTTTTGCCTTGCTGGCTGACTTTATTGCTAAGTAGGCTTGAGCGCTTTGAAGATGCAAAAAGCTCTGTTAGAAAGTCTCCACTGAGGGAACTCAGGACAGCTTCTGACAGACAGATGGCTGGGAATGGAGTCTCTGGTCTCAGAGGCAGTGAGGAGCTGAATCAGCCAGGAGAAGTCAACTGAGCCCCGAGACAGGTCCTCCCCCAGGAGAACCTTTGGAGATCTGGAGGGGAGAGGTGTTAGTTCGAACGTAAATTTAACAAGCCAGCTTGAAACCGGAAAACCCAGAGAGGCTGGGTCAGAGATAACATATGTGGTTGTTGGGATTTGTCGCGTTTTGGGGGTAATTTATTATGGAGGTTTGGCTATGCAGCTATAGACAATGAATGCATCGTTGTGTTTGTCTCCCTAGCAGGACCAGAAATGAGCTGTTCAAAGTCTCTTGGTCCTTGTTTAGATATCTACTTATTCTCTATGTTTAGGTATCACTCGGGAGCGCCTTCCAGATCATCCTGGGGTCTGTAACTGTTGCCCCAGGAACTCAGCACTGCGTCAGTTCCTGGGCTCCCAGCAGAAGGTCCATAGCTAACTTTTTTTTTTTCCTTTTTTTTCTTTCTTCTTTTCCACAGCAGCATCATTTAGTTTATATACCAGAAATAGCAGGACGATCACTCCTTGGAGGCTGTAACTGTAGGCTGGTCTGGAGAACGTGTTAATATTTCCCAAGGGTGGAAACGCAGAAAACTAGTTCACCAGCGGAACTGCAAAGCGCTTGCAAACTCTAGGTGCGAAATCTGGGTTGCTGCGAGCTGGGTGCGCGCTAAATCAACAAACAAGGGCAAGAGAATACCTGTTTCCAGAGGGGGCTGCTGGACTGACTGAACGAGATAAACCGCGTGAGTCTTCCAGCCTACCTCCCGCCAGAGTGAGTCGAGCAGTTAGGGTTCCTCCGTGGGGGTCTCAGGTCCTGATCGGCCTGGGGCCACCCAGGGGCGGAGCGCAGCGGGGACCCGGCGGAGGTCTGCCCCGCCCACGCGGGGCCGAAGCCCGTCGAATGACTCGGTGCAACGTGTTGGTGGCTGCGGCTGCGGCTGCGGCGGCGGCGGCGGCGGCGGCGGCGGCGGCGCGGGTTCTTCCGGGCTCTGCAGTTTCCTGCCGAGCGCCGCGCAGCCGCCTCGGCCGCGGGAAGCCCGGGCGCAGGCCTCCGGGGTGCAAGCCTCCGGGGCTCAGGCCTCCGGGACGCAGGCGTCCGCACCGTGCGCGCCGCGCACCATGAGCACGCCGCCGCCCCCGCCGCCCCTGCTCCTGCTGCTAGTCCTCCTGGCCGCGCCCGCCGTGCTCGCTCGCAGAGCTGAGTCCGCCCCGGCCTCACAGCCCGAAGCGGACCCCCACCCTCCCCCCAGCCCGGGGAATGCCACCCGGCTGGAATCGGCAGTGGCGGCCGGGGGAGGATCCAACAGTAGCGGCGACGCGGTGGTGACCCGCATCTCCAGCCTGCTTCGCGACCTGCCCACCCTGAAGGCGACGGTGATCGTGGCGTGCGCCTTCAGCGCTCTGCTCGTCGCCTGCCTGCTGCTGCGCGTCTTCAGGTGGGTCGCGGCGCCCTTCTCTCTGCCCGGGTGGCTCCGCGGGCGGCGGCGCCGTGCCGCTGCCCCCGCGCGCCAACCCCACCTGCGCGCACAGGTGCTTGGTCTCTGCGCGCTCCCGTCCGACGCGCACCTTTCTGCTTTCCCTGGCAGGGTGGGATCCGGAGGGCGGGCGTGTGCCTCGGGCTCCTCCAGGTGCATATTTCAGGAGCCCCTTCCCCCCTTTAAGGCTCTTTGGTGTGTTCTGTCCTAGATTCCGTGGCCTTACTCCACTCGCTGTTAACACGAACGTTAGCAGCTTGTGTTCCGACCACCTTCCGCGGAATTTATTTTTAGGCCCACTCCACAGACGAGGAAACGTTCAAAGGGAGGTGGCGCACACAGATGCTCGGCGTTGGCGGGACAGTTTGGACTAGGGTTCTCCTAACACGAGCCTTGCTCCTGTTCTCCCTCGACCACCTGCAGCTCTCTTCCGTCCCACCCACTCTTCCCTTCTCAGGTGTGTGTGTGTGTGTGTGTGTGTGTGTGTGTTGGGGGGGAGATGGCAGCGTAACCCGGGGACACTTGCTTTGCACCTGACATTAGTTATAGGCTTCAGATTTAGTGACCCTTGACAGCTTCAGTGGCGTTCCATTGCTGAGCTTCTAGACTGAGCTGTGCCAGTGCACATTTACAGGGGCCCGGAGAGGGATCTCAGGAAGGTTTTGTAGGTTATGTCCAAGGAGAAAGCGTCTAGGGAATTTAGACGATCCCTGGATTAGTGAGGTGGACAGGCACACAAGGAGGCCAGTTGGACGTATCTCTGGAACGCTAGGGAAATACTGGTTTGTAGGAAAAAGTTAAATATGTCATTATTTAATATGTTATTCTCATCAGCCAGCCAAAAGTTGTGTGTGTGTGTGTGTGTGTGTATGTGTGTGTGGTTGTTGACTCTGTTGTGTGTGTGTTTTTCCTGTTTTTCGAGACAGAACTTTCTCTGTGTAGCCTTGGCTGTCCTGGACTTGGTTTGAAGACTGGGCTGGCCTCAAACTCACAACTGCCTGCCTCTGCCTCCCTGAGTGCTGGGATTAAAGGCGTGTGCCACAGTGCGGGCTTCACAGTGTGTTTTGATAGCTACTAAAGATAGGACAAGGGACCTGTGCCCCTGGAGAGCATTTGCGGGGCAAGAGCAGAAATTAGACCCGGGAAATCTAGGGTTGGGAGCTATATGTAAAGGGGTGTTCTCAGTTTTGCATGATGCTAAGTCTAGTTATTATCTTTGGGACCCACAGGATGAAATGCCAGTTGTCTGAGAACACAGAAGGGGGATTGTGGTCCTGTGATCACCCACCACTTTCTGTTTTGGCTCATCCCAGCCTTCCCACTTCCCTCACTCCTCTGCAGATGAACTTCAGCGGCTCTGTGTAGCCAAGCCTAGGGGAGGATTTACCTATCTGTGGTGTTTGGGGCCCTTATACACTGGCTCCAGTTCCCCTTGCCTTCCTCAGCCAGCCCCTCTGAGCCTTGTCTTTTATCTCTTGCTTTTTCCTTTACACCCATGGCTCTGGCTTATGCTTTTCTATCTCAAGTTGGATTTGTACTCTCCATCTTCCAAGACTGCATGACCCTGAGTGGCTTTCTTGAACAACTGAATGGGGTCCTTGCTTTCTTTTTGGCCCCTTTAGCCCTACCCTGTGTATCCTTTAGCATACCCTGTATCCCACCAAGCAGTGTTACCAAGGTCCTGTGCTCAGCAAAGAGCCCTAGAGGGTTCAGATGCCCAGTTCACCTTAGCATTTTTGTGCAGAATGAGGCCCTGGTATTCAGCAAGAGGCAGCATTGTCATTTACTGACTTCCTCATTGTTCACTTGGAGTCAGCAAACGCCTAGAGCAGCTCTGAGCCTGGAGGGTTGAAGCATTTAGCTCAAAATAGTCCCAGCCCACACAGCTGTGTACTTTTAAAAGAAGGCATCTGAACTATTTTGCCAGTCTGCTCTTTATTACCCAAGAGTGGGGGAGAAGACGGGGCATCATGCAGCCAGATGTGAGTGGACAGGGTTGTGTGTGTAAGCAGGGGACATGGCCCTCGGGCCTGGAAGGGAGAGAGTCCTTGGCTTAGGTGTTAAAGGAAGGAGATCACTTCATAAGGTAAACTGCCTCTGGGCTTGATCTGTGTCCTCCTCCTGGGGAGGCAGGCTTGTTAGTTGAGTCTCTAGGCAGACAGGTACCAACCCGGATTCCGATTTAGATAGGATTCGGAGCGTTTTACAGCAAGGAATTTGATGGTACCTGTTCCGCTAGTGTTCCCTTTCGGAATGTTGCTCCTCAGAGTGTGGAGAGGTCTGTGTGGCTAAAGGCTGGGGCTGCACCTGGACTCTGTTTCTTGGTGCTCTGTTCTGTAACTGTTGCCCCTAGTCATGTTCCCCTGTGGACTTCTAGGCTTCCAGAACATCTGGGCTGCTGGGCAGGGGTCCTTTGTACCGCTTGTTTTCCATCTTCTTAGCTGGTAGGGCCTGAGACCTTCTCATCTGATCACCTAGAGCGCCCAAGACCACTTCACTCTTGCTCATACTTCCCCTGGTGACGTGACCCTATCTCCCACCACTTTTGATGGGTTGCACCATCCTCCCCTCTCCTGGGTCACAGTGATGGTCTGTAGACTGGGGCTCTTGGCTGACCCTTGCCCCTCTGCTCTCCATCGTCCCTCTCCATCCTCTCATCAAGTTCTTAGACCTGGGGGCAAGGCCGCCTCGCCTCTTCATGATTGGCACTCTGCCCTGTTCTTGTTCTGCCCAGTGCTCCTCTGCCCTTCGCTGTGCTGTCCTCCAGGGGCTCCCTGGCAGCATTGTGTGGTCCTTTATGCATTTGTTTAGCTTTTGGTTTTCCAGTCCCGTAAGGCCTCAGTTTCTCCCGTGCTGTCCAGTCTGGTAGCCATTAGCCACCATAGCCATTGGCTATGGAGACCTGGAAGTCTAGCTTTCTGAACTGGAAGGCGCTTTAACCGTGAGATACACATGGAATTTATTAAGGGATATTTGACTCTTTTTTTTTTTTTTTTTTTGCTAAGTCTTTGAAGTAACATTATTTTTTTTCCAAATTATACAATTTTGATGTATTGGGTTAAATATATTAAAATTAGGGCTGCAGATGCCACTCAACAAATCCAATCTGAGACTAATAATGATTCAATTCCATTTTGACATGTCTGTGACAGATTTCCAATTCAAATCACTGGAAAGGAATAAATAACTATGATCTCTCTCTCTCTCTCTCTCTTTCTCTGAGCCTTTCTTTGAGTTGCTCTCTAGCTCTCTCACACACACAGGCACACACACACAGTACAAGTGTATATATACGCAAGTGCCTATGTATATATACAACAGAGACCTTGTCTTCAGGTCTCTGTTTCTTTTGTTGAGCCTAGCAGACTGCTCTCAAGATCAAGCAATCCTCCTGTCTCAGACTTCCAAGTGCTGAGATTACAGGCATGAGCCACCATGTCTGGCTCTAGATCTTCATATCTTTATGAGGCTCTTGGTGTTATGTGAAACATACCACAAACTCAGGAAGTTAGAGGGAAAGACACTGTGTTGGTTTTTCATGCCGCTGTGACAAAACCCCTGATAAAGACAGGAACTGAGCATGAAAGGTTTCAGAGGCTTCTGGGATCCAGTACTGTGGTCCTGTGGTGAGGCAGGAGACCATGGCCAGGAGGTCAGGATGGAACAAAGCTCTTCATGTACCAGTCACTGGCAAGGAGAGAGTGCCCAAACATGCTGTCCCACTCTGTCCCTCGCTTGGATTCTCCTGGGACACCAAGTCTACACGAGAAGCTCATTGCTGACCTTTTTGTGTTTATACCTGGAAAAACCCCTTGTTCAACACCCCCTCCCTCCCCACCCTCGAGCTCCGATAGCACACTCGAGTCTTGAATTTTCTGTTCCTCTGCATTACCATTCTGAGGGCTGCAAAGGGCAGGACTTCTGTGTCTCTTTAACACCTACTGTCATTCCAGGAATAGGCTGGCATTTAATAAAGATATTTTTAGCAAAAGAATGCTGAGCTCCCGAGTATTTTACATTGTTGATGTCTCTCCAGTTGCCCCCTGTGACGAGATGCGTGGTCGCCATGGGATGCCTATGGGGTGGGAACTTGGGTGGTACCTGCTCATTGTTTTAGCAATGGAAAAAAAAAAAACTGGGGGGAGCCTGTGTTATCATTGCTTATGAATTAACACTCCTGCCGTTTGTTTCTCCTGAAAGAGCCACTTTGCTAGACAACAGAAAAACAAAAAAACAAAAAACAAAAACAACAACAACAACAAAAAAAAAAAACCAAAAAAACAAAAACATGGATCCAAGGAAAAAGTTTAAAAAAGGAAAGATTTGTGTAGTGAAAGCCAGGAACTTTTAATTAGGCAACCACATTGCTAAGGTGTGCATGGTTTTCCCTTTGGCATTCTTATTCCAATGTTAATGGCTAGAAGAGGAAGACGAAATGTGTGCATGTTGGGATATTCAGAGCAGTTCTGTTTCATAGAGGAAAAATTTAAATAACTAACACAGAGCTGAGTGTGCTGGTGCACACCTGTAATCTCAATATCGATGAGGCTGAGGCAGGAAGATCATGAGCCGGGACACAGCGGGACCCTGTTAAAACAAAACACAAAACCCCAAAACATAGCCAGCAATTGACACTGTTTAATGAATGATGGCAATCTGTAATGGGCTAATACTTACTGCCAGCTTGACAGGATCTAGAATCATCTTGAGGATGAACCTCTAGGCGTGTCTGTGACCAGGTTTCTAGACTGGGTTTCTTGAGGTGAGTGGATACACCTTAAACGTTCTCAGCACCATGGCATAGACTGGGGTCTCAGACAGTGAAAAGGGGAGAGTGAGCTGAACACTGTCCTGTCTGTTCCATGTGACCAACGCCTCATGCTGCTGCCACCACGACAGCCTCGCCATGCTGGATTGTACTTTCCAAATGGGAGCTGAGATAAACCCTTCCTTCCTTAAGTTGCTGTTCCGGGTATTTTGTGACAGCGACAAGACTAGCACAGAACGTGTAATCCTTAAGAGCTGTCAAGAGTAATGACATGGAAAAGTGGTGGTGTGAATTAAGTAAGACTCAGACTGTGGGGAGAAAATAATGACAGGGACAATATCAGTCACGTATTGTTGAATGTAGTAGATTATAAAATGGCACGGCAGTATGGGTTCATTTCACTCAGTTATAAATACATGATATATGAATGCAGAGAGAAATATATTGGCATGTGCATGTATTTGTATGTGTAGGCGATTCTTCCTTTATGTGTTTATATGCACGGTATGAGTCTGTATCATCTGGACTCCTTTATAGTTCTGAGTCATGCGTGTGCTCTGCATCCTTGGATATGTCTGAAGACCGTGGGAAAACATCTGGGGTGAGATTCCTATAGCCTTCATACTTGGTTTCCCCCGTTGGGTACCAGTGTATGCTCTGTGTAGCCGTGCTTGTGGGGTCCCCTGCTTGTACCTGACACTTAGGACAACCAGGCTTTCTGATGCTTTCCCATATGTTGAATATACCTCATTGCTTTATTCTCCATTTCTTAACTAACTAACTAACTAACTAACTAACTAACTAACTAACTTTACATCCTGATTGCAGTTTCCCGCCTCTCATCCCAGTCCTTCCCCCTCTGTTCTCCCCATCCACTCTTCCTCCCTTTCTCTTCAGAAAAGGAGAGGCCTTCCATGGATATCAACCCAGCTTGATACATCAAGTTGCGGTGAGTCTAGGAGAATCTTCTGTTGAGGCTAGACAAGGCAGCCCAGTTAGGGAAAAGGGTTCCAAAGGCAGGCAACAGAGTAAGAGACAGCTCTTGATCCTGTTGTTAGGAGTCCCACATGAAGACCAACCTACATAACTGTTACTGTTACTGTTACGTATGTGCTGAGGGCCTAGGTCAGTTCCATGCATGCTTTCTGGTTGGTGGTTCAGTCTCTGTGAGCCCCCCTGGTCCCAGGTTAGTTGATCCTGTGGGTGTTCTTGTGGTGTCTTTGAGCCCTCTGGCTCCTACAATCCTTCCTTCACCTCTTCCACAGGATTCCCTAAGCTCCACTTAATGTTTGGCTGTGTGTCTCTGCATTTGTTTCTATCACTTGCTGGGTGAAGCCTCTCTGATGACAGTTATGCTAGGCTCCTGTCTGTAAAAGTATAGCAGAATATCATTAATAGTGTCAGGGATGGACTCTCTCTCATGGCATGGGTCTCAAGCTGGACAAGTCATGGTTGGCCATTCCCTCAATTTCTGTTCCATCTTTACCCCTGCACATTGTGTTGGCAGGATAGATTGTGGGTAGAGGTTGTGTGGACCTTCATTTGAGGTCTTGCCTGGTTAAAGGAGGTGGCCAGTTCAGGCTCCATATTCTCTATTTCTAGGAGTCTTGGCTAGGGATACAAAGTAAATAAACTGTAATTAATATAAAAAAATAAAAGTTTATAAAAAAAGTTAAATTGGGTTTTGATTTTATAGGGTTAAAGTCCAGGATGCTCCTAATGTATTAATATATTTTTTAATTTTATTTACTTTTACTTTTTATTTATTTATTTATTTATTTATTTATTTATTTAGTGTGTGTGTGTGTGTGTGTGTGTGTGTGTGTAGGTTAGAGAACAACTTGTTGGAGTCAGTTCTCTCCTTCTTCCATATAGGACCCAGGAATTGAACTCAAGTCCTTGGGATGGGTGGGCAGGAGACATATTTTGCCATTAAGGAAAACTTAGGAGATCAAATCTGGAATGAAAGGTGATTCTAGGGCACCCTCTGGTGAGCATGATCACATTGTGTTTGTGAGAGTCCTGGGGGCCAGGGGTGGGGATGGGGGAAGGGCAGCACTCTCGGGTATGCTTCAGGGATGCCTTTGTGAAAGAGCAGGGGGGAGGTTTAAAAAAAAATAGGAGCTATGAGTATGAGTAGAAAATGTGTTTTTCCTATTATTTTGACCTTGGGAGATCTTGGTGTTCTTGTGTGGATTCAGGGATGACACTCGGGGGTGGGGTGGAGGGCAGAGTCTGCTCTTATCAGAACTGTTTACCCCAGCTCTCTCTTTGAGCTATGGGAATTGGACTTTCCTCTCTCCTGATGTGGCTGAAAGCCAGGGCAACTATATACCTTGAAACCACAGCTTCCCCCATCTGGCTTTGCTGGTCTCCCAGTTTTACCATTCAGGCACTGTTTCATGCCCCTGACTGTTGGCTGCATGATCAACCCCTTCTTATTTCAAAATCTCTGTGAAATCCTCTTATCTGAAAGGATTTGTTTCCGTGCTTCCCCAGGGGTTGGAAAGACAAAATGTAGGTGATTTAACATTGCCTGATGTGTGGTAAGGGAGGAGCCACCATGTTCTAGAGACTGCGATACCTCATGTACCCAGTCTGCTCACTAGATCTTTGAAAATGGGCTAAAGTTTCCTACTTACCTTGTGTTTCCCAAATGTTCTGTTATTGTTAGTTATAATAAGGAGAACAGTTAAATATAAGCAGTAACTCCACAGCTGGGGAGCAGTGTATCAGGGATCCCTCAAGCTCACCGGCCAACCAGCCTAGTTGAATTGATGAACTCCAGCCTCAGGGTGAGAACCTGTCTCAAAAACCAAGGTGGAGAGTAACTGAGGAAGACAACCAGCGTCAACACACACATGCACACACACTTAGATATGAACATGTAACATATAGAATCATTATCACTATCATGTAACCACATCCTCAAGGGTACTGGGGCCAAACAGCTCTCAGACCTCTTTCCGGTCTGCTGGTTGGCAATATGAGCAGGTTTCTGAACCGTGCGAAGTATCCATTCCCCATTATTAATCATAATACGTGCTTCTAAGGGCCGGCAAGATATTTAGAATAACATCGTGTCAAACATGTCTTGGTTTCTCCTTCAAGCGGCCAAGTGTCCTGTGGTATTGAAGAAATATGTTTCCGAAGACGGAGCTAGTTTCTCCTCGACCTTTTGGTCTCATTTGTGCTTGTGAGCGGGGCAGCCATATGGTCAAAATAATCAGGCATGGGCATGTTTCAAAGGAAACTGGTAATTGTCTCAGCTGAGTCATTTTGACTACTCACCTCCCAGCAAAGGAGTTATCTTGTGGCTACCCTTATGAATAGGCCTTTTAGGCATAGGCACCTGCCATGGGTTTTTTTTTTTCAGCAAATTGAAAAGGGAAGAACAGATCCCTCTTTAATTTAACCCGGAGCCCCTGGCTTACATGGTGTTACCATCGACTCCCAGGCACACATAACTCTTGCTCACTCTTGCTCAAGCATGTGTGAGGCTAAGAGGAAGTGGGGATTGCTGGAGCGGGTGGGCTGGGGTGGACCTTGGGGTGGGTGTGTCCCACCAGAAAGGAAACCCTCCAGGATTTGAGCAGAAGCTCCTTGAGTTGTGTGTTTACTTTCTGATGCATGCCTGGGTTTAAACATTTACAAGGGGATGTTCTGGGAGCAGGCATTTAAAATCAGGATCTTAGGGTTTCACCTAAAAAGCAACAATAATGTCTTCTAATCTGAGGGTGATCTCCCAGGAATCCAGACTTCATGTTTATTTTCTGGGGCTGCAGAAAGGAGGAAGCTCATTCTGGGTAGGTGTGGCTTAGAGAAGGGTTTTGACAAAGAGGACTCTGGTAGGGTTCTACCAGATCTTGGAGGCCTTGGGCCCTGTAATCTCTCAGGTGTGAGCTTTCTTCACATTTGGGGCTCTGTTGACCTTCCTCTGCCTTCTCCATTGTACAGTTGAGATTGAGGCCCATAGCTGGGAGAAATGTAACCCCAGGTGCTGTATACTCAGCTGGGCCCTTTCTGGGCCTCTAGAATGTGTCGGGCTGCACTTTGGAATGCCAAGTGGGTCTGCCTGAAACTCAGCCCAGCAGCCAGGAGAAAGGTTGGCTGAAGAGACAGCGAATTCTTTCTAGTATGTTTCAGGAGTGCCTCTGTGAACATGGAGTGTTGTGCTGAGTGTTGAGCACCTCAGAGACCCGGGAAGATCAATGTGGAAGGGAGGATAACACCCTTCCATGCAGTTCAACAGGGGGACCACAAGTCACAAGTGGCTTTGGCTAGAGATATAGTGGCTCAGGAAGGCACTGTAGGGGAGGAGGAGGATCATGACTTAGCAGGGCAGAGGAGAAGGCCTTCTTCCAGGGTTTAACAGACAAAGCAAGTATCATAGTTAGTTCTAATTGTCAGCACAATTTTGAATCACCTGGCTAGAGAGTCACGACGAGTCTTTGTCTCGGTGAGACCAGCTCATTGACAGGTCTGTAAGGGACTGTCTTGATTACGTTAGCTGATGTGGAAATGTCTAGCCTGCTGTGGGTCCTGGACTGTGTGAGAATTGAAATCGTGAGCTGGGCAGTAGGCATGAATACATACATGCATTCATTCTCTCTTTGCTCTTGACTGTTGGATGCGAATAGCTGCTTCAGATTCCTGCCTTGACTTTGCCGAGTCAGTGGTGGACTGTAACCTGGAACTATGAACTAAAAAAGCCTTTCTCCTCCAAATACCTCATTTAGTACACAGTTCTGTGCTGAGTGGTTTATGTTACTTGCTCCAGAGAGGGGTTTCCCATTTGACAGATGAGCAATCAAGTCACTGAACGTGGATGTATCTTGCTCAAAAACCTATAGTTGAATGAGGAAGAGGAAGAGTCCAACTCATGATTCTTTTGTTGAAATATATTTGGAAGACACCCAGTTCTTCCCAGGGGATTTGATGTGCTGAAAGAAACTGAGAGAAAATTGAATATAGGGTTAAAAATTAAAGAGCTGTTTTCAAAAGGCTGGTCCAAGTGAGGTCTTCTTAGGTGCTGACTGAGTGGATGAATGATTGGTTACCTGGAAGATGCATGGTGGCTAGGGAGACTCAGAAAAGGTGTTGGAAGAACAAGTTGGCAGGGCTGGAGGGCTAAGTGATGATGATGACAATGACGATGATGATGTTGATGAAAGGAAAGTCTCTGAGGTGGGGAGAGTGATGAGGTAGGTAGGAGGGAGGTCAGGCAGGCAGAAGGCCTCATGAGGATAAAGATGAAACATAGGGGAGAGTGAGTAAGCAGTAGGCCCCTGCCCCTTCCTGTGCCATGGACCACAGATGCTATACTACCAGCCATCTCTGTCTATCAGGTGTCTCCATCTGTTGAGAGTTAAGAGGACCCTCCCCTCCCATATTCACATGACGACTCCTAACGTTTCACTGTCCTCAACTCCCTTACTTTAAAAAAATCAGTCTACAGGCCAAAACTAAACAGAAAGGGATGTCTGTGGTCAAAATTTCCAACTCCTGGGCCTGTGGTTGGCTGACCGTGACTTGGGATGAAACACAAGTGAAGTTTGTGAATGGGAATGCAAGTAAGCAGCTGGGTGCCTGGCCTGGAACTTGGCATTTCTCCTGCTGAGGAGACTCGGATTCTTGGAATGCTGGGTAGTGAAGAATGACATTGCTGCACCTCTCCTCACCCTAGCTAGGATGTGTGGACACTGCAGGGCCAATTGCTATGTAACCTAAAGCATGGTGACTCCAGGCTTTCAGGCTCCCTTGGGATCCCTCTTAGTCACTTGTCACCATTTTCAAAACAGTGAAGTTTAGAGGTTACTTTCTTTCTGTTTGTCTCCCCTGCCCCCAGCCTCTTATACAAACAAAATAGAGCCAGCCCTTTGCAAACACACCTGGCATCTGGAAGAACAGGACCAGGGTCATTGGCTGTGGATATGTTTCACACAGTTCCCTGCAACAGGTCAAACCCAGGGTGTGCTGTATTTGTCTTGGAGAACAAGAGAGGTCATTCTTCAGAGTATGAGGTGACAGGTTAAGGGGCAGTTGGAGCTATAGCTCCTCCATCTGTAGTTGAACTCTTATGGATTGTCTGGCTTATGTTATCTAACCCCCTATGGCCTCTGTCCTGGATGCCAGTGTTGGGATAGATCGATAGTTGGTACCATCTGGCCAACACCAAGGGAGTGGAGACAGGAAGCAGATTGGTTTGTTGATCATGGCAGAATTGCCAGGGAAGAGGGAAGAGGAGGGGATCCTGGTTGAAGTGTGCATCATTACATCTGTCAGGGTCACAGGCTGTAGTAGAATTACTGAGTATCACTCATGCTTGGCACTCATGGCTGTTTAAATCTCAGCTAAGAAACTGAGACAAATTTTGCCAGCACAAGGCCTGGGAGTTGGAAATTTAGAGCACAGACAGGCATGCTATTCTGTTCTGTTTTGATCTGGAACTGGTTTTGAAAACTAGGGGAGTTGAGAACACTTGATATAAGGATTTGGGCCCCTCTTCTCTTGCCAGATGAGGGTACAGTGCCCGTGGGCCTCAGCCCAGGAAGGGGCGGGAGCTGGCTGCTGCTGCTGCCCCCTTTAGACTGAACATGGCACTGCTCTTTTTATTATTATTGTTTACATTCATTATTTATTGTGTGGGTGCACACACTTGTGTGCTCTTTTTACGTTTATTTGTTGTGTGTTTGTTTGTATATGTATGCAAACATGTGCGGTAGTATGTGTGTAGGAGATCTGTGGGCGTTTACATTTACCTTCCGTCATGTGGGTCCCAGAGATCAGACTCAGGCGATCAGGCATTTCGGCAAGCACCTTACAACACTGAGCTATTTCCGCACTTCCAGGCGCCGCACTCTTCATGTCTCTGATGTGAAGGCATCACCATTCGTCATCGTGTTTGTTCATATTTAGGTCACACCATTTCCACTCTAAGGGTTCCCTGTATCTACAAGGCACTGTGGCACTTGAGCTGCTGACCTGCTGCTTTGAGGCACTGGGTGGGTCAGTGCTGGTACACTGGGGCGAGGCCCATGGTGGCTGGGTGAGGAGTGGGTGTCTGTGAAGAACCCCAGCACAGCATTCTGGAGGCCCAGGCAGAGCAGCTGAGGCAGAGCCCGGCGGCTGGAGATCCCAAAGTTTTTGCTGCACTAAAGGGACGCGCCCATGTTTTATCTGACTGTTTAATTGAAGTTGTCCATCTGTAGTAGAGCAAGATGAGATTTAACTTATAGTGGCTTACTGAGGCTGCCTTATTTGAAGGGCACTTGAAGATGGAGCTCAGTCGGTTGTGCTTAGAACACGTTGCTGGGGAAGGGGGCGTTGGTAACAGGGGATGGTGGCTTTTCTGTCACCGCAGCTAAAGTGGGACTCAGGTACCTCTTCTCCTGTATAGGGCATGGCAGAGGCCAGAGCTGGAAAGGATGGTATGGGGTCATGCTCTACCATTCTTCAAGTTTATTTGCTTCTCTGGGGAGGTTCAGGTATTTCTCATCTTCTGAGGAGAAGGTACAGAATAGAGCTTGTAGGTCAAAAGTTAGACATGTCCTGAGAACCCTGGGTGCAATCCCCAGGCGTCAAGGCTCACCTGTAGGGTGCACTCCCCTCTGTCTGCGTTCGCTCCAAGGCCCATATTCTGTTTTCATTTGCTTTGCTGAGTTTTCCTCGTGTCAGAGGTGACACCATACTTATCCTCAAGCTGCAGTGGGGCTTTAAGGGCTTAACACAGCTTAAGACAGCTGAGGTGGAGAGACGTTGAGTCGTTGAGTGTGAGTCCTAACGTCATTAGGTCAGGGGAACACAGGCAGCCTGGACCATTCCAGATGTAGTGATCTACTTGGAATTTTTGAAATTTATTTACTTCTTTAAAATACAGGGCTTGGTATGGGGATGTATGTAGCTCAATAGGTAGAATGTTTGCTTAGCATGCGTCAATGCCCAGGTTGATAAAACTGGGCGGGGTGGCCTGTGCCTGTTATCTCAACGCTCAGGAAACAGGATGCAGAAGTTCAGGGTCATCCTTTGCAACATAACAAGCTGGAGGCCCGTCTGAGCCCCTATCTCAAAACAACAGCACCTTCCAAAACAGTTTCCTCGTGTACACAATGAACAGGAGCATACAGTAAACAAAATGCACATGTGTCCCGCTTATTTTCTTTACCAGATGCTGGCAATTTTTTGTGAATATTTCCAGAGAGATTACAAGTATAGAGACAAGTTAATATAATCATCACACACACATACCTTCACTGGGATTTGCTTCACATGCTACACAGTTCGCCGCTGTAGAGCATCCAACACCATGCTTTTTTTTTTTTTTTTTTTTTAGGTTATTCATAGAGTTATACATCCATCACAAAGACCAGTTTTAGAACACGTTCATCATGTTCATGCGGAGACCCTGTATCCACTGTGGCTCTTTCTCCATACGCCCTCCCTCCCAGTGCTAGGCCACCACTAATTTACTCCGCATCTGTGGGCTTCTCTATTTTGGACTCACATATGACTGGAATCACGTAACATGTGGTCTGTTTTACGTAGCATTGTTTTCTCGGGGTTTATCTGTGTTATACCATGAACCACTGCCTTATTCCTACCCCTCCCCCAAACAGTAGCGTCCTATTTAGTTAAGGTATCACTTTATTTTTTACCAAAATCGATCTTCATTTAAAAATTATGGGTCTGTTTGGGTGTCTGTGTAGGGATATTTGCATAGGAGTGCAGGAGTCAGAGGTGTTGGGTTCCCCCTACAGCTGGAGTTACAGGTGGTGTTAAGCCTCCCAGTGTGAGTGTTGGGAACCAAACTCGGGTCCTCTGCAAGAGCCATGGATGTACTTAACTGCTGAGCCGTCTCTCCAGCTCTGTGTATCACCTTTCATTTATCCATGTGTAGTGGTTTGAATGAGAATGTCCCCCACCCCCCAAGCTCATATATTCGAATGCTTTGTCCCTAGTTGGTGGAACTGTTTGGGAAGGATTAGGAAATATGGCCTTGTTGGAGGAGGTGTGTTGTGTGGGTGGGCCTTGAGGATTCGAAAGTCCATACCATTCCCAGTTAGCTCTCTGTCTGCCTCATGCTTGTGCATCAAGGTGGAAGCTCTCAGCTACTGCTCCAGCACTGTGGCTGCCTGCCTTCTGCCATGCTTCCTGCCAGGACGGCTGTGGACTCAACCTCCTGAGCCGTAAGCCCCCAATAACCTTTTTCTTCTTTAAGTTGCTTTGGATATGGTGTCTCACCACAGCCCTAGAAAAGTAACTAAGACACTATATTCTATAAACATTCGGATTGTTTCTGCTTTTTGGCCTTTATGAGCAGTGCTGCATTGAACATTTGCGTGTAAGTGTTTGTTTGTATGAACACAGGTTTTAATTGCTCTTGGGTATGGAGCTAGGAGTGGACCTGCTTTGTCATTTGGTAAGTTCTGTTCTTAACTGTTAAAAAAGCTAACAACTGTTTAGCAAGCCATCATACTAGTCTGCGTCTCACTAGAGGCATGTGAGAGACATAGTTTCCTCGAAGCTTTGCCAACGTTGGCCCTAGGGGCTGGGGGAGATGTCTTGGTGAAGAAGAACCTTTGCTGCTGAAGTACTGGGACCTGAATGCGAACGACCAGCACCTGTGTAAAAAAGCCACGAGTGGTCACTTGAACATGTGCTGTGCACTCCGTGTGAGTGTCGAGGGCAGAAGACAGGAGGATCCTTGGGCTTGCTGGCTGAAAGCCTAGTTCTAGGTTCAGCGCGAGACCTTGTCTTGAGGAAATTAGGTAGCGGATGACAGAGCAGGACACCCAGTATCCTCTTCTGGACGCTGCCCATATGCATGGGTTGCATACGCTGGCACAAGCACGAGTATATGTCACGCACCCACTCAGACACACTGTGCTGATAGTTTATGTCAAGTTGAGGGGCCCTCAGTTGAGGAACTGCCTCTGCTAGATTTTCTGGATTAATGATTGATGTAGGAGGATTCAGTCCCTTCTGGTGGTGCTGGACCTCGGAATGTGGTCTTGGGTTGTATAAATAAGTAAGCTGAGTTAGCCGTAGAGAGAAAGCCAGTCAACAGCATTCCACTGTGATTCCCTCCTCTTCTGCTTGAGTACCTGCCCTGAATTCCATCAGCAATGGACTGTGATCAGGATGCAAAAACCAAGTAAATGTTTTCCTCCCCAAGTTGCTTCTGGTCAGTGTTTTATCACAACAGTAGAGACTTAAGTAGAAAACACGCACAATAAAAAACTAAAGACCTTTTTCCTATTTTTGAAATGAGATCACCATTTCGTTATTGAAATACAAGATTATTTTCATATTGTAAATGCAATTTTATCCCGTTCTCTGGCTGTTTTTTTTTTTTTTTTTTTTTTTTTTTAAATCCCCGGCTGTCTTTTTACTTTCTGAAATGGTAGCACAGTATTTTTTAAAAATTTATTTTTTCACTTTACATCCTGATTGCAGTTCCCACCAGCTCCCCTTGCACACTCCTCCCACCCCTGACCCATCTCCCCTCTCCTCTCAAAGACGGGAGAAGTCCTCTGTGTGTACCAACCCGCCCTGGAACATTAAGTTGTTGCGGAACTAGGCACATCTTTTCCCGATGAGGCCAGACAAGACATCCTGGTCAGGGGAACAGGATACAGTGGGAGGCATCAGAGTCAGAGGGGATCCCCCTCTCCAGTTGTTGGGGGACCCACATGAAGGCCAGGCTGCACATTTGCTGCACATGGAAGCACATCATTTTTTTATTTTAATGACGTCCAATTTGTCTATTTTCTTTTCTGCTGTAGCTGCTGATGTCCTGCTTAAAGGTCATTGCCTAATTCAAGGTCACAAAGGCTTACCCTGTGCTTTCTTCTGAGAATTTTACGGCTTTAGCTCTGGGCTATGTCTTATGTATATACATACTTCTCCAGAAATACTCTATGAGGTAATTTTTGTGTACAATGGCTTAATGTTTTACATTTCTTACGAAGTGGCTTCTAAATTTAGATTTCTGCATGTGGTATCTTCTTTCTCTTTCACACACATATCTTGTGTCTCATATTAAATATTAATATGTCTCTATATAATTATTATGTCTTTACATAAATATTCGTCTTGCATGTATGGGAGATGTTCTTTGTCCATGTAGAGACAGCAGCTCTGTGTCAACGATGTGGAGGAGTCATCCTGTGATCGGTTTCCTACACGTGGGCACTTGTATGCCATATTATATAAGTTGCAGAATGTGACTAAGACAAAATCCCAAAAAGGAAATTCTTGATGAGGTTTGTACCATTGTAACTGACAGACATTGCAGAACCACTTCCTGTGTGTGTATGTGTGTGTGTGTGTGTGTGTGTGTGTGTGTGTAATAGTGTATGTATCCAGTATGATAGTGAGAGAACCCATTTCCCATGTCCCCATCCACAGTGTATCTTTAGTCATTTTGATGTTAAATTTACAAGTGGATAACAGGATCCCCTTAAAGGCTGGGTTTGCGTTTATCTTACTGTAAGGTTTCA